>NC_067425.1:23183565-23898065 GCF_009764475.1 Pristis pectinata
CTTCTAATATGGTAAATGTGGGTCTTAATTCTTCATTAAGTGGAAAAGGAGATCTTGCAGTGTAATTTTCTTCTCGCTGTCAGTTTTAAAAATTGCAATAAACCAACATTTACAGTTGACTAGTCAGGGATTGCATTTTGTTTAATACATTTTTAGGCCTCCACAGAGGTGCCTGAGACTTCTGAGGTAAAACTGTCTGGATGTTGAGCTATATCCTTGATAACCGTCAGTGGCGTTGCAATACAATGTATAGACCTCATTATAAAGGTATTATTCCAAAAATTAGACAGTTTAGTCCCACATGATCTTTTTCCCATTTGGGTGCACTGCGAGAGTTAGGAGCAAAGAGCTAAGGAGTCATAACCAGTATTGCCCATTTTGGCTGTGGTTTAGGCTGCATACTGACATAAATGTTGACTATCACATTGTGACAACAACAAGAAACATTAATCAAGCCCAAGTGCTATTCCTTGATGGACTGTGTCAGTGGTAGTTATGGAAACCATATTTAAGTTCTTTGGACGCTGAATGTTTATGCCCCAGGTAAGGCTTTTTTTCCCACAGAGTTATATAGTTAGGTGCATATTATATTTTCCACTAAGTTACTGGGTCTCTCCTCTCATAATACCAGTAGTAACACTCATATCAAAGGCATTATATTAAAGGTAAATTGCAGCCCTGGATATAAAACAGCTATTTATGTATTTGTGCTAGTTTTTGCCCATGTCTGATATTTACCCAGTGATATTCAGGGAATTAACATGAAAATAGGGCAGGGATAGTTCATCCAATTCATAAATATTGTGCATTGATGGATTTACTATACTTTTGATTTTATGTTCGTTAGTATCAGATAATTTTAGTCTGGAATGGGTTAAATTTGGGTGTGGGCATATTTTTTTGACCAATCAGTTAGAAAATATCATTCCATTACAGGGAAATTTAATAAATTAGACTTTAAGTTAAATATTTTATTCCTAATAATGTTCTGTGACATACAGCATAGTGGGATTCCACAGCTCTCAGTAAGGTTTACTATAGAACCTAATATTTTTCCCTAAAGGGAAAGGTCTTTTTTTCATCATCTCTGTCCCTTTAAAAAAAACAGTGATTTAGTCTAAATGCCTCCTGATTTATTTGTGCAGAGGCTGCTGGCAAGTCAGTATCTATGCAATTTATTGCTAACCATCACTTTTACATGATAGGTTTGTAACAAATATCCGACGCATATTGTTAAATTAATCTTCCATTTAAAATTAATGGAGTTAGACTCCCCAGGTTCAATGTAATTTCATGTTCATGGGCAGGGAGTAATGTGTACTGCATATGAATGAGGCAAGGCCAAATGCCCTAATCTCTCATCACCTTGAACTCTCTGGCTAGGACGCATTCTCAGCACGAGGTAATGAGATTGTGCTTTATACTCTCCTGAGGACAGACTGAAAGAAGCTTCTTGTCTTGTCTTCAGATATTTTGGACTCGCATCACATTTTCATAATTCTGCAGATAAGAAATTCCACTTTTTTTAAGAAGCAAAAATAAAATGGATACTGAGTGGATGAATTAAAGTGTGCACCGCTGCTTTCAAATGGGAAACAGGCAGATCTGCATACTATGAAATGCAGTCATGCCTGCTGGCCTTGCTTTTTTGAAAAAAGAAAACATGAAACCCAAGTCTTTGATGAATTCCTTATTATTATGAGTCAATCAGTGATTGAGTGACCTTGGAATAATTGCATTTGTACTGTGTTTGATGAACAAGAGGATAGAATGATGTCTTTTCCTTTTCCCCCAATATCCTCAGAACATTTTTAATGTTGGTGGAGGTGGGGGCACAAGTCCATGCTAAATGCAAATAGAACCATAGCATATACCAGTCATACATCTCACATATAATTCACAAAACATTCCAGGTTCCATATTTATATAGTCTGCCTCATGGATGAATTATTTAATACATTCCAACACTTCAAAGGTTAGAATATTCCTTCCACTTGGTTTCATTTAGAAGTAGATAAGATTGGTGTGAATACCTGATATTTTCATTGCCCCCCCACCCCCCCTCCCAGTTTTAGTATTGATTGTGTCAGTAAGCAAGTTCCAACACTGCAATAGTTCATCACTCATTGTTTGCACCTCCAGCTTGTGGTTCCACAAGTGCAGTTAATGCCATGTGACTCGGGTAAATAATTTGGGCTGCATTACTAACTAGTGCCACAAATTCCTGTGTTAACTGTGTGATTTTTCTGCCCAAGTATCACAGTTTTTACATGTAAAACCCTGAGGGAGTCAGGTTTGGTTTCACACTAGAGGGTCAATGGGTGCACACACGACAGGAATGTAAGATACAGAAGGAAAGACTTGAAATTATGGAACACCATTCATGATCTCAGGGTTTGCTACAGCTCACAGTTCATGAAGTACCTGGAAAAGTAGTCCTGTTAGTAATGTAGGAAGGCACATCAGCCAATCAGCTAACAGGAAGATCCTCAAATCCACAATTAAATTAATAACAGGATGAACAGGTTTTCTGGAGACACGAGGGACTGCAGATGCTGGAACCCTGAGGTAAAAACAAACTGCTAGAGGAACTCAGCGGGTTGAGCAGCATCTGTGAGGAAAAGGAATTGTCGGCAGCATCTGTGGAGGAAAAGGAATTTCCCTCCTCAGATGCTGTGTGATCCTCTGAGTTCTTTGAGCAGTTTATTTTATGAACAGTTTTTCTGCTGTTGCTTGGGAGATAAAATGTTGGGCAGAGCACTAGAGGAACTCCCTGATTATTCTCCAACTAGTGCAATATATTCTTCTATGTCAACTCAAATAGAGCAGACATCTCATTCAAAGGATGGCACATCTGTCAATGTAACACTCAGTCAGTACCACACCAAAACGATAGCAAAAATTCTGTGCTCAGGGTTCTGAGGGGCAGATTGCTGATACAGGGAGTGTGAAAGGCCATGTGCACAGTGAAACTTCCAATGCAATTTATTCTACAATAAATCATTTGCTCAAACACAGCATAAATGCTGCAATTATACTAAGGGAAATTGTTCATGATCTTACTTGTTGTTGTGATCTCAGAAGTCCCCAAAGAGTTAGGTAAATGTGAAATGATTGAGTAATTTGGACATCCTGCAGGAAATCTGTGTAATTGAAGTTATTTAGCTGTTGTCATGCCTGTGTGTCTTCTCATCAGAGTGAAGGATGATTTTCCCCTCATCTGGCACAATTAACCACTTTAGGTAAGGGATGGAAGTAATCCAGTACTTTATTCATTGTGGCCCGGGATTCTGTGGTATTCCTTTGTCAACAGCTAATTTTATCCTCCTTTATTTTGTGTCTGTCTTACTCATTTTCTGGTCAATACTTCACTATAACTACTGTAAAGTTTAAAAAAAATAGGTAAATGTTTAACCCCTCCCACATGAAGTAACAGAGCAAAAGAACAGATGGACACAAGAGACTTCCGATGCTGAAATCTGGAGCAACAAACAATCTGCTGGAGGAACTCAGTGGGTTGAGCAGCATCTGTGGGAGGCAAGGAATTATCGATATTTCAGGTCGAAACCCTGCATCAGGACTGGTACATTAGGGTTTGCAGGAGAACAGATAAGGTGATCTGAGAACGGTTTAGTTTTGCATGGTTCTCTCTAGCCACGGTTTCAAATCACGGATTCCGTTACTTAGAAATTCATTCCCAGGCCATGGTACTGAACACCCGTATAGTCATTCTAAACTCTGAAGACAGTGTACAACGTGCTGACATGACTATGTAGCCCATCTTATTCTCTTGGTTGAGAATTAATATCTAGCTAAGCATTACATTAAAACCCAGTGGCACTTTACAAATGCACTGAGCAGGATGTTCTGTGCAGTGCCTCACCTAGGGAAAACTAGTTGGGAGAAGAGAGTTGAAAATTTTCTCTGGGATGCTGTGGTGGCCATTACGGAGACTTGGATGGCTCAGGGACTGGAATGGTTGCTTCAAGTGCCGGGTTTTAGATGTTTCAGAAAGGACAGGGAGGGATGCAAAAGAGATGGGGGAGTGGCACTGTTGATCAGAGATAGTGTCACGGCTGTGGAAAAGATGGACGTCGTGGAGGGACTGTCTACGGAGTCTCTGTGGGTGGAGGTTAGGAACAGGAAGGGGTCAATAACTTTACTGGGTGTTTTCTATAGGCCGCCCAATAGTAACAGGGATATTGAGGAGCAGATAGGGAAGCAGATCCTAGAAAGGTGTGAGAATAACAGAGTTGTTGTGATGGAGGATTTTAATTTCCCAAACATTGATTGGCATCTCCAAACAGTGAGGGGTTTAGATGGGGTGGAGTTTGTTAAGTGTGTTCAGGAAGGATACTTGACACAATATGTAGATAGGCCTACAAGAGGAGAGGCTGTGCTTGATTTGGTATTGGGAAATGAACCCGGTCAGGTGTCAGATCTCTCAGTGGGTGAGCATTTTGGTGACAGTGGTCATAATTCTATCTCCTTTGCGTTAGCACTGGAGAGAGATAGGAACAGACAGACTAGAAAGGTGTTTACTTGGAGTAAAGGGAATTATGAGGCTCTCAGGCAGGAAATTGGAAGATTAAATTGGGAACAGATGTTCTCAGGGAAAAGTACGAAAGAAATGTGGCAAATATTCAGGGGATATTTGTGTGGAGTTCTGCATAGGCATGTTCCAATGAGACAGGGGAGTCACGAGAGGATACAGGAACTGTGGTGTACAAAGGCTATAATAAATCTAGTCAAAAGGAAAAGAAAAGCTTACAAAAGGTACAGAGAGCTAGGTAATGTTAGAGATCTGGAAGAGTATAAGGCTAATAGGAAGGAGCTTAAGAAGGAGATTAGGAGAGCCAGAAGGGGGCATGAGAAGGCCTTGGTGGGCAGGATTAAGGAAAACCCCAAGGCATTCTACAAGTATGTGAAGAGCAAGAGGATAAGATGTGAAAGAATAGGGCCTGTCAAGTGCAACAGTGGGAAAGTGTGTATGGATCCGGAAGAAATAGCCGAGGTACTTAACGAATACTTTACGTCAGTATTCACTACGGAAAAAGATCTGGGGGATTGCAGTGTGGACTTGCAGCAGGCTGAAAAGCTTGAACGTGTAGATGTTAGGAAAGAGGAGGTGCTGAAACTTTTGGAAAGCATCAAGTTGGATAAGTCGCCGGGACCGGATGAGATGTACCCCAGGCTGCTGTGGGAGGCGAGGGAAGTGATTGCAGAGCCTCTGACGATGATCTTTGCATCGTTGATGGAGACGGGAGAGGTTCTGGAAGATTGGAGGGTTGCAGATGTTGTTCCCTTATTCAAGAAAGGGAGTAGGGATAGTCCAGGGAATTATAGACCGGTGAGTCTTACCTCAGTGGTTGGTAAGCTAATGGAGAAGATCCTGAGAAGCAGGATTTATGAACATTTGGAGAGGTATAATATGATTAGGAATAGTCAACATGGCTTTGTCAAGGGCAGGTCCTGCCTTACGAGCCTGATTGAATTTTTTGAGGATGTGACTAAACACATCGATGAAGGGAGAGCAGTAGATGCAGTGTATATGGATTTCAGCAAGGCATTTGATAAGGTACCCCATGCAAGGCTTATTGAGAAAGTAAGGAAGTATGGGATCCAAGGGGACATTGCAGTGTGGATCCAGAACTGGCTGGCCCACAGAAGGCAAAGCGTGGTTGTTGAAGGGTCGTATTCTGCGTGGAGGTTGGTGACCAGTGGTGTACCTCAGGGATCTGTACTGGGACCCTTACTCTTTGTGATTTTTATAAACGACCTGGATAAGGAAGTGGAGGGGTGGGTTAGTAAGTTTGCGGATGACACAAAGGTTGGGGGTGTTGTGGATAGTTTAGAGGGCTGTCAGAGGTTACAGAGGGACATAGATAGGATGCAAAGTTGGGCTGAGAAGTGGCAGATGCAGTTCAACCCAGATAAGTGTGAAGTGGTTCATTTTGGTAGGTCAAATATGATGGCAGAATAGTCTTAATGGTAGGAGTCTTGGCAGTGTGGAGGATCAGAGGGATCTTGGGGTCCGAGTCCATAGGACGCTCAAAGGGGCTGCGCAGGTTGACTCTGTGGTTAAGAAGGCATATGGTGTATTGTCCTTCATCAATCGGGGAATTGAATTTAGGAGCCGAGAGGTATTGTTGCAGCTGTATAGGACCCTGGTCAGACCCCACTTGGAGTACTGTGCTCAGTTCTGGTCGCCTCACTACAGGAAGGATGTGGAAGCCTTAGAAAGGGTGCAGAGGAGATTTGCAAGGATGCTGCCTGGAATGCGGAGCGACGGAGGATGAGGGAGGACCTGATAGAGGTATATAAGATGATGAGAGGTATTGATAGGGTAGATAGTCAGAGGCTTTTCCCCAGGACTGAAATGGTGGCCACAAGAGGACATAGGTTTAAGGTGCTGGGGAGTAGGTATAGAGGAGATGTTAGGTGTAAGTTTTTTTTTACTTAAAGAGTAGTGAGTGAGTGGAATGGGCTGCCGGCAACGGTGGTGGAGGTGGATATGATAGGGTCTTTTAAGAGACTGTTGGATAGGTACATGGGGCTGAGAAAAATAGAGGGCTATGGGTAAGCCTAGTAATTTCTAGGGTAGGGACATGTTCAGCACAGCTTTGTGGGCTGCAGCGCCTGAATTGTGCTGTAGTTTTTCTATTTTTTTATGCATTATGAAAGAAGTCAGATTTTGCTGTTCCAGATTCGTCACCTCCCTTTTATGAAATGACACTAATCCAATTTGTTTCCACCGGGGCCTCTGGGCCCCATTATCTTGATGACCACTCCCCCAAGCCCTCCGGTTGGAGGGATGTCAGTGGTAGCCTGTCATTCAGATTGATGAGATTCCTCATGGAGGTTCTCATATAGGTCTACTGTGAGTTCCTTAGCCAACTCCCCCCAACCTGCCTGGATTACAATCCAATTAACATTCACATTTATCTAATGTGTGGTTACATTGTTTTACTTCACATTGATGGTATACTTTTATTTTGCATCCTGATTTTCAATGCTTCCTTGGTGCTAATTACTTTCCATTTGGTTCCTTCGCTTTCTATCTTGTATTTCCAATGTTCTCCTTCTTTCCTCTAAACCGATCATATTCCTCAGCTGTATTGATAGAGCTGATTTTCCCCATGGTGTCAGTACTGAGCGAGGACCTGCACAGTAGTGTCGCACACTGTGCTACAACACTTTAACTGTGTGCATCTTGGTCAGACTGTGAATGGATGGGGATGGCATTGTCTTGTTGAGCTGGTGTAGACAAGCATTTCAGTCCTGGTTAATCATCAACAAAAGTTTATGTAACTTCATGAATAACTTCTGAGAAACTTTGCTCTTAATCTATGCTGGCACTTCAGTGTAAAACTGAGTGAGTGCTGTACAGTCAGAGGTGCTACCTTTGGGACCTGTTAACTCAATACACCATCTTCTCCCTCAGATGGATATAAAAAGCTTCTGGAAAAGCAGGTCAAAGAAGAACAACAAAGCTCACTGTGGTGCCCTGGTCAACATTCATTCTTGTATGGACATCACTAAAACAAGTTGCTTACCATATTTGCTACATTATCACATTACTTTATTGATTGCATTGGACTTAGTAACTTATTGTGACGGTGAGAGGTGCTAGTTGAATCCAAGTCTTTTTGTCTGTCTTCATTTCTAGGGTAGAATACAGGAATCTCCTTGACAATGGTATCGAATATGCTCTGTTACTCCAGTGGCGTGGTATTTTGTGCCTCCTGTATTTTCTTCTTGTGGCCTTTGGTTCATTTGTCTGAGATGTCATTTAAAAACCTCAGTGTTGTCAAGGGAGAACACCGCACTCTCACAGGTGTCTGTCTTCTGTGCTTCATACTCTAAGACAGCTATACAAAGATAGCTCAAGGAAAGTTATTTTCTGCTGAATTCCTCCTTGTGTGGTATTGTGAATGGGGATAGATGGCTATAGTCTGAATTTATGGTGTGACTGGGCTGACCTTCAGGATGCCACTGAACAGAGATGCTGCAGAAAATGTCTGTTCCCAAGATGCCTCTGACCTACACTTTGAAAACTTGAAATCAAAGAACAAAGTCAGTTGAGAAAGCACTTTGCTGTCTCCCTTTATAACATTTCTGATTAAACACCGCTTCAGAGTCTCCTTTGATTTGAAGGTGAGTTCAAAATAAGGACAGGAATCAACTATCATGAACCAATTAGTGACCGCAACCGAATTTTACCTCTAAATCTTGATTCCAAGTCTACCTCAGTTTCAGAAATTTTAAAGATTTTTTTGCACTTTGAAAGATTACTACCATCAAGGCTCCTTAGAGGAAGTTTTCACTTTTAATACACCGTGTCTCCACTTACTGCAAATGATTCGCATCCTGTTGATGTGAGACAGTTTACATCAAGTATGTTGGTAAGGCTGGGATTCTGCTGCTGCTGGGAAGGTAAATGTGGGAGGCAGTCTTCCACGTCTGCAGGGCTTCAAAGATCAGACCTTGCTCTCGATCACCAGTCTGTAGATCAAATATCTTCATCCAGGGTCTGCAAGTACGGTGTTCTGACCTGGTTTCTGATGTTGGTGGCAAAAGCTCTGTTTCTTCAAACTTTGGCTGCAGTATGTTTTGATAAAACCTAAGGATGTAAAAGACATTAATTAAGGTAAGAGTTCATTTTTATTTTCCCTTGACTTAAAGTTAATGTAGCCAGCAATACCATAGAAAACACATCTTGTTCCTGTTCATAAGTAGGATCAAGCTGCAAAATGCCTGATATTGATTCATGGCTGTTTATATGAGGCCACTCAGCCCATTTTGTGCATACTGGCTCTTTCAAATTCTCATCCCACTTCCCCATTCTGTTCTTCTACTTTATCTAGTTTTCCCTCTGTCTCAAACTTACCACAATTCAGCACCTGGAGACATTTTCCTTACTATCTCCTTTAGTGATCACTCATTACTGTCTCCCAAGTGTATGGAAATTCCCCATCCCTCCTCATTCTATAAAAATTATATATAGTTTAAAAAAAATTAAATCCCCTCTTAGCCTTCTTTATCAGTGATGAAATAATCCCATCAAGTGTAGGTGGTGTCAGTTACAGCACTTTAAGAAATACATTATTGTATGTGGAGTAATTTCAGATCTTCGTGATATGTGGTAAAATATTCTATAAGTGTGAGTATTTTTTGATTGTTTAAAAAGCTCCAAATGAGCAGTGAAAATACCAAATGTAAATAATAAAATAAATAGCAAGGAATATCAACAGCTTGCTGACTCTCTGTAATGAGGAACAATTAAGAAATAACAATGGTAGTTGTCCAGAAATAATGATTCTGCTGCACTGATAAGAGTTGATTGAAAGTAAGGATGAATGATGGCAGGATGTCCTGGGCCTCTTTGTTCGATTCGGCTCTGATTATGGAGCCTATTAGCAGGAGTTATGACCTATTTAAGTGCAAAGCCTTCTGGTAATAGGGGCCAAATGATTCTGGAAGGTTCAGATTCACTAGGCTCCCTGCAGAAATGAATTTAGTACTGAAAGCATTGATGTAAGACTTGAACAGGCCTGTTCTTATGGGACTTGAGTGTGCGTGCACTGCAGAAAAGCTGTGGATACAAACTGTGAGTGACTGGGATGAAGGACAATTTTTTTTTACTGTTTGTCATGACAATGAAGTCCTGCAAATTTTATCCTTTATGAGAGGTGAACAACTACAACATGTGCAACAACACAGAATGTATCACAACAAAAAAAAATCATGACTCTGAGTACATTATTTCACAATAGAATATTTTCCTGTCTAGTCCCAAATTTTAACTTCAAAATTATTTGTTAAATCCCATTTTCTTTTTTCCTTTCTTGGTATACAAAGGCAAAAAAAGCTCAACACACATAATAACAATGCTAATAAAAAAATACAAGTGCCACTTTAATAATATCCAAAAGCTCAACAGAAGAGAATGATGAACATTGTAAAAACTTTAAACAATTTCTCCTCGTTTTGAAGACCCTCACACATGTTTAGAGTCTCAATAGTCTGTCAGATATCATCCATTGTTGATTTTTATGTTTTTGATGCATTGTCTGAGCATCTATCAATGTCTTTAGAGCTGCCCTGATTTTCAGACTCTGAAATGTTGTATGAACCTGTAACATTTCCAACATTTCTTTCATTGATATTAAGATAGAAAGAACCCAATTGCAAGGAAGTGTGAAGAAGGAAGATTTGACATTAGTGAATCATTTCAAGGAGAGGACCAAAAGTAATTTCAATTTTTGCATTATTAAATTAATTTTAAGAATGTTAATATTTTCTGAGTTAATATGCTTTTACACTTTAATGCATACATTTTGATTTTCAACAAAGCAGCTGATCATCAAATCATCAGAAGTTATCACAGCAGCCCAACTTCCAAAGCCATCCCTTTAGCCTATTCAAAGAGTCCACCCATTCACCCTCTTGATATTGGCAATTGATTCCCCAGTTAAATAAAACTGTCACTCTTACTCCCTGACTAGAGTTATACCCAGCCTGTTCTCTTCCACATTCATATCTTCTAGGCACGGTAGTGTAGCGGTTAGCATAATGCTATTACAGCGCCAGTGACCCGGGTTCACTTACGGCCGCTCGCTGTAAGGAGTTTGTACGTTCTCCCCGTGTCTGCGTGGGTTTCCTCCGGCTGCTCGGTTTCCTCCCACATTCCAAAGACGTACAGGTTAGGAAGTTGTGGGCATGCTATATTTCATATGCAAAAGATGCATTTCACTGTGTGTTTTGATGTACATGTGACTAATAAAGATATCTTACATCTTACTCTGCCACTATTATTCATTGTATCCCTCACAATCACTAACTGTACTCTTGTATCTCCTTCTCCCTCCACTCCCTAATCCATTGATCTCCCACTTCTTCACTGATAGCATGTTCTACCTTTTCTCTCATTGTCTCTCCCTCCATTTATACAGCTTTACTATCTTCATTTGTTCCCCCTTTCTCTTTCTCACTCTCTCTCCTGCACTGCCTCCATTATACATTTCTGATTTTTACTCGTGTCATCCATCACCACTATTAGACCATAAGACATAGGAGCAGAATTAGGCCATTCAGCCCTTCGAGTCTGCTCCACCATTCGATCATGGCTGATTTATTTTTCCCTCTTAACCCCATTCTCCCGCCTTCTCCCCGTAACCTTTGACGCCCTTACTAATCAAGAACCTATCAACCTCCGCTTTAAATATACCCAATGACTTGGCCTCCACAGCCATCTGTGGCAATGAATTCCACAGATTCACCACCCTCTGGCTAAAGAAATTCCTCCTCATCTCTGTTCTAAAGGGACATCCTTCTATTCTGAGGCTGTGCCCTCTGATCCTAGGCTATCCCACTACTAGAAACATCCTCTTCACGTCCACCCTATCCAGCCGTTTACTGTCACCCAGTTCCTTATCCTCCTGTTAGCTGATTACAGCTGCTAATGGACTAAACCAGAGCCTTCCCTTACTGTAAAGAATGGTTGTGAAAGGAGTGATTGAGTGACAATGAAAGAGGCAATGCACGCAGTGAAGGACAATGAACAGGAGAGTCAAAGGGCAGGACCTGCAACTTGCTATGATTGACTTCTACCATGGTGTCACATGGTGCATAGCAGGTGGACCATTGAGCAAGAGGGACCACAGTCTGATCTGTCAGTTGGCCTTGGAAGGGAGTAAGACAGCAGAAGAGTGAGAAAGAAAGATGCAGCAGACAGTTCTGATGGGATAGCGCTCAGCTCCCACCAGATACATACGGTATTTAATGATGACATTTGACCATGTGATGATAAAAACGTAGTGTTACAGATTGCCTTTACAGAAAGTATCTCATTGATCCCACTGGTTGATTGCAATATGACCATCTGCCCATATACATCAGTAATTGTGTCTTAATATGTTTCTGGGTAATCACTTGCTAATCTTGAGGGCATAAGGTGAATATGCATTTGTTGATCAATATATTAAAGCCATTGTAGATGTAAGAAGGTATGGTAACATAGTGGTTAAGTTGTTGGACTTGCAGCTAAAGTTCATTGTGTCTCAAAGAGACATACATTCAAATGGCAATCAGGAATTTAAATTCAAGTAACTAAGTAAGTTTGGAATTTTTTAAAAAATCTATTCTCTGTAAAGGTGTCCATGAAGCTCTTGGATTGCCATCAGAACCCATCTGGTTCACTAATGTCCTTCAAGGAAAGAAATCTGTCATCCTTACATGGTCGTTGGTGTCCATTTAACTGAACTGAGATACCAAATCGACGTTAAATCATTCATTTATTTCCTGGAAAATTTAGCATGTCATATAGCAGTGAACAATCAAAATTAAAAATGACTAAATAAGGTTTTTCATAATACTGATGCATGTGTGCTCAAGGGATTGTCATAGATAATGACTTCAATAAACAGATACAACTAGGCACTCACTGACCTATGAGGTACCAAGTCTTTGAACACCCTCAAATTAAAATGTAAATAATTAATACTCCATGTGTGGAGACACATGTAACCAGCAATCAAATCCATGCATGCTTTTAGGAATAGCAACCATTAGCAAATATTTTACCAATAACTCAATTTGGAGTTTGCAGTTTACTTTTTATTGCCGCAACTTGTAATCTGATATTGTAAATAGTTTCTTATCTTGATACTTATTGTCAGAGTTAAAATGTTTTGAATGCTCAAGGACCAAACAGGAAAATATTTTTGATTGGAAGGGATATGTAGAAAATTTTGGTGATCTGCTGAGAAAACTTGGTACTATTCTTCACAAATTACAGATGTTGCACTCCCAAAATGTTTTGTTAGTGCCAATTCCTCCTCCTTATATGTGAACCACAGCAACGATTTTAGCAAATGCACTTCTGTTGCAACTCTTTCTTATTTTCTCATTAATTCATCTAATAGTAATTCCAGTGCAAACCATGAGATGTATAATACATTATATCAAAGGCCTTGCTAATACCACATATAAATGCAACTTGGTTAAAATAAAGTGATAGCAAAGCCATACTTGAACATAAAAGCAAGAAACCTCAATTTTAAACTATTGGGGCAGATGCTTCTTTGATGTACAAATCATTTCTGCCATGGTTTTAATGAAGATTAAAATAGCTAGATGCAAATCAGATTGTTGGCCTGATCCCATCAACCTCCTGCTTTGCAGATTAAGTAAAAATTATCACAGGTAGATCAGTTCAAATATGTGTGTGTATGTATGTGTGTGACACACACACACACACACACACACACACACACACACACACACACACACACATATAAAGGTGGTAAAGCTATTGTCAATGAATTTGGTATTGGTATTTGGATGATGCAGGCAAGACAGTGATTGCTTCTCAGGGTGTTCTTCTTCAACAGCCAGCAATAAAACTCCCACCTTTGGGCCCATCGATGTTAGCTGTGGCTCAGTTGGTGAGACTCCCTTCTCTGAGCCATAGATTGTGGGTTCGAGTCCTACTCCAGAAACTTGAGCACAAAAATCTAGCCTGCTGAAATATGACTGTCCAAGGCACTGAATTGTAGAAGAGATGTTAAACTGATGTTCCCCTTCTTTTCCATCAGATATATGTGAAAGATCCAATGGTATGATTTGTAGAAGAGCAACAATATTATTTGCAGTGTCATGGGCAATTTTTATTATCAATTGACATCACAGAAGCAGATTACCCAGTCACTATATTACTGTTTATGAGAGTTTCAATCAAAAGAGGTACGATACTAAAACAGCAACAGATATTTTATTGGTTTCACCCTCAAAATGTGAAAAGCATTATTGAAAATCTTTCTTACAGGTTGGCAGGTAATAGCTAAGTAAAAAAATAACGGGGAAAGCAATATGGAAGATACCCAGTGATTGAATATATTAATGCAATAAATTATATCACATGAGTCCAAAAAAAGTCAGCTGTAGAGATACGATTGGGGTTTCATAGTGGATCCACCCTGCTGCCTGAATTCATTGCCTGTGGCGGCCACACCCCTGCATCACCCTGATTGGGTACGGAGGGCTGACCTTGCTGACCCTGTGTACCTGAGAACTACTCCGCGAGGTGGAGAGGGCTCCATGCAGTTGGGAGTCCTTCATATTGTGAAGTCCTTTCCCCAGATTGCTCCGAGAGCCTTTATTTTAACAGCTCAAGGCCGTCGAGCTTGTCTAATAAGAGATTTTTAAAAGCAGCTTGAATCTGTTTAACTAATTAAAAAATATAAAATAACTAATAAATGTAATTAAGAACATCCTGAAGTTCTAGAACTTAATTAAAACATTAAAATAAAGAAAAAATAAGCAACATTTACTAACACTTTCCCCTTCAGCTGAGCATTCTACCTAGTGCAAGCAAAAGAAATCTTCTTGTCCTAAATGTTGGTGTTTGTTTAAGTGAACAGTAAGAATCCAATTCAATGTTGAATCATTGATTTATTTCCTAGAAAGGTTACTATCTTGTTGGCCCCTCGGCTCAGTATGTTGGTACTGTGGATGTGAGTGACTCCAGCAGTGGAGTGGAAGGTCGGGGCACAGTAAAATGCACAGCTGCAAAAGACACAATGAATTTAGACAAAGAGGAGGAATAAGGTGGCAGTTCTCAGTGGAACTGCTGGCATGAGATGAATGAGCAAGATCTGGCTCGATGTCAATGTGGAAATGTTATCCACTTGCATGATAACAATGGAATTAGCTCTAAGCACCTAACATAAATTTGTGCAATGTGCATCTTTGATGCCCTTGCAAAGAATCATCCTGGGTTTGACTGTTTCTTTGGTGCATTCTTTTGCAGTACAAAGTAAACAAATAAAATTTGTACAATTATGCTACCCCTGCATAAGGAAAAGTGATTAAAGCATTATTTGTTCCGTATTAAAAATCAAAGTGTTTAAACGATAATTTACTACTTTAAGATATTTTTTCCTCCAAGGCAGTTTTGGAAGGTTTCCAATGAGAAGATTGAAGTTGGTTTTGTCTGTGCAAGTTGAGGGACTGTGGCAATGGCGGAACTCAGACACTGGTTCTTTGGAAACGTCATTGTTTGCTTGTTCCAGCCCATCAACTTTGCAGACTATCTCTCTGTAGAGAGTGATGAGGGTTGTTTACATGTTACCTGCTATTTTTATTTATAGTGTAAGATAATTCTGTCTCTCCAGACAAGGGACTAAGGACCCTGGTGGTCACAGAGGTGAATAAACGCGTGTGCACTGGTGCCAGACCTCAGTGTCCCTGGAGCTGAACTTTCCAATTTATGAGATCTGCAGCCAGAATGGTGGCAAGCCCCATCTGTGTCAAAAGAGCCTCCTTTGTTCTGTATAATCCACTGTTAATGCTGCTACCAATATCCCCAGCTCTCCTTTAAACATCTTCAAAGGTGTAGAAAGATGTAAAATTTATAACTTATCAAAAAGGTGCGTGGTAGCTTGTTATATTTTGAAGAAAAGAAGTGCTAAATATACAGTTTGATTATGCGTTTCAACTTTGCAAATATCCAGCATTAATCAGATCATGACTAACCTATGGTTGCCATCAGAAATGAGAGATTGAGCTTTGGTCTGGCAGTTGTTGTTTGTTCAAAAGCCTGGATTAGAGGGCAGCTTTATGGAAAAAAAAACTGAGCCATGTAAAGATTTTGAAAACGTAAATCAAATGATAAACATCGGTTCACACAACAAGTCGTAGTTCCATCAGCTGTCAGATAATTTAGGATGTCATGTGATTTCAGTGATCACAAATTGACTCCTCGTTCACCATGTGTGTCAGTTGTGCTTCTCACTTCTGAGTCAGACAGTTAGTTGTGAGCTGCAGTCCCACTTTGGAGGCTCGAGTGCAAAAGTCTTTGTCACACCTCCAGCATAGTACTGAGGGAATGCCACACTCTGAGATGTGCCAAATTTTGGATGAGAATCTGAGGTCCCAACCTTTCTCTCCTGTGGATGTTGTCGACCCCAGTGCATGATTCTGGAAAAGAGCAGGGGAAGTAGCCCCAGTTTCTTGGTCTGTATTACCTTTTAAACAAAATTATTAAAATACAGCTTATGAGGTCATCGTGGCATTGGTTAGTTGTGGGATCTTGCTGTGGACTGATTGGCTGCCACTTTTGGTGCATCACGACACTTCAGCATTACAATGTGCCAAAAAGGAAGTGGAAGGTGCCATGTAAATGCTAGCCTGTCTTCCTTTAACTCAAAGAAGAAACATCCCAATGACCAAATGGGTGGGTTGAGAAACCATTCTCAGAATGGCTGTAATTATCACATTATAACTGCAAGCTGCTCATGAATGACCTGAATTAAGTGTTCTTCACTGTTGGTTTGCTTTAAGTGGAGACTGCTTTGACTGAGCTGGTGGATGACAGAGGTGCATGATTGTTCTGTCTATTGCTTCCATGATACAATCCTTGCCTACCCTAATATATTGTCCCTACCGTCCTTAGACAGCTGACGGTTGTATGTCAGCACACAGAAACATAGACATCAAGAATTAAGCACTTGAATCAAGCACACAAGCTGTTTTACCCAGTCTAGTATCTTGGAATGATATGATGCAGGAGGCCATTCTGTCCATTTGAGATGGTGCTTCCTCTTTGGTGAAGCTTGCCAATTAATCCCACAAACCTATCCTTTCTCTGTAGCCCTCCTATCTTGTTTCTCTGTCAGGCATTAATCCAGTTCTCATTCGAATGTGACTGTTGAATCTGTTTTTTCCACCACCTTTTCAGAGAGTCAATTCTAGGTCACAAAAACTCACTTTCCAAAAAAAGCATTAATTTGTTACCAACACTTCTACCCCTGGAAACAAGTCTCCCTATATCCTGCTCTAATAAAGGAACAACACCAGCTTCTCCCATTAATGCAAACATTGACACCCTTCTGATAAAGGTGATGCCCAAATTGGATTCTAGCTGAGGCCTGAACAATATTTGACAAAGGTTTATTACAACATCTTTGTTTCTAGCTGAGGCTCTTTTAACGTTGCTAAGGACCCTTTATGTTTTGTCAGCAGACTTTGTAACCATCAGGCCATCCTTAAGATCTTTGTACGCACACCTCCAGGTTTCTCTGTTTATGCACGCTCTAAGATTATGCCATTTCACTTGTATTGCCCTTCCTCATTCTTTTTGCCAAAATGTCTCTTGTGGCACATCTCTGCACTACATCTCATTTGCCATCTATCTATATATATCCTCCTGGAGTCTTATGCTATCTTCTGCATTTCCATGTTCTGTGTCTCCTGCAGACTAAAAGGTGCCCTGTCTGTCCAAGCTAAGGTCACCAATATGTATCAAAAGGAACCAAGGCACAGTGGCATGGACTACAATATCAGCTAATTGAAGCTACCCTGAGTCTCTGTTGTCTCCTTCAGTTGTTAATGGTGCAAGGAACAGTGGTGGCTTCAAGCAACTTCAATCATCCATTTACAGTGTTAGCAACTACAGCATGGCACAGTGGTGTAGCAGTTAGTGCTGCTGCCTCACATTGTCAGGGACCTCAGTTCGATCCTTATCTGGGGCGCACTTTGTACAAAGTTTGCACATTCTCCTCGTGACCATGTGATTTCCTCCCACATCCCAAAGATATGTTGGTAGTTTTTTGGTTACAGATGCTCTTTAATGTAGGTAAGAGACAAAAAGAGTCAAAGGGCAGTTGATGAACACTTGAGAGAGAAAGGGTTGCAGGGAAACGAGGGTGGGGGAAGGGGACTGATGGGCTCTGCTGGGAGCTGGCTTGATGAACTGTAAATAACTTATTGAAGTTTCTTATTTACCAAGAGCCCATCACAATATGACTGGGAATCATGATGACATCATTATGGCCAGTTTAGGGAAGGGGGATAATATTGAAAGTTCCATATACTAACCATGTCAGCAGCTTCCACTTAACGCTGCATTATAATGTTTAGTCACATAAATAATTTGACTGCATGTTACCTGTAGCACAAACATTCAGCTTATGGCAGGTGCTCAGGGTGTAACCTACACATGAGTAAGACTTCCAGAACCATTTGTGACTCTGGCATTATGACGTCCTTGTTGACTCTCAGGATAAATTACATCTCATTGCTCATGATTGTGGTGCTCTTTAGTTGGTCTTTAGGGGTTGCTGAGGGCACTGCATTATGCTAAGTGTTAAATGCTAATTCACTCGTGCAGTATTGATTTCACTAGTTTTACTCAAAGCCTGGTAAAAGGGCAGGTCGTACAAGAAATAGGAAAGAGCAGTGACACCTGGACAGAGAGTCTTCATGGCACATAGGAAAGGAAAAACAAAGTAGATAAATCAATAAATCTGCTCAAAATTGAAAATATTCCTTCAAAGGTGAAAGCTATAAAAGAAAAAATAGAGTTAATTTAGATGGCTTATAGGATGTCAAGGTAGTGAAAATAAAGTTTATTGCTGAAGGATAATATTTACAGGTTCTTTTCCCTGTCATACTTAACACACTAATGTTATTGGATGATCAATTGGATATTTGTGTCATTCATAACATGGTGTTTAAATAAGGATACTCCATCTTCAAGGAGATTGTGTTTGTGTGTGTGTGTGTGTGTGTGTGTGTGTGTGTGTATGTGTATAGATATTTCTTTGTGAATGACACTGTAAACTTTGAGACCTATTCATCTTTTTAAAATGCACCACTTCCAGCAGATCATTAGCTCAGATGGTGGAGTATTAGACGCTCATTTCATACAAGTTGGCTTTCTGAATCCTAGCCTTGGCTGCCCTCTGTGGTTAAGTTTAGCTTTGATGGCTCAATGTTCAGGATGATTGCATCTTGGGGCTGAGGTTTGGAGCAAACAAATCCTTGCGCGGAGGCCTTTATCAAACCCTTATAACATCCAAAATGAAGTATGTTTTGACCCAAGGAGGACAGATGTTGGTGGAAGATGTAGAAAGCAACAACTTGCCATTATATTGTGACATAATGATTATGAAGCATCACTAAGCACGCAAATAGAAACTTTAGGCATCTCCAATTAGAGATTTTAAAGCAATTTATTAACAAAGGAAATATTATTATGCTGTCTAATTGTAATACTCTAATGATTTTAGATCATGACATGGAGAGGCCAATCAGATAACTACATTACCACATGTGGTTGCTTGTTTACAGTACAAGCTGGCTAATTTATCATATGCTAACCTGTGTGGAGCATTAACCATATTTGAATGAGTAACTGAGCAGATTTACTATGCCTAAAGATAAGACCTTAATTTTGTTTTTATGAATTATAATCTGTTTATGTGCTGCATAATGACATTTTGTACGGAGATAAGGATGTTGTCTCTTGCATTGACTTGCATGATGAGAACAGCTTGGCTGCAACCTCTGCATTTTAATCACACACCAGTGCTTGAGATGGCAATCTCATTTCCACAGGAAATGACTGTGTTTTGCAGTATGATGCGTGGCCATGGGCAAGAAGCTTCTGTCCAGGCCATCTTGTTGTCAGCCATTCCTTTACACTTCTGTGCTTGCAAAGTTCTGAATGAAAGATAAGGCTTCAAATAATTCTATGTCTTTGATGTATAATCTCACAGCAAGAATAATTATGTCCAGAATTTCTTGTCTGAGGTGATCCAGTCGCTCTTGGCATCGCTACAGCTCCGAAGAAGCTCCTCCTAGGAATCCCCTGGTTGCAGTGGGAAGAACCTGATGCCACCAGGCTTCAGTTCAGTAAATCTCTGAGCACAGTCGTCAAGCAGGATGAGCAGCCAGTCACATAGGAGAAATCTCAGACAACAAATCATGAAGCTAAATGTACATTTTAAAATTAGTTTTTGAAATATTGTTTAGAATGCTATACATAGACATACTTAAAGTAGAAGCTGAAGGTGCATAATATTTTGGTTTTTGTTTTAATTCCATCGTATTTTGAAATAAAACATAGATATGAGGGTAGTTATGAGAAGATATTAAACACACATAAAATTATTTTTTATAAGAGCAAGACATTTGATGAGCTGTGTTTCATCAAAAACTCACTTCGGTCTCTTGTGGAACCCTCACCAACACCTTTTACAATTGCAAATAAAACTTCCCTATTTTTAAGCTCCAACCCTTTGCAACAAAGGCCAAACTGCGGTTTGCTTCTTAATTGCCTGCCTTCTCGCATTTTTTTTGACGAATGTACTACACCACCTAGATCCCTCTGTACTTCACTCACTTGTCATCTCTCTTCATTTAGATAATAATCTGCCTTTTGATTTCTCTTACCAAAGTGCATGACCTCACATTCCCCATGTTAAACTCCACTTGCCAGTTTATTGCCCCATCACTCAATCTATCTATATCCCCTTGGAGAATCACAGTATCTTTATAAGAACATGACCTTCCACCTATTTTCTTATCATTGGCAAATTTGGAAATCTTGCAAACTGTTCCTTCTTCTAGGTCATTAATGTAAATAATAAACAATTGCAGACCAAGAATTGATCCCTGTGGTACTTCAGTCTAAAAAGGATCCAGTTATTCCAACACTCTGTTTTCTCTGAGACAGCCAGTTTTCAATCCATTCTAACATACTTCCAACGATACCATGGGCTTTTAATTTATGCACCAGGCTTCTATGTGGCACCTAGTCAAATGTTATTTGGAAATCTAAATACACTATCCATACATCATCTATAGGTTCCCCATTACGTTTTCAAAGAGTTTGGGCAAGTTTGTCAAACATGATATACTTCTCAGAAAATATTGACGAGGTTTAATCATATTCAGCTTTCCTAAATGATTAGCTAGTTCCTCTTTGATTATCGATTCCAGCTTCTTGCCAGTAGCAGCTGTTAAACTAACCCACCTGTTGTTCTCTGTCTCCTGCCTTTCTCCTTTTTTGAACAAGGGAGTCACGATGGTAGTTTTCCAATCTTCTGCTACCCTCCCAGAGCTTAACAAGTTATGAAAATTTTCAACCAACACGTTCACTATCTCTGCAGTCACTTCCTTTAAAAATCCTAGCATGCAGACCATGGGGTCCTGGTGACTTGTCCATCTTCCTCCAACTCTTTATCCCTTTATTCGAAATTTGCCTGTCTGATATCTTAGGGATATTGGCAATGTCTTCCACAGTGAAGACTGATGCAAAAGATTTATTCAACGTATCTGCCATTTCTCTGCTATTATTAATTTACTGGCCTGTTGTTCTTCTCTTAAAATCAATTTGAAAACACAGAAAATAAAAGTACCAAATAAACCACTTCAATTGTTTTAAATAATTAAAAAGAAAAGTGCATGATAAATAATTAAACAAATTGTAACTTTTCCTCAGAGACATGAAATCTCTATTCAACTGAATAGGATCACTGACCTTGTGCCAGCTCTAACTTGGTACGGGATCTGTGAACAGATTGCCCTATTGTAAATGCAGGGAAATTCCAGCAAGTTTGTGCTGCACAGCTGGAGTTCTGAGTGAAGCAGCAGAGCGTTGTGACAGATTTACTGAAAGGAATCTGTTAGAGAGTTCAGGATGTTTGGATGCACCTGGGACAATGACTCAAATATACTCATGTCTCTACAGGTAAATGCTGGCAGTTTGCTGTGGAACTGCCAGCAAAATCTTTACCTTTCCATTAAATTAGAGTACTTTTGAAATTGGGTTTCATCTTTTTAGTGTGCTGCTACATTGTTGGATGTAGAAATCAAAACAGAAAATGTTGAAAAAATTCAGCAGGTCAAGCAGCAATGCGGAAAGAGCATTGGTCAACATTTCAGGTCTGTGGCCTTTTGTCGGTATGAGAGGAATGCAAATTAGTTTTCAGTAGGAGAGAACGTGAGGGAGGAACGTGTCAAACGAAGGGAATGGCTGTGATAGGGTGAGTCAAAATGGTTTAATTGGAGCATTTACCAACATATGAAGCTCCTTAGTCTATGTTATTTGTTAATGGTCAGCCTCTAGAACTGCCTAACAGGCTAAACTATACATGTTGGATAAGAAAAATTGAACCAATGTGATATTAAAGCAGAAAATGGATAATGCGTGGAAAAACTCAGCAGGTCAAGCAGCATCTGTGGAAGGGAAAACCATTAACACTTTGAATGAGGTATCTTTTCATCAGACCTGAGAAATAGAGAAATAAGTTAGTCGAGGTGGCAACAAAGTGGAGGAGGGTGATGGGTGGAACAAAAGAAGGTCCTCTGGTCGTGTGACAAGTGGGATTCAGATTAAACAACTGTGGCTGTGTAATTTGTTGCTAATTTGGTTGTGATCTACTGGGACATGCCCAGCAAAAGCCAGGCTAAACACAGAGGAAAAGAAAAAAAGATGGCAGGCAAAAATGGTTCTTGTGCAGACAGGAAAATAGAACATGTTATCTAAAGTTGGAGAACTCAATATTGTGGTGTTCCTCAAGTTTGCATTGGGTCTCATTGTAAGCAGTACTAGAGCTCATTCAGATCCTACTGAATTAGTGATTCTCAGTGATTCTCTGAGAGTTTAAAATGTTAATGAAAGAGATGCATGACTGGAGGGAGAACTCATATATAACACAGCAATGCTGGAAATAATATCATGACATCACTAGATATCACAAGTTATCCTCAACAATATACATGCTGCTCTTTAGTGGTGACACTTACTCACACAGACAGATACACACATAAGCATACATACACACAGAAAACTCCCTTCCACCATTCACTTACCCCACTCACCCTACTGCCCCCATCCCTACCCTCTACCACCACACATTGACATTTCCCCAACGGGCACACACACAAGCAACCCCCTACAAATAGATCACCTGTAAATGTATAATTAAAAGGTTATTTGCCCTGGAGCCTCTATTGAGCCAGAAGCTGCCAGGAAAAGGAGGGAAACTACCAAGACTTGATTGGGACTGGGAGTGAATCTCTCAAGCACAGCCTCCCAATAGGCGGAAGGAGAAATTTCTCCTCCTCCTTGTGGGAAGAGGAACCAGTGAATTCCTCAGGAGTTAAATTCTTCAAAAAAAACTTCAGTAGTTTGAGAGCAGTCTATATATCATATTGAGTTTTGGAGCCAATTTGTGAAGAGTACCATTTGCAAAATGAGAGGCTCTTCATATAATGCCAAACTGTAGATGGGTTGTGCTCATTGTTTTATTGTGAGTGCCAACTGTTGGTTATTTTGTGGACTTGGGTGCTCCAGTTTTCATCAGGAAGCCTTCAGTCACTGTGCACAACAATTTACGTCTTTAGTTGTATATACGACGTGATAAAATAAGACAGTGTAGTGTGGACGCCAACAAGAAATTCTTGGTCAATCTCATGATTGAAATAATTTTTGCCTTTAGCAATTAGCTCCAGGTTACATCGATTCTGGATTGTGCAGTGCTGAAGAAAATAGTGCTGTGTGATCTAAGTTCAAGGCATAAAAGTTCTGATTATTGCAAAGTCTCACTGAAACTCATCAGGGTGAGAGCTGTAAGTGAATGAATAGGAACTGCTTAAACTATATTGAATGAATTTGGGCTGTGCCTGTTCAACTTTGGATGCACCCGTTTGACTCTTAACAATGAATGAATGTGATTGCCTCCTTATTTTGTTGCCTGCAGGAACAACCTTGAATCATTTGTTGGATGCATTGGTGACAGAAAGTGACTTGATATGTTTTGATTATTTATCCTGTTCTGGTTTGTGATGTACATTAATTACCTATACTTTATTGTGGCTGTAAAATCCAACTTATTGGTTGTAAAAGCTGTGTACAGGATATTTACATTGGCCGTTAATATTTTCAAGTTGCTTCAGTGCATAAATCGCATCCTCAGTTCTGCAGCTCATAAAATCTGCATTTAAGTTCATTCCTCACACTGGATTTGACAAATAGTGCCCACATATATCAGCAGTTCAGAAAAAGTGGGCCTGTTTCATTGATTGCCTAGTGGTGAGAATACATATGAACTTCTTTGGTTTGGATACAATTGAATCTGATCTCTCTCTGATCTTATGATGGTCTACATCCAAAGCCATTGCAAACTACTGCACAAAAATCAAACTGGCAACCCAGGGTATGCCACACTGTTGGAAGTGCCAACTTTCATTAAGCCAAGGCTCCCTTTGCACACTCAGGTAGATGTAAAAGATCCCATGTTACTGTTCTGAAGAAAATCTGTGGATTTATCTTTTGTGTCCTGGGCAATATTTATCCTTCATTCGCCATTATTAATAAAGCCATTATTAATTATCATAGGGGAGTTGGCTATTCAGGACAAAAATAAGAGGAAATTTCTTCACCTAGAGGGAGGGAATCTTTGGAATTCACTACCCAAGGGTGTGTGGAGGTTCTCAATAAATTCAGAAGAATGATGGATACATTTTTAGATATTAAAGACATGAGTGCAAGAAAGTGGTGCTGAAGTCAGAGCTGGCATGAAGGGCTGAATGGTCTTCTCCTGCTTTGGTTTCTTATGTTCTCATATTTGCATTGTTATTTGTGGAAGACTGCCATGTGTAAATTGGCTGCCTCATTTCTTGTGTAATAATGGTGATTACGTCTCAGAAGTATTTCATCGGAAGTGGTTTGAGAGATCCTGAGAGTGGTCCTATATAAGACAGATTTCTCTATGTACACACTAAAATGGCTACCTTTAAATCTGGTTACCCAAACTTGGGAGCCAATTGGATTTATGAGCTTGTTCCAAAGGCATTGTTGTGATGAGATAGTGAAATGTATAGAAGTGGAGACACAAGAGACTGCGGATGCTAGAATGTGGAGCAATAACAAAATGCTGAAGGAAGACGGTGGGTAAAGCGGCATCTGTGGAGGGTATTGGTATTGGTTTATTATGGACAGTTGACAGTTCAGATTGAGACCCTTCATCTGGACTGGGCATTTCCCTCCACAGAAGTTGCTTGATCCACTAAGTTCCTCCAGCATTTCGCTTGTTGCAACAAATGGAAATGATTGTTTATTCATCAACCACATTTTCAAAATAGGAATTCCATGGTGCACCGGGAGATGGAGGGGAATGGAAACTCCAGAGTAAAAGGCAGCTACCAGCAGCAGAATAAACAAAGATGAAAGTTGACTGAGCTACAATTGCGAGTCCATTTTGGGGTCTTTAAATCAACCTTTATTTGTCCCACTTAGCAATGCAGATGCCAATTTTATGCAGCTATGACTTGTGTTGATGAGACAATAATTGCAGGAAATTGGAGCAATAACATCACAATGTGATTTCAGAGGAAAGTGTGTGCAGAAAAATGTGTGGATGATAAGATAATCAGGGGAATACACTATCACAGGTTTCCCTTGGATATCAGCTTAGCCAGGAAATGTGCAATGGCATGGTCTTCAATATTCAGGCTTGAGTAGATAATGCTCAGTAGACACTGAGCAAGGCAGTGGAGAGAGTGACTAGAGCTTCTTGAACCTAGGTTAGAATGAGAAAAGAGAGAGGGGGTGAGATTAGCATTGCAGATGGTGGCAAATGGGGGAAGAAAGACATTAATTGGTGCATCATAATTGAAGTTTACAAGCCTTCTATCTTTTCAAGGACAGGAGACATATTTATTTTGATAACGACCATCGGAACATGACAAATGTTTGTCTTTAATAGCATTGGATAATTTAATGAACAAAATATCACATAATGCTATGCAAGATTGAGGGAGGTTCCAGGGAGGGGAGAGAAATGAGTTTTGTCGAATGAGACTTGTAAGTTAATTATGATAGACTCTTTGATACAAGGATAGCCTTGTGAAGAGAGATCCAGTGAGACAATGGAAACAACTAACTCTTGAATAAAAAGAACATAAGTTTCCCCAGAAAAGGAATATCCCTGATTTCACTTAATATTCATGTATTAGATGATGTTTTTGAGGTGTATTAGTAAACAAGATTTTAAAAGTTCGAAGATGTTGGTTCTTTTCAAGACTTAACACTTCTGTAAATCATTTTGTTGATGAACCTGTGGAGCTTGCAAAGTGAAATCATTATCAACAAACAAAGTAGACAACAGGGAAACTTCCACCACAGTGCCACGTGTCATGTGCTTTAAGTCAGGCATTATCCTTTTAATGGTTGTCAGATAAAATGGAAGGCAGCCCTGCTAATTGAAACAGGAACCAGAGCTTTTGTTTATGCAATGCTCCATGTAAGTGTAAGGGTAATAGCTTGCATGTGGAAGTGGAATGTTTTATTTAACTAAGATAAATTAAAGAAAATATACTGTTCAGCAAGCCAATATGATGTTTTGCAGTATGCCTAACACATGAGAAACCTTTTCTCCCAGGATAGGATTCTGACCTCTACACTGTGAAGTTGTAGTACTGCATTATGCAGATACTGAGGGAGCAGGTGCTCCTAGCTTCAGTTTAATGCAACATTAAGAGGCAGAGAGTTGGTTAACACTTTATCAATGCCAGACGAGATGGAACGTGAAATAGTTCCAAGCAGTTGTTGATCCTATCTCTATTAAGCACAGTCACACAGCCATGCTGAGTTGGTGTTTGCTCTCTGAATCCTAAGTTTAAGCCTCTTGAATTTTTGTGTGTTAAGCTATTTAAGTGTGTTGTAAAGTTGGACTTGCTATACTTTTCCTAACCTTGTGCTGTTGTGTGCTGGGTTTGCTAACTTCAAGTCAAATGGTGGTCTGTCATTTTGTTTTGTCAGACTTTGGAATGGAATAGGCTGTCACCATTATAAACTGACATTAATTTGTTGTGCTGCAAGGAGAACAGGTTGCACAAAGCTGGACTGTTTAATCACCAAAACAGATGTTAACGACATTTCAGGGTGTCAGCAGAAACTGGTCTGAGAATCAACAGTCACTGTTCACTCTTCTGTGTGAAAATAGCTATTACTGAGACATAAAAGACTGCAGATGCTGGAATCTGGAGCAACAAACGATCTGCTGGAGGAACTCAGCAGGTCAAGCTGTATGTGTGGGGGAAAATGAATGGTTGATGTTTCGGGTCGTAACTTCAGACCCTGATGCAGGGTTTTGATCCAAAATCTCGACAATTCCTTTCCTCCCACAGATGCTGCTCAGCCTGCTGAGTTCCTCCAGCAGATTTTTTGTTGCTGCAACTATTACGGAGGCTGGCTAAGCACTATAAACCTGTATTCATAGGCAGACCGCTGCACAACACACTACACACTCACAACTTACTCTGCATATGGTTCAAGATTAACCTTGGCCTTCTTCCTTACTTTGCGACAACTACATCCACTTGTCTTGACCTAACTGCTTCGAGAATGACATGGGTGTTCAAACCCATGAGGGGCCACAGAGCAAGGGGCAAACAAAGGCCCAACACTTGATCAACCAAGGTTGCAGAGGAAGTCATGCTGCTATCAGGATTGTCCAGGGTAGTCCTCCCTCATGACTCTGATCCCTGAAAAAATCCAACGATGAACTAATCTGTCTGCATGGCTCTCCCAGTTGAAGTTGATGTCATCATCACTTTCAACTTCTCAGGGTCTGGATCACTCCAGCTGTTGATGTTTGACCCAGATCACAGTCTGCTCCTCACCACTGCTTTGGAGAAGAGATTGATCCTTTCTGCTCCACAAGGCTAGAGGTTATCAACTTCTCTTTCAGTCTGCAGGAGCAGGCAGACTGGCAGAGGTATTTGTTACCGTCGCTATCCCCAAAGTGCAGTCATTAGTAGACTGCGCCCATGTTCTTGCAGAGACCTCACTGGCAACTTCCTGCCAGAGGCACCAAGCTCTGGAGGTCCCATGGCCTGCTTGAACGGAGGTCATTCCTCCTGGGGTGATATGACCCACTAGCCTCTCAAGGTCCTCCGAAGTAGAAATCTGCTTACGTGCCCGTAGCTGTGAGAAATTTGACAAGAGCTTTTCGGTACTACTGAAGGTTTCTGAAACAACAGCCTTGTGACCCTCTGCTCAATAAACCTGGGAGCATGCTTCTGCCCTCAGGAGTCATTAGAGCAGCCATGGTGAAGTATTCAACACCCTCCAGTGGCTGGAAGAGTGCTGGTGGCATTGTGCCTTCAACGGTTGGCTGATGAGCTCTCAGCAGCATGGCTTGGTGCTGGTAGATTTGAGAAATTTGAGTAATGCCCATTGTTTCTGAAACAGCAGCCTTCCTCAGTAAACCCAAGTGCCTACCCTCCCAACTGGGGCCCAACAGGACCTAACTATTCACTGGGTTAGGCAGTGCACATGAAGGGTGGGATTACATGAGAGAACCCAATCATTAGGAAGTGTAATGTTAAAATCCGACCCGAACCCAAGATTTTATAACTTTTTCCATAACCAACCCAACACATTCAATCCAAAAAGTTCAGCAATCTCAAGCGTGCTCTTCACATTCACTGAAGCTCCACTAAGATTAGACCTGTACAGAGCTGAACTGGCACAGCACTGCCCAACCCAATCCACATGTTGTTGGGTCCCATTCGGCTCCAGTGGGGAGGTCAGACTCCGTCAACAATGGTCTTGTTCTAAAATGGCACCGTCAAATTTTCAGAGGTTTTCAAAGCAGCAGCAGGGAGACGGGGTCAATGCACAAACATATCAACGCTGAAAAAAAGTTCACGTGTTTTCCCAGGCCTATATTCCCACATATGGTTGGCGGTTTTGTGTTGCATCTGATCAATTTTACCTGACTTCAATTAATTTCAAGTAAGCTCCAACCACTTAATTCAGCATGATATAAAGGGTGCCCATCCAACTTGGACTCTCGGCTTTCCAAAGTGCTGTTTGCAGAGGTTTATCACATCCCCAGAAGGTGCAATCCACAGTATATTTAGAACCCTGATTTATATCAGTGTGTTTTGACTACAAAATCTTTTTCCTCCATAAATAATTTCCTGTGTTCTGTGAAAAGGAAGATTCTGTTGCATTAGTTATGGTTTTTTTTCTGAATTTGCCATATTTCGTCAATACTAGACATATGTGCTTAAAAGCATATTGAATTTTAAAAGCTGGGGTTGTAAGTTAATAGTGACAATTGTCTTCAGAAAAGATGTCACACATAATTTCATTTATCCTTCAGCATAATGCAATATCAGTACATGGCTGTACCCCTAAAGTAGCACCGTAAGTGTCCACACATTGACTTCAAAAAACAGTATTGCCTGTTAATGCCCATGTAAAATGTGAACAACTTTGAAGATGTTTTTCCTCAATTAAATGTTTTTCAATTGCAGCATTTAAATTTCAAAGTTATTCACACTGATTTGTTTAATGGCATTTCAGTGATGAGAGTCTTTTTTGTAGAATTTGGAAAAAAACATCTGAGCTATTTAAGAAAGTTAACTGACATCACAATAGGAAGTATTTTATCTGTGAAATGAATAACAAAGGTACTTCAGTGTATTAAAATCACCCATCAGCATCATAGTTTTAATTCTTAAATACGGCTGTTGAAATTCTTTTGCATTGTCAGATGTTATTTCTCCTTTCCCAGGATTTCATGAATGTAAAGTGTGCTCTGGTAGAAGGATCCTGTTTATTAGTTCAGCTGAATGCTGATGATGGCTTGCCCAGTGAGCTTGACAGAGCCAAAGCCTGTGATTTTATTTATGGTCCTGTCAGTGACACACGCTTGTGGTTGTGCAAGAATTCAAAGCCCAAATTACTCGCCAGTGACAAATGGCTACTGCTTTCTACTCCATTTCACAAGGCAGAGCATGGCTGCACCCTTGGATGGATGTGACCTTTCTGATGATGCCTTTGCAGCTCCCTGGAGGCCTTCAGGAGCTGTAATGGACTCAGCGTTAATTGCTAGATGAAGGACAGCAGCAGTTCCTTGCAGGCTGATTCCCGATCCCCTGCGAGTACAGCTGTCCAGTTCTGTGAAAAGATTGTTCTGACACACAAACATTTTAGCTCCAGAGTTCAATCAATGCACCTCACTCTGCGTACACACAAGCACAGTGCTGGCTTTAGTGGTTTCCAATCTGTCTGCTGAGCAGTGAAAGTAGTTGCCAATTGTTAAGCCCAAAGAGACCATAATCCTCCGTTCCTGCGGTATACAAGTGCAAATAGAAGATATTCAGCATATTGCAGTGGAACTGGCCGATTCAGAGTTATTTGTAAGGATCAGTATTGTCTTTGATGACTCAATAATTATATTGGCGCAAGATGAATTCTGATGAATTCCTGCACTGCTGATTTTTCACCTTTATTTTGCATTTTTACTTCACCCTTGTTTTAGGTCCAGTTTCTCTCTTAATGACTCCTGACTACAAAATCTCTGTCTCCAATGGTAACGTGCAGATGTTCACGTCGTAATACTAATCCATGTCTACACTTAGCTCCACTCCACGATTAGCTACAACGATAATTGGTTCAGGCCAAGAAAACTAAATGATCTTAGTTTTCCCATCTGAAAGTATGGAGCCCCTTCCTCCCCTTTGGTCCCCAGACTAACGTCACGTCAGTTTGAATGACAGCCTTCTCTGAATTTTAAACTTGAACCATTCTCATTTGGAAGATAAATTCTCAAGTCATATTAACAGCAGAGGGCCCAACGCTGTTAAACTATTACTTTGATGGAATATAATGAATGAACCTCTGAACTGAGCATTTTTCAGTTTTGGCTGAACTTGATAAATCTTTCTTTGAAAATAAGAAAGCATTCTTAAAAAAAATCATAGAATCATCTGTGCAGAAAGAGGTAATTCTGCCATTTAATCCATGCCAGCTCCTTAAAGAACAATCCAATCAACCCCATTTCCACCATTCTTTCCTGAAAATGCTGCAGATAGTCAGCGGGTCAGACAGCATCTGTGGAGATGGAAACAGTCAACCTCAGAGGTCACGGACTATTCAGAACTTAACTCCACTCACAATCAGCTGAAAGGACATTGAACTGAGACATTAACTCCGTCTTTCTCTTCACAGGTGCTGACCAATCTGCAGAGTATCCCCAGCATTCTCTTTTTTCACATTTCCAATATATGCAGTTCTTGATTTTAATCCTTTTTGAAACCCCTTGTAGACACCGTTTCTACTCACCTTACGGTAGTGACTACTGGATCATAACCTGGATGTGGAACCCAGTTTGGGCAAATGGGAATAGTGTAGATTGGCATAAAGGTTAGCATGGGGATGGTGGGCAGAAGGGCCTGTTGCTGTGCTACACAACTCTATGACCAGAACCACTTTCTCACTACACAAAGAAGTTTTTCTTCCTATCCCCCCACATATCATTTACCTACTATTTGAATATGTGCTGCCTAATCCTTGAACCACTGGATAATGAGAACAGCTTTCGTCTAACCTATCTTAACAAGTCATGATCTTGAACAACCCTATCAAATCAACTGTCAACCTTCTTTGCTGCAAGGAAAACAACCCCATCTTTTCCACTCTAACTTTCAAGCTAAAATTCTTTGGTCCGAGGAAGAACACCAGTAAGTTTCTTTGTATCCACTGTAGAACTTCACATCCTGTTTGAAATGCCATGAAAAGAATTAGAAGCAATGCTCCAGTTGAGGCCTAAGCAGTGTTTTATTCAAATTCAACATGACCTCCCTGCCTTTTGTACTAATGCCTCTGTTTACTAAACCCAGATTCCAATGCCCACCAAATTTAGTAGCCAGTCTTGAGCCAGGTTCAAGGATTGGGATGGCTTTGATCAGGCATGAGCTATGACTGAAAGACTGAGGGGAAGACATGATGTCTTGTGCCGTGGTGCATGGTGTGGTGGGAGGGAGACATAGGGATTGGAGTAAAGCTGCGTTTGGAGGAAAGGGAAAGTAGAGAAGCATCAGAGGTCTGTACCTTAAATTGGAAGTTGGGGTGAGAGTGATTCCATTGAAGATGAAATATGCGGAGTGGATATTGAGGCCTTCATCGGGAGCTTTGTGAGATTACAGGGTCAGGAGACTGGGGAAGGAGAAGGTCAGGGCCTGGTGAGTCTGGCCTGTTGGGCGCTGTGGGTTTGATATATCACGAGATCAGGTCCTTGGCCTTGAGAGAGTACAGATTTGGGATGAGGTTAAGGTTCAAGGGGTTGCCACAGTTTTGAGACTGGGTGGGGTGGGTTGTTGCTGCAGTGGTGGGAGAAGGCCCATAAAATAAACAAGATCCTCACTGATGGATGTCCCATCCAACACAGTACTGGGGAGACCAGGTAGTCCTAAAAGTGACCACTTGTATTTCCATGGTGACATCAAAGGTTATCATTTTATTCTTGGGGGGGTGGGGGGAAACAAAATCAATCTTCAGTCATATATGCTCAAACAAAGTGTGTTACACAATTAAATTTATAGGGTCATATGCCTTATGAATTGTTTTCTCATCATGTCCTGCCATGAGTATATCTGGGTTCCATGCTTTAGTTTCTTTTCTCCCCCCTTGTTCTTTATGCTAAACTGTATCACTTCACACTTCTCCACATTACATTTGTTCTGCCTCTCAGCTGCACTTTCTGCCAACCTGTCTCTGTTCTCTCACAGTCTATTCCCATCCCCCTTACTGGTTACCACACCACATTTTGTATTGCTTGCAGATTTTTGAAAGTCCACTCTGCACACCCATGTCAAAGTCATGAATACAGCAGCAGTCTGAGTACTGACCCATGGGATAACAGGAGATCACTTCTGCCTACCACCTTCCAGTCTATGGAAAATAATTGTTTATCATGACTTTTTGCTCTATTTTGTTGAGTCTATTTCTTTCTTGTGCTGCCAATGACCTCAATTTTATTAATCAGCCTTTTAAATGGGACTTAATGAAAGTCCTTCTAAAAATCCATAGACAACAGCTACTACATTCCCTTTATTAGTTTTCTCTGTTACCCCATCAAAGAAATCAGTTTAGTGAAGCATTATCTGATTTTAACAAGTCAATGATGAGTCTCTTTCATTAACTTCAACCTCCAATTGCCACTTAATTCCTTCCCCTGATTATTGCTCCTATAGCATCCACACCACCAACATTAAACTAATGAGCATGTAGATGCCCAGTATCCTTTTTCGAACAGGATGTTGTATTGCCATTCTCCAGTCCTCTGGTCTTATAACTAAGGAGGATTAGATGACGATGACATCCTCTTCTGCAACTTCCATTGTCATTTCCCTCAGCAGTCTGGGATGCATTCCACCCTAACCAAGGCCAGTCCTTTCTTGTACCATCTCCTTATTACTTTTTACCATGTTCATAAGCCCATTCTACTAAGACTTTGGTAATGTAGCTCTGCCATCTTAGTCCCTCATTGGCTCTGGCCTTGCTCTTACTTCCTGTTGACCACATAGATGCCTATTAAAGAATTTTGTTTTCCCTTTTATGTCAACTGGCATGCTATTTACATATTCCTCTTTGCACGTCTTATTTCCATTTCACCTCCCCTTTCAGCTAACTGTTCTCAGTGTGTCAGGGGAATAATTCATCCTGGTTTTCATCTGAATTATTCCCCTGAAAAACACCTACTTTTCTTTCGTTTCATTTTTTTCTGTGTTTCCTTTCTCCTTTGTAATCAGAAGAGGAAACCTTGACTTTGGTTTCATTACTTTTTCACCTGTGGGAATGTACTTTGGGGGAATCTCCTCTTTGAAGGTCTCGCACTATTCCATTACAGTTTTATCTGCCAGTTTTTGGTTCCACTTTCTCTGACTAGATTCTACTCATCCCATTGAAGTTAGCCCTTTTCCATCTAAGGTTGTTCCTTACCCCTCTCCATTACTGTTCTAAGCTTTATGATCAATGAGCACTGTTTCCAAGTATCCACTTGTCTGCATGTAAATTTGGGAATTGTGGAATTTATCTTTGATCCAACAAGTTCATTGGCTGAATAGTGCTCTGGATGATATTGAAGGCACCATCTAAATACAAGTCATATTTTCTTTCTTGTTTTCATCAGTCTTGCTGCTATTGAAATTTATCTGGAACAAATATCTTGTATCTACCAGATAAAGAATTGGATGGGACTTGGGCAAATCTTCTGGAAAAGCACTTGGCCTCAGTAGATCTTGGAAAACTTCTGAAGATATGCTTAAGAATTCAGAATGTACTGTGTAGTAAAGGATTGCAATTACAAAGATCAAAGCTCACATTCTGGCAAGACAGCCAACAAAACTGCTGAAATTCAAGAGAAAAGTCAGATCTTTTCAGAAAACATAGAAGCCATGATTGAAGTCACTTCTAGCAGTAATTGTTTTGGATGTTACTATCAGAACTTCCATCATCAAGCAGCATCAGTAGAACTCAAGAGCATCCTTGGGGTTTTACCTCGGGAGTTCCTGCACATAAACTTGTGGAACCATCACGCTACTGGCCTGATGCCAGATCAAGAAAAATCCTGGCAGGAAAATAACTGGATGAAATATTGGTCTTGGTTTTAGCTTGAGGTGAGCTCTGTGCTGGGGGTGCTGATGTGGAGTCACAAACTAGAAAGAAATGCGGGTTCCAAATTAGACTGGATTATGTAGTTTGATGTGATGGTAAATGCAAAGGGAAATTAATTCAGACAGGCACTGTATTATGGACATATGATCATTCTGATTCCGATTGTGCGCTATGAACTAGTAGCTCAACTTGGATATTTCCAATTAAGTGAAGTCGCTAACTTGAAGTCAGGCTAAATGAATCAGTTGGGAGGCTAGCTGCTCACCAGATGGGGAAAAAAAAACTTGCAGTGATGGAGCATCCCATCTCTGGGGGAAATGAATGAAAACACGGCAATAACAGATGCTATGGAAACCACTTAGGTTCCCTCTAATAAGCAGTAGAAAGGTTACAAAAAATCACTTGGCTATAATCCAGTGGGATTCAGGTCCTCCTGTCAACCAAAGTCAGTTTTGTAGCTTTCACATAGTTCTTTTTAAATTCATAAGTATCTTCAGCGAGAAGAGTTGACGTGTGGGGTTTTAACTGAATTGTACCATTTTTTAGACCAACTGTGAAATAAAAAAAATGTACTAGCAGGCTACTAAGATTGATAACCCAGCTAATATATGTTTGTATCTTTCTTATTCCCTGGTGTCTGCACAAGATCAGGAGATAGGTTTGGATGAATAGGATCCTTTGGCTCATTTTATCTCATTCTTTGCATCACCAAGTATTATTACAACACCTAGATGTTTAAAGGAGTTTCACCAGCTGAAACTGCTTTGGATTTCCTTTCTTTATCCTGATAAGTACTTTATTGTTGCTAATTCAAGTAGATGTGTACAACATTTTCTCATCCCAGAGATGTGGATGTTGGCAGGTCAATTTGCCACTGTAAATTGCCTGTAGCATGTAGGTGAGTGGTAGAATCCTGGGGAAGTTGATGAAAATGTTGAGAGAATAAAACATGGAATTAATGTAGGATTGATGGAAATGGGTGATTGATGGTTGGCATGGACTCGCTGGGCCAAATGACCTGTTTCCATACTGTATTGCTCTGTGACTCTAATTTTCCTGTAGTCTATCCACGGAACACCAAGATAAAGCTTAGTGATTTCCTCTAGCGTGTAGTACTTTATAACTGGCTGTTGAACTTCTGATTGATCTAGTATCAAATTCTGTAGGATATTTATAAGAGATAACTGCCTCTTCAAAAACATTGTCTTCTCAAATTTTGTGTTAACCTGTAAATACAATGAGCTTGCACTAGAACTGCACTTCAGGTCATTTGTTGAAAAAATACCGCTCACCAAACCATTGCGTGATATTGCAGCAAAATTCAGGACCTGCCTGAGGCCCCAGACTTTCTTGCAGAACATGGGAAGGAATAGGATGTGTCTGGGGGGGATTGTATTGGATGAGAGAGGGATGGCTGCCTGAGGACTGTTTGAAAATTATGAGAGGGTCAACCATCAGGAATTGGGACGGGTGCAAATGAAGCCTGGCAACCACATCAGGGGATGATGTGATCGTTTGGGGGAATGAGTTGGTATCCTAGAAGTGGGGTGACACTACGTGAGAATCTAGTCAAGACCAACACATTGAAAACATGGCAACCAGTGACAGTCACTTCTTGAATCAAAGCTTACTTTTTTTTAAAGGATTGTTTCTGTGTAATAAAAAGCACATGGCCTTCAGAATGGAGGTCATGTTCTCTTGTGAGAGCATGGAGATGGAATTCTTCATGACCTCCCATATTTGCAAGGCAGGCCTGAGAATGCACTCATAATCTCATGGTGCATTTATCTTGACATCCCAATCGTGGTCCTTGTCTAGGTCCTCTGGGGAACTGTGGATGCATGGGTTCATCCTGTGGTAAGACCCCCCAGATTCCCTTTAGCTGGTGCCATACTGCAGCCGAGTGGTACCTTATGTCTCTCCCCATGACAAGTGTCCGTCTAAATGTTCTGCTCATCCCTTCTGGTGACAGACCCTGAAGTGGTGCTGTGGACTGTCAGCTGCAATGATGCACTTTGATCATCATCACTGTGTTCCAGTGAGGGGGATGGGGTGCCCCCAGAACACTCTACGCAAAAAGATGTATTTCACTGTGTGTTTCCATGTACATGTGACTAATAAAGTTATCTTGATCTTGATCTTTCCAGAAACCCTGCAAAGATAAAACAGTTGATGGCTTTGTCCAAAACACCTTTAAGGTGACACTGCAGAACAAATAGAATGAGGACATCTGGCTGTTGATCAAATCAGAGGCGATGTAGGAATCACAATAAAATGGTGTTTGAGCGTATCTGGCAGATTCTGGGGAATCTTCTCCACAACCTGACTGAGGCACTGGACTTGCAAGGGCTCCTTCCTGTTCCTTATTGTTTTAATCTAAATGGAGGCGATAAAAGCCATTGAGCAGCCTTTTCATTGACCTATCTTTGGAGGGTTGATTTTTACATTGGAAGTGGAGAGATAGGCAGGACTAAGATGGAGGGTGGTATGTGCTGGGGTTTGGATGCAGTGACTGCATTGGAGTGTGTGGACATCTCCAGCTACATGCTATAGTTGGAATCCTTGGCTGGTCTTCTAGACTCCTGGCATATACAGGAGTTTCATCATTCACCCTGAAACTGAGAGCTCTCTGCCTATCCCTAGCAGCCTCTGCTTCCTCCATGACAGCCTGGATGCCTGTGGTGCCCTGGACAGTCTGTCTTTAAAGGCCGACACCCTTCTCTGAATGCTGCACAGATGCAGATGATGGGATTACATTGTGCTGAGTCCAATGTAATCCCATTAGAGACCACACATCTCAATTTGGCACATTAAGCCACCCTTTCTCTGTTTCAAACATTTTTTTGACCAATTTTGTGATTTTTCTCTTGAGAGGAACCCAATTTAGCATCACAGCTATGCAGAACTATGTCTTAGCACACCAAATGTAGGTGAAATCAACCTCTAAGTATAAGCTTCCCTGATTTTGAACTGGCAGAGTCTGTCCATTATATAAAATCTTCCTGAACTTGAGAATGGATGTTTTGCAATCTGTTGCCGTTTCTCATTAAGTATCCTAGAATATGGTTTATCAATTGCATGGGATTTACAGTTTACAGCTCTTCAGCATAGTTACAGGTTGTGCTTCATTAATGGCCATGTGCTGGGCATGCTCCCTAGTGTGGTCTTACATTGTACATTCTTGTCTTCTCCAGTTTAAAAATAAGGTCTCCAAGAACTAGTGACAGTTTTAGCCACTTTTAGCAAAAGAAAATGAAGTGAATTGGTTCAATTAAAGTCACATTGATAATTTTTCTCAAGGTTATCAAATTTGGAGAATGTCATTTAACAAATGCATTGAGGTTTTACACCTTCTGGGATTTTTTCATTCATTAATGTTGGAATTTTCAGTGGGCAAGAAATCTAAGAAATATTTGGCAATTTTTCATTGAAATATAGTGGGTATAGGAGACCATTTCTCAGTATGAGGATCTGGATAGTAGGAGCGACTTCCAGTGTTGCCATAACAACCATTACAATTGTCGTCCTTTTGATGACAATATGTACTTGCAAAGACACAGTAACTGAGCAGTTATTCATTAAGTAGAGACTGTGCAATGCACGAGCAAATGCTGAAACACCCTCTAAAAAGTACTTATTTCATTAGTTGTAATTATATTAGCTTAATTTTAGACTGCTCTGCATCACTTGGGGAAAGCTTTCTGCTACGAATCCACAAAGCAATATCACCTCATTTAAGGGAATTAAAGTTAGGTGAAGTAATTGAATTCATTTAGTCGAATGAGTACAACAAATTATTTGTAATTAAATATAGATAATTCTTTTGAAATAGGTTTTTATGGTGCAATATTCTTTATATTTTAGAGAAGATGGTTTTAAATCAAAACTAATTCAAGACTGTCTTAACATATCAAGTTCGGTAGGTCTCTACAGAAACTGCTTTGCTGGTATTATTATTTCCTTCCTTTGGGAAGGAACTAATAGGAATTGCATTTTGTGAAAATAAAAACTAACATTATAGGTGGATGTTTCAAGGAACATTTTTCATAAGGGAGCCATTAATTGTATGTGTGGTAAGGGATATTGGGTAACAACTATAGGCCTTTCAAAAGAATTGTATTTCCTATCAATATTAAAAGTAATTCCAGAACAAGTAACTGTGCTGCTATTGATCCAGGACCATATTACATTCACCATTTATGCAGGAACCCATTATAAAAGCATTAAACAACTCTAGACAACTCTACATAACACACTGGACACAAGGTTTTTACATTGTCAATTTTTAATAAGTTTCATGCCTCAGTAAATTATCTAAAGCCACAAATAAAGGATACAGACAGGCCATGTTTAATTTGGTTGTATTGCTATCTATTAGATTCCCAGCATACTGAGACCCAGCTTATTTATCACTCCTAGTGTCAGTGATGCATGCAATGGCACGACACCTCCGTTTGTGTCTGCCTGATTTTAAAGGCATGACCTCAGGATAACTCAAAATGCTTTCTTACCAATGAAGTACTTTGAAATGTGGTCACTATTTTGATGTAGAAAATGCAGCAGCTAATTTGTACTTTGCTAGATCCCAAAACAGCAATGGCATCTTGTCTGATCATCAGTATTGACTGAGGGATATATAGTGAACAGTACGCCACGGGAAAGGGCAAATCTCCCACTTCCTTGAAAATATCGTCGAAGGATCTTTTACCTTCACACAAGAGGGCTGTAGGTTCATCAGTTTAGCTGACCATCCAAAGGATTGCAACTGGCAATGCAGCACTGCTTCACTACTGCACCGGAGCACCAACCTGGATGTTCTGTTCCAGTGTCTGGAACTAGAATTGAAGCAGCTTTTTGGCTCAGAGGTGAGCATCACCAAGTGAAACTTGGCTCATGCCTGATTTTAGTTGCATCTGAAATGAATATGGTTTTGATACACCTGGAAGTTTTAAATGCATGGGTTGGTCATTCATTCATGCTAAGTTCCATGTCTCCCACGTGGTTGATTGGCCACAGAATGTTTTGCGTTTATCCACCATGTTACCCAACTGCTTTGCAGTTACCATCTTGTGAAAAGCACAACAAACAAACTGTATTCATAAAGACTTGGTGTGTTGTGCATTTCTGAAAATGGAACCATAGTTTCCCTTCCTTCACATAAGGCATTTTGTCTTGGAAAAGAAAATGATTTTCAGAGCCTTTGGCAATAACTTTGAAGTCTGACAGACAGGAATGTAGCTTGTGATTTCAATATACTCTGCCTTTTTCAATTTTGATTTTTAGCCTAGCATTTGATAACAACAATTTGCCTTAAGCGTGCAGTGAAGAAAGTCGGCTTTTGGTACATGGGCCAGAAAGGACTGTCACAAGCAACAATTTATGGAACACGACTCATCATCCCACTGTTTAGGCAAGCACTTGGCATTCAGCTGGAAGAGGATTAAATAAACAGAGGCAATTTCTTACTCCTTAAAGAAGGGTGCGTAATTTGGATGTTGAATGGTACTATATGTACCAGTTTATGGGTCTTGCACTGAAGAAAACATACTTTCATTACCTGCTGTCATCAATTGAGCCATGGGTGACACCTGATTTTCATTGCATATGGATTGAATATGCTTTCATATATTTATAAATCAGAATGGAGAGAGGTTCTGAGATACTTTGATTCAGGCATTGACTTTAATTATCCTTATCATTCGATAACCAAGGACTTCACAATTACGAAATTTACTGTGCATGATGGATATAATCAAGTTTATGGACTGTTTGCAGAGTAGCATTTAATAAATACTTTTTAACAAACAAAATCTGTGGATGTAGGAATCAGAAGATGCTGGAAATAAACAGAGAACCAGTTAGCATATGCAGAAAGAAAAACAATTTGTATACTCTTATCAGAGCTGGGGTCTGAACAATCAATAAACAAGTATTTTCCTGATGTCTGTAGTGTACAGCAATGACATGAGATATTTGGTTCCATGAATTAATGGAAGAATCAAAATGTCTGCATATTTTGTTGTTCAAGTACAGTTATAGCTTAGATGATTGGTGACATGATGGTTAAACTAGGCAACGTGAGACAAAAAGACAGTTAAGCAGGCATTAGGTGTTTTACTTTTGCTGTGTTGCTCACTGAGAACAGACATTAAGACAGTTTCAGATTGCAGGGTCTCGAAGATTCAGGGAAAAAGCCAGAGATGAAGCGGGTGAAATCAAAATAAATTATGATTAAGTGATTGTATCCTTGTAAAATTATCCCAATGCTGACACAATGCTTGTGCAGCACTGAGCAGAAATCACTGCAATAGATCTACGTAAGCAATATAACCCACAGTAAGTTGGCTTCTTTTAATCTATCAGACATTTTAATAACCTGATATCTTCTACAAATTTACATCTGTATTTTTTAAACCAAAGGCTTAGTGCAAAACCTATCAAAATTCCCTGGGATTCATCCAAGTAACAGATACTGTTCAATAAGTGACTCAGGTTTTAACATTCCCCTTGGGAGCTGTAAGAAAACAGTGTTATAGTGATTGGCAGTGCATAGTACAATTTAAGTAGCTGATTATCAGCTAAAATGGTATAATTTATTATTTATTTAAATGATAAGTTCTGTTACTGCTAAGTGCTTGTGGCATTTAGAGGATTCCACATACTGCACAGCCTTGGTGGATAATGAGTACAAATGAGGGGCATTTAATGTCACAGATACTTGTCTGAAACAGCCATTAGAGTTTTGGCATCACTTTGCTGTGGAACCGTAAAAGTTTCCAGGAATTCTGACCTTTCTTTTAGTTGACCAGATAACTTACTTTCAGAGTAAGAGACTTAGTGGAGAGAACATGATCCCCTTGAACCATTTTAATTCACTGCTGATGGCAGAAGTATTTGCACTTTGTGATCAATTAACTGAATAATAGGTCAGCCGGGACCATTACAAAAAATTGTCGGCACGCCTCCATCGAATATCCATGATATTCTCTGTTCTTAGGAGAGTTGTCCCAACTGCTCCTGTCTCTTTGCAGAGATGAATGTTTGCGACAACTTTTCAGGTTACTGATGCAGGGGGTAGTGGGGAGGAGCTGAAGGATGGAGGGGAGGGAATCAAGGTGGTAAATGCAACAGAACGGGGGCTGACTAAAAGTGTGTCTGTCCATGTGTTCGGTTGGGGTGTGTGTGTGTGTGTCCACTAAGTCTGTGCAGCAATCTGTGGTCTCCAGTTGTCTTGTTCCTCCTTGCCATTGGAGCAAGATCTTGCTCTGTTAAGTCCGTGTGTTTTCTGGTGTGTACTGGCCACCCTGCATTAAAGAATTCTTGCACAGATATCTTCTACTTCTCAGAACTGAAGTGGAAGCAAGTCATCCCTGACCCCAAGGACTGCCAGAGAAGATGATGATAACTTCCTGCCTTTTGCAGTTAGTGCATCTATTTATAAAGCCAAGAATCCCGCATGCTTTCTGATATTTATCCAATGAGAAGGATTCAGTTTTGACCATCAGTGTTAACTCTGCCTCCCGTTAAACGCACTGTCCAATTTTCTTTTATGTTGAAGGCCTGTTTTGATTCATCATTGAGAGTTACTGATTTTGTCACCTAAACACAGTTTAGGTGTGAAAATGTTTGGTGTCAGATTCTCAGAAGTCATGGTCAGATATAGCATTGACTAGATAGATAATAAATCTATTTTTATTCTGCTACAGTGCTGTGGGTTAATCTCATTCCAGAATAACATTTCTTACTGGACTGCCATGTTGTCCATTTCACCCTGTCCACACACCAGAATGCCAATTACTACCAATTTGTGGAACCCTGGGCAACAGTCCAACCATTGGGCTAATACAGCTTAAGGAGAAAGCTATATTTATGTCTATGCTTTGAAGGCTTTTCACAGAATGTCTCTGACCATTGTCAGAGCATTGGGCAGAATTAGAAGCTGGGCTCCAGAGGTGAAAAGGAATTCCAACACAAGCAAACTCCTTTCTCCTAAGATGTGCTCCCTGAACAGTAAACATAACTGGCCCTGTATATATAAAGAAAATAATTGATAATGAGTTAGCCTTTTTATGGAAAAAATTAGTTAATTGTTAATCTTTAGTTCATTGGATCTAATATGTTAGGAAAACTGTGAGCTTAATTTAGCTTCCCTTTACCTGGAGTAGATGAATATAATTGATGTATCAGTCCAATGAAGATGGAAAATAAATGCTCTATTTTTCTTGATTTATATTAAAATTAGCGAATAATCTCCATGACGTCAATATGATTAAAATATGCGTGCTTGATCTGCAGGAACTTGACTTGTGATTCCAGTGCCCGAGGCTGATAAAGGATTTGATTTAACAAATATATTTTATAAAATCGCATCTCCAGTGCTCCATTGGAATGGCCTCCTTTACTCAGCCGAAGTTAATAAGCACGGCAGGCATGGTGTGGCATATGTGAAAGAGTAAGGTCAGAGAGTTTTTGCAGCAGATCAACATACTTGCTTAGCCATTATAAACAATTATTTTCATCAACGCCACCCTTAACAATAGTTTCACTTTGTTTTTTTTAAAGCAGTCACTATGATGCTTGATATGTATCATTGTGCAATGAGTTCCTTAGATAATGGCACATTCATGGGATTTCTGGAAGGAGGCCTTTGTGCAGCTAGTCACACGCCTATTGACGTGAAAGACACATTTTGTTGAATCTGCCTTAAAGCTTCAGGCTGGTGTAGCACCATAAGACTTTGGCTGCTAAGTTTCTTTAATCGCTGCAGACATTTCAAGTGAACTTCTCTTCTTCTGGTGTCACTGTTCCTCCAAGGAGAGGATTTTTTTTTTAAAAGTGCAGTAATTAAAATTTGTAGGTCAAGTCTCCCACGACACTTACTCTTGGTAATATGGGAAATGCACGGTCTGATTCACCGATGCTGATCTGCAGCACAATGAGATTTAAAGGCTGAAGGGTGACATTTTCCCCCCATTTGTAAATTAATGCAATTGATCTTCCTAACAAGTACAAAGTTGGGCTTTGAAATACCAAATGGTAAATAGAGATTAGGCTCTTTTAATAGCTTTTTGATGTCAGCCTTAATTACTGCACAGTGTGCAGGGTATTGAACCTTCAATTGGAATTTCTAATAAGCTTTTGACTTTTACGGATAAAAACTTACTGAGATGCCTTTGAATCTGCCAGAAATACTTTGTATAATGTAATTTGTTACTTATTAGAAGAGACAGCCTATGAAGACCCTTTGGAACATGATTGTAAATGGTGCTTTCAGTGTTTGCCGCATGATGCAGGCGACTTAAATGATTTATTTTAATTAATTCTCTGTAACAAGTGTTTTTATCTGCCCATTCCCCCAACATCATTTTGTACCTTTATTATGGACGTTGTTTCAATCCGAGGGAACAATGACTGTCCTTGGGTTTTAAAGGTTTCTTTTTCTACACCCACTAGCAGACAGCAGTCAGATACAGCACAAGCTTGATTGCAATAGGACAGATCCTCCTCTTTGGCTTTACTGAGCACTCTCTGTCATTCCTTGGGGCAGTAAGTTGAAGGGGTAGTGACTTGGGAGTAAGTTACCTGCCTCGAAGGAGCTGGCAGAGTAACTGCTGTTACCGCACTCCAGAATGACCTCACTGCCTGGTCCTACTTGATGCTGTTCCTTCACTTCTGGAGCAATCAAAGCTGAGGTTGGGAATTTCCAGCAAATCTCAACTTCTGACCTGCAGCAAGCCCTAACCTCATCGTGAGCGCAGAATGAAGCAACCAAGTGAGCTGCAGCTGGGATCAGAAGAAAGCTGAAGGGGGGGGGAATGTTCGATGAATTGTAGGGGTGGCAGGTGTGTGGGGAGAAGCAAAAATGGAGGTAGCACTAAACATGCAACATAACCGCCTCAGTCAGTTGAACTCCTACCTCCAAAATTTGTTGTGTTGAAATCATTGGAGTAACTTTCAGATGCAGAGTATGCTGATGTGACCATATGGTAAAGTTACCTTGATATAACCAGGAAGAATTTTAGGGTAATTTTTTCACCTTAGCTGATTAAAAATTGTTCAGCTATGGCATAAGCAGTGGTTAAAATTGACTAAAATGTGCTATGTTTATTCCTAAACTCATAGTTCTGGGAGCACATGCCCACAGACACCATGGGTATCGTCCTACATATGGGGTAGATAGAATCTGAAAAGATCTGTAGAATTCACTTATAAACACATTGCCCACGACTAAGATGGCTAGACAGTCGCTTCAAATCCAGTCCTTGAAGGAGCAATCTATCTTTGAGAGTGTGACATTTCCTTTTCCTATAGCACTGATCTCTTGGCCTTTCTGAGTCTGATTGCCCAATTAGTGCCAATTAAGGCCACATTATGGCCAGGTTTGTGCTGTCTGGGTTCACATTACCAGGAACTGAAGTGAGGTTTAAAATGAATTACTGAGGAACCTTAACAGCTATCTGAGGAAAGGAGTCTTTCAAACCATCACTTTGGTCAGATCTTAAATCCAGCTTGAAGGAAAATGACAGTGTTCATTAAGGCTGTATTTACTCGTCTCTGTGAAAAGCATTTGCAGCAAAAAGAACAAGGTAGCCTGGTTTCTTGCTGATCAAATTGGTTTGCTTTTTAGTGTTGACCTTGAAAAAGTCCACATAAGCTGACCAGATGATGTTTATGGTCAACAATGACATCATGTCAACATAATTACAAACACATATAATTACTTTTAGAATCAAAGAGTGTAGATAAGATAACACAGAACCATTTATACTAAATCAGAACTATGGTTAGGTATGAATTAATCTAGATTTAACTGTAGTCAGATGAAAGTACTTCGTTATTTTTAGCTATTTAAATGCCTCCAGCTATCCAAATAGTTAAAGTTTCCCTTATATTGCTGAGCATTAAAAAGCCCTAATTAGAACAGCATTGCAGCCCCATCTGCCAATCTGCAGTAATCTACTCTAATTGCAGTAATTAAACTATATTTACATGTTCAAAATGCTTGTAATTTAGCAAATTGCGCTCTCTACTCTTACATTTAATCAAACAAGTTGTTCCAGGATTCTTACTCTGAATAAAGTAACTCTAATATTTTGATTGCTGCAACAGTTTTGACGGATTAAGTGGACCTGGAGAGCAGGCTTTCTATTCACAAGACAAACAGTATAAAAAGGGAAATATGATCATGCTGGGCGTGATTGTCATGTGAAAGCTTAATTGTGCTTTGCCACAAATTAACTGTTAAAGCACAGTCTGAGCAAGGCTGCTTTGGTTACATCCATTCTTTACACTAACACTTCCTTCGGGAGCAGGATCAAATTGGAGGCTTTTGATGGAAATTTTGTGTCATAATGGTTTTATATAGAGGTGCATGGAGTTTGGCTCACTAGAAGTTCAGGTGCACAGTTTCTGAAATTGACCCTCCAGTATCTCCTGAGTATTATAACTGTGTACAGTAGTTATTTCTGTTTTACGTTTTACCTTTGAACAGTTTGGGTGTGGGCAATGACTAACTCAAAGGATTCATTGTGGAATTTTTTTTGGGCAAAACTCTTTTTAGTTTAGAAACCCAGCTTGGGAGGTTTTTGAGAAATTCCCCTTCAAATCTTTCCCCTTCAGGAGAGATGGAAGATTTAAATGGGACCTGAGGGGCAAGTTTTTAACACAGAGGGTGGTGAGTATGTGGAACAGGCTGCAAGAGGAAGTGGTAGACGCAGGTACAGTTACAATGTTTAAGAGGCATTTGGAAAGGGACATGGATATGGGCCGAATGCAGGCAAATGAGACTCACTCAGGAAGGCAACTTGGTTAGCATGGACGAGTTGAGCCGAAGGGCCTGTTTCCGTGCTGTATGACTCCATGACTTGTTGATTCGTCCATTATCATCCTTTTCTTTCCTGTGGTTGTTTTGTTTTACTTGCCACATTCTTGTTCAGCTTTTCCATCTTAGACAAAGCTGCAAAAACAGCCAAAATAAAATCTCAGAGTTTGGAGCAGTGAGACTGCAATTTTATAGAATTCCTCCCATCCCATGCGTAGTACATTTACTGCTCTCTCTTTTAGTCCAACACACTAAGTGGTAATGAACAAGCTGTTTTCAATCTTGCTAGTCGGAGAAAGCTTCAGAACTTACCAGACAAAAATGATTGACTGAGAATTAATGATCATTCTCCATCAATAGTATAAAACAAAAAACTTCAAACAATTTAGTATGAAAGGTCCTTGATCTAATATACTTACGTTTTTAAGCCTGGATTTTTAGGCCTGCTATACCATTTACTGACACTAGAATTGGAAACTAGATCGATGCAAAACTGTGGCTACCTTTTCTTAAGGACATGATCCCAGATTTGTACACCATTCATATACTCCACAAAGTTGTTTTCTTAAAAGTTGGCATCCTATTCACACTATTGAATAGCCACAGACTGTGGTAAGGTTTTCTTTCTGATGACACTGAATGCTAACATATTAGATATCTAATGCTGTGGAACTTGCTTTGTAAACTTATCTGGCTCTCTCCAGCTTTTAAGACACCTTTAAAACCCTCCCCTTTGATGAGTTTTTTGTTCACTGGTGTTAATTATTCCTATTAGGACTCAGTATAGAAGTTTGTTGGATAAATGTTTCTGTGAAGTACCTTTGGAGGTTCTTAATGTAGCCGAGTAAAAAAAAGATGTCTATTCTTGGTTTGCTTAACCTGACTTGTCTGACTTTTTCTTTCTGTTTTTCTGCACAATTTTCATTGCTCAATTAAATTTATTGGATAAATCAAGTTTTCAGGTCAAAAATTACTTAATTAGCAATATTTGTTTACTGGTGGGCAATATCAGTAAAGCACCAAATGAAAATGTCAGGAGTAGAAGACATATTTGGTACAAAATCAGTTGAAGAGGTAGCTGGGATTGTGATAGAGCTCTAATGCATTGGGCATTTAGTCAGACATATCAATAATTTATACTATGATGTATTGGAATGCAAGTATGTCCCCAGAGAGAGATGCCATTAACAACTTAAAATAGTTAAATAAATATGTTTGTAAAAGGGATATTATTTTACACAATTTGAGGGACGAACACTACAGTTATGTGCCTTTGTAAAATCAAATAATCTGCCAAGTCCACAAAATATGAAGCTGGAAGAATATGTCACTTGGGTAAACCACATCAAATAGGCTTTGGAAGAGACAGCCGCTTTCAACACAAAGGAGTTTTGGTGAACAGGTGGTCTGGGTTGATTAGATGGACAAGGCCAATGAGATAAAATAATCACATAGATTAAAAAGAATTACAAATAACATTATTGTGTCATATTGCCACCCATACTATTCAGCTGTATGAAAACCACATTAGATTCAGATATTTTTAGGATAATATAACTTCAGTTGACCATTAATTCCAATGGCAATAACGGCTTACATTCATACAATATCTTTTATATAACAAAATTTCCACAAGACACTTCTCTGAAGTTTTATTGAACAGTTGACAGATAGCCTCTTAAGGAGACAAGGGGGCAGGTTTTAATGAACATCATAAAAGCAGAAATAGAGAGGTGGAGAGACTTGGGAAGGGATTTGTAAAGCATTGGGCCTTAGTACCCAAAGGCATGGATGTGAAAGTCCAATGCACTAATATAACAGGCTTGTATTACACTTCAGTTATAATGAAAGAAGATGTTTAATAATAACTTGCATTTACGTGGCAGTGTTTCATGCAGTAAACAAATGAACAAAATTGGTGGAGTTAAAAATAAAGCCTTGAGATCCAATAGGGAATGCCCGATAGCATGACCAAACGAGTAAGTTTTGAGGAACATAGAACATAAGGAACAGGAGTAGGAAGAGGCCAGTCAGCCTTTGAGCTCACTCCATCATTCAGTGAGTTCATGGCTGATTCAGTATTGACCTCAGCACCACTTTCCTGCTCTCTCCCCATAACGCTCTGCTCCCTTGCAACTTATGTATCTGTCATTCAATGCCTTGAATACATTCAGTGATTCTGCCTCTTTAGCTCCTCAGGATACAAAATTCCAAGAAAGTCACTGCCCTTTGAGAGAAGAAATTCCTCATCTCGGTCTTAATAGGTGGACCCTTATTCTGAAACTGCCCCATAGTTCAAGTTACTCCCAAGTAGGAGAATCATTCTCTCAGCTTCAATTCTGTGGATACCCCTTAGAATCTAATTTGTTGCAATACATTCATTTCTCATTCTTCAATACTCCCCCAACCTGTTAAACAATGTTTATAGGCCCAGCCTGTTTATACATCAACCCCATTATCCCAGGTATCAACTTCGTGAATCTTCTCTACCCTGCCTCCAATGCAAGTACCTCCTTTCCTTAATAGAGACCAAAAAGATATGCAGTTCTATGGCTGCACTCACATGCTCTCAGTAAAGATGCATCAAACTTTCCTTATTTTTATATTCCATTCCCCTTGCAATAAAGACCAACATTGCATGAGCCTTCCTTATTATTTGCTGTGGCTGCATGCTAATCCTTTGTGTTTCATGCACAAGGACTGCCACAGCCCTTTGTACCACAGCACTTTATAGTCTCATTCCATTTAAATAATAATTTGTGCTTTTATTTTCCTTCCACAATGGATAATCTCACATTTTCCTGCAATGCACACTATTTGCCACCTTCTTACCAACTCATCTACATCCCTTTACAACCTCTTTGTGTTCTCCTCACAACTTGTTTACGCATCTATCTTTGTGTCATAAGCAAATTTGTGCATTTGGTCCCTTCATACAAATCATTAGACTGTAAATAGTTGAGGCCCCAGCACTGATCCCTATAGCATCCATTGGTTACTGATTGCCAATATGAAAATGACCCATATATTCCAACTTTTTTTTGTTAGTAAGGCGCTCTATCCATCCTACTGTATTATCCCCAACCCTGTGCAGTCTTCCCCCTTGTGCAATGATGTTTATGAAACACCTCAGCAAATGCCTTCTGAAAATCCAAATACACTAAATCTACTGGTTCCCCTTCGTCCACCCTGCTTGTTAGCAAATATGTCAATGTCCTTTTCATAATATCACATTAACTCTACCTAGTGGTCTTGTTATTTTCCAAATGCCCTGCTATTAACTTCCTAACAATGGATTCTAACAATGGATTCCAGCAATGTTCCAAAAGACAGGCGTTAGGCTGTTCAGCCTATAGGTTCCTCCCTTTTGCCACCCAGCTTTCTTGAATAATGGTGTTACAATTTTAGTTTCCTAATCTTCTAGGACCTCTCCCGAACATCAGGAATTTTGGTGGATTACAACAAATGCATCTGCTATTTCTGAAGCTGCTTTCTTTAAGACTTAAGAATGCAAGCCATCAAGTCTAGTGGTCAGCTTTTAGCCCTGTTAGTTTGCCCAATACATTTTCTCTGGTAAGCAGATTGTTTTAAGTTTCTTCCACCTTACATCACATTGACAATGTATTGTTATTGGGATGTTTTTGGCACCTTCTACCATGAAGACTGGTACAAAATAGTTTATTGAGAATCTCTGCCATTTTTCTATTTTGCTTTTTTAATTCCCCAGTCTCATCCTTCCAAGAGATCAACATTTACTTCTGTCTTCACTTATTACTGTATATACCTGCAGAAGATCTTACCATCAGTTTTTTTCAATTATTTGCTGGTTTATACTCACAACCTATCTTCCACTTCTTTATAATTTTCTCAGTTATCCTTTGTTGCTTTCTGAAAGAAAAATCTGAATTCTCTAGTCTGTCTCTAATCTTTACAACTTTGTATGTATTTTCTTTTGATTTGGTACAACCGTGCAGTAGCTTCCTTAGTTAGCCATGCATGGTACATCTGCATTGCAGAACCTTTCTTTCTCACTGGAACATACCCTTACTGATATCATCTGCCATTGTGGCTTTGCCACCTTATACTTTAATCTATTTTTCCTGTCCACGTCAGTTAACTCTGTCTTCACTCCATTGTAATTGTCTTTATTTAATTTTAGGGCACTTGTTTCAGGCCCAGCTTTCTCACACTCAAAAAGAATTTCAGAATCCAATATGCTGTGATCAGAGGGAGCTGAGGAAGTGCATGAAAGCATGGCTTGAGTCGTAGGGACAGCAAGCATCCACTGCCACACAGGCTGGAAGAGATAAGTAAGGCTGAAGGCATTGAGGGTTTGCGCACAGTTCTGGCTGCCACATTGCAGGAAGGATGTGATGGCACTGGAGAGGCTGCAGAGGAGATTTATCGAGATGTTGCCTGGGATGGAATGAGGAGAGACTGGATAAGCTGGAGCAAAGGAGGCTGAGGGGGAACCCGACAGAGATGTTCAAAATTATGAGAGACAAGGATAGGACAGATAGTAAGAAACTTTTCCCCATAGCAGAGGTGTCTAAGACTGGAAGGTAAGAAGTTTAGAGGGGATCTGAGGAAGAATCTTTATATCCAAAGAGTGGTTGAAATCTGGAATGCATGACCTGAGGGGGTGCTGGAGGCAGGTTCTCTCACAACATTTAAGAAGCATCTGGACAAGTAATTGAATCACCAAGCCATAGTAGGATATGGACCACGTGCTGGTAATTGGGATTAGTATAGACAAGAGCTGAATGGTCAGCATCAACATGGTGGGCTGAAGGGCCTGACATAATGACTATGACTCTATTTGAGAACGAAAGCAAATTTAATGCACTAGGGGATGGTGAACTAATTCGGGTTCGATAAGGTAAGTGTGCAAGCTGTCAAATGCCTTCATCTGCTCAGGCAGCCTAATTTTTCTGAGTTGTCCTGAATGGGCATCTGGCATATGCTAATGAGGGGCCTAACTCAGCTGCCACAGAGGCCGGAAGAAATGGCCTGAGCAATATCAGGTATGATAAAATCAAGGCCTCTTTGGTGTACAGCAAGTTGGCATCTGAAATTGGCCTCCTAGATTCAATTTCTGTTCCATCAGCTGGTAAGCTGCTTTTTTACTTGAAGTGTAATATCACACTTATCAATAGGTATTATGGTGGTTGTACATCTTAAGAAATATGCTGTTCGATTGATAAAATTATTTGCCAGACAAAAATGGTTTTCTGCTGTAATCAAATCATGAAAAAAATGAAAGTACGTCGATCCTGGAATTGGATTTGCTGGGGCCTTTTATCATTATGATGTTAATCTCATTTTTCAACATATTAATTTAAAATGTATGTGTTTTGTGTGTATATATATTTAAAATTCTTGCATTGCATTATCAATTTCTGCTTGTAGTTTTTTCGAAGAATTATTTAGGATTGGCAAGCATTAAAGACTGCAGCATATCTGCATAGCCAATCAAGCTGTGTAGGGTAGTTTTGAACCAAGCAAAGAATTCCACTGTGCCAAACACTCCCTATTCACGCTCATTAAATACAATTTGTAATTTAGTCATAACACTTAAATCTGTAATTCTGATTAAAGCATTCTTCTCAATTATTCATGTCTTCAATTCTCAATGAACAGAGTTTTTGTCAATCTACTACATTTTCAGCTAAAGAGAGCAATATGTTTCCCAGATACTTCCAACATTTTCTAAAATCATAGAAAGCCATTCAGCCCATTGAGTCTATGCTGGTTTTCAGAGTATTTCCATCAGTCCCCCATGGACTTCTCTGTGACCTTCTGTCTTTCACAAGCCCATCAACTCCTCCCTGATTCTCCTGGCATCCTCCTACACTAAGGGTAATTTACAATGGCCAATTAACCTACCAGCACGACTTTGAGATATGGGAGGAAACTGGAGTATGCGGGGAAACCATGCAGTCAAAGTGAGAATATACAAACTCTACACGGGCACCATGGAAGGTCAGGATCAAACCCAGGTCACTGGGGAGTCTGAAAATCAGTCTGGTTCATGAACTGATTGTGGATTGCTGTTACCCACATTTCCACCCTTTTTCCTCACTACTCATCCCATCTCAACAGAACAACCCCAACCCCCACACAGCTCCCCAACTCTATAGTTCTCTCTTCCAAACTACATGATGGTGCAATGCAAGGTGACGCCTCACACCTCCAGGGACCAGGTTCGATACTGACCTCGGGTGCTGATTATGCGGAATTTGTATGTTCTCCCAGTGACCATGAGAGCTTCCTTCGGGTGCTCTTATTTCTTCCAATATCACAAAGATGCTTTACTGTACTCATCCCGTATCTAGAAATCCAGAGATCTTTATTGTGAATATACTCAGTGACTGAACCTCCACAGCTGTCCTCCGGAAAGATATGCAAAGATTCACTACCCTCTAGATGAGGAAATTTCTTCTCGTGTCAGTCCTGAATGGACAACCCTTTCTTTTGAGACATTGAACCCAGATGTAGATCCTGGAATTGGATTTGTCCCAGAGCAGGCTTTCGACCCGAAACGTTGTCAATTCCTTTTCTCCCACAGATGCTGCTCGACCCACTGAGTTCCTCCAACAGATTGTTTGTAACATCAATTCTGTATCTGCCCTCTCAAGGCAAAACACCTGAAGAATTTTCTTCATTTCAATGAGATCACCTTTCGTTCTTCTAAACTCAAGAGAACACAGATTGTCTGCTTAATTTCTCTTAGTATGACAATCTCCCCATCCTAGGAATCAATCTGATGAACCTTTACTACATTTCTTCTGTCACAAGTACATCCTTACTTAGAAAGAAAAAACTGACTTACACATACTTTTTCAGGTTCAGTCTCAGTGCGATTCCATATAATGAGAGCAAGAAATCCCTACACTTATATTCAAATCCTCTTGCAGTAAAGGCATTGTACCATTTGCCTTCCCCTATAGCTCGCTGTACCAACACATTAACATACAGAGATTTGTTTACAAGGGCATGCAAGTCCTTATGCACTTTCAATCTCTCATCATTGGAAAAAAATTCAGCCCTCCATTTTTTCTGCATTGCGTTCCACCTGTCATGTCTTTGTCCATTCACTTTGCCTGTCTGTATCCCCCCTCACAACCTACACCACCACCTAATCTTGTATTGTCAGCAAACTGGCATCTATTACTATTTATCTCCTCATCCAAATCATTGATATAAATTGTAGACAGATGGGGCCCCAGCATTAAATCCTGTTTCCCACACCCTAAAAATGACCCATCAGTTCTTCCTCTGTTTTTTGTCCATTAACCAATCCTCAATCTATGCAGGTATATTACCCCCAATGCCATGAGATCTAATTTTGTTTAATAACTTCTCATGAAGTAACTTATCAAAGGCCTTCTAAAAGTTAAAAACCATCACATCAGCTTTTGAGTTTATACAGCCTCAAACAGATTTGTCTTAAAATGATTACCCTTTCATAAATCCATGTTGACTTTGTCCAGTCTTATAATTATTTTCCAAGTGTCCTGCTTTGGTTTCCTTAATAACAGCATTTTCCCCAATGCTGTTTAACATATTGCTGTCATAACTTACACCTACTGAACCTTAACATGACGCAGGTTGCTGTTTAACAATGCTGTCAAATTGTTCCTCTGTTGTGAATCCTTGAGATATTCTTCAACGTGAGAAGCCTTGTCCACGTCCAAGTCTTTATACCTATGCACGTCTTTCATAGAAACGCGCACTATCCCTCTGAGTAAATGTTGGTTTAGACCTGATATGCACAAAAGCACAATGTGGTGGCAGCTGAAAATCTGAAAATGGTCAGATAATGCTAGAGATACCCAATGGGCCAGGCAGTATCTGTGGAGAGGGACAATTAACTCAGTCTGTCAGTGCACAGATGCTGCCAGATTTACTGAGTGCTTCTTGAATTGTCTGATTTTACTCTGCTGGTGATGGTCTTTTACTAGAAATCTTAACCCTGCCAATTCATTAACTTATTTATACTTACCTTTAAGACAGCAAACATCTCAAGGAGCATTGTCAATGAAAATACTGAACCACCTTAGGAACTTTTCAGGCAGAACTTGATCAAAGAGTAAGTTTTAAACAAGTGCCTCAACAAAGAGTTGAGAGGCTTAGAGGAAATTGCACAAGTTAGGGCTTTGGCAGCTGAAGGCATGTTCACCATGGGGTGATCAAATTCAGGGCACGAGCAAGAGTCCAGAATTGGAGGAGTTCAGATATCTCAAAGTATTACAAGGATGGAAGAGATAGAGACACACAGACAGACGGAGACAGAAACAGACCAGACACTGGATGGATTTGAAAGCTTGGTGAGAATTTTGAAATCAGGCACTGCTTAACTAGGATCCAGAGTAGGGCAGTAGGTATGGGGGTGATGGGTGAACAGGAAGGTGAGAGACAGAAAGAACACAGTCAGCAGAGGTTTGAGGGATTTCAAATTTACAAGGGGTAGAACCAGGGAAGTCAGGAAGGAGAACATCAAAACCATCAAGTCCAGATGTAGCAAATGTTTGGAAAGATGGGAACAACAGATGTGCTGAGGCAGAGATGGACGTAGCAAGAAATCTAATATACGTGTAGAAAAGCAGTCATTTCCTGTTGTTTCTTTCCATCATTGGAGAAGCAATTGATTTATAAACATCCGCCAGTCTAGAGAGGAACTTCTATCTTCTACTTGACCTCAGGGTGTATGTAAAGAGAATTAGCTTCTAATTGACCTCTTTGTAGCAATTAAACCTGGCGACCTTAAGAACTATCAACTTGCATTTATATAGTGCCTTTATCATTGGAGAAATGACCCAAGGCATTTGACCTACAGAGGAGAACAAGGTCAGTTTTTTAAATAAGATGGTGATGTAGTTGTGGAACAAATTAATAAAGGAGGAAGTGGAGCTGTATACCTTGGGCTTTATTAATGGACTCTATGAATTACTTCTAAGAACGGGGCATTGAGATGTAAATTTTTGAATAATGAGGATCTGGAATATTTATGATACTTTGATAAATACAGTTCAACATTGCTATTAGTTTCTAATTCATTGTTGACTACTAAGCTGAGGCAGCAGTAAAAGGAAATGGCTTTGAAAACTCACATGGCTAATAATCAGTTATAAAAACTGTTGTAGCAAATAATATCTTTACACATACAACCATTAAGCTCAGGCAACTTTTTATAACCAGATTTTCTAACCTTATCTAAAGGGCTAAACGCTGCATCCTTACAATATGCCATCAGCTAGTTATGCTCTGTTGTGTTGCATAATCCAGCTGTGGAAAGTACCTCAGCATGTGAATGTTCATCACAGAATTGTTCTGGATCATCACATTGTGGATAGATGGTTTCAAAACTGCTTCTTAAATTAATGTTCAAGGAAGTCAATAAAACTTAAGAAATTACATTATTTACAAAAGAGAAGAAAACTGTGACTAGGAACCCCTCTAAAAACACTGATTAACAGACGTTAGCGTAATTAATTTTTAAAGAAGGCTGTATTTTGCTTGTTAAATCCTTGTTAATTTGACCAATGTGGAACACCTGAATATTGAACCAGGTCCTTTTCCTACCAGCCAAAGCTGATATTTTACATTCAGCATTTTTGATACGAGAGGAGATAAGGTTCTGACCTAAATGATCAGGAAATTTCAGTGGTTTGATCAAACTTCCTAAAGTCTTCATAGTTACAAAAGCAACAGTTGTAGAAACACTGAGACTCACGCAGAACACTGCTGGCATTGACTAGTTGAGCCAAATGGCGTGTTTCCATGCTGCAGCCAGTGTAACCAATGATGCAATGATGCAACTACTCAGTAATTAATGCAGAAGCTGAGTTCCATCTTCCTGTTGTAACATTGTCGTGTTTCAGCAATCTTCGTGTGTATCTGAAGCTGTTGTACAAACAAATGGCAATTTTGTGAACTGTATCATTCTATGATAAATGACTCAAAACTCAAAGGAATTTATGTCTTTGCATTTCATGTCAATCATGAAATCATCAAGCTCGTGGCTTTATGAAGAATGTGTATAGGATTCATTAGTGAAATAGTTCACAATTATCAAAGTATTTCAAAACTGTGAATGAAATGATACTAAAGTGTTGAAATACAGGGAAGTTTCTCTTGCTGTACCTTTCCAACACACTGCTCTTGTTGAGGAAAAGTATGACCATTTTGCTAAACCACCAACATCCAATGTTTATTATGATAAAGGCCACTTAAAAACAGCTTGTAAATCAACTTTAGATGAGCAATTACTAAGTAATAGCCAAGCAAGAACTGATACCTGTCTGTGACCCTGATGATGGAAAAGATAAATCATCTGAAAGATTTTAGAATATAATTATACCTTGTGTTCTATATTAACACAGCATTTCTTAAAAAAGATTACCTTGTAGCGGCTAGCTACAAACTACGAAATGAAGACAGAGTTGCTGGTTCGAAATCAGAAGTCGAATGAACGACAGGGGCACGGTGTGCCTTTTAATATCCCAACACTTCCCGCGCTAAAGTTCCCGCGCTGCGGTCACGCGCGGGTCACCTGACCTTCCCGCGTGCGGGCTTTCCTAGCCCGATGATGGGGAAGAAGGAGGGCCCCGCGCCATCTTGGATCGGGGCCTCCCACGACGGTCGCGATGTCGGGAGCTAGTTCGATGCCTGTGCGGTGAGTCGCTACAACCTGTTCATTATCACATTACAGTTTGTGGAAGCTTGCTGTGCATCTATTGACCACCACATTTGGTGAATTATGACAGTGAATACATTCAAACCTATTTTGTTGTCTAAAAAGTGCTTTGGGATTTTCTGAAAGGGATATAAGTGACCAGAATTGAACGTAGAAATTTGAGGTTGACATTGTCCTTATAAATATATACACATGAAATATACATCCTCCTGCCACTTGATTTAGAAGCACAACTTCATACCCTTTACAAAAATTTGCTGGATTAAGACTTACTCTGCATCAAGAACAATATTATTTTGTAATAAAATTTCACGTGTCCAACTACATTTAGTGGAAGTTTGCTGTTGAGTAATAACGATGGTCAAAGTACTCAGTGTGAAGTGTTTGGAAGTATATTAATATACCTTTTATTTGATCTCCACAGGTTTTCTGAGTTGCATATAATTCTTTGTTATGAGTTGGATGCAGTTTTTAAAGTCATATACTAAATAATTCATATTTTGTTTGCTAATCTTACAAATCCTGTCTGCATTATCTACTGTTCTGGGTTCAGGAATGATGGTCATTTCCAGAGCAGTTCTACTTAAATGGGAGCTGCCTCATGCATTTCTCTACCTACTTGTACAGTACTGTAAACACTGGAGTGTAATAATGGTATGACTTTGTGACTTGAACAGGATATTTGCATCTTTCATGTATATAACTTTATTTTGGCAAACTGAGTAAACACTCAGTGAGACAGCACTGTAATGCAAGCTTTATTTCATGGTGAGATAAATGTATAAAACAGCAGTTATCATCAGCTCACTTAATTCAATCACCACAATTTATCTTTGCTGTAATAAAGAAATGAAGAAAACATTCTGTTTCCCTGCATCAATGGGTTGTCTTAGTTGATTTAAGCAAAATGACTGTTAAATTCTCAGCATTTTTTGGCCTTGGCTATCCAGTTCCTTCACAGTACCCAATTGGTGACTGCCCTTGAACAAAGGCTAATGCATCTAACCTTTGTGTTAGCGTTAGGCATTTTTTTAACAGTGTAAGAAATTGACTGTCATTTGCAGCCTTATGGGCAAAGACTTGTGAACACTAACTCATTGCCATCTTAACACTCTATCAGCTCACAGCTTTTGTTCACGCTTTTGATTAAATGTACTGAACTTTTAAAAAAAATCCAGCATTAAGAGTAAAACCATCAATTCTGTGCATTCTCAGTGGGTCAGACAGCATCTATGGAGAGAGAAGCAGAGTTAATGTTTCAAGTCAATGACCATCAGAGTTAATGTTTCTGGTCATTAATTCAGGAATTAATTCAGTTCCTTCCTCCACAGATGCTACTTGACCTGCTGAGTAACCCCAATATTTTCTTTTATTTCAGATTTCCAGCATCTGAAGTAGTTGCTTGAACATTAAGAGTAATTCTTTTTTGAATAATGGTCAAATAAATCCTGAAATCTAACTGCTGTTTATATTGTTTAAGTTGTTCCTCATTAATGCAGTTGGAGGGTAATGAGACTTCGCAGCTGGTTAGAGCAGTAGATCCGTGCTTGTCAGTTCATTGAGATTTATACTTCATTTATTTTTTAAGTGTGTTATTAGGAATACAATATGCTATTTTTTGCTTCACCTAATCAAACCATCACCCACAGCAGCAATTCGTATTTTTATAAACATTGTATAAAATAACATCTCAAAGCTTTTCACAGGTTTGTTATCCAACAAAATTTGGCAGCAAGCGATATAAGAAACTGCTCAGGCAGATGCCAAAAGATTAGTCAAAGAGAAAGATTTTAAAATGTGGATGAGTGGACTGGAGAGACAGAAATGTTTCGGAACGGATTCCAGTGCTTGGGGGTAATGCAGCTAAAGGCACAGCCTGCAGTGCTCCATCCCAGTCAGCATCTTGGTGAATCTACTCTGCACCATCCCCAGTTCTATCAAGTCTTTCCTGAAAGTGTGGTGACCAATGGACAACATAGTGGGAGGTTGCTTTTGATGATATTCTGCTGAACAAAACACTCAATCACTATTCTAAGATAGTCCTCTGCAAATTTGCTGAATGTTGAAGTAAATATAGGCAATTACCTAACTGTATATGGTCTCTGCATGTGATCCAATATGATCCAAATTCTGCCAAGATCAAAATTACATCACCTCGCCTTTAGTGTGCTGGCTGGTTTTTCTATGTGATGTGCTGGGTGAAACCTTGTGGTGAGATTTGTCATCTTGCGTTACATTATAGGAGGAAGGATTTGGTCTGAATTTAGCTCCCTTCGGTGTTTAAGTGGTTTTCCACATCTTATCTGGAGGATGGAACCAACTACCTCTCATGTGATTAAACCCTTGCCTATTTTCTTTTTTCATGTGTCAGCTTTAGTTGCATTAATTTTTTGAGGCAGGAGTTAAACCCATAAAGTAAATTCCTGAATGCATGCTCAATTGCTGGGAGCATATAGTGGAAATGACAATGCTTCCCTCCATGATTTTTCTGTCCAATTAAGTAGACAAGTATTGGCAATGCCCTCTCAGTTAACCACTGTGTGCTGCTTGTGGTCAAATCCCTTTTCCAGGAGCTCATTTGTAAAATTTAATCTAGTATGCCCACTTTGATCTTTTAACATGACTTCATAAACCTTTCTCTGTCCTCTAATGGTCTCCATTTATGAAGAAAAATTTTCAGATTTCCATCTCACCATTTCTCAGTTAAAATTTTAAGTATTCCCCAAATATTCTTTACAGTAGTGAGCTAACCTTGTATCTACCCCTCCAGTTTATTTATATGTAATTTATTGTATTTATTTCTGGAAATCTTCTAATTGCATACCTGCAGTTCAAATTTCAGAAGGCTGCATTGGAGCAGACTAGCTTTGTGAATCCAAGCCATTGTAAGTTGGTAGGCAAAAAACTGCCCTCTTGATTTGTAGCTGAAAATATAGATTAAAATTTGCCATTTATTTGGTGACAGAAAGCTTTGTTAATATGCTGCAATCTATAAAACAAATTCAGTACAGACAAGGTTAAAGTCAAACCCCTAATTACAGAATGAAAGGTTGTCCTAATTGGCCCTCTTCACTGTAATTAGCATGGATGATTCTAATCAGCTCATGTGAAACCAATCTAATGCTTTGGAAATAATGTCTTCAGTTTTGCTTTCCAACTACACTGTTTTGTGAGGTATCTTTAATGACAGTCATTAAACTATTGCAGTACCAGAGATGTACTATTCTGTTGTTCTTTGAATACTAAGTACTTTTTCTCCGACCATGGTGCACTATTATGAGAGATTTTTTAGAGAGTTAGTTACCAGCATTTCAGAAGATGTGGGACAATGGCTCACTCCTCGAGATAAAATGTGGGATGTAATGAGGTTATGGCTAATATGGTAGTATGTTTGGGTATCCCAGCCAGATACCTTAATCTTTCTTATTGGACTGATGTGATGTATTTTGGGATGTTGTAAAGTAGGGTTGATATTAGTCATTTGAAGGGTCATGAAGGTGAGACTTTTTAAATTCATTCTTTGCTGATATTTTCCTTCAATCTAACTCGTGCATTATTGACTTCCTGAGATATGATTAATTATTCATATTTTGATTATATGTATAATATAAAAATTTTTAAAAAATATTTCACATAGCAATTTTAAATTCGGCATGATAATAATGTTGAACAATTAAAACTATCTGCACTATTTGGGTATTACTTATTCACTAACTGAAAGAAAATTCCTTTAATCAATCTGCAAAGTGTAAATATAAATGCATTGGTATTTCCAATCGAACCATAAAGAAGTACTCCAAAAGAAGTAATGTTGCTATTTTGTATTATATCTACAGAAAGATCCTTAGAAACAATTACCTGGTCATTACACTTAGTGGCCAGAGGAATTCTTATATTAGAATGTTAATGCAAGACCACAATTACCCCATTCCAGTCTGTATTAGCAACTGTCATGTCCCTCTTTCAGATGAGACATTAATATGAGGCTCTGTTTGATTTCTGAGGTGGATGTTAAAGATCCTACGGCACGAGTTTGAAGAAAAACAGGGAATTATCATTGATCTCTTACCAAATACTTATCCTGAAGCCAACATTACTGAAACAAGTTATCTGGTTATTTTCCTCTCGTAGTGAGCGGGAGCTTTCTATGTACAATTACTCAGTATACTATTGAAAGTTGGCTGTAAACCACTTTGAAACATCTTGAAAGGGGATGAAAAATGCCATGTAAATGCAAAGCTTTTTCTTTCCATGTAAAAGGGCCATATAGAACCAATTAATCACAGAACCAATTAACCAGAGAAACAATTAATCGCAAAGAACTCTTGTTGCGCCTTTCATATTACAAAAGAAAATAATTATGAACATCAATTTCAGAGCACGTTTGCTCATTTACAGATATTTATAAATTGCTCACTATTCTTAATTTCTTTGGTTCTGGCATCTTCCACAAATGTATAGTGGTAAAAGAATTGGTACATATTATGCAGTGCCTTTAACATAGTGAGATACTTCAGAGTGCGTTAAAGCCAATTTTGAAGTATAATCTCTGCAGTAATAAAGGAAACATGGGATCCAATAGAAAGCAACAGCAAATTTCAATATGTTAATAACCAAATCACCTCAATTGTTTGTAGTTTTGTAGACTGAGGGATAATTATCGACCAGAAGCTCCCTTTCTCCTTAAAATTGAACCACAAAAGTTTTAAAGAGGGTGGGCAGGATTTTTTTTCCAAGATCTCATCTGAACGATGGCACCTCCAGAGATACAGCACTCCCTCAGTGCTGCCCGAGCAAGAAGCTAGATTGTGACTTGAACGCACAACTTTCTGTCTCTCCAGCAAGAAGGAGTCACATTTCAAGCCGTTAAAACATCAGCAACTGCAAAATCACTTTATTGCTTCCAATAATAGCCAAGTCCTGCAACCCAGTCATAACCGTGGTGGATTTTGGTATTAAATCTGCCCGCATGAATGCTAGTAAATTTGAAATTCTGTGCAGTCGTGGAGTTTCCCATCTTGCTGGCCGACCTCCACTGCCTGTGTGTAGATGCTGGGCTCAGCATGGAGTCCAGTAGTGTAGAAACAGCTCACTGTTTCCCAATATTTCCGATGGGGAAATCTGCTCTCTGATCCTGCACTAGCTGAATGATAGCTACAGGACTGAAAGGAAGAAAGGAGAAAACAAGATTGTTTCCTACTTTTTAAAAATTATTTTTGTTTGCTTTAATGTTTTTATTCATATCAATTAATTTTACTTTTAAAATTTTTTTTAAAGCATTAAATTGTTTATTTATTATCATTTTTAAATACCTTTGAATATCCAGGGCATTCAGAAGCAGTGAGAAACCTTGACAGTTTTGATAGATGATATAAAGTAGGGGCCATATTAGTAAAACATTTCCGAAAGATTTTTGTGAGTGGGGCTTGTTGTATTACCCTTGCATGAGGCCCTGCCATTACCCAAGACCTCACCATTTTCTCTAGGACCAGCTCAGCAAGTAATGTTGGCTTTATAGCTGCTGAACAGGTAAGTTTAGAGCAGAGAGGATTGTGAGCTGTGCATGCAGAACCCATCAAGGAAAAGCTAAGCCCATGCTTCCTTTTTTGACCATTAGCTTTTCCTGCGGAGAAATATAAGTTAGGAGACTGCTTCTGCCAATGATTTGACAATATGTATAAGTTCCACATTGCATTCGGAGAGTAACAGTCCTGCCAGTCTATATTTAGATTATTTTGACAAGTAAACACATGTCATAATAAATTATTCCCTGCCACTAGATAGACATTTGAAGCTGTGAGGGAGTCAGCAGCTTGATTGCATAAGTTGATTATAAAAAGAGATTGCACGGGACAGTATTAGTCACAGAAAGGAAATCAATGAAAATGGAAAGGGATATCTGCATTGTGCCTGTATAATTGTTGAATTACAGTAGAGTTACTCAAATAATTTTTGTATTTGGTCTTCCTGGCATTTCTCTTCATATTCATTTCCTCAAGGAAACATCAATCACGGAAAGGTTGAATTAATCAGGTTCGAGATTCTTTCGATGATCATTTGCATCACAACTGATGGTGTGTCAGTTATAGGATCACTAATTTTCATGCAGAAGCTTCTGTCTCAAGATTGCACTGATGAAATACTTCAGAATGAATGCAGAGAAAAACAAACAACAACTTCCATTTATATTGACTGTTTAATGAGGCCTCCAAAGATGGATCACAGAAGTTATCAAAGGGAACTATCAATGCTAAGCTATATAAGGAAAGGTGAGGGAAGATGATAAAAGCTAGGTCAAAGTGGAATGTTTCAAGGAGCTTCATCGAGGAGGAAAGAGGTTGTAGGAGGGAGTTACAGAACTCAAGGTCTTGGCAACTAATCTGGTGATTGTGATTCAGTTAAATTCTGGAATACGCAAGAGGTCAGAAGCAGAGTAGCACAGATATTTCTGAAAGTTGTAGGCTGGAGGAGACAGAGAAAGCAAGGTTCATGGCCATGAAGGAACTTAAAAATAGTGGTGAGAATTTTAGAAGCCAGGTGTTGATTAATTGCAAATTAATGTTGATCAACAAGTATAAAGTTGTAAGGAAACTGGATATTTTTGCAATTTAGGGCAAGGACAGCAGAGTTTTGGATGACCTCGGGTTTCCTAACAGTCGAAAAGAGAAGCCTAGCCAGGAGTCTGTTTTGATTCGTCATGTTCAGAGGTAACTAAGGCACAGATGGAGATTTCAGCAGCAGATCAGCTGAGACAAGTCCAGAAGCATATAATGTTACATCGGTAATAAGAGGTCTTAGTGATGGCATTGGATATCATAGCATGTGACTTACTGCTCCCTGGATTATTAATCATTGAATTTGCTTGAAGCTGCCTGTCTATATGGAATAAACACTCAGTGGAAATACATTGCCTGATCCTCTATAAATTCTTAAGAGAGTGAATAACGGAAGATATGGAAATACTGAGTGGCAGTTGTTTTGGTTAAAAAGGACATCTTGTGGGAAATTAGAGATAACGTTGCTGGTTACACCAAGAAATCCCACTGGACCAAATTAGCTACATCACATGACTGGTCAAAAGCCTATGAGAGTAAGCAATAATTGTTTTGAATTTAGCCCAGTTATGACTTTAAAATGAACATCGTCCAGATTACTTAAGAAGAAAATAGGGTAAGCATTGTTTTGCCTCTCATAATACTAATAGTTATAGCAATCTATGTTACATGTCTACTTTATGATGGCAATAATTCACAGGAAGTTTAGTTCTCACCACAGTAAGGAAGTGAAATTAATAGCTACAAAGCTAGAGAGATTTATGTGATTGATTAAGCTACGACAGAACAAGTCTGCAATAAAAGGCAGGAGCAAAATTGGTAATTATCATGAATTCAAATGATTATGTGGACCACGGTTTCACTGACAAGTCAGTTATCCCACATTCTACCTGTATTATGGCCACTAAAATGCATTATTTGATAATTAACAGTTGAGAGACGTAAATTGTAGACTGCAGCAATTCACCTGCACCACTCAGCAATCTTTTAAAAGTGCCAAACTGCAACATAATACATGAGTATACAAAACCCAATTTTATTTCTTCAAATACCACACTGGTCTGGAATATAATTCAATGGAAAATCCACAAAACGACTGATCAGGTTCCAAATCCCTTAAGAAGAGAAATTTCTGAAAGTCCATTCCTTATTTGGAACACATTAATTAAAGTGTTAAAGGTATGAAGTATTGATGTCTTTCCCCAGCCTTCCCCCAAGGTAATGTCTTGTACTTGTTCGGCCCTGAGGTATAGTTGCACTAACTGAAAAGGCCCCACTAAGACCAATTAAGGCCTTTACTAAGAGGCTGAGAGGAAGACAAATGGAGGTAGAAAGCCCGATTACAAGGAACCTTTGTACAGATGTAAAGCAATTAGAAGAGTCTCTAGGGCCAGACAGAGCGGTACCTGCAAGTAATGGATCCTGCAGCTTTCTAAACTTGGAACAATTCCTCTTTTTTATGTGTTATGGGGATAAATGCAGCCTGGTAATAGTATCATGTAACAGTTGATAGCAGAGTATAGCTTTCCCAGACCTACTGAAGTAGCACTAGTTTCCTGAATGGTATTACCTTAACCTCAGAGTCCATCAGATTTGATCTACTCAATGTTATGCATCTTGCACATTTTTACTTGCCTTAATTAAGATCAATGAGGAATGGATGAGTGAACAGCCAGAAATGACTTACTCTTGAAAGGACGAGTTTGTTGATCCATATTCTTGCAAATCTTTCAACAATTCCTTAACCAAGGAATAGTAGCAGCCCTCACTTAACAAAACCAAAATAAGTTGAAATTACTTAAAAGGGACTATAAACCTTCGGTGTAAAGAACTGAAAAAGTAATTAACACAGTGGAAAGATTAGCACCATATACTGGTTTTCAAAAATGGGACTGAACATTTCAAAGAAAACTTAACAAAAGATACAGTCCAATATCCCTAATATATTTAGGTTTCATACTCTCTTCATTATTGCACAAGGAACTGATGTCAATGACTTTGGAGGAATTATCAGAATACAGTGGGAGTTGATTTAATGTCTAAAAAATAATAAAAAGGAAATTTTTATTTATGGGGCTCCTTTGCACAGTGTTTCAACCAATGAATAGTAATGCCTATGGCTACACAGATTAATGTAGCAACCATTTGCACACAGCAAGATTCCACCAGAGTATCATAGATTTACTGTGGTACAGAGGGAGGCCTTTGACCTTTTGAGTCCATGCTGGCTCCAAGCAGAGCAATCCTGGGGGATGTATTCCCTTGCTCTTTCCCTTGATCATGGGATGCTTTAAAATTCATCCATGAGGGAAATTGGCGATCTTGGTTTCCCGTCTCATCCAAAAGGTAGCACTACAAGCGGTGCACTGCTTTTTCTATGCTATACAGAAATGTCTTGATTATGTAATCAAGTTCTGGATTGGATCTCAAAACCACAACATTCGTACTCAGTGCTGGGAGGCATGGCAGCTGATGTCTGTTCAAGCTTTGTGAAAGTAAGAGAAGTTAACAAAAGAGTGATATTTTGAGAAAGACTGTTGTCATACATAAGTTCTATGCTTTAAAACTAATGCCTGGTACTTCATCCTTGAGTGGTAGTGCTTAGCATACAAAATGGCAGTGGTTGTGTGTTTACTCTCCTTCTGAGATTTGGCTCCACTGAAGCCAAAATTTTGGATGCCACAGACAGAGCACAAACTTCTTCTGTTAGTCTTTAACAGCAGAGGGGTTCTCTGCGTACTGTATTTGAAACTGACTCAAACCATTGCTATCAGAAAAGCTTTGACTTCTAAGGTTATTACAGAAGTCTGACTGAAACTGCCAAAAGGTTAAAGGATTTGATGCAGAGGAGGAGACTGATATGTTCCAACAATGTACTTCAGTGGTGCTAAGTGGAAGTAATCTATTTAAGAAAACAAACTGAGTGACATTCCTCAGTGTGTCGCCTTTTCTACTTGAAACTCCATACCGTTGTAAGTGTCCTGATTAAGGAAAGGATAAATGTTCTTTTAACTGTTGGAGGATTGTTATTTCCTTTTAACAATCCATCATAGCATACAGGCAGCAAGGCTCTTAAACTGTTCACACTAAGAATGATGAGCATGAGCTGGTGTCTGCTCCAGTCTGCAAACTTTCAGGAGCAACCTTATTCCAGAGCTTCTCAGTTACCTACTGTGCATTTTGAGAAAGCACCTACAAGTCAACCTGTGTGAATCCCAGCCCTGTGGTTATGTGGTGCAGAAGACCAGGGCACCAGTATCATGTAAGAGAGTCAAAGTGTCAGAAATAGGACCTCTTCTTGTTTTCAAACATTTCTTCAGCCATAGGAATGATTGTGGCCTAACATCCTATACTCGCTGTGACATTTTTACATCATCTTTCTGACCCATTCAATGTCTTGGCATGTTAAAAAGCTCAACATGGGAAGCAACATCACATTTGGATGAGCAGTTGTCAAAATGTAGTACATGCATGATGTTCCATTTCAAAAGAGGAGAGAATTTCCAAAAGGGAATAAATAAAAAGCAAGACAGTAAATAAAGATATTTACATTGACCTGTTGCCTGTGTGGGAACACTATAATTATTGCAATGCAGGCTGGTTGATTCCGTAAGTAGTCGTGAGGCCAGGGCGTAGGAGGGGTTAGACAAACTTAGGTTGTTTTCTCTGGATCAGCGGAGGCTGAAGGGAGATCTGATAGAAGTTCATAAGATCATGAGAGGCATAGATACAGTAGACAGCCCATATCTTTTTTCCAGGATCCAAATATCTAATACTGGAGGGCATGCATTTGAGGTGAGAGGGGGCAAGTTCAAAGGAGATGTGCAGGCAAGTTTTATTTTTCACAGAGTGGTGGGTGCCTGGAATGCGCTGCCAGGGATGGTGGTGAGACAAATACGATACGAGAGGCATTTAAGAGGCTGTTAGATGGGCACATGAATGTCCAGAGAATGGAGGAATATGGACATTGTGTTGGCAGAAGGGATTAGTTTAGCTAGACATTTAACTACTAGTTTAATTAGTTCAGCACAACATTGTGGGCCAAAGGGCTTGTTCCTGTGCCGTACTGTTCTACGTTCTATGATGGTGGTTGACACACCTCCATAAAGAACATAAATTAGCCAACTAATTAATGCCTATCTTCCTTCTCTAATTCAAGTTCCATTAAGAAAATCTGGAGCTTTCACCATCATTGCACTGATGGACTTTTCTAATTTGCAGTGACTTTTGCAAGTCTTCATGTAATTACATTCATCGCATATCAGCTGGATTCAGAATCACTTTCACAAGCTTCTCATCAACACTCTTTTGATGAGTTCTTTCCTGCAAGTGTTGTTCAGTGGTAAATAATATGTGCAATGCAACTTCTGAGAAATAAAAGGAGACTTAGTTTATTTTTCTTGCAATGGTGGCAATCAGTTTTATTCCACAGTACCAGCAATATTCTCATTCTTCGCAAAGTATTTGAAGCAATGCACAATTAGCCAACCTTTTCACATTAGCTGGGATCACTGTTAGCTGACAGAGGGGTGTTGGTGCCTAATACTGAACAGGGTTTTTAAGTGGAGCCATTTCTGGAAAACATACCCATATGCTTTGAATGGTCGTATGCCATGCAAGGAGGATTATCAGCATAAGCTTTGAACCACTGAATGCTAGTACACTGGCTTAGATTTTCATCCTTGCTCTTCTGTTCTAAATATACCATACAGCTGTGTGATGTTTTGTAGTCTGCCTGTAAAATTCGGTTTAATGCAACTAAGGAAGTAAAGCCATGTTTTATTACACTTTCATTCATTAGGCAACGATAGTAATCCTTTACTCACAGTGATCAATATCTACTTTCCAAAACCATAACCCATGTTATCCTATTGCAACCATTTTACAGTGATTATTGAAACTCTTGCCCACTTTGTTGGCTTGCTGCTGCTTATGGAAGATCCATGCATAGGAGTTGGTGGCATCAGCATTGTGTGAAAACAATGTACAAATTCAAACAGCCAATGGACTGATCAATGCTACTTGGCAGTCGAGAGTATTTTAAACAGTTGAACACACTAAGGATTACTATTTTAGGTTTGGAGCATGAATCAAACACAAAGCTTTGATAGCACATCAAAAAAAAATTGCAAAGCATGAAATAACAATTTTATCCAAGGGAGTATGATTGAAAGAGTTGAAGCTCAACAAATATAGTTCTACAATTAGAACCAAAAATGCTTTTCCACACACGTAACCTGAGATGGTTGTTTGGATTACCATGTGTGGCCTTTCCTGTACCCACAGGTATCCTGGAGAGTAGTTTTGTGTGTAGTTCAAACTAATTAAGTTCCACAAGAAGCTAATTTACTGCTCTCTAATGAAATAAAAGCTTGCATTTATAAAGTACATCTCACATCCTCGGGGTGTTGTGAAGTGCTTCATAGCCAATGAAGGATTTTTGAAGTGTCGACTCTGCTGTAATGTGGGAAACTCATTTAAGCACCAGCCCTGCATGAGTCCCACAAACAGCAACCTGAGAATATCCAGATGCTATTTACTTTAGTTATGCTGTTTAAGGGATAAATATTGGCCAGCAGATTCCTCTGCTTAATTTTTTTTCTAATTGTAACAAAGGATTTTTTTAACAACTACCTGTGAGGGAAGATTGAGCCTTCATTTAACATCTCAAGCAAACCTCTGACATTATAGACTTGAATCCCTGATGATCTGACTCACAGTTGTGAGTGCTTCCAACTGAGCCATAGCTAACTTAATGATATATTAGCTGAAGCAGTATCAAGGAGAAAATTTCCATGATGTTGGCACCATCAAGACAGATGGAGACCAAACAGTAAAGATTAAGGTTTAGATGGCATTCCATCATGGATGAAGAATGGCTAGCAGAGAAAGCATGATCTCGTGGACAAGGGAACTGCCCGGTGGGATTTCACCCTGAGAGGGACACATGATCCTGAACAGGAGCAGGTGATGGCAAGGGAGAGCTGGTGCAGACTCAAGGGAAATAGGACGTTCTGTTGGTCCTTTGCCATTCTGCTTCAGTTTACCTTTAAGCTTATGGGTCACTCCCTTGTTTCACGCTGTTTCCAAACTTTAGATCTTTAACTAATAATGGACCCAGGATAAAAAATGCAAAATGGAGACGAGACTGCAGATGATAGACTCCAGTTCTTCCTACGCCCACCCCAGCCCCCATCACCCTGTTTCTTTCTCCTCCTCAACCCACTCCATCTGCCCATCACCCACACCCTCCTCCTACTGGGTCCCCTCCCCCATTGTTCCCATCTGCCCTCCACATCTCCCTCGCTTGGTCCCATGCTCCACCTTCCTCTTATCAGATTCCATCTCTTCAGCCTTTGGTTGCCTCCACCTATCACTTCTCAGCCTCTGTCATTATTTCCACTCTCCCCTCCTCACCTGGATCCATCTATCGCTTGCTGGTTCTTGCTCCATCCCTTCCATCTACCATGTTATACTGGCTATTTCCCCTCCATCTTTCAGTCCAGATGAAGTCGCAACCCCAAACATCGACCGTCCATTTCCCTCAATTGATGCTGCCTGAGTTCCTCCAGCATCTGTGTGTTGCTCAAAATTATAGCAACCTTTGTAACTATTTTTAAGACACTGGAATTAATTTCTGCAGGATCTTCCCACAGCTTTCAAAAGTTTTAAAACAAATTAGATCACATTTTAGATTTAAAATATTATGTCAGTTTGGTAAATGAGATATAAACAAATACTCTTGTACAGTTCTGTATTTACAAATAAAAGATTAGCTACAGAGGCAAAATACAACATTAAAATCATTCTCTCAGTACCACAATTACAAGAGGACAGTCAGAGAAGATGTGAAGATGATCAGACGAACGTAGTTCTGAAAATGTTAATAAGCACAAGATGGTAAATATTCTGAATGATGACTTGCTTTAGTAACCCACAGGAAAAGATATAAACAGAATCCAGTCCCTCAAAAAAAAAGTACCAAGGCATAATTTAGGACTATAATGCAAATAAGATGGAAGTCCTAGACAAATTGAAATGGCTTAAAATAAATAAATATGGTTTATATTTATCCCTCTGTTGAGAAAGGCTGATGAGGAGATTTGAGGCAGTGCCAATCATTGTGAAGTAATCAATAGACAGGAGGGGCAGAGACATGGATTGACAAATGACTAAAGAGGTTCCCATATAAAAATAAGTAGCAAAGTAGACACAGGCATCTGCAGATCCATTAGTTTTCCTTCAATTCTATGTAAAATAATATAATTGATTGGGGATTGAGGAAGGTTGAGGATTATCTCTACATCGACTGAGTAATTGCAGTCATTATTGCCTTGAGAAGAACTCGGTTGCTGGATCAACTATCTCTCTTTGCCTGAGGAAGTGACAACTTACATTGAGTGTGATAAACCATACAATGTCATGCATTTAGATTTCTTATGGACATCTGGTAAATTTCACTCAAAAGATTATAAATTACGAGCTGTGAAGGTTAAAGCAGAACTTGGACATGAATAAAAAAAACTGGCTTATGATTGGAATATAATAGGTAGAGTACTTGTTATAGGATTATGACTAGGGTGCCTCAATCTCTTCGTATTAAAACCAGTATATCACTGCACTTCAGAAAGGTAATAGGTGGCCCCTATATTCAAAAATAATTTTCTGTCAATTTCTGAACAAATTACACTTCCTTTATTTGTTTAACAACATCTGGATTCATTTGCTCAAGTTTATAGTTTCAACCAATCTTGTTAAGTGTATGGAGAATTTAGCTAGTTTGTTTTTTTGTAAACTTTAAACTCCTTACAGATTCTAAGCTAATTTAACAGGAAGGTCACTAAGCTGTACAGAGACATTCATTATTGATCCATAAGAAATAAAGTTAAAGACAACATTGTTTTGAGATATTCTGTCATAAGAGGTGCAAAACTGAGTGGTGTTTCTTTGCTGTTGCCAGAACTTGAGACGATGGGGCAGGTGCATAAGGTCATGCAGTGAAAAAGAAATATGAGAAGTTATGGTTCACATGGCAACAAGCAAACCAAATAGGTGAAGACAGAATTTTAGGGAACAAGAAACAGATTCAATAGAAAGGACCTTCAAGATGGATTGACATCCCATCCACCAATGTAAATATTGATTCTCTCCAGCATCATTTCCCTGTGGCTGCAGTGTGTACCATCTAAAAATTACCCTGCAGTTATTTGCTTCGACTATTCTGACAGCATCTCCCAAACCCTTGATTTCAACCACAAAGAGGGACAAGGGTTTCAGGTGCTTAGAAACAACAGTGTGCAGGTGTCCCTCCAAGTCACACACCATCCCCACTTGAAAATATATTCTCATTCCTTCATTGTCATTGCATCCAAATCCCAGAACTAACTTTCTAACAGCATTGTGGGAGTATCTCCATCAGATGGATTGAAGCAGTTCAAGAAGATGGCTCACCACCGTGGGCAATTCGGGATAGCCAATAAATTGTGGCCTTGCCAGCGATGTCCACATCACAAAGAATGTTTGAATAAAAAAAAATAGATATTACTTCAAGATTGCTTCCCACACTGCTCATTGGTTCTTATACGATGGTCAATATTTAGCCAGAGGAGGGAAGGTCTCATTTTTTGGCCTCTGGCACAACTTTACCTAAACTAACAAGATACAAATGCCTCAAGCAAGAGAGTGAATAAAACAAGTGGAAAGGATTTAAACCTAAGGAAACAAGGATGAAAGAGTAATGATCTGTACCAAAGAGTAATGATTGTACATAATGACAATGTCATGTGAATACAGTAAGGAACAATAAAAGATGAATGCTAATGACATAAGAAATGGTGACTGAATTTGAAGTGTTTTATAACAGGGAGTTATTAGATAAATTGATACCCAGTGATAGGAAGAAATAAGTAGGCAGCAGATCTTCAGGACCATACGTTCTTTGGAAGAAAAGAATAAGTGTGGAGTTGGATAGGCGGGATTACGTATGAGAGAAGCTTTATACATTGACGCAAGGAATGAACTGGGAATTTGCACAGTCCATCTGCAGAAATGATAGTGTCCTGAAGATACTTAGGAACTCACTTAAAGAGTAAGAGCTAAGACCTCAATTGTAATTCTGGGGATCTTCAATCATCTTGGTGCAGAGAGGGATTCCCTCTGAGCAGAGCTCTGTGTGCATTAGGGAGTTTATTGAAATATTTTAAGAATCTTTCCTTAAACAGCAGTTTAGTGAACCCACAAGGGGAACATTAATATTACATCCTAACTTCTAATAAGTGAAATAAGAGCTTTTAGGTCAGTGATCATAAAGTTACTAAGTTTAAGATTGAAATGAGGGCAGAACACATAATGAAAACTATTTAAAACATAGTTCAGAGGCTCGGAGGAACTGAAACAATGTACAGAAGGAATAAGGAACTATTTAAAGAGAACTTATGGAGAAAAATGGGGTGAGTTTTCAATAGTTCTGATGACAGGTCATTGACCTGAAACGTTGACTCTCATTCTCTCTCTGCAGATGCTGTCTGATCTGCCGAATATTTCAAGTATTTTGTATTTTCCCTTTTTAGTTTTAAAGATTTAAAAAATTTTATCAGAGAAATTAGTTGAGAGCCAAGCAGGAGAAAGAAATCCTGATATATACCAAGTTTTCTCCCTGTTCTCCCAAATAGGGAGAGAAATAAAATCAGGTAGCAGAAAATAATAAAATGGATGAGGGATGTGGAAGGAAATGCAGTGGAAAGTACAAAGAGAAATAACAGAGAATATCATGACAAAGAGAAGGGTACAGAAGGATGTTTGTTCATTATCCGCTGTCTGTTGGTAGTGATGTCTGAGGTGGCAGAATTTCTAAATCAATAAACTCTACATGGTGTTGTTCACAGTGAATCAGACAACATAACCACTCACTTACTTGTCCCTGATGTCTTTATGTTACTGACTGTCGAGTGAACTTCTTCTGTTTCTGCTTGACTTTCTCACCAGTTGCTTCATTTTTCTTCTGTCTGCCTTTTCACTTTGGGTGGGAAGCGAGCAGACAAAGGCTGCATAATGCATTTCTGGGTAGGTATCACCAGAAAACATTGTCCCAAGAACCTGTCTTCTCACCCCATGCCCACCTCCCACCACTGCCCAACCCAAACCCTCCACCCCACCCTCACCCCAACCTCCCCACCCACAACCCCCACCTCATCCCCCGTCCCATCCCCACCTCCCACACCCCCCACCACTGCCCACCCAAACCCCCCACCCCAACCATAATCCCCACCTCATCCCCCACCCCATTCCCCCAACCCCCCACCCCATTCCCAACCTCATCCCCCAACCTCATCCCCACAACCTCCCACCTCATCCCCAACCTCATCCCCCCAACCTCATTCCCCCAACCCCACCCCCAACCCCCCACCTCATCCCCAACCCCACCCCCCCACCTCATCCCCAACCCCACCCCAACCCCCCACCTCATCCCCCCACCTCATCCCCAACCCATCCCCCCCCAACCCCCACTCCCCCACATAACCTCTGCTTCTTGGCTTGTCTCCATGTCGTTCCCAGCTTTACACCACCAGCCGACTGCCTCCTCTCTGCTCTGCACTTTTCATCATCTATTTATCTTCCTCTTGGAAGATAAATTTATCTTCGTATTTATCCTACCTATGCTGTCCTTATTTCCCCAGTCCATTGCTCCTCAGTGACTCACTTTCTCCATAATTCTCCACCTACTCTTCTCAAATCCCACTTAGTTCTGTAAAGGATTGGTGTACCCCTACCTTAAAGAGATTCCCCCCAACCTCCTTGTCAGTTTCCCTCCAAGTGTTTTAGTTTGCATTCTAAACATACTTTTTTAGGAAATTACATTGCAATAGAGGAAGTAAAAATCTGCCAGTTTACCTTGATCTGTATTTGTATCTTTTCTCTGTCTCATGATGAGTGAAATTCGAATCTCTTACAGGTGTACACAATTAACATTGATCTTCTTTGTCAACAGAACACAAATGAGGTAATTAGTTGGGCTCAAATTTTAACCGGCAATTCTTTGAAAATTAGGCTCATATTACATGAAGTAATTCCCTCTAACTCTCCTCTACCTCTGTACCTCGTATTCCATATCTCACCAGTGTTCTTCTGATATCATTTGACTGGGGCTCAGAAGCTCAGTCTAATTTAACACTGTGTTAACATTTCCATTTCATGTATTTTTCTCAGCAATAATAAATGGAATTTGTTACACATGTGAAAGGGATTTGCAACTTTTCCTTGAGAATCCATTAAGCTCAGTTTTAAGCTGCTGAGGCTGAAATATAGGCTTGCTAAATCTACTTGCAGGTCCTCACACATTCTTCACAGGGTCTTGCACTTCCAACCGTCGTACAAGGCAGCAGGGAGACTTCACCTGTGTACAGTTTTGGTCTCCTCATCAGAAGGGGTATACTTGCAAATGGAGGCAGGTCAGAAAAGGTTCAAGAGGTTAATTCCTGGGGTGAAGAGTAATCTTTTGCTGAACAACTGAACACATTGGAGTTTAGAAGATTGAGGGGGAATCTTATTGAAACATATATGAGATTTTGAGGGTGTTCAACAAGATAAACAGTGAGAGGTTGCTTCTCCTTATGGTGGGATCTTCAACAGGGGGACATAGTTTCAAAAAGGTCCACAAGATTTAATCAGCATGCATTTCAACGTTCTACTGCTGACTTAAATATTCACAATGAAACTCTGGAGCAAAGAAGACTGAGGGGTGACCTGATAGAAGTATATAACTTTATGAGAAGCGCAGATAAGGTAGATAGTCAAACTATTTTTACCATGGCAGGGGTATTGAAAACAAGAGGGCATAGGTTTAAGATGAGAAGAAGCAGTTTTAAAGGAACCTTGTGGTAGTTTTTTTATGCAGAGAGTGGTTGATATCTGGAACCCACTGCCAGAGGAGGTGGTGAAATCCAATACAATCACTGTGCTTCAGAGGCTTTTAGGCAGACATTGGCAAGGCATAAAAGACAGTCGACAGTCCTAATGTGGGTAAGTGGGATTAGTATAGTTGGGCTAAAAAGTTGGCATGGACATGATGGGCTGAAGGGCCTGTTTCTGTTCTGTACAACTCCGACAACACAATACTGCAATTTCCACATTAACTGTTCATTCAATGTGTGTGTTACAATGTGTGAATGTTGTGCTGGATGAGAGCTTTATGAGTTAATGCACTTTGTCAACAAATCAGCCAATTAGAAATGAATGCTTATTTCACTACACTGTTTATATAGAAGTACCTTTGATCTTATTTAGACTAGCATGTAGATTTCAAATCAAGTAGATGTGTTTACAATCAGTTGGTTTCATGATTTTCATTATTATCAATTCTATCCATCAATGCTTATCACCAATCATAATACTCATAAGATGCTATTATGATTGTTTTCTTTTTGGCTACAAATATTCCAATCTCCTGTAATCCCTGGTAACGGACAAGAAGCTGAGTGAGAACTGCAACTGCTGCTTTGCCAGTAAACAGAAATAAGCTCCTGTTCCTTTGTAATCTCATGCCTGCATGCCGAAACTCAGGGCCCGGGGGAATAATCTGCTACTTGCCCTAACAGAAGTTGCAAATGTAGAAAAGCTCCACTGATGAAAGTAGCTGTCAAATTAGAAAATTAGAGAGACTGGAAGTTGTAATATGTATTGTTATGAGAAATAATGCAGCTTGAGTTCACACCGCCCTGACCCAGCTCCATCCATCTTTCTCATTTTGCATTTTAATTGGCTTCTAGTTACGTTTTTAAAACATTGGGAGACTGCTGACATACACAGTGTAATGGCATCTGAATAATTGATGGTGCTGGCTGGGACAGGGTTTTGCATGCTTGCACTGAGAGCACAGTGGAAGACTACAGTAAGATATTGCAAGTCAGGATTAAATGGTTCTACACAACAAATCTATTGAGTGGGTTTGCAGAGCAAAAACACCGCCTTTTTAAATGTTGTCAGCAATGTCATGAATGATTCTTTCAAAGGCATGGTGTATTTTGCGATTGATTTCTATTGAAGCTAAGTTGATCTTTCTAATTAAAATGTTGGGGAAAGTAAACCACAGCGAATGTCATTCCATCCATTTATTACTCTGGATTTTTCGATGATTTTTTTTATAGTTAGTTCCAATAGATTCCCCCTTGGAAAGAAAAAGCTGAAGCATTTTGTTCATTCTCAGACACAAATTCCCTTTGGATTACTCAGTGCCAGGGGAGAAGTTATATTTATAAGCAGATTTCGAGCCAGGTAAATGTAACAAAATTTGTGTGTGGAGATGGGATTGATTTAACTTGAATAGTTCTCTAATTTCATTTGACCCTTTTAATGGTTGGTTATTTTCATGGCAATTTTCCTTCACCTTTGTAAGCTTTTCAGAAATAGTGAAAGAATTCCAACCTCCAGTTTCTTGTCTCTGAGGAGCTAGACTGAGACGTAGAAGGTTTGTTTCGCATTGGATCTTTTAACATCATCTCTTGGAGAGAGGAGCCTTCCATTTGGTTGATCTCATTTTGGTTTGAACTGGGATCCAAACCTGTAAGACAAATCACCCCAGTTGGTATTATTGCTATTTCCAGAATGGGGTTCTATATGAATGGTGAGAGATTAATGCAAGATCTTTCTTTTAAAAAAAACCTTAAACAGAGGAATGGAAGGCTAATCCTGAAACAAAGGAGGAGAATACACACACATACACGTACATCCTCAATCCTATGTTGAAATATAATGATGCTTGTCTCAAAGCCACAACCACCACAATGATTGTGTGTGTGGCAAATCAAATACAGAACAACAATGGCATAAAATGTCTCCAATTCATTCATTCTCTATTCTGGGCTTCGCAACTTGCTACCAGTTTATTTGTACTTTTTGACATAATTTCATTTTTCCTCCATCATCTTAGTATACCCCTGCTATATTCTACTTCAGCTTTGTTTTTAAACAATGTCCTTGCATTTATGTGACCATGCACATCTGCACAGTCCCAAAGTGATCTACAACCAGGAGAATTACAAATATATTTGCAAATAGTTTGAGGAAGTGAAGAGAATATGAAAGCTCCCACATTTATTCTACCACCCCCCCCCCACCAGTGACCTAGGGGGGAGACAATAAATGTGCCAAAATATGAATGTGTTCACCTAACCCAAAGTTTAATAGAATATAATGGAAAACTAAGCAATCTTATCCCATACTACATCAAGCAATCTGTTTTTTTTCCCTCTTTCACAATGCCTTTTAAATCTTCATCCATACCTCATATAACCCCCAACATTCCTTTTTAAAAATTGTTGTTAGATCTGACACATTGTAAGTCCTCAAGCATTACCCCCATTTTGAATGGTCATTGAACGATGATGATGGGAAAGTGGCCAATTTCATCATTCTTTCTTTTGATTCCCTTTATAAGATATCCTTCTCTCTGAACTGCCACAGGCTTTAAATCTGTTGCATTACCTGGCTACTTGTCATCTAAGGGGAAGCTTACAATGAAGAGCATGTTTCTTGTCACAAGATTGCAAAGAAATTGACAAATATTGATTCCAGCAGTATGCAGAGTTAGTCACTGCACTTAGGGTCAATGGATGCCCTTCTTACATCACCCCATTTCTAAGAGGGCTCATGACATGTCAGAGCATTTCAGTTCAGAGACTTGTGGATGATGGTGCCTAACTGTTTATTGCAAACCCTAATGATTGTTTCCAATAGGATTCTGCACCAGTAGGATTTTCTATACCCCGCTAATCATTGTTGCCATAGCAATGTCAATTAGTGTTAAATAAGACAACATTGCTATGGGTCTTCAGTCCCTGAGAAATGGATTGATTCTGCTAAACACTGGTGATCAGACATTCATCACATCAGTATGGATATGGCTTCACTGATGTTGAAGTTTATCTGTTTATTGATGCTTCTGCAACCAGGATTTGTGTGCATGTCTGGTCATTAAAACCAACACTTCTGAGATCAAAATTGATGAAGATGCTGCCATGTTTTCTGTTGTCAATTTCTATTATGGATCCCAATGTCTGCAGTTCTCATCACTTGCACAACTTAAATATTTCTTGCACTAAATGAGAAACAAGTTATTTCCATCTTAGCTTTTTTGTGTAAGGTTCTATTTTCTTATTTGATCTCTTTATACTGAGTGTTATATTTAAAATGAAATAGTCAAAATTCCAAGTTTATTTTCACTCTAACACACAATAATTGATGACTTTTCACCCGATTCATTCCGATGTAGATAGTTGGAGATAAATAGAGAGAGTTAGAACACCAACTGTAAATTTATCTAGAAAGTTTGGATAGAAAGTCCAGTTTTTATGTTGTGGAGGAGGGGTGGGAGAGCAAGGATTTGTTGATGAGGGTGGTTGTTGGTGGGATTTATTAGGATGCTTCAGTTCAGGATTATGCTTGCCCTGTAGCACTATTGATGTGCACTATGGGGAGTAGAAGAAAGTATTTCTATGTAACTTGTATTGCAACTTCAAGGCATCTCAGACCACTTCGTAGTCAATTAGTTCCTTTGAAGTGAAAATAGAAAAGACTAGAAATACTCAACAAAGCAGGCAAAATCTATGGAGAGTCATAGGGTACGACAACACAGAAACAGGCTCTTTGGCCCATCTAGTCCATGCCGACCTGATCTTCTGGCTAGTCCTATCTACCTGCACTCAGACCATATCCCTCCAAACCCATCCCATCCATGTACTTATCCAAACCTCTCTAAAATGTTACAATTGAACCTGCATCTACCACTTCTGTTCCACACTCGCACTGCCCTCTCAGTGAAGAAGTTTTCCCTCAGATTCTCCTTATATATTTCACATTTCACCCTAAACCTATGTCCTCTAGTTCTAGTCTTACCCAACCTCAGAGGAAAAAGCCGGTATACATTCAGTCAATCTATACCCTTCATAATTTTGTATACCTCTATAAGATCTCCCCTCATTCTTCTGCACTCCAGGGAATAAAGTCCTAACCTGTTCAACCTTTCCGTACAACTCAGGTCCTCAAGTTCTGGCAACATCCTTGTAAATTTTCTCTCACTCTTTCAAGCTTATTGGTATATTTCCTGCAGGTAGTTGACCAGAACTGCACACAATACTTTAAATACAGCCTCACCAACGTCTTGTACAATTTCAGCATAACGTCCCAAGTCCTGTACTCAATACCCTGATTTATGAAAGCCAAAGTGCCAAGAGCTCTCTTTACGACCCTATCTACCTGTGATGCCACTTTCAAGGAACTATGGACCTATATTCCCAGGTCCCTCTGTTCTACCGCACACACCTCAGAGGCCTACCATTTACTGTGCAAGTCCTATCTTGGTTTGTCCTCCCAAAGTGCAACACCTCACACTTGTCTGCATTAAATTCCATCGGCCATTTTTCAGCCAATTTTCCCAGCTGGTCCAGAGTACGCTAAAAGCTTTGATAGCCTTCCTTGCTGTCCACTATGCCCCCAATCTCGGTGTCATCCGCAAATTTGCTGGTCCAGTTTACCACATTATCATCTAAATTATTAATATAGATGACAAACAACAACAGACCCAACACCAATCCCAGCAGCACATCACGAGTCTCAGGCCTCCTGTCAGAGAGAGAACAGTCTACTACCACTCTCTGGCTTCTCCCGCTAAGCCAATGTTGAATCCAGTTGGCTACTTCATCCTGAATGCCAAGCGACTTAACCTTATGAACCAGCCTCACATGCAGGACTTTGCTAAAATCCACGTAGACAACGTCCACCACCTTTCCCTCACCAACCTTCTTGGTAACCTCCTCGAAAAACTCTATAAGATTGGTTAGACATGACCTACCATGCACAAAGCCATGTTGACTATCCCTAATCAGGCCCTGTCTAGCCAAATACTTTTATATTCTGTCCCTAAGAATGCCTTCCAATAATTTATCCATGACTGACGTCAGGATCACCGGCCTATAATTTCCCGGCCTATCCTTAGAGCCTTTCTTGAACAACAGAACAACATTAGCTATTCCCCAGTCTTCCAGAACCTCACCTGTGGCTAAAGATGTTTTAAATATCTCTGCCAGGGCCCCTGCAATTTCTGCACCAGCCTCCCACAAGGTCCAAGGGAACACCTTATCAGGCCCTGGGGATTTATCCACTTTAATTTGCCTCAAGACAGCCAGCACTTCCTCTTCCGTAATCCGGATATGGTCCATGACTTCACAACTCTTTGCCTCAGTTCTATAGTCTCTGTGTTGGTCTCCAGAGTAAATGCAGATGCAAAAAAATCATTTATGATCTCTCCCATCTCTCTCAGCTCCACGCATAGGTGACCATGCTGATCTCCAAGAGGGCCAATTTTGTCCCTTGCTACCTTTTTGCTCTTGATATAGCTGTAGAAACCCTTGGGATTCTCTTTCACCCTGTCTGCCAGAGCAACCTCATGTCCTCTTTTTGCCCTCCTGATTTCTCTCTTAAATGTTCTCTTGCTTTTCTTATACTCCTCAAGCACTTCATTTGATCCTAACTGCCTATACCTTTTATCCGCCACCTTTTTTCTTTACCAGGGCCTCAATATCCCTCGATAACCAAGGTTCCCTAAACTTGCTAGCCATGCCTTTTATTCTAAGAACATATAGGTTCTGTACTCTCAATATTTCACCTTTGAAGGCCTCCATTTCACCAAGCATCCCTTTGCCAGAAAAGAGCCTATCCCAATCCACGCCTGCCAGATCCCTTCTGATGCCACCAAAATTGGCCTGACTCCAATTTAGAATATCAACCCGAGGACCAGTCCTATCTTTCTCCACAATTATCCTGAAACTAATGGAATTATAATCATCAGATCCAAAGTGTTCCCCGACACACACTTCTGTCACCTGCCCTGTCTCGTTCCCTAAGAGGAGATTCAGTATCGCATTCTCTCTAGTTGAGACCTCTACATACTGATTAAGGAAACTTTCCTGAACACATTTGACAAACTCTATCCCATGGAATCCCTTTACAGCATGGGAATCCTGGTCAATATGTGGAAAGTTAAAACAGTGATAAAAGGTGAAAGTGCAAAGTAATAAAAGCCGAGACAAGGGGTAAGTCTAGAGCTGAAAGTACCAAAAGAATTTGGAAAGAATGCTGGAAAGCTGGAATAAAAGTGCTTGAATGTTGAATACAGTGGTGTCCAGGATACTGGAATGTGCCCAGTAGGTGACTCTTCTTTGAGCTGACGTTGAGCTTTGTTGGAATAATGTCGGAGGCCAAAGACAGGAAGCTGCAAACTGATGTGGGCTGGAGAATTACATTGACAAGCAAGTAGAAGTTCAGGGTCACATTTGTGGAATGAACAGAGAAGTTGTACAAAGTAATCACCCTGTTGGCATTTGGTCTCCCAATGTAGACCAGACTGTATTGTGATCTGAACGTTAGCTCTACCAGTCTTGTCACGAAGACTGCCTGACTTGCAGAGTTATGACAGCAATTTTTATTCTACTTTTTCAAAGTTTTATAGATTTCTAGCATCTGCAGTATTTTGAGGTGAGATCAATGAGCTGGTTATTTATTTTTGAGCCAGAAGTCTAGTCATCAAACATTGGACTGGTCCTGGACTGTGTGCTTAAACCTTGATGTGATTTAAACTTGCTAACTCATGCAGTTGATCCACCAAAAAAAGGCAAGTTATCACTGTATTTGTACGTATCATTGCTTTTCATTGTTAGTGTTATGTGTGGAAACAATTGAAACATTGAACAGGACAGGCCTGCAGAATGTTTCACTGATGTTAACTTGCTTGCTTTACTGATAGGACCAGATAGCAAGTATATCCCTAAATTAGTTGATGTCATATGGGACCTGTAAATAAATAAATAAAGACTCTCTCTCAGGCGCCAGCATTCTCTAACTGCATAGCTAATGTCAATTAAGAGCTCGAAGTCTTATCTGCCACAACTACTGGAGTTCCTAAAGATTTGGAACCAATGACCAAGAACCATTGGCACAACAGTGACCAAGAAATATAGGAAAAATCATTATTTTCAGGAGTGTACAGATCAGGCAATGTCATAAGTTTGGAGAGCAACCATGAGATATTTGCATTCACAGATAGTCAAGTTTATTATCAAATGCACAGTTATGGTGAAGTATAGGTACAATGAAAAACTTGCATCACAGGCACGTAGATTCAGGCAACAAGACACAGAACATAAATTATACAAGACAGTGAAGAAAAAAAGACTGCAAAACAAAACATCAGTGCATAAAAGCACAATCAGAGATGTCCATGGTAGTGCAAGAGGTGGTCCGTAGTGTTCCATTGCTGAGGTAGTATAATTCACAGACATTTCCAAATCAAGTCATTGACATCAAAGCCAGTAGAGAATTTGATTTGAGATTAATGGTGAACAGGAAATGATTGGAAGAAAGAAAAAAATTATAACAATCTAAGTGGGTGTTAATTACTTATTGCTGCAATCTTCGTCCATCACATGCTGATATTGGATTGTCAGTGCAGTGGTGGGTGACCTGTTGGTCATTAGCCTCACAGCCTCTGTGGGAGTCTGCAGTGTCCTGAGCAAAACATGTTCTACTAAATCAGACAACTACAGGTTACTACATCATTTCCGAAATGCAATGCATAAGAATCAATGGCTTGGTTATATATTACCAGAATCTTTTAACAATAACCATCTCGTACAAAAGATGAAAAAAAATCCTAATTTTTATTTTGCCTGGCAATGAGTGGTGCCATTGCATTTAATGATGCAATGCATTTATGGCTGTGTATAGTGCATTTGCAACTGTGTGTATTGCAATTTTTTCTACTTCTGGTGGCAATCTCAATCATAAAATTATGGGTTGAATTGACATAAGTAGAGGCTAACCAGTGCAGTAGTTATAGTGCCTTGGTCTTTTAGTCCCTTTTTCTGGATCATCCGGGGTTGGAGATGGTCCAGTGGCTCTTCCTGCTGGGTCAGTAGATGGCCTGTAACTGAAAGTACCATGGGTATCGCTGCAGCAGCTGAATGGACTGATACATTTCTTCATCAACCCATGTCACTAGAACAGACAATCTTGTCATTCTCATATTCTTGCTGCTTGTAGGATCTTTTTTTTAGTATAAACATCTTCTCTGTTTATCTTGCTAGAGAGGTGCATTAAGCTTGATTAGAGATGTAGAATTTCTGTACCTTGGGTCATTGGTGTCCCAATCTGATGAATCTAGACTAGTGCCGATTGAACTGCAGATTCACTGAATGCCTGTTAAGAAAGTACATTATAATGAACAGTGCCTGAGTTTAGGACCTTTGCCAAGCAGTGCCTTGCTGTAAGGTTCCTGAAATGACTGCACTTTCTGCAGTAGTGTGCAGCCCCAGCAGATTGTCATTCGGCTTTTTGCTGTGGACTTCTTCACAAAAGCCCCTATAATCATAAAGCATTGGGCACATTCTCAAATGACTGCTGATATAAGATCGTTGATTGTATTTTTGAAGGGTTCCCTGAGATCCAAATTCCTGTGTTTGGTACCTACTGGAACTCCTTGAGGTACCACGCCAACCAATAGGTTATGGGTTCTCGAGCTGCCCCTGCACCTGATTTTCATTGCTCTCATTCTACAGTTCATCAGGGATAACTCTAGGGGAGGACACTGCAGAACTCCCTTCTTCTCCCTGCAGAGGATTAAAGATGACGGGTACTGGCAGAGAATAGATGAGGTTGGGGTAGATCAGCATGATCATATGAATGGTGGGGCAAGCTTGAGGGTCCACTTGGCCAAATTCTGTTCCTGTTTTCTAATGTTCTCAAATAGTTTAATGTAAGAATTTACTGAAAAGACTGATCTTACTATCTCAAGTGAAAGATGACTCCTCTATTAATGCAGCCCTAGATTCGATGCTCAGGTACTGGTGTGCAGCTTGGATCCATGAACTTTGATTCAGAGCCACCACTGAACCAAGACGATGCTTCATATAATCTTTGTAACCTAGACAAGAACAAGAAAAATTATAAACCTGATTACCACAAGTATCCCAATAACTTGATTTTGAAATGTTATTTAAAACCCCTTTAAGGTGTGAGTTGACATAGTTTAATTCACCTAAGATTGTAATCTATTGCCTTAGAAAGATCGGCAATGTAATTAGCGACAACTTGCAGGGTTTGGTACTCCAGTGAAGTGCTTGAGAATGTTTTTTTCTGTACACTCCACTTTGCATACCCCAGAAACAAAGCTGGAATCATGTGTTAATAAGATAGCTTTCTGCATTTTATTTTGTGTGTCTTTGGAACACCAGGAACTAAAACAAAAGATGCTTTTTTTTATCCACTTCTAAATGAAGGCCTGGAAAACAGCTTCCAGTGGCAGCAGCCCAGACTGATTGATCTGGAAATTAGTCAAGGATTCTCTTTTAGGCTGTAATTGAATTATACATGGTCAAGGCATTAATAGGTACACTCTACATGGAGCCCAGACAATGTGTAAACACTTGCTCGTTAACATTCTAAGTAATAATCTCAACTATTGTATTGTTAATTGTGCATAATTTGCAGCACCAATTAAGAAGCCTTTTAGACTGTAAAAGTACCAGGGAGTTCTTTTGTTCTTTTCATTTCTTCCATGAGATCGGAACTCTGTGGATGAACTAGATTTGCCATGTTCTACAACATTGCATTTAAAAGTCCTTCAGATGCTTGATGATGAAATATTTTCAGTCAGGTGACATTAGGAAATAGGAAAATTGATGAACATCCTTTAAATTTCCATCTAATTTTCATTAAATTAGTCAGAGGTTAATTGTTAATTCTGAGCATCCACTGAATGGCACATATCAAGATGTAGGATTTGGATCACTGAAAGTCAGCCTGCCGTGTAAACTATTCTTCTTATCATTAACATAGGTGAAACAATGAGAGAAGATCCTGAGTTGTAATGTCACAGCCTTCCTGTTGTTGATGATTAATATGAAATATAATTAAGTCATCTGATGCCAATCCCATTTTCTCCTGTTATACACTGTGTCTCTGTTGTCACCTTCTTTCTTTATTTGGTAATTAGTTTATTAATAGTCACATGTACTGAGACACAGTGAAAAACTTTCACCTGTGTGCCATCCAGACAGATCGTTCCATATATAAGTACATCGAAGTAGCACAAAAGGAAAAAAAAATGAATGCAGAATATATTGCAGTGCAGGTAGACAGATAAAGTGTAAGGGCCATGATGAGGAAGATGAGAAATCAAAAGTTAATTTTTAGCGTTTAGAGGTCCGCTCAAAAGTCTTATAACATTAGTATAGAAGCCGTCCTTGAACCTGGTGGTACGTGTTCTTTCGCTTTTGTATCTTCTGCCCGATGGGGGGGGAAGAGAGGATGACCAGGATGAGAGGCGCCTTGATTATGTTGGCTGCTTTACCGAGGCAGCAGGAAGTGCAGACAGAGTCATTGAAGGGGAAGCTGGTTTCATTTAATTTGTAAATCCATCCAGCACCATCACTTTCATGTTCCTTTAACTTGTTATAATTTCTGCAGGACTTCTTCATTCATGAACACAATCGTGCATTGTTTCTTTGTATTTTTACAGTGCTCTTGGTTTCGGCATTCCCTTACTGCCCAATCATGCATGCAAATATATATTTTTTGCACTTCAGATATTAAATGAAAGCTCGGGTCAGTCTTCCCCTCCCGACACTATTTGGGTGCTGAACAAAGATAGTGTGCTAGAGGAAGCAGTTCACTTGATTTTTGTAACTTGACCTGGGAGGCCTTCGACTGTGAAGGGGCAAATGGCCCTGAGGCTGAATGATTAGGCTGAGTCATGGAAGGAATGATGCAGAAAATGTTCCGGAAGGCTAAGGAAATCTGTGGGATGTTCCGAGATCCTTCCAAGATCTTTCCCCAATTCCTCTGAGGACCCAATGGATGAAGTCAGAAACAGGGAGGCAGTTGGAAATGTTTCCTCCAGCTCATTTACAGCTCTTGTGTGAAATTGGTTGCAGTCAGAAGTCTTGGGGTAAAATATCTGGGGCAGAAACATGATACTATGGTTTCTTTGCTCATTTCTTCTGCGGACCTAAGAAATGCTTAATGTACAGAAACACTGAAGAGGAAATTAAATGCTTTTAATCAATGTTGGAGATTCCACTTTGTTTGCAACACACACAAAATGCTGAAGGAACTCAGCAGGTGAGGCAGCATCGATGGAGAGAAATAAACAGTCAACATTTCGGGTCGAGACCCTTCATCAGGACTCCAGCATTTTGTGTGTGTTGCTCCAGGTTCCAGCATTTCCAGAATCTCTTGTGTCTCCATTCTATTTTGTTACATTTGTTTGAGTGGTCTCATCTTCTTCAGTCCATTGTGCATTGTAAAATATGAAGTTAAAGATGTGTCAGCAATACCTGTGAAGATAAGTTTGTATTCTGTTTACCTCTTGTAATCGGCTTGTCATAGTCAATCCACTGGGCAGTTGGAAGTGTACATCAGCTGGATGTTGTGTGCTGAAGATGCTGTATCATTCAATTGGTTAAGAGGCTTTCAATAAGATCGAGGCTGATCTGATCCTGATCTCAGCATCACTTTTCCACCTTCTCCCCATTTCCCTTGACTCTTGTGTAATTTGAATGTCAATTTTTGCCTTGAATATATTGCATGATTCCACCCCACAGATTTCTGGGGTATGGATTTCCAAAGATTCACTCCTTATCTCAAATTCAGACTTCTTATTCTGAAACCATGTCCTCCATTCAAGGTACCCCCAATGGACAAAACATCCTCTGAGTATTCACCCTCCGAATCGTAGTGTTTCTAGTTGATCTCTTCTAAATTGCAGTGAGTATAGGCCCAACTGTGCAACCTTTACTCAAGCGTCAACCCCTTCATCCCAGTCATCAACCTAGTGAACATTCTCTGCAGAGCCACCTTCTGGAATACCAAAACCGTATACAGTCATCCAGCTGCATCAAAGTTTCTTTACATTTATACTCCATACTCCTTGTAATGAATGCTGACATGCCACTTGTATTTTTCATTACTTGCTGGGCCTGCATGCAAACTTTTTATGTTTTTTGTGCTAGGACTTCCTGATCCCTTTGGTCCTCAGCATTTTGTAATCTCACTCTGTTTAAATAATAAATTTGAAGTTATACAACAAATTATTTGAACTAAGGCACTAACTAAATTTATAGCATCAAGTTAGTTTTAAGCATCTCCTTTGTCATGTAATGCATGGCAATATATTCATTTGTGCTTTTTCATTCTTTCTTCCAAGTGGATGACCTCAAATTTTTCCCACATACTCCACCAACCAGTGTTTTCCCACCCATCTTTGCAAGGTCTTTGGGTTCTCCTTGCGACATGCTAAGCCACCTATCAGCAAATTTGTACGATCAGCAAATTTGGTAACAGTTCACTCAGTTCTTTCATGCTATCATTAATACAGATTATAAACAGTTGAGGCCTCAGCACTGATCCCTGTAGCACTGCACCAATTACTGACTGCCAATCCAATTATTTATCTCAACTCTACATTAGCAACTCCCCAAACTAAGCCAAATTACTATCCCCAACTTGTGTATTCTTGTGCAGTAGCCTAATTGAATGCCTTCTGGAAAGCCAAATACACTACATCTACTGGGTCCTCTATTTCCACTCTGTATGTTATATCCTCAAAAAACCCTCACATATTTGTGAAACATGATTTCCTTTTCATAAAACTATGTTGTCTCTGCATTTTTTTAAGTGTCCTGCTATTACCTGCTTAATAATTGGTTTGAGCATTCTCTGAATGACAGATATTAGGCTAACTGGCCTGTAGTTTTCTGATTTCTATCTTCCTCCTTTTTTGGACAGTGGTGTTATAATTGTGATTTTCCAATCCTCTGGAAACTCTCAGAAATCCAAGGAATTTTGGTAAATCAGCACCACCTTATGAAAAAAAACTGGCCATGCCTCACCAGAGCTAAAACTTCCTGAAACCACTATTAAACTGAAAGTGGAAATATTCATTCTTGTCCTCCTTGGTGTAGAAGGATGATTTTAACAATTCCTACTCCTTACGGATGCATGCAGTTTTTTTCAGACTTTTTAGTTAAGGGAATCAGGGCTAACTTAGTTGGTCAGGGCCGTGATACAAGGAAGCAAATATTGACTAGAATTCCTTCTCGTAATAGCTGTTTAATAGTTACCGTTGGAAAGATACACATTAGGTAAGAATGCGATCATGATTAAAGTGGTGCTGTCCACGACTGGATTGCCCATTGACGTCCACCATTTGGTCACTTGAGAACTTTTCTTATTTATTACATTTAAGAATCTCTTGAATAACCACATTCAGCATGATAAGGGAAAATTAGAGCAGGGTGGTAGGCAAATGTGATTTTCCCTTCAAACATTAATGATACTAAAATGATTAGGAAGAATATCCTTCAGACCTGAAAGAAAATGTTCAGTGAAGAAGAGGCTTATACAACATGCCAGATAAAGCGTCAGTACTGCTTCTTTTTACTAGTGACAGCAAGCGGGAAGCATGAATTATCAAGGTCACATCCCATCTTTGGAAACGATAAGGTATTTTGTCAGTGGTAATTAGTTTCCAATTATGGTCAAAACATTATATTATAACCACTTTGTTGTCTGGTGACAGCCTTTGATCATGTTGCTTCAAAATCTGGCAGTATTTATGGCTCCATGTGATGTATGCTTCCTGTCAGACTTGAAATAACAGTAAATGCTGCTGAACAGGCCCCACCTGCTGAGCTGAATGCTCCGAATCCCTTTGGCAGGTCAGCCCATTCCTCTGCAGAGACAGCTTCCGCCTGTTGTGGAGGTAGTTTACAGAAGCTACAAAACAGGAATACATTTTTGAAGAGGCTTACAAAATCTAAATGACGCTGACAATATTCTTCCTAAGTTTGCAAAGCACTCAAATCTCCAAAGCCTTGGGTGTCTTTTTTTCCTGTGACACATATAAGCTGATATAAACCTGTCAGAAAACCTGTTGCCAAAGCTTCCCTTGAACATAATCCAATCTTATTCTTGCAATGTTCTGAGTACGCTTGGTGACATGTTAAGCCTTTGAGTATTACATTCCCTCTGGAGCTTTAGATTTCCACTACCATCATAAAAAATGGTTGGAGAAACTGACAACATAATGTTTAATCACTTGTAGCAGAGTATTCTCCTGATTAAATTGATTTCTAACAAAAACATGAATAAAGGCACCATGAAAGTCAAGTGAGAAGTGTTTGTGCTTCAACTTTTGCATCAGATCTTTTCTTCCTCAGCTTTTCCATTAATGTTTTAATGCAAGCAGCTGTAAAATTTACCATTCATACAAAGCACGTTGCATTTTTTAATGAGGTTGCGCTGCACTGATAAGTCACTTCATACTAAACTATTTGCAGAACAGTGACAATTTTCCTGGTGACTGCATTAATTTGTTTTAATGATTCTTATTTGAAAATCTTGACAAGGATTATTTCCTTGTGGATTGAATTTCTGGTGTTCCAAATATAAATCCTGCACTATGCAAGATACTCAATGACTGTAAATCAACCTGGGAGCTCTTAGTTGTGCTATTTAGGGGAGGTTCTATGGTTTGACTTTCTGCAGGAAGATTGTGCTCTAAAAGCTTTTAAAAATGGCATTATTATGAAGATTGCAGTGGAATTATAGTGCAGGGCTAGGCCATAATTCTGCCGCAATCTTCATAATAATTTCAGCTGCTTGATTTTAGCAAAGTATTTGCGACTCATAGTGTTGGTATCTGTAATGTTTTCTTTTGGGAAATCCAAGCCATTTTAACTCATAAACTTCACAGGAAGTGGATGAAGTGTTCCCTCTTGTATGATTAAAAATGCCAGCGCAACAAGGTAGATTTCTCTCGGACACAGCACAAATTCAGATGAATGGAATTATGTGCGCCTTCAGGTTAATGAATGAAATCAACCAACATTATGGTCTTCAGATGAGGAATTGCTAACAACTTGTGTTCATGTACTGCCTTTAACTGACCACTGTACCTGTTGGTGTTCTACAGGGATCCAATCCAGCAGAATGTCATATCAAACCAGATGAGCAATTAGGACAGATGTTAAAAGGAGCTTCACCAAAGATGAAATAGAAGTGGAGAGCTAGAGATTTGGGAAGGAAATTATAAAGTTCCGCATTTCGACAGAATAACAGAACCTGAAGTAACATGGGATCTGTGGTTTTGGTAGAGATTGTATCTTGTCCAAAATGACAACAATTAAATCAAAATAGTGACATGTACTCAGAATTAGTTATAGGATTCAGGATGACTGACTTATCCGGAATATCACACTTATGGATCACAGGATATAGCTGTGCAGCTGTTACAAATGCAGCATTAATCTAACCAATGTGTATAAATGTAAATTTGTTAAGTGAGAACATTGGATGCTTTCAACACTAACAGCTGCCAGAACATCTAGAGGAGACAAATAATGACATAAGTTTGCTTGTAATGCTAACGACACCACTGCTACTGAAAAACTGCTGCTGCTCCAGCCAGTGTCCTCTCTTACCTTTACATGACTACATTGTGTTCAGCAGAAGCAGGATCCACCTCCTCCCTTTATCCACCCACCATTGGTATTTAAAAGATCATTAGTTGCCTGGAGATTTGTTGCTGTTTTATTCCTGTTGCGTATTGCCATGATTCTGCAAGTGTTTGATGCCTTTTGGATTTCTTTGCAGTTGCTAAAGTTGACATGCTGTGGCAAGTCAGGCACAAAAACATTTTTTCTTGAATCCAGTCTTCTGATTAACTGGTTTTCCAAGACACAAGTGTATCGATAGGTATTCCCCTTGGAGTGCAACATGACCGATAGATTGAGTGGAGAGCATAGAACAAGACAACTTGTTGAAAGAAGAAGGGAAGTAGGGCTCAAAACAGGTTGCTGCCTCTGTATGGGGTCTTTGGAGAGCAATCCTCATGCCTGAACCTCAGCAAAAAGTTACTTCAGTGATGATATCCTCACTAAAGTTTGTCAAAAGCTCCAGCCACAACTATAACTTCATCCCAGGCGAGCCCACTTTGCTGATCATTGTGGCCGTGAGCTAAGTTTCAGACTCATTCAAGACTGGATAGTCACAACATCTTGCAGGATGCCATTTCTTGTTACATAATGAAGATCAGTTGAGCACCCTACACCTTCAAAAACAATCCTAGTTTGTGTCATTTCTCCTCATTTAACCGTTGGAGCCCACAGATTATTACACTTCCCCCAAGGCCAGAGGTTTAGGCTCCATAATTTTCTTTGAGTGAATTTCTGATTCTTATGAACAACATTGAGATGCTTTGCTGCATTAAAGGTATTTTAGTAACTCAAATTATTATTGCTGTAAATGCATTATATTTTACTTAGTTTTTACTGTGCAAATCCTTTTTGTTTCATATGATCCATATGAATGAAGTACAATACCTTGACCAAACTCTTATTCTCAGTCACAATGCTGGCCAGAATCTGCTGGGCAGCCTTGATTTGATGTGCAGCCGCTGGTGTCTCTGATCCAAATCTTGCTGAGAGTACCACGCCAATTCTGTCTGACTTGAACTGGAAACCCAGACACAACTGATTGTTGATGTTACAAGCTTGCAGCTTAGAGACTTTATGTCTGGAGAATCTCTAAATCAGGGCTACTGCTCAGGATCAGGATGTTAGTGGGAGCCATGTTGATTAGACTATGTTCTGTGCATTTCTTCCAACTCCACTGTTGAGTGTTCCTGAACAAGCAATTTCGTCAATAATGTAAATTATGGCCCTTCACTGTTTTGACCCGGGTATCAGATTTCAATGATCATTTTTATCGTCCCTTAATGAATCTTTACATTAATGGCTTTCAAGCAAATCTTTCTGTTGGTACATCTATGAATTGATCTTGCATCCTATTTGATGTTTTCTTTCATTAGCTGCCTGGTTTCTCCTTTCTCCTTTCCTATTACATTTTACAGTTTGAGGACTGGACCCTTTATGTAGGAGCTCCAAACAAAGTCATTAATATTGGCTGGTAAATATCAACATTTTCCCCCATACGTACCAGAAACTTTAGGACTTGGGTGTTTTAGCTTCAATTGTGGAAGTCCTGAACTTGCTGATGGATTCAAGCCAGCAATGTTAGCAGTACAGTCCACTGACAGACTCCACACAGGATCTGCAAGAATAGTCTTTTCAATAGGGAACTTAGAGCTGTGAATTAGGATAGCAAGAGTAAAGGAAGTTACTATTTTAATAATTCTTTGTGTTTGCACTGATGTTTTTAGTTATTGAGTATTGATTATTTTACATGATTTCATGTCAAATATCAATCATTTTTTTCAACATCATGTTTCATTTCTATTGGTCTTTGGATGCTTCTGAATATCATGGATGTTCATAATCATTTTAAGAGCTTGACAGGTTTGACAAATGGCAGAAATGAGAGCATGGCATTCCCTCTGGTGAAGGTTTCCTCAGTAGTTTTGGAAATGGGTCTTGTTTTGGCCAATAACATTGTGCAAGACCCTTGCACCAATCAGGATTTCATTTCTTGGTCCAAGGCACTCTTGGCCAACAAATTTGGCCTTACAATCCAAACCAAGTAAGTGTAGGTCAAGGGGAATCAGAGCAGCAAGTATTGAGAGGGGCAACAATCAGCAAGTCCGGGCCATTAATCAATAACAGGAAAATTAAATCACTGCTGTATTTATAGTTGCAAAGTCACCATTTTATTATTTGATAAAGTTTTGTTTTTTCAATTTAGTAATTTATATATTAAATGTAGTATATTAGTTAATATATGTAGTATATTGATAACCTGAATCTCCACATGTTTCAATAGATCCTCTTCCATATGTAAAACACTACAGGTGTTGGAAAACTGAATGAAACACTCAGCAGGTCAGGAGATGTTTCAGGTCAATGAATCCTCATCAGAACCTGAAGCATTAACTCTGTTTCTCTCTCCACAGATGTTGCCTGACCCACTGAGTGTTTCCAGCATTCTCTGTTTCATTAGCAGATCCTCTTGCTTGGTTTATCACCTCCCAGTGAACTTTGTTGCGGGAGCAGTGGAGAAGTAGAATGTGTGGTGGCAGGAGACCAGAAATAAATATTGTACTCTGTTACATTTATGTGGCTGTGTGAGAGATCAACCAATGAGCACTTCAAAAAAAGATATTTTATTTCAAGTTTCTCACATCAAATTTTTTGCTGATGTGTTGGTCGGATGTAATATACTGCAGGTTATGAGTTCTCCCCGCTGGGACTGAATGCCAAGCCTGCATTCAAAGAGATAGCAGAAGCTTCTGACACATTTTGTGGTGTATGTATGTGGAGTCTGTGAAACGGAAAGGAAAACAGCTTCTTCTGTCAAACTGTCAGTGAAATGAGCTTTTGTATTCAGTCAGCGCTGGGTAAAACATTGAAGAGTTTTTCAATGGCAAGTATGTGCGAGCTCCCTAGTGAGATCAGAAATATATTTCAGGTGCACAATTGCATACCAAAGTATTGTGTAACTACATCTCTCAGTATCTTCACCCAATCACTGCCCATGTATGGTATGAACTAAAGGAAATTGTTTCTGCTTAAGCCATATTGTCTTGCTTAAGAGACTGCAGAGTCTACCGCTTTTCATGTAAACGCCACAATCAGTTGATTGCCAAGTGTACACAGCAAACCTTAGCCTAATTCAGACTCCAAAGGGTTTATTGGAAACCATCCTGACAGAAGTGCAATATAAAAATAAATAAGAATATATAAGAATATTATATAACATTAATTTCAAAAACATGAACTGTTATTGAGAACTGTACTTTGAGATAGTTTTATATATAGTGGGTGAGTGCTGGATATCTTTCTATAGTCTGCTGAGTAATGACAGAATTGCAGTTTAGACAGGAAGAATTGAAATTGGGAAGTTGCTATTTGAATCAGAATCAGATTTATTATCACTCTCTTACGATGTGAAATCTGTTGTTTTGCAGCAGCAGTACAGTGCAAAGACTATGTTCTGATGATGCATGTGGAAGCGTTGCAATCAACACACAGACCTCAAGTTTAATTGGCTGGGTTTAAGGGGTGTTCAGTAGAAATAATACCTGGGCTCCATTAATGAGTCCCTCTGCCCAGATCCCATTGAAATAATATGCTCTGATTTGTATGTATATTGCTATTCCTTCATCATCATTTGGTCAGAATCTTAGAACACCCTAATCATCAGGAATGTTTTAGAATCTCTTCACCCTAAAGACAGCAGTGCTTCAAGCAGATTCTCACTCCAGTGGAAGCTCTGCAGGAACCTGTGAATAAATTCATAATGCAAGGGAAGTAGCAATATAGAAGTCTGGAGTCCTCAAGAGGTCCACCTAAAGCAGGAAACCATTGCCAGGGAGGGCCACAGGGTTCCTTGAGGAACATTCCTTTACTTCCTGGTTCAATGTAGGGTAAGCAAAATCCTTACCTTTTCAGCCTCATCTATTTAGCAGGTCCTGACTGGATTCACCAGTCAAGAAAACAAAGATGGTTAACCCATTTCATCTTCAAATTCAAACACTGTTGTGAGGACCAACATGCATAAGTAAAGAAGGACTTCACTGGTTTTCAAACAGCATTCAGCTCAGGAGTACATTGCTGGTATTTTAGTAACCATATAGTTTTAATTTCCCATGCATCCATTACCAACTGGTAGGTGGGGTTAAGATCACTTTCTGGAATTAACACAAATTTTGCACAAAGTGTTTTCAATTTGTACATAAGACAACAGTTAGTTCTAATGAACCTTAAACAAATTTGGGCTATATTATATTTACCAAAAAATTCAATGTGTGGTAGTGTTGGAAATGATTGGACAATCATATTTGGATTTGAAAATGAATCCAATGATTGCTTAAAGAAGAACAATTGTCAAGCGTGTAAAGAGACAAGAAGAAAGTAAGACAATTGTAAGGGAAGGGAACAGAGCAGCTATGTTACTGGACTTGCAACCCACTAGCCTCCAAAAATGATCTGAAGATATGAGTTCAAATCACACTGAGGCAGCTGGAAATTTAAATTGTTCATTAAGTACTCTGAAGATAAAGAGTAAAGTGGTGAGAGAAATAACACAAAGGTAAAGACACCAACCTATCTGTTCCAAACACATCAGTTCATGGCCTTGTGGTTGGAAGTGTTTGTTTGGAGACTTAGTTCTGTATTCACACTGAGGACACCCTCCATTTTCCCCCATGTGGCACTACTATCGAGGTAAGTGAGATAGATTTGACACAAGTTTAGCATCTCAGAACTGGGCCAGCATTAGAGTTGTATTTCACCATCATTTATAATCTCACACCCAATGTAATCAAACGTGATTCAGGATCAAGTGAGTGTTAAAGACCTGCCAGGGACAGCAGAAGGCTGTCAAAATAGTGAGGCACCAACTGGACGAAACTGTAGCACAGGACAATGTGCATCCCAAATAGTGAAAGCTGCAGATTATAGGTAGCTCTAAGTGATCTCACAGAATTGGCAAGCGTGTTATATCTGGTCATGTATGATGCTGCGAAATTAAACAAGTAACTGGAGGAGGTTCCAGGAATACACACATTGTCAGGCAGCCATTGTCAACAGTGCATGAATACCAAAGACAAAGCCAAAGTCCTTGCAACATCTTAAGTCTGAACAGCTTAGTGGTTGATCTGTCTTGGTTTCCTGCTAACGCCCCACAGATCTCAGAAGCCAGACTTAAGCCAGTTTGATGACATCTACGTGAAATAAAGAAATGATTGAGTGTACTAAGTACAGCAAAGGCTAAGGACCTAGACAAAACACTGTTAGTGATAGACTACTCAAGTGTAGCTACAATACTGGCATCTGCCTGACAATGTGGAAAATTGCCCAGGTACGTTCTGTCTGCAAAAAGCAGAACAAATCTAATCCAACCAGTTATCCAGTCCATCAGCCTACTTCACTCATTAACCAATTGATAGTAGGTGTCTTTAACAGTACTGGGAAGAAACACTTAACCACCATTAACTTCTTCACTGATACTCAGGCTGGGTTACAGCAGGAGCATGGCTCAATGAAACAGCCCACTGTACTGGTACTACATCCACAAAACTTAACGTTCACCATCTTCAACACTGGCTGCAGTGTATACATCTACAAGATGCACTGTGGCGGCACATCAAGGCTTCTTCAGCTGCACCTCCAACCCATAACCCTCACCACCTGCAAGGGCAACACTTGAAGGTAGCTACCTGCAAGTCTCACTGCAAATCGCACACCATCTTGATGAGGAACTGTATTTCCATTCCTTCATTGTTTCTGTTGCCGAACACTGGAACTCATTTCCTAATAATGCTGTGGGATTATTTCATTATACTGCATTGTATCAAGAAAGCAATTCTCAAGGGCAATTATGGGTGCAGAATAGACACCAGCCTTGTCAGTGATGCCCGTATTCCATTTCTGCATGAGGCTTCGCGATTAACATAAAAAGGAGAAAGATTTCATTGTAAAATCTTCTCCTGGGTGTTGGCTAAGCTAAATACAAGCCAGAATTGTGAATGACCTTCCTTTATGGTACAGATTTCCATTTTACATTGACTTTCAGGAGGGTCATTGCCAGCATAAGGACTATGTACTGAGCAGTAATGTCCCCAAGTAGACAAGTAACCTTCCAACCCTCTGAGTGTACACTCCCATGAAGAATGATCATTCTGTAGAGATACTGGAGAGCAATTTTTAAAACAGAACCCAGAACAGGCAACCTGTTTCAAGAAGCATAGGGATGGGAAAAAAAACATCAATTCTGTGAACCACAAATTTATGGAGTTATTGCCTACAACAAAAATTACTGCTGACCCTGTCTGATAGCACGGTGAATGCATTAACATACTAGAAATCGCAGTGAGATAGCGTTTTGAAGGCTATAATTGCGGTAAGCTATAATGCTGACAATTATTCAGATTACTGTGACGAAGGTTAATCAGAGAATTACATAATTAAAGAAATGTTCTCTGGTCTCATTGAATTGGCTAATTCTACTTAATAATGTTTGACATTAGACATATAGAGAGGATACCAGTTTTACAGCACACAAATTATCGTGCCATCTGTATTTCAAAAGCTGCAAATGACATTCTGTACTGTAAGCATAATATATCACTGTATGAGAAGGGGACCATAACTGTGATAAATTTGTAAGAGAGCTTCCCAGCATCCTTTAGAAGCTGGAGGTGGTTACATTCTTGTGGACCTTTTTGGGTCTCCCTCATTTGGGTCTTTAAGGCGAGTGACCGGGAAGCATGCCTCATTGGCTTTAGATATTAACTTTTATGCCAATTGCTGTTTCAGGCTGGCATAACAAATGGACTTTACCTGCTGCCTGCAAACACCAGAGCCTCCCTCCTTGCCCAGGGATACCCATGAGAGTGACAGAACAGAAAGTTGCCCTCAGGCACCATCTGCTTCTGCCATATTCCACTCCAAGCACTGCCTGCACATCTGTCACGGGGAGCAACCTTCCTGACAAGTTATTTTGATGGATTTCATCTGCGTTTCTAGGTTTTGTTTTGTGTTTGAACTGCTTAAAGGATGAATGTTAGTCTTTGCTTGCCTGAATGCTGAAATGTATCCTTGCAGACCAAGGAGTTGTGCCCAAGCAATTAAAGATATGTGACTGGGGTCTGGGGAATGTGAAATAAAGTTGTCCTGATGTTCGTGGCAGTCAGTTGTGCTGCTTCAGGCTGCTCTGAAGAGAGTTGATTCTGCTGATTATATCAGCAGGATATCAAATCACTGCCCAACACCATCCCTTACATTTATATAGCACCTTTAATGTCCCTCATTAAAGTGAGAATGACTTGATGTAGAACATGGCACTGATTCACATAAAGATAGCTGACTAAACGCTTGCTCAAAGAAGTAGGTTTTCAGGAATATCTTAGAGGAGGGAAAAATTCAAATTTTTAGACACTGTGTATGAACTCATGGCCTTCACCAGAGAGACAAAGTAACCTGATGATCCATGATTACAAACTCAGAACCTTGTGGGGCTGGTATCATCCACCATCAGCTATTTTTCTTGTTGAGTTGAATGGATAATCATTGTTCCTTTGTTTTGCTTGCATTGCTGTTTTCTATTAAATTTGCACTGCAACATATTAAACATCATTCAGTCTATCAGCCAGGTACTGTGATGGTAAACTTTGGTCTCAACTACCCACACCTCCACCCCATTTTCACCCATAACAAATGATTGAGTTTAATTTAGGTTATGCTTTACAACAGGCCAGTCAGAGATGGCAAAGCAGCCTCTCAGCATTGATGGGCAGGCAGGAGTGAAGGGCAACCGCAGCACTCAAACCTGCAACCATCTGCTTAAGAGGTAGGCGAGCTCTCTGCTGCTGCACTGCTGGGCTGCGCTGGCAGCTGTTCACTTTCTTAGTTGGGTTTAGGTCTGGTCTATGGAGGAAGCAGATTTTTACAAATAAAAGCACGTCATTTTGGAGGCCTCCCAACTTCCCACCAAGATCTTGTAAAGCTGCTGCAGGCTGTAGGTATAATGATTTCGCACAAAGTGCTACAGTTGTATTTCAAATGCCAGCAACTGAAATAATTGGGGTAGTCTGACTGTGCAAACGACCAAATGTAATGCTCTGCGATTTATCTGAATTTAAGACCCAGGTTATATTACCAAGTGGGTTAAATTACGCTTCTTCGTTCATTCTGTATAATGCTGAAATCATACAGAAAACAAGTTGAGCAGAGTTTACAGAAATGAGATACTAATATGGGTCCTCAGCCAATGAGAGGCCATCAGTATATCATGGAATCTTATAGGCTCATTGCACTGCTCATATTGCACTCCTGTGAAGTGGTCTTCACTTAGCTTTGATGAAAAATATATGCTGTAATTCCAATAGAAAACCACCCACATTGAAGGTAAGTAGTTTGAAAATGTCACATTTGGATAGCTTCATACAGCAGTATGCCCTGATGTAACTACAAAGCTCTCATTGTCCTCACCAAAATGGAATGCAGAGCTGGCAGTATCCCTTGGATCTGATTTCCTTCAAAAGGTGGAGATACAACATACTGTTGGACCACAATGTTCTGACTAAAAGTGCAAGTCAGATTTATTGCAGGAAGTGAAAACAAAATAAACAGCAGATAAACATAATCAGCACAGTTTTAAAACTTGAAGCTGTTGCTTAAATGTAATTTACCATGTATGCATATTATTAAGGTTGAATTTAAAGAATTTTTTTCCTGAGTAATTTCTGCATCCTTTGAACTCTATGATACAGAAGTAAATTGTTGAACCATGAGCAAAACAGGCTAGAGCTACTATCCAGATATGCCTTTTATTTTCTTTAAAGTGGAAGCTAGTGATGAAGTTCTTTCTAATCCAAGGATAATTATATAATATGAAGTATTTCCCCTATTTGGGTATTGGAGGGTGTGGGATACATGTGTGCTGTGTCAAGCCTGACACATACTCTTTCATAATTCCAGCTGGTGCAAAACCTCTTCATAGTTATGGAAATTCATGATCAGTCACTTCTGTTTCTTATCACTGAAACAAATTTCTTCCCAAAGTCATTTCACAAACTGATGATAATATCTTTGCCATGGGATGTCAATAATTTGCCTGTCATCTTTTGTAGGTAATAATATGTTGTGTGAAGTGAAAAGGTTTGGATGAGTAGACATGGACTGCTGAGATTAGAGGAATAACACACCATTGAGAAAGAATAATTAAATGGAGAGAGAATAATGGAAGGAGTGATATCACAATGAGGATTTGGTTTCCCTTTGAGCAAAGTCCACTGGAGTCTATTTTAATGTTGCACATTACCCTTAGTAATCAATTAGGGCTTGAGTAAGGTTTCTAACTGTGACCTTTTATATTAACCACCTTGCAACAACCAAGTTGAATTTAAAGCCAGGCTATTTATTTAATGATATAAATTACCATTATTGTGTGAATGCCTGTGCTTTGCAAAACATAATTCTGTTTGTGTACTGCCCTGCATCTTGCACAGGATGAGCATTTGGAGATCCTTCACTTTTTATCAGTGGTTTTACTCCAACTCTGACGGTGAGGATTAAGCTCTCCCCTCTCTGAATCACCCACTCTCAGTGGCAACTGACCCCCTGCATGCACTAGTATAAAGTATTGCTGCAAAATTTAGTAACATCTCCAGCAAGAGGATAAGCGGGACATTTTCCAAGATTTCAGTCCTTTGGGATTGTTACCTTTTTGAAGGTGGGAAGAAACAAAGGAAAAGCAGGAGAACCATTCCTTGTCATAGCAACTGAGAAAGCTGAAGACAGCTAATGCGTTCCTGCATGGGGAGAAAATGTCTTTTTCTTCTCCATCACTGCCACCAAATTTGGGATTTAAACAAGAGTTCTCTCCAATGTTGTTGAATAACCAGCTTATGAATAGTTAAATTCATGCAAACCAAATCAGTTGGGTCTCATTTTTCCACAGAAGCTTGCTGTTCCGAAATGTATTTTTAGCTTGATGCTTAGTATTTTCTTCATTTTACTTGTGTATAGTATTGTAAAGAATGTGAGATTTCCAACACAAGAGAAAGTCATATAGTGTTGCTGCTGCTCTGACTTCAGTGTGCAAGGTCTTGCTCCCATATTGTTCAGTAATGCGATCAAGGACCTGAGAAAATTATAGAACAGAAGGAAACAAGTTTGTGTGGCTGGTATTCCTCCTACCAAAACCCATTGACATTTGACCACTCTTTCTAAAGGTGCCAATTTGTATAAGGGTATGAATCCGTGGGATCGGGGTACTATGAATTCATGCTCATGTAATCTGTGACCTTGAGACAAACAAGAAGGATTTGTCTTGCAGGCATGCTGTCATGCTATATGTGTGTGCATTCACTCCCCAGCAGGAGTCACTGGATTGTGATTAAGGGTATGGAAAGCAAGTTATCTTGTTTCCACTCTGATCTGAAGGGACTGAGGTCCATTGGAGTTCTCCCTGCTATCCTTGTTGAATTGAGCATATTCAGTCAGACTAGAGGTCAAAACTGGATGCTTCTTGTCCATTTGATTGTGTTGGGCATTGTTATTTAAATATAGAGCAGCTTGAAGGATTACTTATTATCTGCATATAAATTGGATGGAATTTTACATTAGTGACAAGGGCACAAAAGCTATGACTGTGCATCTCATGAATGAGGGAGATTTTAGACAGATTGAAAATGCTTAAATCTGTACCCTTCACATTCTTTTTCATCACAATAATATTTCAGTTCTAAATGCTGATAATGAAGGGTTAAGAGAGAAGTGCTGTGAAAGAGAGGCCTCAGCACTAATGGCCCAAATGGTGTTATAAATATCTTGCAAACTAGAAATTTATCTTTGTAAATGATTCTATGGATTCCAAAGCAGGTGGCAAGTGTGGTACAGTAGCAGAATGTGACCATTGCCCCTAACAGTGTGACATTAGCAGAATGGTTTTTGACAAGCTGCAGATGGGTTAAACTACTGAGGTGCTCTAAATATAGAGACACGAGAATGAACAGAGCTCATGCAGCGACAATTTGAAAAGAGGCTTGTGGCTTTTTAATAATGTGCCAGAACAGCCTCAGTGGTGGGCCGGTTGGGAACTGCAATCACCACATCCATCTTGCGCAGGAAGAGATACCCAGCAGGCTTTGGCTAATGCAGCCAGGTCCCTCTCTCAGCTGGAGAAGACAGACTTGGAGATGGCAATCAAGGGTTGATTTGCCAACACATTTCTAATGATTAAAACGTAATTAGCACAACTGAGCACCTCCTCCCCAGCTAATTTGAATACACGCTGTGACAGACAGGCAGCCGGCTGCACTGTGGCTCAGCGGCAGATGGAAGCAGAGGCTGTGGGAGTCCAAAGCCATTTTGTGATGCGACTGTTCACATCAGAAAACCATCAGGATGCTGGGTTTTTATCAGGCCCTTGACAGCAACACGTCAAACTGGCACTGTCAGTTTCGACCGAGGCAATGGCAACCATCATTCCTGCTGTCCCCACACTCACAGCTAAGCAATCTGCAGCATTAACTTTTCAGATCTGCAGTGAGGCCACATTCCTTGTATATCTTTTCATAAGTCTGGTGCAGCAAATTAACAGGGTCTTGTTGCTTTGCTGTGGAATTTTAGATATAAGATTTTTCTGAATGTTCTGGTTAGCCTGCATATAAAAAAAATCACATTGTACCACTTGTGTGTTGATCACAGTATAAATTTCATTTCATTAATGAATCCATCTGCAGAAGCACAAACTTTGCTAGTTTTTTAAATTCTATTTTTTTTTAAATGATGAGTAGCTCCAGATGATTGGCAAAGTGTTGATTTTGTCATAAAAACAGCAGCTCATTATACAGTTACTGGGAATGATAATGCAAATTTAACAAACAAAATAAAATTAAGTAACTTAATTCTCGGATGTTGTCAGTTGTTGGCTCTCTTCATTAAAATACATTCATGTCTCAGTTCCTAGATAAAATATTTTTTCTCAGTTCAAAATATTATACAAACAGGATTATTGGGAACAAAATAGTTCAGTGCTGCTGTAGTTGAATATAATTGCTTTCATCTTGGTTGCTTTGAACAAGTTGGGCCGAAGGGCCTGTTTCCATGCTGTATTACTCTATGAATCAATAAAATACATTTGAATACAATCTGGTCTAAATGACCCTTTCTCACGTAATATTTTTGTGAATATATTCTGTAATAATCATTAATACAAGCTATGTTCTAATTTTCCTGTTGACATCAGGAGATGTAGAATAGAGTGATACTTCTCTGCATTTGATTCAGGTGATTTAGAAATACCAGAAATGCAATATAGGCCTCACATTTTGATCTATGATGGTGCCTCATACTCGATTCCTTTGTACTTATAAAACACATTAATTTGAATTGATGTAGTGCCTTTAACTTAGTGAATTGTAGGGTAGTCATTATCATAAACTGACCAGTATTTCAGGATTTTTTCCTTCCCCACTATGATGTTCTCCGCTAAACTTCTCATGACTTGATGTTCTTTTTGTGGTTATGCTGACATGTTATTCTTAATATCTGAATCTGAATAGTACATGACAGCAGTCCACTCAAGCATCATTCTTGGTCAACATTCCACATGCAGGATTTTTTGGATAGTGAGTGAGAGAAACCCTAGGTAATTTTTCTTGTCACATTTCCAACCACTGAAATAAATGACATTTGACTTGGGACAGGGAATTAGTGGGCACCTTCTGGGTTTGCTTGATTTGTTAATGACGCCAAAGTGTATGCTTATCCATGGAACATGGGGAAAAAATGAAGGGAAAAGCAGCAGTGGTATTTTTGTTATGCATTTCACAATAATTACTGCAGAGTAGATTAATTGTCAATGCTCTTCCAATTCAAATTGTGATGATATTGAATGTTCCGTCTGAGAGCTCTAAGCTTAAGTCAAGACTTTAACTTCTATCTGTTTGAGTACCTACGAGTATCCTCACTATAGGGAGATTATACTGTATCAACGTACACTTCAAGGACTAGTTTATTTCACTACTTTAGTCTCTACGGAAAGGTCTAGCTGTCATTAATCACTATTTCGAGGGGTGGGTCCCTCCTCCCAGCCAAGGAAAAGATACCTCCAGCTAACGAAGCAGTTTAAACACAGTTTATTTTAAGCGAGGCACGTTTAATTCTAAGAAGTAATTCTTAACAATGACTTGTGACTTACAAAGGATTTCCAAACACAAGTACAATTCTTACAAGCTAAAAGGTCATACCAACAAGTTGCAGACGAACAAGTTGTCCATCACAAAAGACCAAAAGCTGAGGAATGAATTCTAGGTCTTCTTTCTGTAACCCCTTCTCTCTGTCATTCCCCCAACCCCCAACCTGACTGCTTTCTAACATTTATACTGTTTTTTCACTGAGTTGACATCATTGGCATGTGATGTTTTTTCAACTGCATTTTCAGGCCAGGTGACTGGAGGGTTTAATTAAGTAAATGTGGATCCCATTGTTCTCTTGTTTATGTTAAGAGGCTGAGAAGGGAGTATTGGTTGGAAGTTTAAGTTAGCAAACACCAAACATCTTGAGCCTTGGACAATTTCTGCTGTTTTTGCAAAAGGAATTTTAGTTTAATGAGCAACCACTTCTTGACCTTTGAACAGGTCACCCTGCTGTGCTAAAAAGCTGAGGTTAGCAATAACCTTTTTGGGGGCTGAAAGTGAATATCCAGCACAAAATGTTCAAAGTTAGAACATAGAACATAGAAAAACTACAGCACAACTCAGGCCCTTCGGCCCACAAAGCTGTGCCGAACATGTCCCTACCCTAGAAATTACTAGGCTTACCCATAGCCCTCTATTTTACTCAGCTCCATGTACCTATCTAACAGTCTCTTGAAAGACCCTATCATATCAGCCTCCACCACCGTTCCCGGCAGCCCATTCCATGCACTCACCACTCTCTGAGTAAAATACTTACCCCTGACATCTCCTCTATATCTACTCCCCAGCACCTTAAACCTATGTCCTCTTATGGCCACCAATTCAGCCCTGGGGAAAAGCCTCTGACTATCTACCCTATCAATACCTCTCATCATTTTATACACCTCAATCAGGTCCCCCCTCATCCTCCATCTCTCCAAGGAGAAAAGGCCGAGTTCCCTCAACCTGCTTTCATAAGGCATGCTCCACATTCCAGGCAACATCCTTGTAAATCTCCTCTGCACCCTCTCTATGGCTTCCACATCTTTCCTGTAGTGAGGCAACCAGAACTGAGCACAATACTCCAAGTGGAGTCTGACCAGGGACATATATAGCTACAACAATACCTCACGGCTCCTAAATTCAATTCCCCGATTGATGAAGGACAATACACCATATGCCTTCTTAACCACAGAGTCAACCTGCGCAGCCACTTTGAGCATCCTATGGACTCGGACCCCAAGATCCCTCTGATCCTCCACACTGCCAAGAGTCCTACCATTAATACTATATTCCGCCAACTTATTTGACCTACCAAAATGAACCACTTCACACTTATCTGGGTTGAACTGCATCTGCCACTTCTCAGCCCAACTCTGCATCCTATCTATGTCCCTCTGTAACCTCTGAAAGCCCTCCAAACTATCCACAACACCCCCAACCTCCGTGTCATCCACAAACTTACTAACCCACCCCTCCACTTCCTCATCCAGGTCGTTTATAAAAATCACAAAGGGTAAGGGTCCCAGTACAGATCCCTGAGGTACACCACTGGTCACCAACCTCCACTCAGAATACGACCCTTCAACAAAGTTGCAATACAAGGTTGTATTGCAATAATGGGCTGAGTTTTGAAGTCATCAGTAAAGGAACGGCATGAGGCATTGTAGATTTTTGTAAGTTTTGTATTGGAAATTGATGTGATTGGAAAGCTGTATCAGTGCGTACCCTCTGCTGTTGATCTGAGATCACAATGAACAGGACAAGTAACTCCTAAACCAATCATACTGCAACATGGTGGCTGAGCAGTACATCATCTGGACCTGGAAGTATCAATTATGAAGATGTAATTCAGTGCTAAACTATGTGCAGTAAGTAAAAGAGAGATGGGATTAAAAGACAATAAAGGATGAAAATTTTTATGAAAATATATTTTTCTGTTTTTTAAGACCTCTAAAAATATAGGACTTTACACGTGTAAAAGCAGATTTTCAGGATGAGAGATGAGATTTGGCAACAATAATAATGTCATTAAAAGTTAGCTAGAGCTGGGGTTCATCCATTCCCACACAATATGGCAAGTTCACATAAGTACAGTAACTTAAGACCTCACCGTGTGTTAGAATGTGGAGCCTGTCTGTGAAACACCTGTAGGTATTTGAGGGCATCCGAGCAACTCAGACACCATGTTCTCAGTTCCATATTTAACTGCTGCCGTTCATTTTGATTTTTTTAAAAAGTGAGCATTGATAGACTCAATATCATTCCCACTGCAAAATCCAGGCAATTCTTTGACATTCTGATGTTAAAGATTATTTCTCATTGTGAGGTATTGGCTTTGATAATTGACTGCAGTACAAATGTATTTTAATTATCATTTTCATTGCCATTCTATGATTAACTGGTATTGTTGAGAGCTACATTAAATATAAAACAAATGTAGACTTTACTTTCTACTTCACTCCAGCTCAACATGTCTTTGTTTAGCTAATATTGTGTGCACACTCAGTTGGTTGACTTCAAACAGTTCAATCCACTCTGGAGAAAAAGGAACTGATGGGAATTCTTCATCTATTGCAGAAAACATATTTAGCTTTTGACAGAAGTCTCACCACAATTTGTGAGTCATTAAGCATGTTAATGATGTTACTGCCATTTTAATATGGTGCATGGTTCATGACTAACTGTTACTAGTTCTTCCAAACTTGAGAAACAGGATTCAGACTCTTGAAAAATGTTGTTGCCTTCATACAGGCATAAATTCCCTCTCTCTTCCTTATTGCAATGTGATCTTTTTTCCCCTCCCTGAACAAATCTGTCATCAGACAGGGCTGCTTTATTGAACTTGCTGTTTCCAAATGAGCCCAATTGTCTCAGTTTAAATGGATTCAGTCTGTCTGGCCCTGGCCATCAACTGCAATCCTTCAAATTTCAGGGTGAATGCTTGATGCAATATCCTTTCTTCAACTCGCAGTGGAGGTGTGACTGCAATTCCTGTCTTTCTCCTCACTTTGCGAGTGCCTCATTTAGAGGCACCTGAGGAACGACAGCTGTGTGTATAAGAACTGAAAGAGTGCAGTTGATTAAATCATCATCAAGTCAAGACTGCAAAAAGTCAATTCTGCTTCCCGTCTTCAATGATCTCCTTTTATCTTAAAGTAATGAGGTATGGCACTTTTGCATCAAGCTGTATGCCGGGTTCCATTAACATACTCCCATCTGCTTCACAAGCCGGGGGAAGTCATTTCTGTGTGCTTGCATGGAGGCAATCAAAGCAATTTGGCACAAAGGGAAGAGAACAGCCCATTTTTAATGGATCACAACACCATTGAAAAGATTTATCTGTTTAAAATATACAGTTTGCTTTGAAGAATAAAAATGCACTTTCCATGAAATTGCATGAATAAGACACTTCAATTGGTGCTATTCAATATAAAACCATTTGGGGAGTTATGTTGCCGTTTGTTGTGTCTGCACGTACATTGACTATTGACAAAGTAAGTTGTATAAAAGAAACACATCACTCCACAGGTTTTCATCAAAATTAAATTCAGCACAAATTAATTCAGCTGCTGTAACGTTTACAATTCACAACTTGTGACTTCTTGTGCAGACTCTGTGGCACTTCCTGTAAGCTCGGCCACATATAACACAATTAGAGAAGCATGATTGATTAAAATGCCTTCTGGAACACCCTTTCCAAATCCCTCTGACTTCTGAACTTCATCCTTGGGGAAAATTTGGACAGGAACTGGGGAAGAAGTGGGAAAATTAGCAGAATTCCCAAATGCAAAAAATTAGACTGAAATGATAATGACAATGCCGACCTTCCCTGCACTTCCTGCTCCCTGACCTCCATTCAGAGTCCTTGGGGAGACACTGAGAAATAAGTGTTGTTGTTGTTAAGCTGTTCATGCAGGAATCTGAAAGGGGCAAAACTCATCCTGTGCTTTACAGAAATGGGAACACGTGATTATTGGGGAGAGGGGTGGTGGGTCGGTAAGGTGGAGGGGGACTTGCAGATTTTTTTCAGTCTGTTACATTTAATTCACAGTTTACAGTTCAGGTAGTAGTAGCATTTCTGAGTACTTTCATTTCTGTGTATCCTTGAACGAAGATTGAATCTTTCATATGTTCTTATTTAAAAAAATAGTTTCCAGGAACATGGGGAGCCATTGAGGGTGCTCATAGATCCCTTGGAACATGACTGCACTTTGAAAACGTGTGGACATTGAATTTTCAATCATTAATTGTGCTCACTGAAGAGTAGCATGCAGATGGTACAAGTTTATAGATTCTTGATAGGGTAATAATTGGTTAATATCACATTCTCATATGTAACTTGCTCCACAAAGCTCATTCATAATACCATTCTGAAAATCAAAATGTTTAATAGATTTAATTAATATTTCCAATACGAAACTTCTACTGCAACAAAAAACCATACAAAAGATATTGATCTAAACACTAACCTGAAGAGAGTCAGGAGGAGAATGCAGAAAATAAGATAAGACTATACAAGTTGGTTAAAAAGATATTACCACCTTTAGTGCAGCTCCTGTCTACAATTTGCACTCTGGTCCCAGACAGGCAACCTTTTGAAATATTTTCCACAATTCATTTTATTGTCTTTACATAATTTATGAGATCATTCATCTCTGCTAAGCACTGGCACATTGAGCTCTTGAGGGGACAGAATTGTAAATTCAGTGGCACACTCCTGGTGAGCTGGCCGCAGGTCAGCAAAGTGCTACTATTGCCAGAAATTGAGCTGGTACCTCTGAGTCTACTGTGTCTCCAGAGCAGCAGAGGGTTTTGTCAGGAGCCGTTCATTTGATGATGGTGGCCAGCTCACAGTCTGTCAATCTTCTGTTGGCTGCAGGGAAAGCATATGTCTGGTTTACAGCCTGCTTACATGATGGCCAGTAACAGAACTTGCTTATTGGCTGGTTGCTTTGTTTCGGAAATGAAGCTGTTTCTTGCAGGTATTGAAACAATCAATTGGGCTGGTGGACTGAAGCTTCTGTGCAGAACATGCAAAAGGACAATTTGAAGATTCACACTGCACATACTTTTGAGAAACGGAACTATGAATGACAGGCATTAAATATTGAATTGTTCAGCACTTTGTAACATTTTTTGTCCAATAATGATTGAATTAGCCATAGCCTACATATCGTATATTGAACGGTTTTACTGTCAGTCAAAGTCAAGAGCCAGATTATCCTTCAATCATGCAGAATTTTTAAAACAATACATAATGACATCTTATGTTTCATAAAGCTTTCAATATAGGAATGAATATTGGAATTATACTTTTAACAAACCTTAGTTCACCTGCTCTGAATTAAGTGAATACACTTTCCAGTTGGACTAGCTTCTAGGTTAGCTTGCAAAGGGCCATCCAAGTTCCTCATTTTTGGTCACTAATCCTGTTATATGTGGTGACAGATTTTGAAACAGTTGTCCTTCATGTTCAAATAGCCTGGTGGCATCCACTGTCAAGATTCAAAGGAGGTTAAAAAATGTCAGGTTATTGGTTGGTGCTACATATGTTACTACTGATATGGCGCTACTGTACATACAGATCATGGCGTGTGACTAACTGCTCAGTGTAGGATGTTTCCATGTAGAAGCTTGCAGAAACTATTTGTTTTTTTTTGACAAAGCTGCTGTAAGAGGTGCTGCTTTGCACAATATAATTTCCTTCATAAATAAAGTACCTTTGTCAGTTTAAGTTAGTGGGTATTGCACAGTGTTTCAGAGAATGAATGAGAGAAGGTAACGAATCAGCTGAGATACCCACTGCGATCAGCAGGCAAGAAGGCACCTTAATGAGTGAAAAGATGGAGGAAAGCTGACAAAATTGGCCAAAAAAATAATAGTTGAACAGTGAACTAAAGATAATCTGATGATAAGACCGTGCACAATGTATAAAAACATTTTCTGTATATTTGTTCTTTCAGTGCTTTTTGGACTTTAATCTCCACCAAGGTTTTACTATTCCAAAATATCAATGGTTCTATCTACTGATTTCTCAAAATTAATAATGTGTGTATGATCTCAATATATCTTAATTTCCTTAAGAACGTAGATCTTGACACAACTGGAAAAGACCCCTTTCTCCATTCTTGCTGAACACAAATCACAAATTAAGATGGGCACGTGGAGGTTCAGGTCAGCAGCTAGAGTGATTTGACAATGACATATTTTCATACTATTCCTACTTTAGCTTATATTATGAATGGGCTTAATATGGGGGTCAGTCATGACTTCAAAAGAATGACTAAAATTGCAGTCTCATTGTTCTTTGAAATACGTAATAGTGCACTTTAGTTAACACTAAAATAATCACTATAATTGCACCGTAATTATGCCCATAAACATGAGAAATTTTAGCATTAACATTTTTGAGTCTTATTAAGTTAAAGACTCTAAACCGATATTTATTTGACAGTAATGCATTCAAGTGACAGTAAACCAAAAATGTAAGGCCAGCCACGTTCTGTTTTCATGGAGTCACAAGAGATTGCAGATGCTGGAGTCTGGAACAAGAAACAATCTGCTGGAGGAACTCAGTAGTCTGAGCAGCATCTGTGGGGGGAAAGCCCTGTCTGCATTGGCCATTCCAAGTTCCCGGTTACAAGCCATTTTAATTCCCCTTCCCATTCCTGTCTGTCCTCTGCCTCCTCCACTGCCAGGGTGAGACCCAACGCAAACAGGAGGAACAACATCTCGTATTCCGCCTGGGTATTCAACAACCCAATGGAGTGAACATTGACTTTTCCAATTTCAGGTAAACCTTCCCTCCTGTGTTCCATCCTACCCCCTTCTTCCGGACCTCTGGTCCACCCATTTTATCCGCTTTCCTGTACCCTCCTTCCAGCACCCCTGTCACCCATTTTCATCCCCCTCCTGCTTCACCTACTATCCTCACATTTACCCACCAGATTCAGTCTCCTCTCTTCCATCTGGTACCATTTGCCTACCTCACCCCTAATGGCTTCCATTATCACCTTCCTTACTCTTCAGATTACGGTATTGGTAGCCTTTGAGTTCCCACTTATCACCTTCCAGCAGCTGTCTCCACCTTCACCTTGCCCTTCCCCCTCCTGGCTCCACCTGCCTTTTGTTTTTGCCTGCCTCCATCTATCATCTGCCTGCCTCTGTCTCCCAACTCCCCATCCCCTCTCCCCACTCCCCCTCTCCCCCCTCACCCTCTCCCCCCACCCCCCTCACTCTCTCCGCCCTCACTCTCTCCCCCCTCACCCTCTCCCCCCTCACCCTCTCCCCCCTCACCCTCTCCCCCTCCACCCTCTCCCTCTCTTCCCCTGTCCCCCCTCACCCTCTCACTCTCTTCTCCTCCCTTACCTGCCTCCATCTTCCCGTTATCCTTAACCCATCCTCAGTCCACCATTCACCTCTGTCCCCTGTCTCACCCCTCCCACTCTCCTCTATACTATTTTCCCTCTCCACAATTAGATCTGATGTAGGGATTTCACCCTAAATTTCGACAGTTCCTTTCCCCCCACAGATGTTGCTTAACCTGCTGAGTTCCTCCAGCACGTTGTTTGTTGTATTCTGTTTTCATGTACTTTCCACATGACTGCCCCCACTTATTATTTTTTGCAACTTACTTTACCAGCTTTCTCAATCATTGGTAGAACTAAGTTCTCTGAGAGATAAGAGGAGAGGAAAAAAATCTGAGACCAATTCCTCCCTGCACCTTAACTAGGTGTCATAAGCTCCTCATGTCCAAGATAATGCACAAAGCATCAACGTAGTAAATCTTCCTAACACAATATCTGTAAGAACACAGGACTGGAACTTTTGGCAGCCCCTAATTTACTGTAATGTGGCTGTCTAGCTGTACAGCAGCTCTGTCTGTCAAAAATATACCTTCGCTAATATACCAGTCAGGGAAGTGGGCTGAGGAGTAGCAGATAGATTTCAATACAGATAAGTGTTTAGGTGATGCATTTTGGAAAGTCAAACCAGTGTAGGACTTGTACTATGAATGGTAGGGTACTAGGGAGTGTAATGGAACAGAGGGCCTAGAAGTACATGTGCATAGTTCATTGAAAGTGGCGTCACAGGTAGACAATTGTGATGAAAAGGGCATTTAGCACACTGGCCTTCATCAGTCAGGGCATTGAGTATAGGAGTTGGGACATTATGTTGCAGTTGTATTAGTCATTGGTGAGGCCGCACTTGGAGTACTGCGTACGGTTTTGGTCACCCCGTTATAGGAATGACATGGTTAAACTAGAAAGAGTGCAGAAAAGATTTACCAGGACGTTGCCAGGACTAGAGGGCCTGAGTTATAGGGACAGTTTGGCCAGGCTTGGTCTTTATTCCTTGGAACACAAGAAAATGAGGGGTGACCTTATGGAAGTGTTTAAAATTTTGAGAGGCATAGATAAGGGTAGGGAAGTCCAAAACTTAGGGGGCATAGATTTAGGGTGAGAGGGGAAAGATTTAAAAGGGACCTGAAGGGCAACTTTTTCACGCAGAGGGTTGTGAGTAGATGGAATGAGCTGCCAGATGAAGTAGTTGAGGCAGGTTCAATAGTATCATTTAAGAAGCACTTGGATAGGTACATTGAGGAGTGGACCTTTGAGGGATATGGGCCGAACACAGGAAATTGGGACCACCTGTGTAGGCACCATGGTCAGCAAGGACTTGTTGGTCCAAAGGGCCTGTATCCGTGCTGTATTGCTCTTTGACTCTAAAGTTATCTAATCCTTTGCTGCACGGGTAACTATTCCACATATTCACTTCCTTCCCGTGAAAAAATTATAACCTGGTTGTACATGCAGCTTTTTCCCGTCAAAGATTCATTGCTGGTCCTGTGGCTCCACATTGTGTTTTCTATCAACCTTCTCTTGGGTACCTCCTTTACCACCTATAGTACATGCAATATTTCCTTACAGCTAGGTGTCAGACACCAGCTACCAATTTTATATTCTCTCTGAAGTCAGGCTCTCCTCTGTGAAATTGTGCTCAGAACACTACAAAGTGGGAAAGGGCCAATATCTTGTACAAACTAATTGCTATTTCCTCTGTTTTGCATCCTCTAATTTTAGCAACATTCCTGAAAAATGATGCACTTTTGACTCAAGATCCAGTTTTAATGATGATCTGAATGTTTTCCATAAATCTAGCTCACATAGTGTCATCCAAAATGTTGCTTGTACCAATCTTCTTTGCTTTTCTCCCCCTTGTTCATTGATTTTGCTTTTCTTTACAAAGAAATATAGAAAAGTACAACACAGGAACAGGCCCTTCAGCCCACCATGTCTGAGCTGACCAAGATGCCAATATAAATTAATCCCATCTATTAAGTAATATCTCAGAATTCCCAAACTCTGCAAATTGCAACATCTCTACATCTTAACTGCCACTTTAGTACTATTGGTAGACATTGGTATTGAAGCAATAATGACTGTTTATATAGCACATTTACGGAAGCAAATCTATCATGGTGTCCTTCATGAAAGAATTACCAAACAAAGAAAAATCCATTCCAAGTCACAAATGGAGATGTTAGCATAGATGACTATAGGCTAAGTCAAAGAGACGCATTTCAAGCTTGGTCTTAAAAGGGGAAGGAGAGGTAGGGAGGTGGAGTGGCTTTGGGAGGGAATTCCAGAGTTTATGACTTCAGCGGCTGAATAAGTGGTTGTCAAGACTGGAACTGGAAATCAGGGATGTACAAGAAACCAGGATTGGAGAAATGCAGCTATTTTGGAAGGTTAAAAAAATGCTGGAGGGTTAGTGAGCCAGAGAGAGGCAAGAATGTGGAGAGACTTGAAAACAAGGATAAAAAATTAACTATCTATTTGTTGCTTAACAAGTACCTCGTTATTCCACATGTTGCACTATTCATTTATTTTTGTAACTTATCATAATTTTTATGTCTTGCACTGTACTGCTGCCGCAAAACAACAAATTTCACGATGGATATCAGTGATAATAAACCCAGTTCTGATTCTGAGCTGACATAGACTATCCTTCATCCAGATGATTATTCGATGCTGAAAATAAAAAAGGCCTTCTAAATGATTCCTATTGCGCTCAGCTATGCTCAAAAAATTTAAAACATTGATTATTTTAAACACAGAATATATTGGAATAAAGTGGAATTTATTAACAGGAAAAGGTAGTCACTACTTATGATGTGCCAGATGAAATCTCTGCACATTGTTAGGGCTTGAATTTTCAAGTTTTAGCTGATAAGAACGTTTAAAAACATGACTAAAGGCCTAGCAGGAAACGCATTTTTTTTTCCTCATTAGTTGTGCTGGCAGTAAGAGCCATGCAGAATTTAAATGTTTATGCAATTTGCTTTAAGACTGTTGTGCGTGCTTTCAAAGTGTTCAATAACAACTCATGACCAATATTCTTCATGGGATGTTTTGGTCAGTGGTGAAGAAAATTGCAAGGGGAAAAGTATGAACAGAAATGAAACCAGAAAATGAAAAGTATTTGTAATTACATGAAAGTAAATGTTATCTTGTCAAAGCAATAATGAAGCTAATTTGCAATTGTTATTACTATTTATTTCAATTTATTGATGCTTTGTAGAGACAAAAACCTGATGCTTTTCTTGAGTAGTTTTTTTGAGAACTGAATAAACCAGATTCTATCGAACCCTGAGAAAATAATGAAAAAACTCCAAAAATAAAACCTGAAGACTTCAAGCCTGCAGCATTGTTAAGCAGAATCCCTGATCTTACTGATTTAAATATATCCCTCAGAATTATATTTGTAGATTGATGTTCTCAATGAAAAGCCTTCAAGAGGTTTAGCCATACCTTCGCTAATTCAGGATCTTCTGCCTATTTTAGTTTTGGTTTGATATTATTGACCAATGTTAAATATCAAACAATGACACAGGCTATACTTATGCAATAAGATTTGTCCATGCAGTTATATCATGTGAATTACTTGCCTGTAAAAAAAATCATTGTGGCAGAATTATTGTTTACTGATGCATGGGATGTTAGGACAGTTGATGATTTATGGGTTTGCTTGCCTATAAAATCAGGTTTGCTCTTTAATTTTCTTCATTAGAAGGGGAGGACCACTGTATGGTCCATTAAACACTCCTTGCATTTTTGTACTCAGTGGATGGAAGGTAATAGATGGTATGAACATCATGGTTATTGACACTTGGGATATCATATGTCATCATATATTGTGTCAATCCAGTGGGAATAATATGACTCTTGATTACGTTTCCATGTGGTCTCCTTGTATGTGCACCCTCTGTTATGAGCAATGATCTATAATGTATCTTGTGCTGTGTATATCTCCATTAACTCAATAAACAACTTAATTAAAAAGTCAATTGGACTTGCCTCATAAATATGCCACTGTTCTTCCCTGTGTACAGACCTTCCTGCTTCTGGGGATAGATCCTCAACTTGCTCCAATAATTTACATCTGTAATGATTACTTGAAAATGTTAATTTATTACCACAGTTTGTTACTCTAAGCTCAAGCCAAGGTGCAGAATCTAAATTCTCTCTTTGTAGGGACAATTAACTTTTACAAACAATTAAATTAGGTCAGAAGAAATAAGCAAGTGCATCAAGCAAATCTTTCATAGCAGTGATTATATTTGTAGTAAAGTAGCCATAATTACCCTGCTTCAGAAGTCCATATTCTTCCTTCCAACCAAGAAGGAATCATTAGTTGGCATTCTCCCCCAATTTTCAAAGCTGTTATGATAGTTCTTTCAGAGTAAAATGTTTTGCCTTTATTTTCCACTTTACATCATGTGATTTCAGTCAGTGAGAATTTTCAACTTTGTTCTCGGATAAATTGGGAGTTCCATGATCAAAATTTGGAATTTTTTGAGTACCCCATTTGTGAATTTAATCTCTCAAACTCCCACCTTAAACCTCTCCTTCCTCTTTTATGAAGCTCCATAAACTCTACCTTTTGAACCATTGCTTTAATATCTTCTCTTGTCGCTGAACAATAAAACTTTGTTTACTAATATTTCTAAGAAATACCTTGGGACATTTTGCTACATGAAAAGCTCTATATAAAGGGAAGGGGATGTTGTTGTCTGGTGCAGTATTAATTAATGATGATTATAATCAGATATGCTTAGTCCCCACAGCCAAGATTATGTTTGCCCTGTTCTGTAGTTCAAAATCAGTCAAAATTCTACCTATTTGTCCAAATACGTGCAAATTATTTACTTTAGGGTGGATGTAAATCTTGCTTTATTTTCTGGGAACAAAATAAAAAGTGGAGTTAGTCCATTAAAAAGTCCATTAATTTCTTTGGATTTAGGGACTTTTTAAATGCTTAACCCTATCCCTTTTCCTATTCCTCTCTTTTGCGCCCAATCCCACCGCTTTTCTTTGAATATTGGCAAGAATCATTGCATTTAGGCCATTGAAGAGAATCCTGTCTGGGTGACTCAAATGGCAAGGGAGTTCCTCAATTTAGTAACAAAAACTGGAGCAATTCCACCAACATAAGATGTACATTGGCAATTGGTTTGTTTTAAAACAAGGTAATCTAATCTCAAGTTATTTAAAAAAATACAGCTCATGAGTAACACATATTACTTTTGGTCTGTGCTTATGATTGCTCTGAAAATATCTCTGCTGAGTTCTTTATTATTTTGCTTTAATCAATTATATAATGTGTGCTTGAACATACATCTTCTGCTTTAATATGTTTTATGAAAGGAAAATGCACAGTGCTCATCAACTTCACACCTAAAATCACCCAACTGAGGACAAGGGAAATGGCTGATGAAGTTCTGGTCCACCTTGCCCAATAATGTTGCTGAAAGTCATTAGCTTGTGGCAGCTCTAGGATGTGCTTCACTGGCACTTTGGGAACAAGTTAGTTTTAATCACTGTTCTGATTAGCGTTCATTAATATTGGTATATTTGCCACTAACCCGAGTTTGTTTATTTCTTCTGTAAGTTCCAGTGCTCTAGCTGAAGATGGGAGGAAAGAAACCAGCAATGTTGATTAACTCTTTCTTAAAGAAATCCAACCTTACACCTGTTTTCCTAACACTTTTTTTCTTTCTTGTTTCAGTGTGACAGTGAAAGTGACCCAGATGAGAAGGTAAGATTACATTTATTCAGAATCAAACAGCATTAACATTTATGCGAGTATGTTCTTTAGTTTGAGAAGTTGTAAATAAAATCCATTCATATGGAAGAGGGTCATATATGGAAACAAGTCGTGATTTCTTTTCTCTGCGAGTTCTGAGAAGAAAAGTTTCTATCATTTGACTGAAAGAAATTATAGCCACAGATCATCTGCACAATCTTGGGTTCTTGTGCAAATTCAGAGAAAGAAAACATAGCTTTCAGAATTGATTGGTTGTTGTCTGACAGCTTCAATAAAGTGATAGTTGTGCCATTGTCATTGACTGCTGATCTTTGATGGGAATGCAGCAAGATTTCTAGATCACATCCTCCAAAACACATGATTTGCTTGTGATGATGTTCTGCCGGGTTCAGCTTATCGTACCTAGTCCAGTATGAGTGAAGTATTATAGAAATAAAAGAAAAATCACGTTTTGAAAATAAATAAATCAATGATTTGTGGGATTGCAGCCTGGAGTGGTGCTTCAAAAAGTAATCACAATTAATACTTGAAACCAAGCAAGTTGAAAATTGGTTATACTTATCACTTTGCTCGCAATCAATTTGAATTGGAAATGTTTGGGGATTGTAAGATTCTGTTCATTTAATAGTGATAATTGCATCTTGTACAACGCTCTAAATGAGTTTGGGGACTATATGCTGACTTGATGTCACTTCTATTGTGGATGGCTGTAGGCCGAGATACATTGAGATTACTCCACCTTGTCTCCTTCATTAGTGGCTGTGGGAAAAGCAGTGATGACCAGCATGAGTTTGCTTAATGAGAATATCCAATTAAATGAATTCATTCTGTCCTACTGTCACACTGTGGATTTTTTTATGAAATCCACTTGACTTTTCTCAGCCTATTGTTCTCTGTCTGAATACAGTTAATCTCTATTTTGGATATAATGAAATTGCAATATTATGGTAACTGTCTTTCTTTTCTAAAAATTAATCACTTTACTAAATAGCATACACTTAAAGACCTGGATCTGAATTGGACTTATTTTTACCAGTTTAGAGGCAAGCTTGAATCCCCAGTGCTTAAGAAAACTTGTTTGCATCTAATTACAAGAGATGTTCTCTGAAATAAGGGCTCAGCAATGAGAACTTACAGATGTCCCCTGAATGTTTCAATTAATCATAGTGAGTTGGAACCAGATTAGTCTGCAGGATGACAATTCAAAGTGGAGTTTGAGGTGCATGAGAAGCATCTGAACACAAAGGTGCACCCTAAGTTGTTAATTCAGTTTTCATGTGACACAGCATGATCAGAAGCCCGAAAAACATGAGTTAGATTGCATCCAAGGTTCACATAACCTGGGAATTAATGAGTCCCTTAAGTACCAGGTCAGAGTCTCACTGGTAAAATTTTGATCTGAAGTTAAAGCTAATTGCCTCGAGCACTGAAGCATTAATTTTAAGCTTTACCTTATTGTAGAATCGTTCCCCCTTTCTGAGAATGAATTATGTATAATACCATTTTTTGCCTTAGAACTGTAACAGGTGACTAAAATTAATATTTGATCCCTCCCCCAATGGCTCAATTAGTAGGTACTGCTGTGTGTGAAGCCAAGCTATATGCACCACAAACTCTTGGGCTTGCTTCATCATTAGTACTAAGTTACCTGTTCCTTATGGGCCTGGCCATTGAGGAGCTACAGGCAAACTCAGGCCCCAGAGATGAGAGAAAAGAATAATCAGTCTGCATTCCCATTTCTAATTATCTTCTGGTTATACCTGCTGGAAAGTGAAGATTTTGGCCTGAATCTTCCAGCCTGTTGTCCAACATCGTCATCTGTGTTCTCGCCAGGTCCTGATGTAGAAGGCCTATCTCAAACTCCCAGAGGTGTATTTGAATGGTGGTCGGATCAGTGGACTTAGGAAGCCCCACCCCTCAAATGCCACTGAAAACTTCTGCAGCTGGCAAAGCCACACTCCATCTTTGTTGGCTGTGAGAGCATTAAATAATTTTTATATGTCATTAACATTCAGAAGAATTTTTTTTAAATTACAAATAATATTCAAACATTTAAAATTATTTCAACTAAAAATTATAAATAAAATAACAAAAATGCCAAAAAAACGTAAATAGTTAAAAGCACCAAAATTACACAGTGTAAAGGGGGAACTTGGTTTCTCCTTTGCTTTTTAAGCCTCCAACCCCAGTTGAAATCATTGTGGTCTCATATCAGATGCCAAGTAGAACCTGGCACAAAATCCATTGGTGATTTTCCAGCATAGAAGTTGGCACAAAATCCAACTCCAACATGTGGAGTTCAGGACGTGAGCTGACAGAGTTGGTGTTATGAATTTATCAGTAAATTTTGGATTTCAGCATTTGACAATGCGTGCAGTGGACATCCGGGACTCGATTCTGCTTAAAGGACCAAATGCCCATGGTTTGCTTTTGAACCAATGGCATTTATCTGTAAGTCTACCAGGCCATCGACGATTCTCGTTTTGATGACGCCAATAGCTGACCAGCTTGCTGCAGGCACTCTTTTAGTTTACACGTAAGAAGTCACTGGATGAGATAACAAGCATGCACAGTGTCTGTGGGACGATGCCCAAGCCTCACTTGGGGTTTTAGCAGGGAAAAGAACTACATCATCAAGCAGAATCAAGAGCTTAACGTTTATCTTGGAGTCATGGCATCATAGAGTCAGAGGGCACAGAATAGGCTATTTGGCCCATCACGTCCATGTCAACTGTTGCCCCCATCTATATTAGTCCCATTTACCTGCATTGGTTCTCTACCGTTCTCTTTTGAACTGCAGTTCATCACATCTGTCCACGTTAGCAACAGACCCTTTGTCCAAACTACACATTAATTCTTATATATCAGACAGCATCCTCTTACCTATAGCATATCCACGAGTGAGGAATAGGTTGAAAGGATTTTTAGTGTTGTGCTTTTGTGAGTTGGTTCAATATGTTGACACAAATGTTCATTCAATAATAGTTTTGATTGGAATCTTTCACATGAAATTTGACATGTTAAGGAATGTCTGGGACGTTGTGTCAAGGAATCTCTGGAATGCAAAACTTGCTGTGGAAACTCTGTGGGAGGCAATGTTACTGATCAGCAATCGATGAAATATGGCTTGGAGTATTCAGGATAGGAGGTGGGCTTACAGTAGGGTGCAATATACTGAACATGAGTGTTTCAGCATGGACTGACCAAGAATGTTTGATATATGGAATGGACTGACCATGTACTGGATACCATGTAGACTACCCAGGGATTTGTGGGATGCAGCATCGTCTCCCAGCCGTGTAAAGGATACAATGTGCAGTCAGTAGGAATGTGCAGAACACATCAGAGACTGCTAGGAATCTGCTCTTAAAGGATGAGCTGGTGAAAAAAAAGTAAGCACCATCCAGCAAGGAAAGTGAATGCAGGAGGATTGAAAAAATAATTCCTGGAATGCATGAGGCAGCCAGAAATCTGTTAAATTTAGCAAGGACTGAACAGAAAAACAGAGAATGCAGCAGTGGAAGCAAGTTGTCTGTAAAATGTGCCAGGATTTATTGGAGACACTAATTAATTCGTTGGCACAAGTGTTGATAATATTGAATGGTGTAGATGTTTGAACTTATGCTTCCGGCACCGAACGTCATTTACCACAACACATAAGGGAAATATGGTCATGAAAGTTCAGTGCAGACAGTTGGTTTGCCTCCAGGATTTTTCAGGAGTATCCAGGAATTTTAGATTAATCTCCTTGGACACTGCTACAAGCAACCCAGGAGAAACGTCAGAGAAACATTCAGAACATTTGTATATTTCTGTATTATTTTTGTGCTCTTTGGTGTACTTGTAAATATGTTGCAGATGGGTGAATGGGAATTGACTCATTTATGTGGAGGGTGGGTGGGGAGAGGAGGAGGTTTAAGTGATTAAATCCGCAGCCGTTCATCCATTCAAAGTTGGCAACCTTGCATCAACTTTACTTCAATAGGTGGAAATTCCAGCATGGCCCACCAACACCAACAGTGTGAATTTATAAAATCTCTCCTCTAGGATCAGCTGACAGCTGGTTTTATAGTCTAACAAATGAGAAACTAAATCCTGTCAAACTATGGCTGGAGATATGCCAACCATCCACATTTCATGTGGACAGTCAGTCAGCACCAGTCAGTGCTTGTTGACAACATGCAGCACAATGATCTACAGGATCCAACATCTATCGTTGCCTTGAGGTGCAACTTAAAAGTTCCAGACTGCTCTGTTGTGGACATACACAACCATATAACTTAATTCCTACATGAGTTACAGCCTTTTGTTCTCCCTCCCCCTCCCCCATCCCCCCTCTCTCTCTATCCCCCCTCTCTCTATCCCCCCTTTTGTTCTCCCTCCCCCCCTCATCCCCCTCTCTCTCTCCACCCCTCTCTCTTTCCACCCTCTCTCTCTCCATGCCCCCCTCTCTCCATGCTCCCCACCTCTCTCTCTCTCTCCCCACCCACCCCCCCCTCTCTCTCCACTCCACTCACACTCCCTCCCCCTCACTCTCTTGCCTTTTGGACTTTGTTCTGTTCATTAGGTCTCGTTATTTTCGCTTGGATTTAGATTTGGTAGCTTTTACTGAGGGATATGGGCTTGGAATCCAAAGGGAAACCTGGACAATGAGGATTGTGATGGAGAGACCAAAGCAACAGGTAATGTTGGGATCTGATCAAGAACATTTATCATTGAGCCAGAAGCAATGGCCTATTGTTCTTGAATCACTATTTTGCCCTCAAGTGTTCTCTTGATATTTGGGAAAGTAAAGAGACGTTGGTAAAAGGGAAGGAGATACATCAAGCTGAAAAGAAAACTATTTTCTTTATTTGTGAATTCTGAGAAAAGTGTTAGAGAGCTGTATACACCAAACATAATTACAGTCAGTATTTCAAACTTGATCCCACTTGCCTACATCAGCAAATGAAGATCCCTGAAGAGTCAACTTACTTACATTCCAGTGAGGTTAACTATGATCTGCTTTGATTGGTCCTGATCCTGATGCTCCCTTGCCTCAATCTGCTCCACATATCACTTCTGCTTTGTACTGAGGTGGACGACTTGCGTATTTGTTCAGGAGCAACACCCTGTCTATCATCAACACCCCTTCTGCCCAGTGTACTGCAGAAATTACTCCCAGATGCACAGCAGCAGCAGATAGGAGTCAATAGAGGAAATCAGTAAAAGTTAACGGCGTGAGCTGGGAGCAAAAGGAAGCAGAATCATGAGTAACATGAATTTAGATACTGAGTGGGAAGTGTGCCAGCCTGAACAGGATGGAAAAAAATGTTTTCGAGAGGTGAGATGTCAGCGTCACAAAAATAAGAAAACAACACAACAGCCATCAGGCTATGTCAACATAATGATCAGTGAGTCTTGTCAACAACAGCCAGGAGACCTTGTCAATACAGTGACCAATAGACATTGCCAACACAATGATTAGTGGGCATTGTCAATAATAACCAATGAGCATTGTCAACACAAGTGACCACTGGGCATTGTCAATGATGACCAACAGACATGGTCAGCACAATACTTAGTGGGCATTGTCAATGGAGTGATTAATGGGCATTGTCAATAAGACCAGCTTCGAAGGGTTTTTTATGATGACGAAACATGGAACATCCCAGAGCCTGAGGTAATGAATCTGACTTGAAGGCATATTGAAGGCCCCCTGTATAGGCCACCTAAATCCTTGGCAGAAGTGTGGCCCTAACTTCTCATTCATTATATAATTGGAACAGTTAAATTGATCTATCTTGCCTTGTTTTTCTCTACAATTGCTCGCACATGCTACACTGACAAAACTGCTGCATCGGTGCCTTTCTGGTGCCTTAAGCTTAGACAGACATGTCATTTAAATAAGTTAGTAATGATGTAAATGTTGCATTTGTAGCATTTGTTGCATTTTGGAATAGTAAACCAACGTTATTCTAAATTTAAAACTCTAAGCACAGAATGTTGGAATCAGGGAGTAATTTCTACTGTAAGCACAGAACCCTAGGGAATTGTGTTTCTTAATGCTTTGCAGCAATTTCAATTTGCAAAGTTCTTTACCTCACCCATAACTTTGCTGCAAAATAATAAATTTGGACAGAAGCAAGAATACCTTAACTGAAAGACTGTTTCCTGCCCACACTTCTTGATCTAGAAGGCAGTTGGAGGGACCAGAGAGATAGTTAAAAAAAAGGGATGGCCACTGAGTGATAAAGACGGTGTGGAGGTAATGGAGTGATGGTGGTAGGTGTCATTGAAACATATCCCATAATGGGGAGGTGGTGATAATGAAGCAACAGTATTGTAGTGGAAAGGTGAAGTTGTCATGGGAATGGAGCAATGAAGAGGTAATGTGTTAAGTGTTGATATGGTTGTAAAGAACAATGCTGTTGTGGTGACAATGGAGTTGTGATGTGCAGTGGTTATGAAGCTGTGGTGGGAGCGGATGTTCATGGAACTAGGGTGGTGCTGGAACAATTATTGGTGTGTCAGTGAAGTGGGAAGATTCTGGTGGTTACAATCTGTAATTTGAATGGTGTTGGTGCTCTGATGGTACAGAACAACATTGCAACTGAATATTTCTTCTGTTACTGTTTTATTCCATTCAACAACCTCAATCCTCATTCTTTGCACACAATCATAGACAAAGGGACTGTTCAGCCTCCTGTTTCTGTGGTAGCTTCAACTAGAGCAATCCACTTTAACCTTCTTTCCCTGCACTCTCCCACATGTTGTATTTCCTTTTTGAATATATTATCTGAGTCCTTCTGAAATGTTCCAATGGCCACCTCCAGTAAAGCATTTATTTGAAATATGTGAAAACAATATCTCTCATTGCTTTTGCCTAGTGAAACTTCTTTCCCCTTGCAGCCAATTCACTAGACAATAGAAACAATCTGTCAATATTTATGTTCTCAGAACAGTTGAAAGTTTTGAAAATCTTGAGTAGATTCCCCCTGAACTTTCTCTTTCCCAACAACCTATGCAAGGCCACTGCAGCGGCAGTGGAGACCACGGCAGTCACTGCTGAACGATGTCATGTTGGTGGGTATTATGATCTGTTCCTATTCACATCGGACACTTCTTGTTAGGCCTGTCACAGCATGACATAATGGGTTGGTTCAAAGTCATGTCTTCATTGAAGTGGGACAGTAGGGAAACTGGGAGACAACGAGATGACGATTACAAAGATTTTCCACATCTGCTGCTGCATGTTTTTGGTTGCAGATGGCAGATGTAATACTAAGAGTATACAAAGAACGTTTTTGTTGTCACGATGCAGACTCAGTTGGACCCACAGTGATGGCCTTTTTGCAGCGAGGTGGGTGAGTTGGCCAAGTAGTCCTTTCGTACAGACCTTAAAGAAGGACTAGTGTGAATAAAAGCTAAAAATGCTGGAAAAACTCAGCAGGTCAGGCAGCATCTCTGGGAAAGAGAAACAGTTGGTGTTTCAAGTTGAAGACTTCTCATCAGAACTGTCTGATGAAGGTTCTTTGACCTGAAATATTAACTGTTTCTCTTTCCACAAATGCTGACTGACCTGCTGAGTTTTCCCAGCATTTTCTGGTTTTATTTCAGATTTCCAACCTCTATAGTTTTTTTTTATCTTCAAGGACTAGGGCTTCTCACTACTGCAGCTTTCTCGGTATCTTTCTTTGGTTCTCTACAGATCTGTGTCTGGAGCTCCTGACATCAGCAAAAAGGCATTGAAAAGACACAAACATTTTTTTGACAAATTGAGTGTTGGCAGAGAGAGAAAGTCTTTAAAACAAACCACATAACTTTGAGTTCTGCAGCAGAAGAAAACTGCTTTGTATGGTTCCACAAAAAGCTTAGTGGTATATATCTGAGAGAATGTTGCGCCTCCTTCAATGGCTGACACTTCATTGCAACACTTGAAGTCTTCTGTAGGGCTCAGTTACCCACTTTCAATCACGCTGCCAGGATAGAACAGGCTGTTGGTGCTCATCCCAACCGGGTGACCTAGGTGGGGCCATCAGCAGTATTCAAGGGCAAATCTGTCATTGTATGCAATCCTTCAGAATGGGTGCAATCTGAGATTTAAGTACATTTTCAAAAGAGGCCTGTGATTTATTTTAAATAAATAACAAGTGGCAGGAAAAAATAAGTTAATCCAATGTAAGATTTTCTGAGTTGTGAACACAGTGATAAATTAAAGCAGAAAGCATTTTCCTAGTGCTGTTCATGTTGCATTAAACTTACTGAGGTCCTCAAATGAAGCAGCAGATTGACCCCGGAAGGTCAGAGGAGAAACTGTCAATACAAGTACGGTTTGCTGGGGGGTATTGCTGCCGCTTCTGTGTCTTGTGAGACACCTATTACATTTGTAATTTCACAACAAAGCAACTGACTTTCTCTCTCCCAATTTTCTTTCTGCCTCCTCTATTGCTTCTCATCAAAATAGGGAGTGGTTCCAAAGGATTCACCACCCACCCCTCATGCCTCACCCATGTAGTCACTTGTGATTTGAACAGTTGGTGTTAACTGACAATGGCACTGCTGGAGGCTTCAACAGTTGACTAGCTTACTGGTTCTGGTCTCATCTGATGTACATATGTGAGGATGTTCACACAAGCGCACACTTTCCAGCTATAGTCTGATGTAATTGTTTCGACTGGGAAACCCAGGCTATTTTTCTTTTCATTTCCCATAATTGTTTCAGAGCTGAATTTAACTTGATGCAGGTTGTGGATCAACCCCAGTTTCCCCTTGATATTCATACATCAGGAATTTTCTAAACAGATTATTTATAGAACTGCTGAAAAAACAATGCCTGAATAGTCTGTCCTCTGATTACCATCTGCCCTTTAAAAATTTCTCTGTAAATAGTAATTGTCCCTTGCAAAACAAGTCAAAGAGATGGGAATGTGGAGCTGACTGGCACATGGAGTGGTTGAAGAAGATTAATACATATAAGATGCTCACTTGTGAGATTTTGGAGAATTTGGGAGCAAGGTGAGGTGAAGTTTAAACTGTGGCTCAGTCTGTTTCGGAAGAATGGCTTTATCTCCATGTTCTGCATTGCAGATGCTTATGCTCAAAATAAGGATAATCTGGCAGTAGATCCAGTAGTATTTATGGTTAAGTGTAGTGCATATACCTTTAAGAAGTGAGTGTGCCACTTGATATGCCTTTGGTACATTGTTGTGTTCAACAGTGCTGGGCAGTTCAAAATGGCTGCCTTCAATGAAGGACATTCTGTTGTTAGCTGCTGTCTGGTGTGAGTGATAGTTCTTGTAGCAACACCCAAGAAACCCACAGGCAACACTCTAAGGAACTTGATTTATACAAGTAAAAGTTAAGATGCAGTAGTGGAAAGGTTGGTTGGGTTTCTGAAGGTTTGAGAGTAAGTGAACCAAAGTATCAAGGAAAGCAATGATTAAGCTGGTTAAACCGAACTGCAGCCACTTTACCTCGGAAGAGCGTCCAACAAAAATACATTTTGGTAAAAGCTTGGATGTCAGCCTCAAAAAAAATTGCCTTTAATAAATTGCCCAGATTTACTGCTGCCATGTGTGTTCTCAACATTTAGCAATGGGATTTAATGGGATGGAGCTTTACTGTTGCACAAAGATTTCTAAATTAAACTTGACAATCACAGGAATTGACTGTGCTGCTGCGTCTGAGGGATGCAGATTTAATGGTCCATTATCGAAGTGCTGTTCATATTTAAAGTGTAAAGGGACTCCAAGGCCCATAAACGCAGTCAAATGCAGAATTTTAGACTGTCAACAGGACCATATATTGTGTGGATCTACCACAGGGGACGCACAGGCAATCTTTGTGATGGGAACATTTTGTACTTCAAGGCACATTTTTTGTAACTTAAGGAGTCTGAACAGCTGTGCACCATAAATAAAGATGAATAATTAGAATTAATAATCAGTTACACATTTTGTGTTGGTTGTAGGGGTGGTTGGGGGCTTGGGCTAGTGTTAACCAGATTGTTTGTTCAGCTGTCATTTTAGGCTGTAATCTGCAAATATATGTGACATCAAGTACTTTGCAAATCCCAAATGATTCCTACTTTATCTTCAGAGAGTAATGGGAATTTCAAATGTAACAGAATATACACCAAGATTGGCATTGAGCACATATCTGACCCAATTCATTATTCTCATCTGACCATGTAAGTCTAATGCATTAGGGCAATAGACCAGAGCAAAATCCCGCCAATTCCTGTCAAAATAATTCCAGGAATGTTCTCCAAAATTCTACTTGTGAAATAATGGCCTCCACTATTGAAAATTGTTACTTTTACGTTGTTGAAATGAAGCTCTCCCTGGATAATACTAGCCACCACCAGTTGACTTCAGGATGTGGGGAGAAGTATTATCCAGGGTTTTGGCTCCTGAGTACTGACTATTTCCATTCACCTGAATGTGCAGACAGCACAGGTTTTGCACTCAGTTCCGTTATTGTCAAGTGATCCATCCAAAGCCACTGTTCAGTAGTTTGCATGAAGAATGGCCTCTTCAGTAAAACTCTGGAAGGTTATTTTTCTCAGAAGAAACATGTCACTGGAATACCTGTAACACAAAGGCAGAACATTGAGCTAGAAAGGGAGAAATGATGCTTATTCCCAGAGCATACCTACTCATCACTCTGTTTCATATTACAGGATTAGGCTGTCAAAAACCTGATAATAAGTCCTGGAAAACAAGTCGATAATTTTCAAAAGTCATAAGTCTGCTTCAATTGGCTCTCTACTCTATTAGACAATGAGCAGACTTGCCCCGTTCTCAGTAGGCCACTGGACAATTGATGCTTCTTCTCTGTGAGGTCAGTTGCCATCTAAGATCTCATAATTACTTCTCACTACAGACTCGAAGGACGCACACATGCTTAGAAAAACTTTGTAATTGCCATCAGAGTTCCAAAGTACAAAGCAATCTAGCCAACACAAGACGATGAGGGAATTTTACAGTCTCCTTCTCAACAGCACTGGGGAAGAGTTCAGAATTAGCCACAATGAGAGAGTTCTAATCTTTCTCAGGAACAGCAAGCATCTAGGAAGGCAAATTGAATATTGGTCTTTAGTATGAAAGAATTTAAATACAGGAATAAAGCGTTTTTACTACAATTATTCGGAGCCTTGATGACTCTCTTTACCTAAAAAAATATACTTGCCATTCAGGGAGTGCAATGAAGATTAAGCAGACAAGTTCTGGCGATGGTGGGGGTGTGTAGGACAGGTTGAGCAGACCAGGTCTATAATCTCTGCAGTTCAGGATATCATAATGAAACTGACAAAGTTTTTGCAAGGTTTAACAGACCGGATGCAGAGAAGATGTTTCACCAACTGAGCAGTTTAGAACCACATATGACAGAGGCAGAATAAGGGGTAGGTCTTTTAGGACTGAGATGAGTAGTTATTTCTTCAGGCAGAAAGTGACGAATCTTTGGAATTCATTAATGGTGGACTGTGGAGGCTCAGTCAATGAGTTCATTTAAAACAAAGATTGATAGGTTTAGAGTATTAAGAGAATCCGGGGAGATGGGATTAATGCAGGAAAATGATGTTGAGGTAGAAGTTCAGCTATGATCTTGATGAATGGCAAAGCAGGCTTGAAAGGCTTACGTGTGCTCTGTTTGCCTTATGACCTTATGTAATTATGTAAAGCACAGCATCCACTACAAACAACATTATTGCACTTTTGTTTTTTTACCATGCGCCCTTCCACTGCATTGATTGACCAGACATCAGATACATCAAGTGCATACAAAATTGACAGTACCATAGGTGATCACTTCCCTCCACATGCACACTGGCACTGTTTGGATTGTACATTATAAACCGAGTTGGATCGAAGCTTTTAATGGTGGATTTATCCTTGTTTAAGGTGGATGACAATAGCTAGTCCCTGAAGGGGAAAAATATTCTCGCTACCCAGTCATATATTTTTGACTCTGTGAACCTGTTGTGAAGAATACTTGGTGCTCTGACTACATACCAGAGTGAAATCTAAGATGAAATGTGGTTATGTGGGTCTGCAGTGCTTCCTTTGGACTTTATCAGCATTTCAAAAGTTTCCCTTAATTATTCAAGCATACGTGGCTTGATATGAAGACAAATGGTGCTTGTTTGATATTCTTGAAGTCAGGAAATGAAGAAAGTGCTCTCCTGAGGAATGGCATTCTGCTTCATTTAGATGATAGACGTACGCATGTTTCCCAGATAAGAACAGTTGCTTGGCTCTCATTTTCATCCTTAAAGAACAGTCATGTCTGTCGGCTTGTTGACATGTGCATTATCCTTGTCATTTTGAACAAAGTGACCTGTGGGAATGGGTACTCAGGTGAGACATGTTAATGGGCTGTTGGATGACAGGTAAAGTACATGCTATTAGACCAGGATGTTTATTAGTTTTCTTTTGGCTTACATGAAGGAGCTTCTGCCATTACAGAGTCCTCTGTGTGTGTGTGTGTGTGTGTGTGTGTGTGTGTGTGTGTGTGTGTGTGTGTGTGTGTGTGTGTGTGACATTTCATTCTTTCTGTATTGTTGCTGTACAGTACTGTCTGTTTTTGATTTCTGAATGTTCATAGAACTAAACTTTGAGTTACTAAAGATGATGTCTTTCCTCTCTGTTGGCATGAGATTTGGGATCTTTAATTCCATTTAATCTTCAAAATTCCCCATGGAATTTACAGCTGGCGTTCCCAAGGAAGTATGCACAGTTCTCATCTTGATTTTGATTAAAATAAGGTCCCGAGGACACAGAATTAAAGTGAAGGGCACAAGATACTGGTGGGGGAGGGAAGATGGGGGGGCTGTGAGGGCTGAACGGAGAGCTATTTTATTTAGAGAGTGGTGATGGTCTGGAAGTCACTATCTGTTAAGAGTTAATCGAGGCTTTTAGAAAAATTGAATAGACACAAGGGAAAATAATTCAGAAGGCTCGAGGGAAAGAGTAAGGGAATGAAACATAAGAAGTAAGGAGCAGGAATAGACCCTTTAGCCCGACGAGCTTGCTCCACTGAATAAGATCATGCCCAATCTGATCTTGAACTCTACTCCATTTGCCTGCCTGTTCTTTCTAATTCTCAAATCCCTTACAATCCAAGATTGGGTCCATCACCGTCTTGAATATATTCAATGATTCAGCCTCTGCTGCTCTCTAGGGTGAAGAATGCCAAAGATTTACAACTCTCTGAGTGAAGAAATTCCTCCTCAACTCTCTGAAATGGATGAACCCTTTTCCCTTGTTCTGAAATACAACATGTCCTTATTAATGTTCTAGTTAATGCTCCCTACTTCTAAATTCACCCACAAGAGAGAACACCCTCTCAGCATTTGTCAAGCCCTCTTAGAATCTCGTCAGTTTTAATGAGGTCACTCTCCACAAGTAGCTGACGTGGACCCAATGTGTCAAATGGCCTCCTGCACTGCAGTGATTCTGTAAGCATGCTGGTTGTGCATGATAAATCCTTCAGATATGATATCCATATCCTCAGTCTTGTGCGTGGTCAAAACAAAACCTGAATCACATTGGGAAAGGAACAGTGCAAGCAGTTGCTCTTGTTTGACCTCCAGGTGAACATACTAGCATCTGAAGTAGGAGCAGGAGTAGCCCCTAGGACCTGCTCCACCTTGAATAAGATCACGGCTGATCTGATTGTAATTCCACCCTGTAACAGTATCCACCCAAGGGATGTCCATTCCTTTGCTTATCAAATACCAAATCACCCTGCCTTAAAAATATTCAAGGACTTTGCTTTTATTGCCCTTTGAGGAAGATAGTTCCAAGGACTAGCAATCTCTTGAGAAAAAGTTTCATCTCACCTCTGTCTTAAATGGATGATTATTTGGTTTTAAACAGTGATCCCTAGTTCTTTATTTCTCCTGCAAGAAGGTACATCCTCTCCACTCTGTCAAGAGCCCAGGATCTTATATGTTTCAGTCAAGTCCTTTTTCACTGTTCTAATCTCCATTGGATACAAGCCCAGCCTGTCTAAACATTTTTGTGAGGACAATTCACCTATTCCAGGTATCAGTCAAGTAAGCCTTCTCTGAACTGGTTACAAAGCATTACCATTCTTCCTGAAAGGAATAAATGATAGCGTTCTCTTAGCTTTCCTAATCACTTGCTGTACCTGCTTACTAGCCCTGTGTATTTCATTAACTAGGACGTCTAGATTCCTCTGCATCTCAGAAGTCTACAATCTTTCACCATTTAGATAATTTGCTTCATTTTTTTTACTTTTCCTTCCAAAACAGTCAAATGCACATTTTCCCATGTCATGCAACACTTGGCAACTCACTTAACCTATCTATATTCCTTTACCAACCTCCTTATGGCCTCTTTACCTCTATCTTGGGTGCTTGATGGTCAGTGTGGCCTTGCCATATGACTCTAGGAAATCAATCCTCCCTATCTCTGTATCATCAGCAAATTTTGCAACCATTCCTTCATGCAAGTCCTCAACATAAATTACAAAAATCTGATGCTCCACCATTAATCTCAGTGGCACACCACTCATTACTTCCTGCCAACCAGAAAAAGATCAATTTATCATGAACAGAATTAGTTTTCTTTCACTTTCTTTTGGCAGGGTTGGATTCTACCAACCCAGTGAGCTGTGTATCTTGTTTGTTTGCATCTGTGTCCCTAGTTAGGTAAGAAGAGGTAAGATACTTAATGGGGTCTCTGAGCCAACCCCCACACTCATCCCCACTCCAACCCCACCACCACACTAACCATTTGGAGCCACTCAGCTCCCAACATTCTTGAAATCTTGTTTTTGCAACCATCCCATGAGCAATCAGGCTGTGAATGGCACCCCAGCTCTGCTCTGATGGACTTTGACGGCTCAAGTGCACTGCTTTTAAATCTCTCTCATTTTTTAAAAAAGTGAAGATTGATTTAAGTGATTTGAATTTTTAAAAATTGAATATTAGAAGGAATACTTCATTAGAAATATGTAAAACTACTGCCAATTAATTTAAAAAAAGGTAAATATGTAATGAAACTTTAAAAGAATAAACAAAATCCTCAGATAAACTTACCTGCTTAATGAGAGTCAGTGACCCCTTTCACAAGAACGGGGCCCCATTGGAGCCAGCTGGGGTAAAGCTGAGAGACTTGGTAAACTCCATGTGATTTATTGAGCTACTTCATTAGCTTTTCCATACTCAGACAATGAAGATCGTACACAGTGCCCTCCTCCAAATGTGTCAATTTATTCATGAAGCAGAACCTGATCTCCTGAATTTTGTGCCCTTTAACTAGAAAAGTAACCTTAAGGTGGTGCAAGTAGATCGAGAAATTTCATAACATCAGTTGCAGGTCCAGGATTCTGTGGGTTGGCAGGAAACCACAAGTACTTCTCAGATGCTTGCAGCTCTCCATGCATGAAAGGAGGCTCAGCCTTCATAGTGTCTGGCAGCCACACTCAGAGGAATCTCCTTTTCTTCTCTGAACACGAAGGCTAAGATCTTTGAAGTAGTCTTGCTTCACAGATTGTTGTAGAAAAGACTGATGGTAAAGCCTCAGAACGATGAAGATAAAAGATAGGATGAGAAGCAGGTTCACTTCATAGTTCAATGAGATCTTAGTTGATTTACCTTCCTTGATTCACTTAGTATCTGAAATTCTATCAATCTGAGTCTTGGATATAGATGAAGATTACTCACTGGGATTGAGAATTCCAAAGATTTACAATCCTTTGAATGAACTGCCCTGGGTATAAATAGCCAACCTTTTACAATAAACCTGTGTCAATTTGTTTTACGTTCCTCAGCCAAGGGAAATATCTTCCAAGTATTTACCATACCAGCTTCATTGATAATTTTCCATTTGAGTGAGATCACCTCTGAGACTTCTAATCTCCAGGGATTATACATGTATTCCCTTCTCAATTTCTCCTCAGAAGACAATACCTTCATCCAAGAGATTGCTCAGAGTAAACCTTTGTTACACTTTCTCTGACGTGTGTATTGTTCCTTAGGAAGGAAGACCAAAAAGTTATAAGACTTCACCACTTCTTTGGAAAATAAGACCTGATTGTCTTATTTTCCAAAGAAGTGGTGAAGTCTTATAACTTCCTAAACTGACAAAATAGGGAACTTTCAGGCACTTTATCACCATTAGTTTCCCAGTGACTTGACAAAGGTATCACCAGGCTCAATCAATTTCATGAAGATAGCCAGAACCTGCTTTACTAATGGTTGACCTGACCAATTCTGTTAAACAAGGCGCTCAGACATACTTCAAAATCTCTAATGATATGCTCCACCCCACCACTTGCACCACCACATCCTCCCGGTACTGTATATACAATCATAAGGGTAGAAATAAACCATCAAGCCCCTTGAGCCAGCTCCACCATTCATTAAGATCCTGGTTGATCTGATCTCTGCCTCGGCTCCACTTTCCTTCTTATTTTTCATTATGCTTGACTCCCTTATGGATCAAAAATCTGTCTATCTTGGTCTTGAATGACTCCGCCTCTACAGTTTCTGGGTAGAGGATTCCCAAGATGCATGACCCTCCAAGGAAGGGAGTTCCTCATTTCCATATTTAATAGGCAATCCTTACTCTAAAATGTTAGCCCTTAAATTTAATTCAGCAGCATGGGGAAACATCCTCTCAGCATCTGCCCTTCAAGCACCTCAGAATTTCTGCATGTTTCAAGTAGATCATCTCTCATTGTTCAAGACCTGAGTGACTACTGGCTCAACCTGCTCAGCCTTTCCACATGTCAGCCTTCATCCAAGCTTTCAACCCAGTGAACCTCTGCAGTGAACCTTGAACAAGGAGACTGAAACTGTATGCAGTAAACCAGGTGCTGCCTCTCAAGTTCCAGTCCAGTTGTAGTAAAATGACTACATTTATACCACACCACCTTTGCAATAAAGTACAACATTCCATTGGTTTTCGTAATTAATTGTGATGTTGGCATGTTATCTTCTTGTGTTTCATCTAAGTTGATGTCCAAAATCCCTCTTCACAGCAGCATTCTGGATTGTCCATCTATTCAAAGCACATTCTGCTTTTCTACTTTAACAAAGGGGAGAATCTTATGTATCCCCACATAACACTCCAACTGCCAAATTTTTGCCTGCTTGCTTGGCCTATCTGTATTTCATTCTAGGTTATGTGTGTCCCCTTTACAACTTGCTTTTGGACCTCAGTTTTAACTACTTAAATTGGCAAATTTGGTTCCTTAATCCAAGTCATTAATATCGACTGTAAGTAGTTGAAACTCAGCATTGATCCCTGTGGTATCCCACTAAATATCGCATCCCAACTTGAAAATGGCCCAGTTCTTCCCAACACTCATGTATTCCTTATACACTCATGACCATGTGGCCAGATTCTGCTCTAATTCCATCTACAAGTTTGCAGACGATACCACCGTTGTAGGCTGTATCTCAAACAGCGATAAGTCGGCATACAGGAAGGAGATAGAGAGCTTAGTGGAATGGTGTCATGACAACAACCTTGCCCTCAAGTCAACAAAACAAAAGAGCTGGTCATTGACTTCAGGAAAGAGGGCAGTGTACATGCACCTGTCTACATCAATGGCACTGAGGTCGAGAGGGTTGAGAGCTTCAGGTTCCTGGGAGTGAGCATCACCAGCAGCCTGTCCTGGTCAAATCACATAGAAGCCATGGTCAAGAAAGCTCACCAGCGCCTCTACTTCCTCAGGAGGCTAAAGAAATTTGGTTTGTCCCCTTTGACTCTCACCAACTTTTACAGATGCACCATAGAAAGCATCCTATCTGGATGTATCATGGCTTGGTATGGCAATTGCTCTGCCCAGGACCGCAAGAAACTGCAGAGAATTGTGGACATAGCCCAGCGCATTACGGACACCAGCCTCCCCTCCTTGGACTCTGTCTTTACCTCTCGCTGTCTTGGTGTAGCAGCCAGCATAATCAAAGACCCACCCACCCGGGACATTCTCTCTTCTCTCCTCTTCCATCGGGTAGAAGATACAGGAGCCTGACGGCACGTACCACCAGACTTAAGGACAGCTTCTACCCCACTGTGATAAGACTATTGAACGGTTCCTTTATACAATGAGATGGACTATGACCTCACGATCTACCTTGTTGTGACCTTGCACCTTATTGCATTGCACTTTCTCTGTAGCTGTGACACTTTACTCTACTGTTATTGTTTTTACCTGTACTACATCAATGCACTCTGTACTAACTCGATGTAACTGCACTATGTAATGAATTGACCTGTACGATCGGCTTGTAAGACAAGCTTTACACTGTACCTCGGTACAAGTGACAATAATAAACCAATACCAATACCAATACCTTACAGATCCTTGCTAGTCCAGTTGCACTGTCAGAGTCAGGCTTGTTTCTGGAGAAAAGACCTTCGAGGGTGTTACAAGGTTTGAGATGGAGAGCTGAGCCACAGATAACAATGAAGCAAATTGCAGAATAAATCCTTGGAAACCATTGTTGGTGACAATGTTAAAGTGCGCTGCTCTCTATAAAATGACACCCTAACCCTTTTGATAGACATAGGTAAAGCATTCGTGGGCTCCATGCAAGTCAAGGATTTTGGTTTCTTTTCTGGAACAAATGTGCATTAAAACAGCATCGTGACAGTGGATTCAGAGAAGAATGTGTCTCAGGCAGATGTCAACCAAAGCTAGACCACTTCCCAATAAAAGTCAAGTAAAGCTACAAACTAATTGCCCACAAAAACAATAGTCAAATCTTACTCGGTGATTGCTAAACTTGGAAGATCCTTGATACCCCCTGATCCTGCTAAATGTCAGGGTTTTGGTCAAATTATTCTGATCAAACAAAAAAATATTGTTAACAGTATGAACTTCAAAATTCACTCATTTGTAAGTGCACCGTGACAGAGTACAAATGATTACACAGAATAAATGCATGTAAAAAAAGTATATTCCAGGTACAAGTCAAAAGTAATTATTTAGCAGAAGGATAATATTCAAAAAATGTTTGCCATAAAGTTAAGCAAGTTTAATACAATCACACACAAAAAAAGATAGGTCAGATAAGAAAAAGTCTATTCAGGGTGCAGTTAAAAAATGTAGGGGTCTTAGCCACAAGTCATGCTGAAAGAAGAAGAATAAAGGTGATGGAACTGAGCAGGAGAATGGGACTAGACATTAGGATTTGGTAAAAAGACATTGACCTGATAAGTTGACATGTCTCTCCTGTTGCTTAAACTTTGATTCTGTGGCCGACATGGACAGGAAGGGAGTTTGATGGATAGAGTTTCATAATGGAGCTCTGCATGCTATGCTGTTAATGCCATAGTGTGCTTCTTTGGTCCTCAGTTGGATTTTCTTTCATATGTCAGCCATATAGAAAAGCTGGCCTCTGGTCAGGTGGGGATAACTCCAGACAGTATGACTTAGGTCTGCTTCCAATTCAGTTTTAGCACGTAATAACTGACAACAGGGGAGGATCTGAATGCATTCTTATCCCCAGGATGTTTCTGTGGGGCGAGGTGTTTAGCCAGGGCCAGGGGAGGGACTTCTGCCCATTTAAATTGCCATTTTGCCTCTTGCAAGCAAATTCCCCTTGTCCCACCTCCCCCCAACCTATAAGGAGGAAAAATTAGAGGTAAGTTGGTGTTCTGATTCAGCAGTTTAAAATCTGACTCTTGCCAATGCCTCTTTGGGTGTTAAAAATTTATCCTGAAGATTCTAGGTTACATACACAAATGGCAGGCATTGATTTAAATCAAATTGCATTCATATTCTACTCTGGGGAAAGTTGGGCAGCAACAAGAAAATATTTCAATAAACTCTGATATTTATAGCCACAAACATTCTTGTCAGGGCCAGGCACTTAAAAGTGATGTGGCTTTTGGATGCAAACCCATCGCATTGAACAGCACTGGGATTTTCTTATATATATCAAGATACTCAGGTAGCAGTTTTTCCCAGTGACTGCAATTGAGACAGGGTGAGATTTGACAGGCTGCATGTAAAGCTTTAGTAGATTTAAATTCACACTTCCTTTTTTTTCAACAGAACTCAAGTACTAGAAAATGTTATGAATTGTTCCATGAAATGTTTTTCTGTCAAGGGCCAAGAATACTGAATTGTGTTTAAAGAACTTGTCAACAGATACCAGTGGCCACAAATAGTTTGATGCGTTTGTCATTTTTATTCTGTGGATCTGCACCACAGTGTAATTATTCACCTGACTGCAGCATACTTAGTTGTAAAGTGGAGGTGAGTTTCCTTCTTTTCAGATTCAGATAGAAAGTCTCCAAGGGGTGAAAATTAATTCATCTGCGGGCACTTGTGCTAAAAGCATTTATGTATAGTCGTGACTGTCTGTTGTGCTCTGCTTGGCAACTGGCTTTGCACTGACGTCAGTGGAACCAAACTTCGACATATATGGCTCAGGCGTACTCATTCTCGATTCCCCTCTGTCATTCCAGATGTGTGGTGTTAAAGTTGCCTGCACAAAGTGCCTCTTGGTCTCAGTTTGTTGCTTTGTGGGATAGAACACATGGCAGTGTGTTGTGGCTTGATATTATTTCTCTTGAAATTAGTACAGCTAACAGTAGAGTCAAAACCATGCAGTTGGAAGGAGTGATCAGCTCACTGCATTAATGTAGATGGTACAAATCAGGGGAGGAGCCACTCTTGCACAGCTTTGGATTCGTGGTATAATTTTGGGTCCATTTGGAATGGATGCCAAAAGGGATTGCAAGGGAATTTTTTGAACTTTATATGAAATCTTATTAATTTCAGCAGATAGTTGAACAGGCAGCTGGTTTGTGGCTAACTGTAAAATGTAATTAAAATTCAGATGTCAATGGGGTAGAAATTGGTGGGCTGGTGCCCCAGTCTCAACACTGAGTGATTGGTGTCCACCCAAATCAAAACATCCAAGGATGGGTGGAACTCCTTGCTGAGGCAAGCTCACCCAATGAAGGACAAGAGTGATGAGCTACCTGTCTCACCAGAGGCAGACCTTGGGTAAGTAAAGTGATAGGGGAATTGGGGCGAACTACTGGTAGAAGATGATCCCTGCTCTTCTTATGCCATAACCTGCTCTTCTTATGCCATATTAATAACCCTCATATTCCAAGAGCACTCTCCCTCCTGCTTGTACAAGACATGCTTTGTAAAAAAAAAACAAGACAAACATCTAAAACTTCCCAACAAGCTTCTAAAGACTCTGAAGCTGGCCAGGCCCACTGCCTGGCTCACCAGTCACCGACATTAGAGGGGGGTATCTCATTGAAACCTACCGAATATTGAAAGGCCTGAATAGAGTGGACGCGGAGAGGATGTTTCCAGAAGTGGGAGAGTCTAGGACCAGAGGGTAAAGCCTCAGAATAGAAGGATGTCCCTTCGGAACAGAGATGAGGAGGAATTTCTTTAGCCAGAGCGTGGTGAATCTGTGGAATTCATTGCCATAGACGGCTGTGGAGGCCAAGTCATTGGGTATATTTAAAGTGGAGGTTGATAGGTTCTTGATTAATAAGGGTGTCAAAGGTTACGGGGAGGAGAATGGAGTTGAAAGGGAAAAATAAATCAGCCATGATTGAATGGCAGAGCAGACTCGAAGGGCTGGCCGAATAGCCTAATACTGCTCCTATGTCTTAAGGTCTTATGGTCTTAAATCTCAAAGTTTTGGGCCATTATCTAAATAAAAGACCCCATTAAAGTTACAGCAGCAGTGATGTCAACACAGATTGGCTATTTCATTTTGGCGTGCCTGGTTACTGTTTTGTGCCAAAAAGGATAAACACAAATCAATTTTGATCTCAGTGACTGTAACGTAGTTCTGTTACTGATGCTCAGATGTAGCTCCCTTACAATGCAGATATTGAACTGATAATGTAACTCTGGTATATCAGCTCCTTTTTTGCAAGACTTCATGCCTCAACTTTACTCTTGTATAAGTCCATGGCAGTTTTATTGATGCTTGTAATGAACAATACTATTTATGAGTGTAGAATATTTTTCAAGAAATGCAGATAAAAATCTAAAGAACTCAATACTTGGTTAAAGTGGCATTGAACGTTTACAAAGTCATGCATTTATTTACAATAATATACCTGAGGCTCCAGAAGGTACTGTACATTTGGTTACCATGGAATTTAGTTGTCTTTGGAGATGCATGTAATTGATCAATTACAGTAGTGATTGATGCATACATCCTACTTCCCATTACGTTCATCACTGAGGCCTGAAAGATGTCATTGTGCTGCCACGCTTGCAGTGTATGCTTGCAATTTAATTGAACAATTCCATGTTCTGAAACCAGGGCTGAGCTTTGTATGGATTTCTTTTCTGCACTTTTTTTGGGCTATCATTGTAAAAAATAGATGATCTTGAGCAAAGATGTTACTTGAATTAAAATGGCAGCAGGGCAGTGTCAGGACAAGTGTGCAGAAGGCACTTTTTGTGGTATGAATCATCTATGCTGTCAGTGACTTTGAGATGATTGCATTCTGAGCAGGCAGCTCAAGAACAGAGGTAGACTTACCAAACTGTTACCCTGGATCCTTGATTCATGCCCGTAGTGGGTGTGGCTCCTTACTGAAGTTACAGGATCACCAAATCACTCTTCTAGCCCCAAAAAATCAGTCATCTTTCTAGCTAAAAGTGAAAGCAGTTCATGCATATTTCCGATCTGCTCAACATCTAGAGAAGGAGAAAAGGAGTCCTTCAGAAATAATCATTTCATGTCATTTAAAAAATTGTTTCTCATTCATCCAAAATGCCAGCATTACCGGGACCAATGTTTCTTCACTTGGGATGGAGAGAAGTGCGAGTACCCCTGCTGCATTTTTGGACATCCTTTCGCAATCAGAATAAAGGCACTGATATCGGAACATAGGGGAATGACCCCTGGATGCTGATGCCCAAGGGAGAACTGTTCCTTTTGCATTGCCTTTTAATCATGTAAACATCAGCAAGAAATTTACATTAGATTTAGCTATCTTGATACTACAGCATGCTGAATGGGTGTTTTGGTGCCATTAGTTGAGAAGGAATATAGTTTGAAAAGCAGACCTCTGTTTATTGTCACATCTGAAATGTAGCTCCCCTACAATGCAGAAATTCTGCATTCTTTCACACTTTGCGCTCAGGAAGGCCCACTTCCTGGGCTTATCTAGAGGTCCATAAATTGTCTCTAGGGTGTGATCAGTGGCAGCACAGCTGGACAGTTGTTTATCAGAGTGAGTGGAACCCTGGGTCCAAAGCAGAATAATATCTTCACCCATATGGGTTTACCCACTCCCTCGATAGGTGCTGCCACTGCTATCAACTGGATAGGATTGAATGACCTCAATGTCCAGCTCATTTTAACCATACCATCCTCACTTGTTATCAGTTGTTGCCTTCAAAATTACATCAATACACTCTTTTATCCAACATAGTAAATGTGTGGGTAGCTCCTGGGAAGATCAAGGATAACACATGCAGCTGTTGATGATATTTGTATCTTCCCAGGGTACCAGCTTAGCATCACTATTACGGGGTCCAATCTACTAAACAGAGTCAGCGTAGACCACACAGTTGGGATTTTAAAGGCTTTCCTGGATCTCTCCTGAGAAGATGTGCTGGAAAATAGTCTAATTCTTTTCTCAAGGGTTATGTTTGTGCATTCTGTTTTGCAATGAAATCTCATCCTGGAGGTCCCAGAGGAGGAAAGCACTCAAGGCAGAAGTTGGGGGATTTGTCAGACACATGGCAGCGACAGTCAGAAGGGTCCCTCAGGTGTCCCGTTGCTGACTGGAAGAGGCATTCACACTAATTTGATACCGCAGACCTTCTCTCAAGTGCTACACTGGCCAACACACAGATAGTTCTAGTAATAACTTGTACCCAACACAGGGATCCCACCATTTCAAATCCATTCTTTCCACAGTTTAGTTGTACATTTTTCAATGGGCTACCTTGTCAGTAGTATTCCCAGCCTTGGCAAGCACGGTATTTTCATAGAACAATTTAAAGAGTCATGTGCTGCCTCATGGGTATTGTTGGTGAGTCATTAAAGCACTTAACTCAGGGGAATGGTTGATTGTAAACCATTCCACCTTCCAGACCTGAAACAAGCCTCACAATGTTTTTGAATTGCTGTGTAATTGACACTGAGTACTTAGATCAATCGTGAGACACTGACATCACTGGTAAAGCTGGAATTTTCGCTCATCCCAAACTGTCCTCTAACTGAGGGAACTTAAGGCTGTACCAGATTATTATTGGCCTGTGGTCACATACAGGCTCCAAACAGGGACAGTAGATTTCCTTCTCCAAAAGAAATTAGTGAACTTATGGGTTTTTACACGTCTATTAGTTTCATGGTCACTGTTACAAGTACCAGCTTTGTGTTCCAAAGTGATTCAACTGGTTATAAATTTGCCAAATGTCCCATTGGGATTTGAACAGGTGCCAGTCCAGACCTCTGGATTATAAATCCAGTAACAAAAGCACTTTGCTACCATAACTACTGTTGCTATGCTGTTCTGCTGCTGCACAATAGTGTACACCTTTCAGCAATACTTCCTTCCTCTAGCGAACTTCAGTAAAAAAACACTAAGCGTGAATGCATCTTCCTCATAGTATCTGCAAACCTAGCAGCCACTTTCTGCTGAAGATCTTGCTGCAATTCAGTGTTATTTGGTGTGTAGACTGTAAATCTTATGGCAATATTTCTTCCCCAGTGATGATAGAATCCCAGTGGTAAGGCATTGCTACATCAGGAGCTTGTTTGACCCTTGGCTGATAAATGTCTCTTGTGCTCCCCTATTTTCCATATCCCAGAGGAAGCTGTATAAATTCAGGCAGAAGGTGTCCAGGTGAGATGAGATATCTTTATTAGTCATATGTACATCGAAACACACAGTGAAATGCATCTTTTGTGCAGAGTGTTCTGGGGGCAGCCCACAAGTGTCGCCACACTTCCGACGCCAACGTAGCATGCCCACAACTTCCTAACCCGTCTTTGGAATGTGGGAGGAAACCGGAGCACCCGGAGGAAACCCATGCAAACAAGGGAAAAACGTACAAACTCCTTACAGACAGCACTGGGAATTGAACCCGGGTCGCTGGCGCTGTAATCGTGTTATGCTAACCGCTACACTACCATTGAAAGTTATTGAAAATCACTTTACCGTTGATGACAAATTCCAGAAACCAAAAGTAACCTGAAGAATCAGTGCTGGCAGATTAGGATGAAAGCATGTGGTTATAGAGTCTTTTAAGCAAACAACATCCCTGCACCATTTGCTTATCCAGAGACCGATGTGACATTTTCACCTGAGTATTGCCCAAGCTATCCTGCAGTGATGGTGGAATAGTTGCTTTAATTGGTGGCCAGGGGAAAGCCATTGCATTTTCCCAATGATCCACCCCACTATTTGAGTTGCTGGGATTGAGCACCATGGCAAAGGGGGCCAAAGTAAAACATGAACATTCCAACCTGCCTAATGTCATGAATACCATTGTAACTTAACATTGTGGAGACCTGGAAAATCTGCCAGCCACATTTGGCAGGCAGGCAGCAACAGAGAGGACAAAAGAAGTCAGGCAATGTGATTATGTCCATTAATAATAAAGACAGAGAATGCTGGAAATACTCAGGTCAGGCAGCATCTGTGGAAAAAGAAACAGTTAATGTTCAGGTCCAAGACCCTCTGTCAGAACTGGAAAAGGATTTTGTTTCAGATTTCCAGCATCTGCAGTTTTTTTGACATTTTTTGTCATTTCCATTACTGGGAGGATCATTGCAAGTGAGGAGCAGCAACTATTTGGGACTGGGCTTCCTACAGTATTCCTGGCCATCTCCCAGTTAATACAACAGACTAGATCTCATAAGAAGAACCTGTACATCTTACCAATCGTAAGAATCAGCAGGATTCCTTGGAATACTACAGGCATTCCTCCTACCCTACCCCTCTTGCCTCCCCTTTCTCCAGGACTAACCTCACACAGGAACAGTCCCTCAGGTTCACTGCTGTCAAACTGGCATCTGATTTCCCACTCTTGTTCACAGGCTTTGACCTCATTGCCATTGGCATAAAAGTTAAAATTGGAGACCCAGACACATCTCAGGTTAAAATCCAGATTATTTTCGATGTAGGGATTTGGTCTTTGACCTGATAAAATTAAAAGGACTCTGGAGGTGTGCATGTACGTCACTTTTTATTGTTTGGAGACGATCATTACAGTGAGATTTATCCCATATTTCTGTTAGATTGTTTCACCTAAATATATATGTTCCAAAGTTCAGCTTTCACTGGGACTTCCAGATACAGGATGTCTGTATAACTGGAGTTCAGGTACAGGTTAAGGGGTTAAATGCTCCTGCTCCTCTGTTCCTTTATAATTGGAGCGTTCAAGTGCAGGAAATTACATTGGCAGCTGCCTTTAAATCAAAATGTCTGGTCTTGAAAAGGCCTATTCTCTTTTCTCTCATCTCTCCCACCCTCCCATATATGTGGAGCCTCTGCAATCACATGGAGGGCTAATTTCTTTGGGGATTCTCCAGGTCCACTGCGTAATTTACAGGGAATATCTAGCGGAAAATGGCACTGATGCTGATTTTCCTGGGGTATCTGCAGATAATTAGTTTATGCCTGCATGGATTTACCCTGCCCTCCCCCCCCCCCCCCCCCCCATATCTTTGTGCCACCCTACCTCGGCTATAAATAACATGTACATAAGAGGATGGTTTCCTATCAATGCTCAATTAGAGAGCACAGCTTGTCCTAACATGGCTATGGCACATCATCGAGATTTATAAAGGCCGTTTGCATATTAAACTGATCTAGGGTACAAGAAATGCCAGAACTGTACAAACACATGCCGTCAACACCATACTTCGTCTCTTTGTTCAGCCTTAGGCAATCATATAGCAAGTCTCTTAAGAAATAAAGGTAATTTAGAGCAAATGTGTATGATCAGATTCATTTTATGCCTTATGTTTAATACACAGCTTCTCTCCCCAGAGAACAGTAAACGTAATAAAATAAGAACAGTGCGCATAGATGTTAAAGGATTATGTGTCTTTTTTCACTGCTGAGGGGAGAAGATTGTGTTTACAGGCTTGAATGCACACTTGCTAGGCCAAGGCAGCAGTTGATTGTGCTAGAACGCTCTGTCAGGCAATGATTTGTCAAGTAGTTTATCACTAATGTCACTTTTCAGCGTGTTGTCAGAGGTAACATATCGCCCCTTTCCCTGCTTTATACCCATTTCATGTAGAAAATTTGTATTTACTTTGGGAGTGTAATTTGTTCCTCCTGGATAATATGACCCTTAGCGGAGCCGGATCATGGGTTAGTTGAAGTGATATTTTCCTGGTAATGGTAGTCGTACATCATCCTTGTCAGCCTGGGTTAGAAGGGAAGAACATTACAGCTCCATTTTAGTGCTTGCAGACATCTGGGATTATTTGCCATAACAAAGTATGACATGACCAGTCTACAGAGTGCATTAAATTTTTACCAGCTCCTCCAGTGAGCTGCACTACACAAGCCCACACCCTTGGCAAGCTTTAATGATGAAAGCCTCAGTGCTCCTGCCATCCTTCAGCAAGGTGATTGGATGATGTCATTTGTCAAGGCAGCCACTGCTTTCCTTGTGCTGTGGACTGCTCACTTCCTGCAGTCTCCCAGTGTTACACTCTGCAGCAAAGGGCAGCTTTGGAGTGACATACTGGCATTAGCAAGGCCCAGAGACATGCTCGAGTTTGTGCAGAAATTACTTCTTCTGCTGAACACGGTTTAACCCACCCTTATGACAAACCTTTCTCCTGCTCTCGCTCAGCAGAGTCAAAGGGAATGTGAAGCTTCTCCTAGCTGAAGCTTCGATGTACGAGCTGAAATCTGACTACTGTTGACGCTGTTTGGCTCATTTTTTGACATAATGCTTACAATCACAATCTGGACTGGGTGGTGTGCACTGAGGCCTACCTCTGAGGGCTTCAGTTCATACACGCTCTCTCCCTGCCTCCAACCTTCTCTCCTCTTCCCATTTTCCCACACATCTTATCACAGTTTAGTGCAGTTACACCAACATTGCCATTAATTTGACCCCAATTTACATTTGCAGATCCACTTCCGATGGAAATGATGGGGTGTTGCACATTACGCTTTGAATCCCTCTCAACTGGAGTAGATCCCCGCACATGTAACACCTGGAGATGAGCAGTGCTTCTGGTCACAGATGTGAGAGAAAGGTCCTTTTTGCCCAACAATGCAAAAAAACAAATTACTGTCCTGCTCTGTCCTGCAGCAAGAACAAAATGGCAGTCACAAATGCATGCACTACCACTGGCAGCCATTTTACTTTTAGAACTCGTACACTTTGATTTCCAAGGTAGAAAACAGACTCTGTTCGGCAGCATTTCCAATGCAAGTAGTGCATCTGTTGTAGTCTCTTGAAACATTGCAGCATCAACAGCTGAAAAATGTTTTATAATTATGGTTTAAACTTTGAAATGTAGTCACAGGTTTTCTTAAATGTATGCAGGATTTAAAATTTGTGTGTTTAACATCACCATTAAAGGTCTGATGACTCTGGACTGTTTTATAATCTGAAAATGAGCTAATTCTGCACCAGTTTCTGCACCAGTCCCAGAACTCCTGTTTCATTTGCCTCGTTGTCAACACAAGAGGCTAACTGTAAAGCCTCTTTACAGTGACATGAACCCAGTCACCTTGTCACTTCATACAGCTCTGTGTCAGAGAATCTCCCTATTGTTGAAGGCTGTGACCCATTTCCTTCCTTTCTAGAATTACCTCCACCTCACTGCCTGTTGTCGGGATATGGGGTGGCTCTTCATCTGGTCTTCATGACACAAGTGAAACAACAAGACCCCTTGTTAGCCCACATAACTCTAGTCTTAACTGCTTGATGTTCTGAATGCCACTGAAATACTTCTTGAGCTGAGACCTGGGTTTGTCATGATTGCTGTGGCGCAAAGTGAATTTTTTGCAGAATCCCCAAAATATGTTAAAGTAAGAGAGCCCTGTTATTATTGTAAAATCAGTCTACACTCTGTCCAGAGATGTTCTGAAATTACCTCATGCCCTCTCCCCTTCTGACTAGTTCTTTCCCACACCTCTAAAATGATGGAGCCCCCTAAACCTCTCCAATCTTATCTCTCCATCATTCATGCTTGTAAAGTCTGAGGTTTGCACCATATAATTGCTGCTTCCTGAAGCTACCTCATCATTCTTTGCTCAGTTCAGCACTAGTGCCAATATATTATGGGCCTTGGCCTTTTGCCTTGCCTTCTGAAGTGGAATAAAATGAAGGTTCCACTGGGAATCCTGCCAAAACTCAGAGAGTAAATAATGGTCATTTCCTTATAATATTGCCCTGTTTGTTTCTTTATCTCATGAAGCTACCTCCTGCAGGAAGAAAATGGCTTTCACTTAGTGGACCAGTTGGTGTGGCTGGTGGGTGGTTCTCAGTTATCGTCTTTCACCTTTGGAAGCCAAGGGAAAGTGATGAAGGTCTCATTTTCGTGATGGCCATTAAGAGTCACAAGTATACCATGTTAACTGAAGGCTCTTTCTGCCTGGTCTCCAGTAGGCAAAGTCTGGTCAGCAGCCAAGCATTCATGAACAGAGAGCTGAATAATAAAGTTCGATCATACAGAGAGTTGTCTGCTGGGTAATGGTGGATAAATTCATCTTATCTTCTGACATTTGATTCTAATGAGTTTCAGTGGAATTTCAATGGGTGCTGAGTAGTGCGATGTTTAAATTACGGGAATAAAGTCCAAAGGACTGGACCAATTATCTGAAGACATGAGATTGAAAGACAGCATAACAATTGGGAAATACAAATTCAAGGTATTAATTGAATCCTTTTTGAAACATAAGCTTCTTTGACTAAAGGGAGATCACTAAAGCTCATCTGGTTCACTGACATGCGTCAAGGAGGGTAAATTTATCAGCGTTACCCATTGTGGACAACATGACCCTGGCCCATCAAATGTCGTTGACCCTTAACTGCACCCTCAGTGTCAGAACCAATTCAGGGTGGACAATAAATGCTGACATTACCATCAATATCTGCCGAACATACAGTACCTAGATAGGGAAAACGCGGTGTGGGCCCAGATAGGGAACACGGGGTGTGGGCCCAGACACGGAACACGCTGTGTGGACACAGACACAGAACATGCAGTGTGGGTCCAGGCACAGAGTACAAGGTGTGGACCAAGACACGTATAGGGTGTGGATTCAGACATGGAGGTCTTAGCAGCTGAATTTCTAACCCACCGGCCTCTCCTCACTGCTCCAGCTGGCAGTGATCATTCTCAGTGACTTGTGCTTTGGTGCCTCAGTTCAGCTTCTTCAGACAAATAGTCCACAGTAATTGCCAGGTGCATGCTCCTTGATTTAAGGCATTTGGCTATTCTGTTAGTCAACTTTTATCAGCTGCATCCACAGTATATTAATGAATACTACAAAAAAATACCTCAGATGCTGGAAATCTGAAGTAAAAACAGAAAATGCTTGAAACACTCAGCAGCTCAGGCAATATCTGTGGAAAGAGAAACAATGACTTAGGTCATAAATCTTTCACCAGCCTCCTTGCTCGTGTTCTGCTTCAATCTAAATTCTGATTTTGTGATCCAGGTCTTTGTGTTTGGCCTACCACACCTTGTCTCTGCACCCCTGTAGTTGTTGGTGGTGTAAGTGACCAGAGCCACTTCACAAATGCTCCCAGGATCAGTATTAGAACAGCAACTAGAATACAGTGAAATTCCTCAGGAAAGAATGGTTTGTTCAGAGAACTACTGATTGGTGAAGGCAGAAAAGCAGAAGCTGACTAATGGTTGTCTGTTTTGTAATTTGCCCATGTATTTAGAAGGAGGCTTTTCACCATTTTGACATTTTTCCAGAATTTGTAAAAAGGTCACATTTGAGCTACATAACACTTAAATGGCCTTAAGGTGAGTCTTTATTTTCATATTTTAACCGACAAACACAGAGGATCTGTAGTTAATTTCTTTGATGTGCAAAGAGGAAAAGAATCTCATTACAGCCTGGAGGCACATTGCATGAAACAAAAGCATATGACCTTGTAGGCTGAACTGTCGCAATTTAATCAAGGTTCTTCGTTGAGCTACAAGAGGCAACTTAATTCTCACAACCTTGACTGATGATGATCGCTAAAGTGGTTGTTAATTGGTGAGAATAGCTCTCGTCAATCCTGAAAAGGTCTCCTTGGAGGGATCTGCGTTTCATGTAGTGAACGTGACAGATTGTCTGCATTTCCATACTGGAACCAGCCCTCACTGTTCTCCACATAATGCGCGTTCAGTCTCTGTGGTGGGATTCGAATTTACCCAATAAAAAATTAATTATGGGAATGTCAACAAAATATATTGCCTGTCAAAGAGTAATGGGAGGGCAGTGGTTACTGCTGGTGAAATTGAGGAAGGCCACATGGGACAGTGCAGAAAGGTGTACAGCCTCTGGCAGCGTTCCTCTGGTTCACAGGGAGTTTAACCTTGGCAAGAACTTGGGAAATTGGTTCCTTTTGAGTAATTGATAGTATTTGAATTGCAGTGCAAAGCAGGAGGAGGCAACAAGGAATGTGAGCTTTGTGAAAAGGCAAGTGCTATGGAGCCGAGAATTTTAAATGGAATGCATCCAAGTACAACAAAGAACAGTAGTTTGAGGATCGGCTACAAACTATTCAAAGCAAACTGCAGTCCATTCTGCTACGTTGGAGGCTGGAGGTTGAAGTGCCTCCTAAAGAAAACTGCTTTCTGTATTCTGTTGATTTTAATGTTGTTGCCTGGTCTGTCAGGAATCATTTACCATCAGAAATGCACTGAGCAGTAATAATGTCAGAGGCATTACAGCCTAGTAGCAGACAGCCAGGTCCCACAAACAGTGATGACATAAATGACTGAAGCATCTGTTTTAAGAGTTAGTCAAGGGGTAGATGCCGGCCAGATCGCAAGGGAAAACCTCCCTGCTGCTCTCTGGGGTCTTTGAGGTCCATCTGAGAGAGCAGACATGGTTGTGATTTAGCATCTCATCTAAAAGGCAGGAGTGCAACATTTCCTCAGCCCTACATTGAGCCGTTTATGTCCATGTAGGGCTTAAACCTGTGAGCTTTGATTCAAAGAGTGCAGCCACAGGGCCAAGGGTAAACTAAATGTACATGGTTTTCCTCATGTATCTTTACTAATATTTTTCTTGTGCATAACATGGAATATAGCCAAAGCATAGTGTTCCTATGTGTCTGTGGGCTCAAAGCTTTTATTAAGAGAGTCACAGATCCAGCAAATATTTTATTGTTATTCTACTATAAAGCCCTAAAGGATATTTGAAAGAGATTTCTCTTCTCGGTGTTGCTCACTTTTTTATTCACTTCCTGAGTTACCAGTTAAAACAGAATTACTTATTTAAATCTAGGTTTTTGTCCAGATCATTTTTTCTTGCACTTAAATAAAATAATTACTCAAGGAGTGGATATGGGTGGAGTGTTTTTCTTTCCTTCAGTTTGCAAGGCTCTGCCATGTGACCAGGTGAGGGATTTGGCTGTGACTGAACTCAGCAGTCCTTTCTCCACCACTGGAATTTGGCTTACCATTCCTCAACCATCAACCGGCAGCCTCCTATGGGAGGAACAACTGAAAATCCCCCACCATTTCAATGACGTGTGTGCAGCCTGGGATTACAGATCTCTTCTAAGAGGAAACAGACTTGACTCCCACTCATGTCTCTTCAAGTCATTGTTCACCGTGGCCAGCTCATTACCCCAGTTCCGTGCTTTCTTGCTGTTATGAATCTACTTTTGCTCAAAACTGTGAAAGACACAAAATAAAGACAATTGTTCAGAACTCCTTCTTTAAACAGAGACTTTTTTTCACCCAGTGGTGGTCTGGAGCTCGTTGCCCAAATGGGCGGTAGAGGCAGAAATCTTCAACAGATTTGTAAAGGAGCTGGATGAGTATTTGAAGTTGAGATGTAGGCATTAGGATTAGCTAAAACTGCTCTCCTTTTGGTTGAGCTGGGCATGTTGAACCAAATACCTAAATTTTGTGCCATAGATTTCTGCAGTTTGATGATTGTGTAATGTGATATCATGCACGTTTCCAGAAATGCAGTAAATCTCATTCACTAATCATAGTTGAATTTATACAAGTATACCTGTTACAATTAAGCTGCACAAGACATTTTACCACACTATAATGGCATCATAAAAATACAAGTTGTCATCACTGTTGTTCGATCTCTGACCTTTTGGAACTCCTTTACTGGTATTCACAGTATTTCCTTTGCCAGTCAAGATAGTGAAGTGTGTCTGTCCTGAACTCCAGTATGCAATAAGGTCTGTGATTTTTGAAGCTTGATTTTTTTTGTGCTGATGTTCGCAGCATCACTCCTTTGACAGACTGCACTTGCAAAGTGTGAGGACTGTGAATACCACTCAAAGTGGTTTTCACACATATTCTCATGACAAAAACTTTTATTAAAATCTCCAAGAGGCATGTAGAGTTGTGAGTCAATATGAACTGTGAAGGTAAGAGCCCAAATTGTGCAAATTCTGTTGGCCCACATTTTCCTCAATTTGAATATATTCAAATTGAATTTAACCAACATAAGGATCTGTTTTTAATTAAGTAATGAATGGGAGCAGATTGTTCTTTTGGTAACGCAAAGACCAATGATTATTCCTTGTTCTAGATGTTGCTGTTGCAGAGATTATCCTGCTGTGAGCTTTCATAGGAACTAATCATATAAGCATGCTGGAAAAAAACACATATATCAGAAGCCAGGAACCTCATATGCATGAAATTCTTTAAAATAATCAAGAAAGCTGAAAAAATGTAGCAACAATGTAATAGAAGAGGAGGAGGTCAGGTAGACTTGAGATAAAAAGATTAAAATGAAAAGGTGTTCCCCACAACCAACAGAAAATACATACTTTGATCCCATTTAAAGTTCTTAAGCATTATAGCTGGAAAAAGCAAGTGGAATTCAAATCGAGATCCAATTAGGGATCTCAGTAGATCATTACTGTTAGTTATAAATCTCAATTTGCTTAGTATCAACAATAGGAATAAGAATTGTATGATTAATGGGCAATAGTTGAGTCACAACTAATACTGCAGTGCAGGATTCTGGAACCACTGAAAGTTCCAGAGAGTTTTACAATGATACTCATCCAATCAGGCAAAATGCAGTGCAAATCTCTAGCTTTTAACAAAATTGGACATGACTAGGGAATAAGCTACTCCGGACTCTGTTATCATTAAATGTTCTGATATTTGCTGTAGTTTTCCATTGAATTGGAGGGGGATTGATGGATGTACGAGAGAGAATAGATTACAAGGGAATAAGTGGGGCAGTGGGACTGATGGGAAGCCCTGAGTGCCTGCATTAACTCCATGGGCTAAATTGTCATGTTGTGAGAAAAAATAAAATAAAATGAGATGCATATGGAATATACAACAAGAAATGGTGATTTTCCTTGTAATATACCGGAGTCACATTGGTAACAAGGAAAATATGGTCTTTAGCTTCCTCCACAATAATCAGAAGTTGTTTCACAAGAAGGCTAACATGCACCACACTCATGCACGGAAGGCAGTTGACTACCCTCTGATTAACCAGTCATGTGAAAGAGACAGAGGAAACACAGGAAGGGCCTGGAAACCTACCTGGTCCCAGTGAGCAGTAGGTGCCAGTATACCCTGAGGCTGCAGTGGTCCTCTTAAAGAGAGAAAGGCAGTAATGAGCACCTTGCTCACTCCCCAGATTCCAAACTGTCCATTTTGTTTACATCAAGAATCAGAACAATACCTTCACACTCTTCTGTCCTCTTCAATGTCAGCCCCTTGCCTCTTCTTCCCACACTGTGGTGGTTTCCACAAGAGACCACGTATCATTGTACCTGGCAATGACAAGCTTCTTCTTAATGGTGGGAATCCATTGGGGAGCCCATATTACAAAACATGAGATTCCTAATCCAAGAGAATGGTTTGTATTCTCGGCAGAACTAGCACACAGTGGTCCTGTGCCAACTCCCATCCAACAGTGAAGGCATCCTGGAGGGAGATGGAGGCCTATTCAAAATTTAGAAAATATACTAGGAATCGAAACCAGGCTCCTCAGATGTTGTGCTTTCGCCTGAATCTGGTATTTTTCATTTATAACCTGATTGGGAATAAGTGCAAGGATAGAATGAACCTTTACATTGCTTTAACTGACAACTGTCATCAAGAATTACAAATTTAGTCGAGCAGTCTCAGATGACACTTTGCGTGTGGGATTGCGAGCAGGAATTCTACCCCTGTTACCATGACAGGTGGTGAAGAGAGTTGCTTATTTCAGTCTTGGTGGGAATTGTCCTCAAGCATCTGATGGAAGATTGAGATTATGCATGGTTCCTTTCAGGAGGATGTAACTGCCACAAAACCATTAATGTTTAATAAAAAAGAAATTTTCAAATGACTGGAAATAAATCACTGGTGATAATTCAGCATTTCTGGTTTATTTCTTAATTACAATCTAGTTAAATCAACATAATAGAAAGCTGTCATTTTTTAAATGCTAGTGCTAGTTGCAGCTTTACCCCAGAGCAAACTTGATATTTTATTCTGTTTTTAGTATTACACAAAAACCTCAAGGGAAATTAGATCATATTTATAATACTCTTTTCATTTACTGGGTTGCCATTGATCCCATTAACTTTTTGTCTAGACCTTAACAACTGGGAATACAAAAGAGGTCCTGGCCTGCCTGCTGCTTATTTTAAACCTTTAAGTGGCAGGGTGCAGTTTGCCCTTCCAGGACAAGTGTTTAGCTATTAATCTGACACTGGTCTATCTAAAATGTGAATGCTACACACACTGGGTGTTTGTTGTTGGTGGAGAGACACCCATTGCCACATCTGTCCCTCATTGCTGGCAAAGTTGAGGCTGGAAGTCATCTTGCTGACCTTTCACTTTTGGCCTCTCACCTTCAGTTTCTTGGGTCATCTACTGCATAAGCAGAATAAATACATGAAATATAAAAACTGGGTGATAAATTAGTCTTGAATTCCTTTTTGGAATTCTATTGATGTCACCATTATAATTCTACGATTCCCATTCAGTGAGCTATTTTTGTATGAATTAGATGTGTGAAGAATGGAATTAGAGACAAGAACATAAGAAATAGGAGAAGGAATCAGCCATGCAATGCCTTGAGCTGGTTGCAGCATTCAGTGGCTGATCCGGTGCTTCAGAATCACTTTCCAACCTGATCCCAGAATTGTTTGATTTTCTTTGTGTCCAAAAATCTACCAATTTCACGTGATTAAATATCCACAACTCCTTGGGTAGGTAATCCCAACAATACTCCAAATAAAGAGATTTCTCCTCATTTCAGTTTTAAGTGGCCAACTCCTTATCCCAAGATAATGCACTGATTTCTGAATTCTCCAGACTGAGGACACAGCCTCTCAACATCTGTCCTGTCAATCACTTTCACAATCTTGTTTGTATCATTCTTCTAACCTTCTGTGAGAATAGGCCAGTCTTATAATATCTCTTTGTAGGACAAAACAGTTCTTCCAAGCAAGTTGCTTTATCTCACATATTCTCACATCATGCTCATCCTACATCTTCATGCTCATTCTCTCAATTTGTTACTATCCATTTGTACACCACTTTCAATTCCCTCACAGCTCCCTTTCACACTTAGCCTTGTATCATCAAAAGTGAACATACTACATACTATCTTTTCAAAGACAAAGGTGAGTTTACTGTCACATGCACAAGTGTGTGTATGCACAGGTGCAATGAAAAACTTACTGGCACAGCATCACAGGCACATAGCATCAGAGACACAACATTCACAAAAAAACAAACATTTTTATACAATATTTACAAGAAAGAACACAATTAGAACAAAAAAATTGTCTAAGATATTAATGTAGATTGTAAATGGCCACAATTGAATAACTTCCCAAGACCTGCATTTGTACAGTGGAACTGTGAGTAAGGGCAGCTGATAACCAGGGGACTTAACCTCCTTCACACTGTGCCTATGATGCTGCTGCAAGTAAGTTTTTCCTTACACCTATGCACACATGTATTTGTGCATCTGACAATAAACTCGACTTTGAACACCTTCAGAAAGTAACTCTGAAAACTTTTTTTAAAAATCCATGTTTTTTTGAATTCAATGTCTTCGGAAATTTTCATTTTCGCAATTTTTGTTTCTTTAGTATTATCCTTGAATGTGACTGTGTAGCATAAGTGGGTTAAACATTGGAGTTAATCCTCCAGTTTAAGTCAAGTCTTCACTGAAGGGTTAAGGATGTCCCTAATCTGTTGGGTACAATGTGTGAGTTGTATCTGCGCAAACCCATTCCAGTTCCTCAGGGGCACAGGCCTATGGAACAAAACCTTCACAAACTCAGTGCCAATTTCCGATGTCTCTCAATCGAGCATCAAGTTGAATTACTGTGGAAAAAGGTGGAAACAAATAACATTCTCCTTCATTCAGGGGATGAATTAATGATTTCTGCACTGCACAAAATTGCAGCAACAAAGTAGACAGTTTTTGTTACCACGTGCAGCTTTGCTGTGTCACTGAGGAAATAGAGGGAGCTAAACCGATAATGTTTCAGGTGGGTAAAGTTTCATTGGAAATGCACTTTAAGCTTTCCAGCATGACGGCATTTTGCTTATGCATTTGCATTTGTTTTTTTGACTCTGCTCACTTTTCCCTTGGCTTGCTGAACTGTGCAGCCCAACAGAGTCCCACTTTTGATTTCTGATCTGCATTGAGTTCGCTGCAGGGTGTCTGAAACCAAGTTCCATTTTCCATCCTTCACTTTGAAGAACAGAACACTGCGAAACAAAATTTGAAACGAATGGATCGCCTGACATTCCTTGGGCCAGTGTCTCTTCCACGTGTTAGAAAGGTGGCTTTGACTTTTAAAGGCTTCTTGTTCCCTCAAATCATGGAAGAGAGTAAATGCAGGTTTTGAAAGTGACAAACAAGGTGGACAGCAGAATTCAGTAGAAGGGTTAATTGACATCTCACGGATCGTTATCAGTTACCCTTGCTGGATTTACTGTGCTATGTGCCTAAATCCTTCCATATACTGTTTTCCCATCTCCATGACAAAGCTGGAATTTGGGAATGCAGGAGAGTCAGAGCTTTCTTGCTGGACAAAAGGTGAACGTACTTAAATACTGGACTTTGATTCTCTCCTCTTGTTGACCTAATAACTCATTGCTGGATACATGTCTAAAGGAAGAAAGAAAGAGACGTATTCCTGTAGACTCAATCAGGACATCCCAAAGTACTTGTGCAGTTTAGTTACTGCAGAACATGGTAGGCCGAAGGGCCTGTATTGTGCTGTATTGTTCTATGGTTCTATGGTAATCTGGGAAATGCAACAGTCAATTTGAGCAAAGAAAGCTCCTACAACAGCAATGTAATAATGAGAAGGTAGTCTTTTTTTAATGATGTTTGTTGAACAATAAACATTAGCCAGGATTCTGGAGATAGTTCCTCTGCTTTTCTTAGAAGTAATGCTGTAACACTGGTTACCTACGCTTAAGTGGGCACATGGGGCCTTGGTTTAATGCAGCTCTTCTGTCGGTGCAGCAGCCCTTCAGTACTGCAGTGTAGTGTCAGCCTAGAATCTTGTGCTTGGGTTTCCGGAGTGGGATTGGAACCTACAAACTTCTGACATGGATGTAGAAGTATTAACATCTGAACCACGAAGATACCTAATGCTCCTTAGTTGTTCGTCCAGTTGCATTAATATTAGCGATTATCAGCATGCTGGGGAAAAAAAACAGGACACAACATAGTGAACACTGGCGTTGCACTTAATCTGCAGGCATCAATTTGCACAAGGAGCTCTAGCTGATTGTTCCATGCCTAATGCAGGCTGTCACCCTGGCTGACATCAGATGATTCATAACGGATCAGAAATCAGAACTGGGATCTTGTTGGACTGCACAGTTCAACAAAACTACTGGAAAAGTGATTGGAGTCACAAATAAATACAAAACCAAATCCTGCTGAAATAAACACAGACAATGCCTTTAAAATGAAAGGTCAATGCCCTAAATGTTAATATTGTTTTTGTCTTCATTGATGTTGCCTGACATGCTGAGTATTTACAGCATTTTCTGTTTTTATTTGAGACAGATTCATGGTATATGTAAATGCATGATGTCACTGCATGGAATATTTGATCATGTGAATCGCTTTGTGCATGTGCACAATCTGAGATGAACCTTGAATAAACCACAAACACCTTCCTGAGCTCTGTGTTTCCCACAGATTACTCGGCACACTGCATGTTACTCTGCTGGAGACCGGCGACCCACAGGGATCTATACATTATAAAATGTGCAGATGTTTTGTGATAAATTTGTGTCTGCGACTTCTGCGCAAGTTAATGCTCAGGGCTGTAATACTCTCAAAACATCGGTGATCTAAATTACATGCACATTTCAAATACTATGAAAGGAAGTTACATGGAGCTGTTACATCAAACTGGTATCAAATAGCTTGATACTATTGTATTGGAAGCAGGCCAAACCCTTTCACTAATGGCACAACAGGACCCAGCTGTTTGATGCATCAGCTTTGGTCTTAGGATAAAGCTGAATTTTTTTGTCATATTAAACCTAGACTTTAGGAATGAATGTCCATAAATCTGGGTATGACTGTTGTTTCGCCTTAACATACTTCCAGCACAAATTACACATTGTGCAGCATTTTTGTTTAGACGGCAGGACTTGCTATAAAGTATTTGACAGCATCAACATCTGAAAGACAAAATGATTATCCAGTAAATTATCAACATATTCAATGACTTTTTTGACATAGATCACCAGCGTGTGATGTTTTGGACTTTCAAGGTTGCAAACATCAGGGAAATAGTTTAACAGTGAGGTGGGAGATCTGAATTTATATTTCTATTTAGAGCGAAGAAAACATAACTTCTGTATGTAAACATTACAGGATGAAAATGGCGGTGAATAATGGCACACAGTGACAGCTGTTAGACCAGGCAATGGTGAGGCCTGCTGCTTTCTCAGTGATAATTTAGCGCTGCTGTGTAATTCCATCTTTTCTCCCCTGGATGGAGATCCACAGGCAGATGGTAAGAGCTGAAAGCTCTCTGTAGAATAATCTCAGCAGCATGCAGAATGCACTTCCGAGAAGTTGGGCCTCCATGGGCATTTTATGACAGCTTAATGTGCATCGTTCACATTTGCTCATTTCAATTTCGCATTATATAAAAGCAGTTTAAAATGCCAGTTGTGGTGCTGTAAAATGTTCGCTTTAGTGTTTATCTTTCTTGTTATCAAAAACCAATGCTGAATAATGAAGCTGAAGCTTTGCCCTTTGGTAGCACGATAGCTCATTACCCAAGAGCTGCCTCCATCTGCACTCATGGGTGCTTTGGGAGCCATTATGATTATGGTGGAAATCTCAGAAGCCATTATCAAGAGGAGACAGAGGGCTTACTGTAGACTGCCTAATGGGCTAATTTGTAATTGGGAGAGGGAAATAAGTTACTAGCTATAGCTTTATTTGATGGAGTGTGGCAGAGTGCATGCTAAATGTGATAAATGAGCAGGAAGGCTTGTTTGCACAATGGGTTTTACAAAGCCTCTTTTCTCCTGAGCATTGGCAACATGCTGACTGGTTTTGCGATTCGAGGGAAGGGAAACTCTGGGGAGTAGGTGAAGGTGCAAGAAGTGTTGTTAAATGGCAATATCATGAAGGAAGCTAATGGCAAGGAAAAGCCCTCCAGACTGCCTACTTTTGCACGCAATTATGGAGCTGATTTTTGAGATAAAAATATATCAATGTGAATTTGAAATAATAATCTAATTTTGTGTTTTTGCCATTAGAGGAGGTTTATGCTCATTAAAACTTGGGTTGAACACACAAATATGTTTCCATGCAATCATGTGACTGCCTGAAAGGTAAATTGAGGGCATTTTGAGTAACCAAGAATGTATCATTATAGCTGTGTGACATTAGAGTTTGTTAGTGGACCATAGACTCATATATTTATGTTCTGGGAGAGAGATGTTTGTCCTGGCTATGTTTTAATGCAAGTCATTGCAACACATAATATTTTTCAGGTATGAAAAAGCAAAAGGCCAAGAAGTTTTTGTGCACATACAGATGTTTGCTAAAATGGCATCAGCTTTGTGTAGGGAAGCAATTTTCTTTTGTAGTTCATGTGCCTGGTGTCAAACACATAAGCATTCAGAAGTGCAACACCCAAAACATTGGAGGAACTCAGCAGGTCAGGCAGCATCTATGGAGGGAAATGGACAGTCAACATTTCAGGTCGAGACCCTTCACCTGGACTGAGACCCTCTATCCTCTGGCATTTGAAGTAGTTGTATGCAGTGACCATGTGTTATTATATATGAACATAAGAAATAGAAGCAAGAGTAGGCCAATGGAACCTCTCGTGCTGCACTGGCATTCGATGCAATCACGACTGATCTTCAACCACGGCACCATTTCCCTGCACCAGCCTCACATCCCTTATTTTCCTTAATATCTAAAAATCTGCTGATCTTAGTCTTGATTATTCTCGACTTCATTATCCTCAAATTATCCCCAACATGATTAATCATTAAGGTATTTTCAAAAAACATGAACGTAAAACCATCATCCCATATCACAGTCAGAGCTCTTATAGCAATGAGAACTGCTTTATGAGTCATTGGGGTGAACTTGGGCCATCCTTTGCCTGCAGCTGGCAGTGGTCACAGACTTCCAATCAGGAAAGCATCCTTCCACCACTACCTTCTGCCTCCTATCACCATGCCAATTTTGGATCCAGTTAGCCAGCTTGCCTTGTATTGGGTGAAATGCAGATTTCAGTGGTGGCCTTCCCAAAGAAGGCTCAGATAACTTGTGTTCCAGCAGGCTTTCTTCCTTCTACTTAAGTCTGCTCCTGCAATTAATGACTGCATCATTTCTGAAGCTTGTAAGCATGCTTAAATGTTCCAATAGCATCGTCTAATGTGTTGCATGCTGACTGATGTCACATGCATCGATGATCGTGTTACAGTTTCCCATGTGCTCTATCTGCTCATGTAAGTGCCAGTGACATTTACAGAATCAGAAAACACTAGGCAGGTAAGGCAGAATTAATGCAAAGAAAAACATAGTTAATGTCTCAGATCTGAGACCCTACATCAGACGTGAAATGATAATTCTGTTTCTCTTTCCACAGATGCTGCCTTTCCAGCTGATCATCTCTAGCATTTCCTGTTTTTTATTTCAGGTTTCCAACATCTGCTGTATTTTGATTTTTCAATGACATTTATCAGTCAGCTTGCAGCTACAAATCTGTTGCATTGTGATGAACGTGCGCTGGACAACAGAATTTCCAGTGTGTAATCTTTAGAAACAGGCATGAGCTCTTCCTTTTTCGTGGTCATTGCATTCTACCCACCATATTCCTCAACTGTTCTCCAGAGATTCAACTAGTTGCCTTGTGAACCAATTTATTGCCAGCTTCAATAGGAAAGCCAAAGAGAGCTTTCAAGAATGCAGCTGAAGATCATAGTTCTCTTGAATTGTATTGCATCGGTACCTCTGGTTGCTCTGGGAATTGGCATCAGAGCATGCAACAAAAATAAGAGAGTTCTGTCTATAACATAATGTGCCGTTTTTACTTTTGGCCATAAGGATGACTCATATGGGGATAATAGCCAGGTTTACTCTCCGAAAATGGTCCAATTTATTTTGAGCCACATGACTCCAGAATAAAGATGTTTTGTCTGGTCAGGTATCCAAGGGAGGGCAAAACTACTTGATTCAAATACAAGTATCTTTTGGATTTTATTTGTATTTATGTTTGATCTGAAGCTCTTTTTGAGTCTAAATTTCCTTTGTCCCAGACTAATTTTGAGGTAATTTCCCAGCCTGTCTGCTGAGTTGTCCATCTAAAGTCGCTGGAGAAAGAAAAGCCTGAGAGACTCAATAGACTGTTAGCAACATCACATAAAGGTTAATAGTCAAGGGCTTTGAGTCTGGGCCAGTTTATGTTGCTTATTAGCACAGCATATGTGACCATTTATTATTTTTTATCTTCTGTGGAGGGATAGTTAGACATATAACTACTGTAAATCTACAGTATTCTGTTGCTTCTGCTCAATTATCCATTTACTGTTTAATAAATCTGCTTGGCAGTTTATTGCTGAGACACAGTTCAGTGAAGGGATATTCTATAGAGTAAGAACTTTCTGTCCTGGGATTGCTCTATAATTCCCATGATATTGGGTAGATAAGGGCAGGTCACAGCTTCAAGAGCTCACCCACGAGAGTGGCTTGGAGGACTAAAATCAGACATTTTTGGGGGGTAACTATTACAAAATACCCGTGACAAACCGATCACTGCACACGCACAATCTTCCTGCACCATGGTGTTAGCCCTTTTTGTCTGAATAACAGTGCAGGATTTAATCAGAGAAAATATGGCATTTATTTGCAGGATTTATGTTTACAATGCTGCTGCCAGGAATTGATCAGAGCAAAAAATGTCTTTAAAATCCACTAAGTTGGACAGGTACAAGCAGTGCACTGATTAGCCACTATAGCAGATCAACAGAGTAAGGGTAATATTGAGCTTTCCAGGCCACGACTGATGTGGCAAGATGCATCAAGGAGTGCAGGGTAATCAGATGGGTGAAGATCAATATAAAAGCAGCTCTGACCTTACCTGGTAACTTACTGCACAATTCTGTTGACCTTTGGTGACAAAGCTTATTTTTCACTTTGAGTTCTTCTAATTTAATTTTTAAGTTGTATACCTACTGTTAAAAACTTCCTTGCTGTGGGAAAAAAATTGACAACATAAATTTTGTCATTTCTACCTTCCTCTTCAAAGCTTCAATTGAGTTGCTACAAAACAAACTAAACTTCCTTAACCTCTCTTTACAACTCAGCCTTCTTATTCTGACAGTATCTTTGTTGCTCATCATTATCCTTTGAAGGGCAATAATATCTATTCGGTGCTTCATTAATATAAATTATACAATATAAATGAGTTAAATTAGACATGTTATATTATACTCTCGATTGACTCTGTCAGGATATGACCCCTTCTCATTACCAGATTGACATGGAGTTAAGTAAGAATAAGATTGGTTGAGGCTCAGGAACAAGTTAACATAGAACACAGCTCCACTGTATAAATTGGAAGGACTAAGTTGATTTTATGAAGCACACCACACAGAAAGCACTTCGTGTAGAATCAATTACTTTGAAGCACAGTCGCCGTTGTTATGTAGACAAAAACATCAAGAGCAAAGGAAGGTTCAAGTCAAACAAAAGCCATACTATATTTCAAATATGCTAACATTGTTTTTGAAAGTAAGAAGCAAGCAAAATTTGAGTCACTTTGCGAGCAGCTTCTCAGCAGGTCAGGTAATTTATTCTTTTTGAATATCAAAACATTGTCTTTGCCAACCTTTTTGAATTGCTTTGTTATGTGCACAGTTAGTAAGGAAAAACAGACTAAGAGGGAGAAGGAAAGGCTGAAGGCAGGATCTGAGGAACTGAAGTAATGTATTTATACCTTAGGCTGTGCAATCTGTTGTCAATCACAATCCACCAGGGCTAGCAACCAGGACCTCCCTTCATCACAGCTCCTGACCTTAGAGTCCAGCCAGACATTTGGAGTCACAGTAATGGCTCAGTAATTGCTGGAGTGGGATATTGCCAGTAGAAGATGCCTTATCAGCACTTACTTCACTAGCTTTCTTATATAATTGATTGGGATAATGAACCCTAATTTCAGTGATTAATGGTGGGTAATCTTTTTTCAAAGATTACATTTGAACTGCCTTTCTGGCACTGAAGCTATTTTTGTACTGGGATATGTTCAGTGTGATTTCTGGAAGAATCAACTTGGGGAAGCTCGGTTCATCAGCTGAGGTGTGGGGAGTCAGTTCTGCAAATATGAGCGAAACACGTCAAAGCTCCCATCCACTTTAGTAACCTTCATCTTCCATTTCATGTATTCTGGTACAATCCCACATTCCATAAATTTCAACTCCTTGCATCTAAACTGTTACATCTATAGTTTATGCTCCTGATATTTGAGAGTGACTTTTTGCAGTCCCTGCCTGCATGTGTTAATGTGGGGTCTGAGTTACTCGTCCATTTACCTCCCTTCCACCTGTTACTTCCAACCTGCAAGATCTGAGGAAACACTTATGAATGGCCCCAATTATCCCAATACAGAGACAAGGCTGAGCAAGACTCCCCTTATTCCTCCAATTGTCTCCAGTGCCCTATCTCCTGAATGCTTCAGGCTTAGTGTCACAAGATAGTACTGCTTTTTTATGAACTCGACAAAGTATTCTGGTTTTATTCTTAGCTCCAGAGTTTGACCTGTTGATTCATCACTGCCTGAATGAGCACAAATATCCCCAGTCAAAACTCACTCATTGGCTGCAGTGAGCCTTTTGTCTGATACACTCAGATGATTTCCAAGTTCTATCAATGGGTTTAAATGTCTTCCACTTACATTCACTAGAAATGATGGGGCAGAATATTGAGTGTCTGCCTGGGACATAATTTGGAGAATTCACTCATCTATCCTAGTTTCTGTTGCATTGAATTCAGTGGAAAGTGAAGAATACTAGATTACCAGCTATCATGTAAAGATAAAGGTTGTGCCTTGCCTACTATGGTTTGTTTGTGCTGAATGTCTTAATATGCTATTGAATTGAAATATTCTGTAGTTTAGTGGGAAAATGCACAGAATGTCATTGGTTTCATCTCTGGTCAGTGTAGAGTTCGAATATAAAATCTATTCCCATCCCATTCCCACACTGGCCTCTCTGCCTTTGGTGTCCTCCACTGTTCCAACAAAGCTCAACATAAACTTGAGGAACAAAAACTTGGAACTTATTTTATTTCTAACCTTTCCTAGTTCTGATGTAAGGTCATCAACCTGTAGCATTAACTGTAGTTCTCTCTCCACAAGTGCTGCCTGACCTGCTGAGTATTTCTAGTGCTATTATTTCAGATTTCCAGCATGTCCTTTATTTTGCTTTTAGATTGGTGGTTTTTAATATGCCTGCCTTGTGGAGGGACAAACAAAATGAGTCAAGAGTGCCCATATCCATCAATAACTTACTTAAAGGTGTCCAGATAAAGTAAACTGGGTTGGCCTGCACACATTATATGGTCAGATCAAAATGCTAAACATTAGCATAACATTCACATTAGACCAGAACTTCTAGTGGGTATAAAAATTGAGACCAGAATCACATTCAACTTTACCTGCAGAGTTCTTTGGAGTTCAAGTCGGATCATCCAAGATTCTGGACAAAAAAAAAAGTCATATTGTGGTTGTCTGCTGTTGAATCAGTCAGCTTTCTCATATTTAAAATCTGTCCTGACATAACTTGTGGTCAGACTGGTAGGCATCCTAACTAGGATACATATCACCATATCTTCACCATTACTAGGTCAAAATACTAGAACAATTCCCAACAGCATTGTTAGGAGTGTTTCAGCCACAGTAACAGCATAGAGTGGTGCAGCTACTAGAGTCGCTGCCTCACAGCTCCAGCAACCTGGATTCAATCTTGACCTCCAGTTCTGTGTGGAGTTTGCATGTTCTTCCTGTGTTTGGACAGTCCAGTTTCCTCCCACATCCCAACAGCATACAGGTTGGTAGGTCTTTTGCCTTGGTGTCTGGGAGACTGGTAGAATCTGGGGGAGATGATGGGAATGCGGGAAGAATAAAATTGGATTTTGTATAGGGTTAGTATAAATGGATGCTTGATGGTCGGAGCAGACTCGGTGCGCTTCTATGCAGTACGTCTCTGTGACTAACTGCAGTGATTTAAAAAGAAGGCCCACCACTGCATTCTCAAGAGAAACTAAATCCCAGCTTTGTCAGCGAAGCCCATATTCCAAGGATTAACTTTAAAAATTGAGGACAATGAATGCCAGATGTGATTCATAGTAAAGTAGTTCCCAATTCCTGCAGAACAAAATGTGTACAATGAAATCCTCATTGTCTCTGTGCTGTTTATACTGCATTAGCCTCAGGATCAGGCCTGTAAAATCACTTACACACATGTACACAAAAAGTCTATTGCTTGTCTGTCTAGGGTTTCATGGGTATTGCCTCTAAAGCCAATGTCACAAATGACCTGGAACTAGTTCAAACACATTTGGAAGGGAATTTAATTTTAAAGCCTTTTTGGATTCCATTTCATTTAATATAAGTGATCCATTGGGATTTGGAAGCTTGGTGGGGATAACCATACAGTGTGCCAAAATGTGTGAATAATTATAGCAGTTACGATGTCTGCCAGAAAGCGTGGAATGTTCACGTTCTTGATTAAATTCAGTTAAACACGGCTGTAAATCATGGCTGCCACAGCTTGGCAGTCCAGGCCAGCAGTTGGCTTCAGCAGCTGGAGCAAACCCCACCTCTCCTTAAAAAGGGCAATCAGTCCCTTATTGGAGGAGCTCTGTCTTTAGAGCTTCATAATTAGTGGGAAAACAATAACTAGTTGCCAATTCTTCATCGTTTGGTTGGTTAGTTAACCAGTGATGAACCAGACATTTATGTATTTTATAGATTTAGACCATTTTGCCAGAGGGACTGCATTACAGGAATTAATATAGGATTGTGAGAGACTCATAAATCAACGGTGCTCCAGGCATAAAGGAGTTATGACTCTTTCTCGTGAGTCAGTCAATGACACAAGTGTAATAGGCTATTTATTCTATGGGTTTGATTTAAATGCATGATGGAGTGCGATGCGCAGTGCAGGTGCAGGCTGCTGAATAATCACTAAATGCGGATAATTCCGCAGACCAGGGGTGTGATACTTATCGCGAGAACCACAAAATAAACACCAAATAATAGAGCAAGAGGAGTTGTGAGGAAGGTTTGGATCATTTTAGCTGCTTCCACTGCCAGGCATTCTATAGTACTGTACAGTTGAGAAGGGAACTAGACGAATTGATGACAATATAAGGGTAGTGACATTGGAATAAAGTTACCATAGGGAAATGGTTGACAGAACTGAGGACCACAGTCAACACTCGTTTACGAAGTTTCAACACATAGGGTCAGACAGCATGGAAACAGACCCTTCAGCCCAACTGGTGGCTGCCCATGGAAAGATGAATGTGTTACTGCATTGACCATCTTGCATACTTATTTGGCTGCATTAGAAGTTGTTGAGCAGTCTGTTTTGGTAAGTTGATCGATGAATTAAGAGGGCACCATGAATAAGTCTCCTGTTGTTCTTTGAATTGGTTCTTTGGAAATTGAGAGCCTTGGTTTAAGATACCACCACTGATAGTGCAGCATGCCCTCCGTACAGCAGTGCACCGCTCCCTCACTACCGCAGTGCACCGCTCCCTCAGTACTGCAGTGCACCACTCCCTCACTACTGCAGTGCACCACTCCCTCACTACTGCAGTGCACCATTCCCTCACTACTGCAGTGCACCACTCCCTCTGTACTGCAGTGCACCACTCCCTCACTACTGCAGTGCACCACTCCCTCAGGACTGCAGTGCACCGCTCGCTCAGTACTGCAGTGCACTGCTCCCTCACTACTCTACTGCAGAGTCAGCCTTGATTATTGTGCTTAACTTTGTGGAGTGGGACTTGAGGCCACAATCTCCTCACTCGATGCTTCCAGCTAAGCCCCAGCTGGCATTTGAAGATTGTGCAAAAGAAAGATGAATGATTTAAGGCTATTATCAGGCCTCAAGAGCACTCTTGGCTCACAGTTGAATAAGAAGTAAGATGAGGAGCTGGGTTTTGGTGTCCCATGTTTAAACAATGGCTGAAGAACCACACAGCTCTGACCTCGAGCAGTAATTCATGACTTACCTTGCTGTTATGTCTGGTACAAATACACAAAGGAAAAGAGTCAAGTTTACATACATGGCAGATGTGGCTCTCTGTCAGTTAGTAATTTGAAAGTCAAATGCATTCAGAGACCAAATAGTATCATCAGGAAGAAAATTGTTGTTTCATTTTTGGGAATTTAAAGGTTGAAATTGAGACTCTACTTGATCATAGCTTCCTCTTCCTCTGTCAACAGTAAGGGTCCAAAATGAACAGAATTAAAACAACCTCAATTGAATTTCAGATGGTGTAAATCGACAACAGTTTGGGATCTGACCAGGATGGCTGATCTGTGAAGGTGGGGCTCCTCACAGAAGATTAAGACAGATCCAAATGGCAACAGAGTGGGATGTTCACTGCCCACACAGAGTGCATGGTGCTCAGATGAACATCAGACCTGTATCATAGAGGTGGGGGGCGGAAATTTGTCTTCAACAGTGGTGCAAAATGGCCTTCTCAAATCAGCTGCTACTGTGCACACCACCTGATACAGTCACACCTACTTTGAGGAATCTTCAGTTTTTGATAAATTTCAACGTTAAGCCAAAACCACAACTTTTGGCTTGGGGCCATCATTGCTGGGCGCTTCCTCACTCATTCGCGCAGACACTGACTCTTTCCATCTCTCACTGCCACACACACAACGTCTCTCTAATCGGGTACCCAGTCCAGAAAGGAGAGTGGGTGACAGCGGACAGTCAGCAGCAACAGTGCAAGGGAAGGAGGGAGTACAAAGTGATTGGCACATGGATGTTCTGGTCAGGGTTCGGGGACCATAAAGAGTTTTTTGGGAGTCAGCTCCTCTTGCCAGTAAGGGGCAGTTGGCAGGTTAGTGGGACTGGCTCCTGGGGACAGATCAAATCACGAATTAGGGCTGTGCCTCCACCACCCTGGATATGAGAGGGAACAAAGCATCCCTTCTCCTACCCCAAACCCAGGGTCATTACTGTTGAATGCTGCCCCCATTCATACTGAAGAATGGCAAGTAATGGCAACCGGTTATCAACAGGAGCAACAACTTCAAAATTAGCAGATACAAAATTTTGGAATTTAGGGAGGCCCTACTGAAGTATAATTCCACAGCAATCAGTGGAATTAAATATCAAGTGCCACATTTGTGAAGCAAAATAGTCAGCAAATATATGTTATTTTAGAAGCTTACCTGTTTTTTGTTCTCACCTGGAGATAGCCTCATCAACAATTTAGCTTTCATCATCTCCACATGAAGTAGATTGAAAATCAAAAACTGCTCATTCTGGAAACCTGAAATAAAAATACAAAGTGCTAGAAATAATCAGTGGGTCAGGCAACATGATAAAGGATCATGAAATGTTATCTCTGTTTCTCTCTCCACACATGCTGCCTGAACTGCTGAGTGTTTCCATCATTTTCTGTTTTTTTTATTTCAGTGTGAACTAGGTTTAATTTGTATGATGGAGAACTACAAATTGTATAGTCATCAGCTTTGCTCAATGATTAAAGTAAAAATTATGCTCTCTAAAATCAGATTGTTGAAAGCCTAATTCATTAATTTGTAACATAGTTTAATCTTGCAGATATATTTTGGTTTGCAAGTACTCTTTAGCAAAAGTGAACTAATTTTCTTGGGAATATCCAGTTTTCTGTGCATTCTAAATTCTCACTGTCAGACAGTATCATTGGCATTATCATAGAATCTTCTCCTGAGTTGTCTGAATCCAGTGCCAGTATAAGTATAAAAGCTCCTGTATAAATATCGACTCATTGAGTTAATATTCAGCTAAATATAACCTCTGAGTAGTCCATTTGAATAATAGCATCAACAGAGCACAACCAGCAGAATCTAAGACAAATTAACCATTCTACCTCCCCCTGCAACCATTGTAACCAATGCCTGATTTTTAATTCCACTGTCATTAGTGCAGTTAAATATCAGGCAATGTGAATTAAGGGTGAATGATACACTACAGAATTACGCAGGATGAATTTTTCTCAGGGAGTCACTGTGATCTCAACAATTAACCACAAAGTGATTTTTTTCCCCCAATTTCTGAGCCACACAATGTTTGCTGTGGTTCACTTCTGTATCAGAAGCTTTTGGGTTCAAGTCCCAATCCACATACTTAAGCACAAATATCCAGAATGATATAGAAGAAGTATCGCACTGGTTAAGATGCTGTCATTCAGATTAGCCATTAAATACGGGCTCTGTCTGTTCTCTGAGGTGGATGTAAGAAATCCCAAGGAATTATATGGAAGGGTGATAGAATTCTCTCCACTGTCCTGGCTGGTATAGAACCCTCACCCAGCATTTCTGTTTGTGGATCTTGTTAAGTACAACAAACAATCTGCTGGAGGAACTCAGTGGGTCAAGTAGCATCAATGGCGGAAAAGGAATTGTCAACGTTTCGGGTCAAAACCCTGCATCAAACGTCGACAATCCCCCCACACATGCTGCTCGACCCGCTGAGTTCCTCCAGCGGATTGTCTATTGCTTCAGATTCCAGCATCTGCAGTCTCTTGTGTCTCCATTCCTAAGTGCAATTTTGGCCACCATTTTTTCGACATTGCAAGAAGGAGGTGCCTTAGATGTCCTGCATTTGCTGTAAATGCTTTGGGATATCTGGAAAGAAAGGTGCTATGCAAATGCAATTCTCAGTTTAATGCATCATTCCTGACATTGGATGGGGGGAACGGACAACTGGGAAGACTTGAGAATGGAAGCTAGGAAGAGAGAGGAGAGATAGGATAGTTTCACTCACAAAGAATAATTTCAACAGAGTAACTGCACTACAGAACAGTGGAAGACCATTTTCTAAATAATGTTCCGGATTTTGAATTTCAAACCAGTAAAAATAAAAATGAAAGGAAGCCTTTTCTCCCCTCCTCATTCTAATATGCAGGAAGTGGAATGGCAATGTCTAACAAAGTTTTTATTTTATCTTGGGCCTCTAGCCGCGAGCTCCATTTTCATTGCATCCCCTTTCACCTTCTTTTTATTGCCTTTGCCTATTCATTCCTTTCATTTTTTTTTGGTTAGACCAGCTATTTGTTTCGGACCCCAGAGGCGTTCACAAGCACTAGGTTGTTAATGGCAATCAAACGCTTTCACACTTAAGGCAGAATGTTTGATTTAATCGCAGAGCTGTCTATTATTCTGCTGCACTATTCCATGGAGGCAGCCTTCTGATCAAATGCTCGCTCCCAGGAGCATAGTTTTTTTTTGTTATGTCTAAATCCTCAGTACAAATTGCAGTATTCCTGTGCTCCCAGTGGGATTCATTACTGCCTGTGGGGCATTAAAGATCATTAATAGTGCTGTCAGAGAAGCTAGCCAGTTGCTTAGCTTCTCATAAATGGGAAATTAATACATCTGGTTCATTAATAATGCCTTGTGTTTGATGTTTGTTGGCTGGCAGCTTTAATGATGTAGGTCTGGGGCGACAGGGCGCTTCACCAAGTTAGATTTTCCAATTAGCCAGCCCTTTTTTTTCTCCTCTCTTCCAAAGAATCAGTCCTCAATTATCACTTGTGTGTAAAAAAAAATTGGGGTGTGGTAGAAGCAGGAATGTGATGACAACAATTTACACTCTTACCGTTTGTCCATTAATCTTAGTTCTTCCCGGAACCTTCCTTGCAAAATGTTCCAGGGAAACAGTTTAATCAAAGAAAATATTTCATTTGTTTGCAGCTCAAAGGAAAGTTCCATTTGTACAATGCCTCTACTGTGATAAAATGTTTCAAGCATCTCCTGTGAACCAAGAGGTGATTGAAGAAATAGGGTTGCTATAATACCAACTGAGCCTTTGTTATATCCAGCCTTGTGCTGGTCTCCCAGCCAAAGTCCCTGGGAGATCCTTTATGTATACCTGAAGTGTCATAGCTTGCTGCTGTAGAGGCAGCTGCAATGGGAATGGGCCATCATCCATCTACTGCTAGAATGTGCATTTGCCAAGAAAGTCTGGAAAGAGATGCAGTGGTCTTTGTCAAGGTTCATCCTTTTCAGCTACTTAACACACGACAGTGCTCAATGAGCTGTTCCTGGGAACACATACTGAGGTAAACATCAACTGCTTCTGGAAGACCATCCACTTGGTGAAAGATTCTCTTTTGTCTGCCCAAAACTGACCGGTGTTCCAGTGCAAGTGAATGCTACAGACTGGCATTGTAAGATCTAGGGCTACATGCTGAAGGGTTTGTTGAAGCTTGGTGCATTGGCCAGAAAGGGTCTGAAGGGAAAGGCCACATTTTATGGTCCCCCTGCCATTATACACTAAGGGCCTGTCCCCGTGTAAAAACCCTGTGGACTGTCACACTCATGCAATGTAAATGGGAAGACATGGCTTGCACTAAAAACAGTGACATGAATGGCTGTGATTATATACACATCAAAATTCTATGAATAAACAAACACATTAGAGACATGTAAAAAGAAGTTCCTAGTTTGAGCTTGTTCAAAACTCTGTTGGCCATATCCAAATCCATATCCATTCTCCAGTTCCACTTGCCTACTTTGGCTACCAGTTTAATAGTGCCTCAACTAAAATTCTGATTTTTACATCTAATTTCTTTGAAAGCCTCTTCTTTTCTTCCTCAGTAACCACCTCCATCCCTTTATGAGCTCTGTGCTTCTCTGCTTTTGTTATTTTGCATGTCTTCATCTGCACTATTGGTACCTTCAGCTTCCTCAGCCCTAACTTTTGGAAATCCCTCCTCTGGAAATGACAGATTCATTGTTCTGCCAGGCTCTTTTTAGGATACAACTCATGAATCTCACGTTAGCAATACAGACTTTTACAGTGGGTGCCCCTTTGCATTACCAGTGCAATCCATTGGGTTCCTCTTTAATTTATTGTGGAATATAACAAAAGCTCACTTGGAATATCAAGAGAATATACCTGTTTTTGTGGCAATCAGCTCTCCATCTATCTGATAGGATACTACATACGATGCTGCAATGGTTAAGCATGTTACACAGTATCTGAAGATAGTAGTGATCCCACCAACTTTAAACATAATAGTTCATACACATGAGCCAGAATTCAATGTGAATGCATAACATCTCCCTAGACCCCAAAAAACAAAGAAAAACTATAGAATAAAAACAGTTAACGCTGGAACTGCTCAGTAGATCAGGCAGGATCTTTGGAGGGAGAAACAGAACAAATGTTTCAGGTTGATGTCATTCATAAGAAACAGGATAAGTTGGAAAGTGAACACATTTTTCAGTTGCAGGGATAGGGTAGAGGGGTGGAGAGGACACAGGATTTCCGTTGTAGGGTGGAGATCAGGAGAGATTGAAAGAGATTGAAGTGGTGGTGCTGCCAACTGAGGGAGGGTGGTGAAGGCTTGTTAATCACAGCTGATCTGTCTAGAGGCGAGGTAAACAGAAGGAGATGATTAAGAACAGAAAATAGAGGAAAAAAAACAGTGCTGGATCTGTGAGATGCAAAACACTGCAGTTACTGGAAATCTGGAACAACAGACAATGCTGGAAATGCACAGCAGAAGAGGAAAAAAAAACTGATTTAACATCATTTTGATTTTTCATCAGAACTGGCAAGTTCTGAAGGCTGGACTACCCCATTAGACCCATTGCCTCAGTCTCTTCTTGACCCAGGAAACTTATTCCTTCCTACCTTGCGTACAAACATATGAATTAGGAGCAGGAGTAGCCACTTGGACCCCTGAGCCTGCTCCACCATTCATTAATATAGCTGAAATGATAATCTCAACTCCGCCATTCCACCTACTCCCTGTAACTTTTCCCACCTTGTTTATCTATCAATCCTTGTCTTAAAAATATTCAAAGACTGTATTTCCACCGCTCTTTGAGGAAACGACTTCCAAAAACTCACAACCCCCCCCAAGAGAAAATAATTCACTTCATCCCTTATTTTTATACAGTGACCACTAGTTCTATATTCTCTCAGTCTCATTCACCCATATCTACCTAAGCAAGACTCCTCCAGATCTTAAATGTTTCAATCAAGTCATCTCTCACTCTTCTAAACGACAGTGGCAACAAGTCTAGCTGATCCAACTTTTCCTCATAAGACATTTGAGATATCAGTCTAATAATGGCACTCATTCTGCACTCATACCAATGTATATAGATCCTTCCCAAAATAAAGAGATCTATGTAGCACACATTACTACAGAGGAGGTCTTATCAAGCCCTATACAACTGAAACATGACCTTCCAATTTTTGTATTCAATTCCTCCAACAATAAACAATAACATTCTGTTAACTTTCCTAATTTGTATTTGCATTCTACCATTTTGGGAATCATGCATTAGGATACTCGGATCTCTTTCCACCTCCATCCTATCTCAAGGAGATCTGAGGGCCTTTTACTTCTTTGAGCAGAGTCCCTCTCCATCACCAATCTCCTTCACTTGGATGAACTCACTCACACACTGACCAACTTCTCATTCACTTCTCCAAGGTGTAGCCATGGGAACCCACAAGGATCCAACTTTTCAGAGATTTGTGGAAGAGCTTTTGTCTCAGTTCAACTCATCACCCCACCCACCACCGACCTCTTCTATTTTTGACATAATGGAGCTATTTTCTGCTCTCAAACAGAATTCAAATGTTCCATCTCTGACTGTTGCCATCCCTGTTATGACTTCTCTATTACCAAGGGTTAGTGATCATTATCCATTACAAACCCACAGTCTCCCACAGCAATCTTGACTGCGACACCCAGGCACGTTATTGTAAGGACTGCATTCCATTCTCCCAGTGTCGAGGGCTCCATTGTACCTGTACTGACGGCCCTTTCCTTTTCCCTTCCCACCACCCAGGAACCCTAACACTCCTTCCAGGTGAAGCAGCAACTCTCTTGCATGTCTTCTCATTTGGTGTACAACATTCAGTGCTGAATATGTGGTCTCTTCTATATTATGGAATCCAAGCATAGATTGGGTGACCACTTCACAGAACACAAGGGTGACCTTTAGTTCCCCATCACTTCAATTGTCTATTTCACTTCCAATCTAAACTTCCTTTCTTTGGTCTCTTATGCTATTCCAACAAAGCCCAATGAAAGCTCAAGGAACAGCATCACATTTACAGCCCTAAGAGCTCAATATTTCCATCTAACTAGCCTTTTCAGTTTGTGTTGGAACTGGCCAGTTCTAATGAAAGATCATCAACCTGTAACATTAACAGTTATGCTCTCTCCTCAGATGCACCCTGACCAATTGGCTATTTCCAGCATTCTCTTTTATTTTGGTTTTCCAACAATGGCAGTGTTCTGTATCTCACACTTATGGCATTGATTTAATTTCTGTTTCATCTGTCTTCATTCAAATCATTGTATTCATATCTCTTCCAGATAGATCAGCTGCTATCAGCAAGAACTCATCACACTCTCTCAAGTAGTTTTGCCACCTTTTCCGTCATACAGATATTCTTGATTACCACTCCACCTTTATTTGCTCCACCCCTGTAATTTAAAGCACATTCCATTTCTAACTTTTGCAAATTTCGATGAATGGTCATTGAGCTGAAACATTAACTGTTTCTCCCTCCACAGATGCTGTCTGACCAGCTGAATAGTTACAACATTCTCTGTTTACACCTCCTTAATTCTCTCCACTCTACTTTGTTACTCTTTAAAACTTGTCACTTCTTTAATCAAAGTTTTTGACATCTGTCCTGAAGTCACTTTGTGTGACTCAGTTAGCTCTTTTTTCTCATAATACTTTTGGAAAGCACTTAGGGATATTTTACTCTGTTAAAAACACGATACAGATACCAAATTACCTGAGAGCAGAATCAAGAAGCAACTTTTAACAGGAGGAGAGGCTTCAACAATGTGACAGGACTTAAGAAGAGAGGTCCAAGTATTGACGGTTGAAAGATCTATCACCAAAGAAACCATACTTGGAAAGAGGTGAGGTGTGCAGGAGGTTCGACTTAAAGGATCATGGACATTGGCTGTGATGGAGGGCTAGAGAAGGTTGTAGAGGAAGAATGCACATAGACCAAAGGTAGATTTGTGAAACTATATTTAAGAAACCTGATGAACAAGGCAGATTAGAACTGTAAATGATTTATTTTAATACATCAAAATGTTTTTATTTTCATTGATTTTCAATAATTCAGGTTCCTAAGCCACGTATTAAATACTTAGACATGAATGTGAGCATCAGTTCATTGCTATGTCTGTTGATATTGGGAGCATAAATTCCCCCTTTTGTTTTATTTTCTCATTTTTTGAGATGTAGACACAGTAGGCAAGGTCATCATTTATTGCCCAACTCTAATTGTCCTTTCGAAGTTTGTCATGAGCACCTCCAGAATCCTTCTGGTGAAAGTACATCCATGGTGCTGTTGGATCGGGAGTTACAGGATTTAGATCCATCCATAATAAAGGAATAGTGATAAAATTCCTGGTGCAGTTGGCTAACTTGGACAGAAACTGCAGTTAGTGATGTTTCCATGTGCCTGATGCCATTGCCCTTCTGCTGAGCAGGTCATGGGTTTGGGAGCTCCTGACATTGTTGCAGGATAATTCTGAGAGGGTTCCTTTCTGCATGATAATTTTTTTAAAAAAGTTTAAATAGGAGGCTTTCACAGGCATTCTTCATCATTTGGATTTAAAACATTGACCTTGAATACATTTGTAACAACCACAATCTGGGCCCTGGCATTTGAAGCAAAATGGTGGTCTTGTGGTAGTTAAATACCAGGACCTGCACAGCCGCCTTAAATCATGGTCAAGGTTGGCAGTAGAAATGTTTTCAGACCTGAATGTGGAACTTTATTCATCTCTTCTGTCTGTTGGGCTGAAGAGTGTAAATTGATAAACTTGTCCAGACAGCTAACTACCACAGGAATCCATCAGACATACTCAATGTTTCAAAGCCACAATGAGTCCAATTTAAAAGTTGGCTTTCGTGGATGCCAGCAATTAAAAAAGACGTACTCTGATCTTAACCACTGGCTGTGTTGATAGAAAAGGGAACCAGCTGAACATGTCACCATAATGGCAAACAGGTGTTCAAATATGGATTTAAAAAGGCCAGTCAGAATAAAAGGCTTGTTTTTAGGTTTTAAACTTTTAACTCAAGCTTTTCTTTCACTGAGCTATGCAGTAATTTTCAAATGGTAGCTGGCTCTTTGGAAGAAGTCAGATAGAATTTCTCAGCACTTTGCCCAGCTATTGACAATTGGGTTGAAAACGTGTAAATGAAATGCCAATGGCAAGTCCTCGAAGAGAGCAGATCTGAAAGGCAATTCATATTTTTTTTATGGTCATGGATTGAAATATATATTAATAATGGACTTTAAACAGAATTATAAATCAGTTCAGTTAGATGGCTCCTAAACAGAATTATTCATCTTACAAAAGAGTACTTCATGCCTGCTAGCAATAAACCATGTTTCACCTTCAAATTCACCTGTTGAAAGGGCAGGTCTCTCCTGGCAGAATTCCCTTGATTCATTATTGTGTGTTGCTTTATGAATTTTTTATTTTTTTTATATATCAGGGTATGTGAATTGCTGTTTCAACTGCAAAGGCTAAGCCCTGACTCATAACATATCCCAGACCTCAGGAAGAATCATTAAAACATGTCTCTGTAGGACTTGAGCTGCATTCAATAAAGGATATTAAAGCCTACTATTATAATGGAAGATTCGCACTAATAGTACACTGAGAAACTACAGATGTGTTCAATTACTTTTTTATCTAGTTAATAAGGAAATAATTTTTTTCTAAAGGGTTTAATGCATGCAGGTTTTAACTGGTGGTATTTTCAGTCTCTTGTGATATTTTACACCTGTTCAGACTGTAACCTTTATAGACCATAAGACATCGGAGCAGAATTAGGCCATTTGGCCCATCAAGTCTGCTCCTCCATTCGATCATGGCTAATTTGTTTTTCCCTCTCAACCCCATTCTCCTGCCTTCTCCCCGTAACCTTTGACACCCTTACTCATCAAGAACCTATCAACCTCCGCTTTAAATTTACTGAATGAGACATCAGGCACATACGTTGTATACCTAGAATTTTGCTGTCACTATTTCAGAGGAAAAGAAATCCCTCATTTGAAGTGCGAAGCTCCTGCTGTCGACCCCTGCAGTACCTAAGCTCCTCGTTGCTCAGAGAGTGGCGTGTTCAATAACAGCAAAGGTGCCACAAGATTGAATCTGCTGTGATTTTACAGAAAAACCATCTGAGGGCTCAACAGCGCAATCTTGATAAGATGTTTAGATGTAAAGCTTCAACTGAACCAGTCCAAGCAACATATACTGCTTTTTCAAAAAAAAGTAAATCAAAGTCTATCTATTTCTTTCACATCTCTTCTGCAACAGTTTTACCAAACATTTTGCTGTATGAGCAGACAAGAACTATACACACTTATTTACTTGCACCTACCTTGTTGTTTGTAATAAATTAGTATAATCGTCTCAACTGCTTCTCAACTAAATATTTTAAGAGTTTGCTTTACTTTCAGAGAAGCACCATCTGAGTCTGTTGCTCTATTCAAGAGATGGTTTTAATATTACATGTGGAATGAGGGATGGATAGCAAGCTGGAGTTTATTAAACAGAGATGCTGAATTGCAGTTATTTTGAATACAGTTATGTAAACTCAATGTTTCCCCTTGTTCTTTCTCGTTCTTGAGTATATCATGACCTGGAGCCTTTTTATGACTAACCTTCTAAGTTCAATTTTAGAAGCATCCAATTCTTTGGCAATATCAAACGGCTTGTGCGTTGAACACTATTTGCTGGAAAACAGGTACAGTAGAATGTCTCAAGTGATAACTTTCACAAACCATCAGTGTAAGATCCAATAAACTGTCAGTGCAGATTCTACTATAGGCCAGTGGCCTATTTATTCATCTCCACGCAGGAGAACTGTTTATCACACATGTTTCTGGGAGTCATATTGTGGGAGTTCTGTATTGAATTATTCTGATTTCAAAGCAATTCAGGGAACAGCAATGGCTCAGTAGTCAAATTACCACCTGGCTTTCTTTGAAGTCTCATAAGTTTATCCATTAAGTAGTTAAGCCATACAACTAGCTTTGGCGCAATGGCCCAAAGTGTGTGCCAAAGGGAAATGATACATTGCAATTCCCAGCATTGAAAATTGTGGGTCCCACACGCACTCTGACCAAAATTGAGGAATGCAATCGTTCACCTCCCTTTGTAGATTCTTCCTCAAATGGGAGCTGTATAGGAAGGCACAAGTGGGGTTCTCATTCATGCCTCCTTATACTGCTCCCATTTGTACTTTCACTGCTGTATGGCTTTCAGTTTCCTTTCCTGCATCCCTGGCAACAGCATTTCTAATCCATGAAGCCATGTACTATCATATAAACAAACAGTCCATGTTGTGCTACCAGGACCACTGGTGAACTATATCCTTGAAACGATCCTTCTGTGCCAACAATTCCACATCCATGGCCAAGTTTGCTACAGGCTTGGCTCTGTGGGGAGATGTTAAATGTGTTTAAATTAACAGAAGGACTTCTGTTAGGAAATTTGGAACACACTGCTCCTTCAGAAAATAATTTTTGCCACATTTGGAAAATCAGAACATTCATTTAATAAAAGAAATGCTTTAAAAGAAATCACTTCACAAACCAGTTCTGATGAAGGGTTCCAGACCTGCAATTTTAGTTGTTTCTCTTTCCAGAGATCCTGTCTGATCTGTAGAGTGTTTCCAGCACTTTTTATCTTCATTTCAGATTTCCAGCATCTGCAGTTTTTTTTCGGAGCAACACGCACCAAATGCCGGAGGAACTCAGCAGGTCAGGCAGCATCTATGGTGCCTCCATAGATTCCCTCTGTAGATGCTGCCTGACCTGCTGAGTTCCTCCAGCACTTGGTGTGTGTTGCTCCATATTTCAGTATCTGCAGAATCTCTTGTATCTCCTAGCTACAGTTTTTTTTAGATTTTCTTCTACTTCATAATTTTTTTCCAATGAGTATTAAAATATTACATTTTGGGCAATATTTTAAACTCATACTATCATATAGAATGCTCGTTACTATTGCTTATTGGTTCCCTTTCACCCTTACACCATCTTATCATGGTTTTGTTAGAGCATAGTTCCTCTACAATTGTTTCAATCTGCCTCTACAGGATGTCCAACTGATGTCATTCCAAAACTCCATTTACTGTGCCTTTGGTGTCAAATATATTACTCATTAAATTCAACTTTCAGCACCATACTTCATAAGAAAGTGTAAACAAACACTTCAGGAACATACAGTACTGGAGAGCTGAGTCTCATAATTGACATCTGCCTGAACTGGGTGAAATGCTTAAAAGCATTTTGAGTTTACAGAGTACAGAATAGGATTCAAAACAAGTAACAAAATGGAGATAGCAGCTTTGTTCAAGTTAGTGAAAAGAAATATTGCACAGATGTATTTTTCAGTTATGACCCGAAATGCTGAATGAGATTCAATTTTGTATCACTCTGCAGAAAGAGAGAACAGCAATTCTGCTCCTCGTGTATTTGCTGCTTTCATTTGAACTGTTCCTAATGTAACTCCAGTCACCTCTCTTTGTTCCACATCCCTTTCTATCCTTATTTCATAAAAACTATCTACTTCAGTCTTCAAAATTTTAATTGGCATTTTGGGGCACAAATTCCAAATTGCGATGAAAAATTACATCCTGATATCACTCCTGAATGACCTGATTTTAAGATGATCTCTTCTTGTGCTGGGCTATCCTATTCCCCTGAGCCACCAGGAGAAATTATTTCACTATCTCCACCCTCTTTCAATCATTTTCATTCCCAGTTAGATGACCCCTCAACGTTATAGACTCAAGGGTTTATAAATATGACCACAACTGATAGAGGAAGCTCACGGTATCTTAGAATGAAAACAGAAAATGTTGTTAATACCCTGTAGATCAGGTGGCATCTATGGTGAAAGAAGTACAGTTGGTTGTGGTGACTTTGCTGGTGATTCCAATCACAACTGATGGCATTAAGTCATTTAGGCAGCAGTCAGCCCTGGATTTCTGCACTGATGCTACAAGACAAACAATTGTGGGATTTATGGGACATCTTCAGAAGGCTGAAGGCTGCTGCTTTACTCGGCGGCTGGACTCCACATGGACCTTAGCAACAAAGCTCAGTCTGGCTGGGATTCCTCTCGGGAATTGCCAATTTGATCCCAAAGTGTGGTGTAGGATTCCAAATCCTATTAATTCATGGGGGTTCCAGTTTGAAGATTTAGGAAGTAAAAAGAAGTTACTTCTTTCAATTATTTTGCTTTATTTTAGTTTTTAATTATTTACGTATGTGTTTTATGTTTGTAGTTAATTACATTTTTAAATTATCTTTTTTAATGACTTACTTCAATATTAATTGTTGTTGAATTTCTCCATTTAACAGTTATTAAAACCAGTGAAAATGTTTACACTGGCAAAGCCCCAGCCCCATGTTTTTGAAAGCTGCCAGGGATGATTTTGGGAGATCGGGCCTCCTCATTGCAGTCATCATTCAGACTGAGCTGTAGGGAGTGCAAGACCGGCAAGAAAGACCTCCCACCTCTGGCTCATTGAAGTACACGCACGAGAGGACCAAGACCTGTGATGCCAGGCAGGGGGAGTAGGCCAGAACCATCCAGCCCACTATTTTCAATTATCATCATAAATTGCTACTAAACATTGCTTGGGTCATGATTAAATACTTTTTAATCCCCTATTTTATAAAGAATGCAGTGAGTACGCAGCATTGTCACCAGACTGATACTCAGAATAAGTTATCAGACAAAGCTGAAAACACTGGCATTATTTCCATTGGGTTCGAGAAGCTGAGGAGAGAGGTTTAACACTGCTTTTTAAAATGGTGAAGGTGAAGAGGTTAAGACAATTTCCTTCAGTGGGGAAGTCAAGAATGAGGGATAATCAATTTAAATCTGTCATCAAAAGAATGTAGAGGGAAGTGGAGAGATTTATTGATGCTGAGCTTATTGGAAGTGCCTTCCTTGGGGAATGGGTAAGGTAGAGACCATTGCATTTTTGATGGGAAGTGTAGATTCATATTTGAAGCAAAGAAAAGGTACAGGATTGTGGGGAGAGGGCAGAGCAGTCGGAATCATTCCTGGTTGTTCTGACCATCAGCTGGCATTGGCAAAATAAGCCATATTGAAGCCCTTAAGGAATCATAGAATAATCATAGAGTTCTTGTAGCACAGAAGGAGGCCATTTGGCCAGTCAAGTCAGTGCCAATTGCTAGTAGAGAAATCCCATCAGTCCCATTCCCTTGCGTTTTTTTCCCCTATTCTTTTTCTTACAGATTTGCATAAAGTAATCAGACTGCTCTGCTCTCTCCTTGCAATCCCATATCTTGCTTTGCTTCAAATATTTATCTGCTCTTACCCTTAAAAATGACAATCTTGCCTACACTCTGTATAGCACACTTCCCACTGTGAAAACATTGCATCTTGCTTTACCACTTACTGGAGAATTAAAAATGAGGGACTTTAGTGGTACTAATTGAATTATTATTTCAAAGAGCCAGCATGGGAATGGTGAGTTGAATGGCCTCTTTCTGTGTTGCAAAATTGTTTGATTCAATATCTGCCAGTGTTTTTAAAATGCGCAAAACTCACTCACTTTTCCCACATTGATAAAACTTCAGTGTCAACCCAAGCCTTTAGAAAACAGTGATTAATGTTGTCATTCTCTGGCAGATTATCAAAGTCTGGAAAAAAAAGGAGAAATAGAGGTTTTGTTTGTCTTTTGAATCAGTGATTTTCAGTGATATGTCTCCATGCAGCTGTAATTAAGCATGGATTCAGAATTTCAGAACTGTGTATACTTTAAAAACCTGAAAACTCTTGTCTGACATCAGACAAGGCCTGAAGTAAACCCCTGAAATTAATGGCAGAAACTAGTGCAAGGTTCTGAACAAACCACCCATCTCTTGCAATCTACGTAGTCAGCACTGAAGTAAAAGAAAGCCTCCAGTTTGCTAGTTTACACCATCTGAATATGAAGTGAAACAACAGCCCACCAGATTCAATCTATTAATCATAAAGGCACAATGTTATCAGGGTGATGGTTGTGGGGGAGGGGGCGAGGGGGGGGGTGGTTGGTGAGGGGGGAGGGTGATGGGAGGTTGTGTACGTTAATTCAATCCCTCAGGCTGTAAGGAACAGACTGCTGGATGAGGCTGTAATTATCCACTCTGGGCACTAGACCGTTCCTGCAGTGTGAGATTCTCCCAAGTGAGTTTTAAAAAGTAGAATTTAACTTCAATTTCAGTGTGTGTGTGTGTGTGTGTGTGTGTGTGTGTGTGTGTGTGTGTGTGTGTGTGTGTGTGTGTGTGTGTGTGTGTGTGTGTGTGTGTGTGTGTGTGTGTGTGTGGAAATATGTGCCCAGTACATGCGAGCAGCAATGTGCTGGAACTCTCATGGATACTGTACTTATACAAAGAATGCAATCTTACAAAGCTCCTATTAGAGTGAATTGGAACTCTAGGATTTAAGGTAAACCAATTAGGATATATTCTAGAATTGTTTTTTAAAGGCGGACCACTTACTGAAAAAAATAATTGGCTTTTGTTTTTCAGACACTAGCACAATGGGATAAAATTAAGTGTTATGCATTGCTTGCATGTTATCTCATCTTTCGATTGAAAATACCACCCAGCTGCTTGGAGTCATATTTGCCCCCAGTGATGGACATGATTGGCCTTAAATTCCAAGTGGGATTTAACCTTCTACTGGGGTTGGTGGCAGCATAGCAATTTATTTCTGTTGTGTATTAGAAACCATTTATTTATTTTTAAAGAGTGTATAAAAGGCTGCAGTCTATCATTAGTCAAGCTAAAACTGATGATCTTTGTGAAATTAGATACCCTACAATACTTGAAATCGTTTCCATTTCCTGAATGTTTCACAGATGCTGATGAGGGAATCCAATGTATTTAATATGTCCATCATTTAAAGAAAAATATTTCTGGGGCCAAAACCTATTGTAAAATGTTCATTCTTTTAATGTAAAATTTTTAACCTCAACTGCTCTGAGCAAAGGGGTTTCCTCACATACCTGCTTCAGACTATAGGGACTGCAGTCCAGACCTGTGATGGAATAGAAATGCAGCAGCATGGCATGGTATTTTTGGGATGGCACCTGGACACGTTGACATAGCCAGAGAAGGGAGTATACACCTCTACCATGCATCCGCTGGAGTACAAGAACTTATACACTTTCCTTAACATAAGCAAATATAGTGTTATTTGTTAGATCCAGGATAAGTTTGCTCGTTTACAATTTGGAACTGATTGGCTTTTAGATACTGCTGAATGAAAATATGTTTTCAACTTCAATATACTCAGGTTATTTCTTTATTGATACAGTATTATTAAAATTCCCAACAACACACGATATTTAGCTAGATAAGGCAGATATATTCTAGCTCCTTGTTCAGCAAGTTGGTTCTTTCACTATACAACCAGGGATGAATCATAAATTTCCTTTGCCAGCTCAGATGCCCAACAACTTTATTAGTTAGTTAAGGTTTGAACGTGTATCTCTTGGATTATACATCTCTTCTGCTAGATAAACAGAGATTGTGCACAACCTCCCACAAGCAACAGACCATTTGAGGAAGAAGATTTTTTTTTAAAGATTGAAAAATAAATGGAACCAGTGATAAGAAAAGACCAGCAGTGATAATATTGGTTTTACAAAAGAACAAGTTTACCATGAAAGTTTTATCAGTAAGGTATTTTGTTAAGGCTTCGCAGTAAACAGTCTCATGACTGACTCACGGGAGTCTGCTCACTGTCTCTGGGTGGTGCTGCTATATGAAACCAGTTATTGTTGACGTCCTTCTGATCTAATTGCCATCTGTGTTATGTCCTCCTGGGAACAGGAGGTTGTAGAACAGTTGTAGTTGTCAGCGTCCTAAATCAGTTTCTATACGTGTATTCATTCCAGATAGATACCTTATGCTTAGTTCTTCATGCCGTAATTCCTGGTGGAATAGCTTAATCCTTTGGAATGGGAGGATTCCTGTTTCCACTTGCAAGCCCCTTTATTAAATAAATCCCTTTGATTTGTGTAAAACACTGAGTTATTGTTGTGTGTGTGTTGTGTATGTCTGTGTGTGTATGTGTATATGTAAGTGTATATACATGTAAATATGTGCTTTCTTAACTTTCTCCTTCATGTGTTCCTCCTTCAGGATTCTGAAATCCTATCAAATGTATGTTTGAGAGAGGAAAAGATGGAACAAATACAGCCAACGTTATCATGCATATTCTGAAATTAGGAAGTGAATGGGAATAAATCCCATGATGCTGCTGTTTTGTCATCAGTTTACGGTTTTTCATTGTTGCCAATTGCTCCACCAGTAAGGCCCCTCATCCTAATACAGCAGCTGGAAGCACCTTTCTCACTCTGTGAGCTTCATACAGTGACAGGCACACCCATGCCCATTAGAGCCTGCTTGTCAAAATTGGGCCCCTTTTAGTTTCTAAGCAAACATCTAACACTTTTTATGCCTCTATTACATCTGCGTCCTTGCTAAATTTAGCTACCTAGCAATAGGGTGTTAAAATAAGGCTAATGTTGAAGTTCAACCTTGGAGAATTGTAAACAGACTCAAGGGAATGGATAGCCTACTAGTTTACCTATTTAGAAAATAGGAGCAGGAGTAGGCCACTTAACCTTCTAAGCCTGCTCTTCCTTTAAATACAGTCATGCTTGATCCTCCATCTCAATGCTATATTCCTGCTTGCTCCCTATACGGCTTGGTGCCTTTTGTGTCTTAAAAAGTACCCACCTCCTTCTTAAATATACGAAGAGGCTTCTGTGACAGGGAACTCCAGAGGTTCATTACCCTCTGGCTGAAGAAATTCCTTCTCAGCTCAGTCCTACATGTCCTTCCCTGTATCCTGAGATTGTGACTCTTCATTCTTGAGCAGCTGGCCAGGGAAAACATCCTCCCAGCCTCCAGTCTTCCCGGCCATATAAGAATTTAATACATTTCAATGAGATCTTCTCTCATTCTTATTATCTCTAGTGAATACAGGCCTATTTGACTTCTCTCTTCTCTCCTCATGTGACAAACTGGTGAACCTTCATTGTACTCGCTCATTTTTTTTTGTTCTTATGTTAGATTCAAACTAAAAACATTTGGGTTTGGTCTATGCTTAATTTGATTCTTGCAGTTCTCAATAAGAGAGATTAAAACTTCAATTGTTTTGTGCTGGTGTACATTTTCTGCTCATACAGACTTGCATCAAATAGTTAATTCCTCTAATTTAGCAAAGAGAGGGTAATGATGTAAACATTTCAGGTTTGTTTCACCCACAGCTACAAACACCGACAGTGACCCAACAATTTTAGAAATAAAGAAACAGAAAATGGAGGGAAAGCTCAGCTGGAGTCCCTCCCCAATGACAGAGAGAGTAGCCAGGTTCTGTCAGGTCAATGATCCTCTGTTGCAATTGGAAATGTTGGAGATAAATCACTTTTAAACAAGTACAGACTTTGTGACAAAGGACAGGGAAAAAAATGAAAGGGAGGGTCTGCAGTAGAGTTGAGGGCCGGCCACTGTCTGTAAGGAGTTTGTACGTTCTCCCCGTGTCTGCATGGGTTTCCTCCCACATTCCAAAGACATACAGGTTAGGAAGCTGTGGGCATGCTATGTTGGCGTCGGAAGTGTGGCGACACTTGCAGGCTGTCCCCAGAACACTATACAAAAAGATGTATTTCACCGTGTGTTTCGACGTACGTGTGACTAATAAAGAAATCTTATTAAATGGCAAAAATGATGATGCTTTAAGACAAAGGAAGGTGATGATACCTGGCTCACCCCTTGCTTAACAGCCATTCATCTTCTGATGAAAGATCTTCAACCTGAAATGTTAACACCCCAGATGCTGCCTGTCCTGCTGAGTGAATCTAGCAAGTTGCGAGTCTGTTTCAAATGTCTAGCTTCAACTTTTGGTTGACCAGTAGTTTTAGGCTTGGTGAACAGAATTAAATTTAGAAATGCCTTTATGTAGGTGACAGGAAGGAGTTGAAATTCATTTCCAAAGTCTATGACCCCAATCTAAATTGAGACAATAAAGAGTGGTCTAACTGGAAGTGAAGTGATACCAGAGGGAGGTTGAAGAAAATTAAATTTTCTGCATTTTAAGGGTTATGGAATGAACAAATGCTCTTGCTCTGCATACGGTTGAATGAAATGGCATCAATCAACACTTCCCCACTTACGTAGATTATGATGTACTCAGCAGCCCTCAGCACTGTCAAAACACATCAGTTTAATGGTCACTTTGCATCATTCTTATAAACCACCTGATTCCCTGTGATTTCTGTTCCCATTGTTACTTGCACTACCAGTGTGGATGCACAAGAACCCAAAATCACACCGTTCTCTGGCCATGCCTTGCTCTTCCTTGCCTCTTGCATGTTGAACTGAGCCACTGATGCAACCTGCAGACCCAGAAGGGTTAGATTTGTGCTGATTGTAACTTTCCGATTGTGATTCAGCAGTTATTCTGAAGGCTGTGTGAGTTGAGGGTTATGTTTCTAAAGGCCCTGACAGGAAGCCAACAACAGTATGAAATGTAGAGTCATTAGTACACCCTGCTCCTCTGCTGTCTACCTTCACAAATCCAGCAATGAGCTAGTTGCATAACTGCCTGCATTCTTTGAATTTTCTCTATGCTTCTTAGTAGGAGAAGAATGTGGCCATTGTCCGAAAATAATTTTTAAATCAGCTAATGTGTTGCACTGACCAAAATCTGCCTCACTGACTCATTATGACCACAAGGAGAGAGGGCTGCCCGTTTATTTAGATGGGTGTTTCCTAACACAACTCAAAGTGGAAAAGGTATCTTAAATGTGTGTCACACGCAAAAACAGAGATTGCTTTCCAAACCTCTGTCAATACTGAAATTAAAAATTTTGTAGATGTGCATTTTTTGACCAGTAATGTTTGTACACAGAAGCCCACATGCTATTTAATGCTCTGACTTTAACAATGATAAGTCAACAGAAACAATCTTTATTGATTTATTAGTAATAGGACTAGAACATTTTTTTACATGAGGCAGAATGCATTATTGTGTCACCCAAGTGAACTATGTTTAAAATCCAATCACTAAATGTAAATGAGACCATAGCACACTGCCCAAATTCAAAGATGCATTTACACTCGTACACCACCAGCCACTTGCAATGACCCAATGCACGTGTTGCCATCCTGTGTAAGATTCAATTATGCAGTCGAGGCCCACAAATGATGCCAGCCACTCACACTGAAGCCGGCTCTCGGTGAGGCTTGTTCTGGCATGAGTAAACAGGACAGTCTTCCCTGGTTTGTTGCTGGTGAATTCAAGGCAACTTGAATTCATTCCTCCCTCTCCTCTTCCACTCATGTAACAGGCTGCTGATGGCCTCAGGAACCTGCTCGCATGTCCTCCTGCTCTCTTCCACCGATCCCCAGTTTAATTGTCTCTCCAACCAAGTCCCCACCTTTGACACAAGCACACCTTACAACCCCCACCCTACGCCTCCCCATGACACAACCAATTCCCAGAGCTGATCCTCCTTCCCTCCTTCCAGGTCCAATCTATTCTCCGTTCCCTACTCTCCAGCCACTCCCTTTCTTCCCCATTTATGCAACCCCACTCCCGCTCTCCCAAACCTCACCATTGATTCATGGTCTACCTGACCTCCTCCCACAGGACTAATGGAGAAAAGGCCTTTACTACACCAAGGTGTGCGAAGTCCATTCTCCCACTGACAAAGAGCCTCATACAAACCAAGTGCTGCTTCAACATGCCTTTCCTGGCAGGAAAGAAATTCCAACCAGCTTTTTAAAAGCAGTATGCAGTATCCCTTTATGTTTTCCTTTGGACAGAGCAATAACTTATGCAACTATAAATGTTAAAGCTTGCCACTCAAACCAATATGTAAACAAAACTTCTTTAAACCTCATTTATCTGCAAAAATGAGCAAACAAAACCCTCTCTCTGCTCTCTGTGTACAGAGCCTCTCAAAAATTAGGTAAGATTTTGTTCTCTGCTGGATTAGCATCGTAGGCATTGACAGCACAGAAGGAGGTCTTTCAGCCATGGTGTTAAGGCTTGGTCTACTCACGCTGAATATACAGTCATTGGAGAAAGCTGGGTGTTTTATAAGTTACCACCCTTGTTCAAATCTTCTGTTTGATCTCTGATCCAAACAGATCCCCATTGTGGTAGCAGTTGGTCCTTCAGTGAGACTTGTTTTGGCCTTAGGTAAAGGGGAAAATCTTATCTGGTTTGTTGCCAGTGAATCTAAGGCATCCACTGTCTTGCATTCTTCTGAACTTAGAAGAACAAATAAAAGAAAGGGAGTGTCTTGCTCATCCCAGCGATTCTCAGAAGAAATGGATCCAGTTGAGTTCCGATGCACTCCAAGCTTAAGTGGTTGAATTTGAGTAAGGTAAATCAGTTGGGCACTCAGGGACATGGTCTTGGATGTTAGCAAGAGTTATCACCATCAGCACAGAAAAAGGCTACAGCTTAAAATTAAACAAGTAACTAAACAAAAACGTGCACCCATAAATGTAACGAAACATCACAAAGTGCATCATGGGATATCACTACAAAACATTGAGAGCACACCAGTGAAGGACATGACATAACAGTCGGTCAAGGCGGTAATTTTTAAACAGAGTCTGAGAGGAGGAAGAGGTGGTGAATGACAAAGAGATTTTGAGATGAATTCCAGAGCGTGGGGCCTTAGCCAGCTAAAGGCACAGCGGCCAATACTGAGATGCACAGGACTCCAAAACTGGAGAAGTACATCTCAGTGTTGGCAGCAGTTATTATCACGTCAGAAGGGAGTTAAAGAGTAAGGGTTTCTTGTTAGTTTTGGGCTTGCACAGATTTGTCTTGTCAGCCAGACATAGAAAGAATGTTAAAGCTGAAACTTGACCAGTTTACTGATCATGGCTGAATTTCAAAATGGAGTAGTTCTTTACCACAGCTTTTTAATATCTATGAAGTTTTTTATATCTGAATGAGAACTAGTTTGTGCTTAATTGTGGACAGTTCTGTGATACTGATTCACGCCCATAAGGACTATACTGAAACTGTTCAAGCCTTGACTGCCAGTTGCTACAGGAAGCACTCCTCACATCAATCCTGGTTGGATTTAAATCCAGGTCCCAGAGGTGAAAAACTAATGCCTAAAACAACACACTAGTCAGTTTCTCATTGACTGTTGTTATTTTCCAAAAGAGTTAAACATATATTATCTGAATAAACATTTTAATTGCTCTCTGTGTAAGAATGATAGAAATTCCCAGTCTGGGAGGAGGTTGTTTAATCCATTGTCTAGGGGTAATCTCTTGAAGTAAACATGGTGAACATACAGTATTTGGAGAAAGCTGGATGTTTTGCCAGTTGCCACCCATTTTCAAGTCCAAGGTTTGGTTTCTGATCCAGACTGGCTAGAAATTGGATTTCATCCATATTTTGCTGTGCTGGATTTTCTCCCCCAAAAATCAGAGAAATCATTATTGTGGTTTACTCCCTTTAAGGAGCTTTAAGCCCAGACTTATATGTTCGTCGGTTGCAGCAGCTGCCTCCCTCACACACTACCTTATGGGAAGTAGGGCAGTGTCACTGAAGGGATCTTTCCATGGCAGGCCCCCATGAAGATGAGGTAAAAGTGGCAGGGAAGTGAGGGGGGGGGGGTGGTGAGGGCTGCAAAATCAGAGTGGAGGAAGGATTTAACGTTGCCAAGACCTGGTGCCACGATTGGCTCCAATGTGCTATCAGACCTATCAGGTCACTCCAGAACAATCATTGGAGTCATGGTGCTGCTCATCTGCACGTGAAGGAAAATGCATCCAACTTCTAGACATTTGAGTTAAGTAGAGCTTAGGGAACATAAATGACATTTTGCAATCCCTTAAGGGTCTCTAATGGCCTGCAGTCTAGGAACATGGACAGACTAATCTCCGGATTCCACTGAGTGAATTCAAATCTTTAAATAACACCGTATTTTTTTAATGAATAGGATTTTAGGAACTTTTCAATATTAAGAAATAATGGACCTCAAAGAGGGATTTTAAACATTTTAACTATAGGGAAAAGCTAATATTTGATACTTACTCCATTTTTTCTTTTTTTTAACCTAATACTTAAGAGCTAAATCTAATTCTTCCCCTGTCAGTTTCCTAAGGCAATGATTAGATCTAGGTGTCAGTATGTGTATTTGTAGATAGAACACTATTACTGAACACTGTGATATGGAAGGACAGAGTAGCCGAATATTATTTTTATGATTCAATAATAGATAATAATAATTGTATTTTCATCGGTTAACCTCAGCCCCATTCACTTACCCAGGAATAAGAGTCTGACTTCCCTTCTATGTTTATCTCTGTCATATACTGAAATGGTGAAGCTGTGCATCAGGCCCTGTGGCTGGGTTGATTGCAGTGTCTTAGTGATGTTTCTCACAGTTTACAAACAAAATAAAATAGATTAAAAACATTGCATGAGATAACCTGGTGGTTCCGATGGTTAGGCTGCCAATATGCTGCTCCAAAGAAGGAGAGAATCCAGATGTGTCTTCCTTAGAACGCTTGGCCATAGAAACACTTTCAGTTAACAGTTGCGTGTTTAATCTCTCACTGACCACTCTATATTGGTTCCAGAGCCTCAGAGCACATCATTGTGTAGTTTAGGTTGAGGTTTTGTACCATAGACTCCAAACCTTTCTCTGGGAGGCAAATAGACAGCAAGACCCTGGAAAAATGGACCATTTACTACATTTCAGGAGTCTCCTCTTGGTGAAGGAAGACATTGATGATGAAATTCACCAATGCTTTCAGTGTGCTGTCACTGCCTTTGTTTGGTAGAGGAGGAGGATGTTTGAAGGTCAAGACCTTGGACTCAGCACAAAACTCATGCCCTATGGATCAGCGATGATCACTGCCCTCCGATATGCTTCTGAGACCTGGACTAGTGGCAGCAGGCACTTCAAGGAACTGGCAAAATACCACAACACTGTTCTAGCAAAATACTCCAGACCCAGCATCAGTGTCCTCTCCCCGGCTGACATCCCCAGCAATGCCCCTCTAGTTGCACTCAACTGCCTACGATCTGCAGGCTATGTAGTTCATTTGCCTAATACCAGACTGCAAAGTTAGGCAACAAATAATCTGCTGGAGGAACTCAGCGGGTTGGGCAGCATCTATGAGAGAAAAGGAATTGTTGACATTTCGAGTCAAAATCTTGCATCAGGGCTCTCTCTTCAGTTCACCAATCACCTCAGACTCCTGCTCACCATTCCCCTTCTCCCTTTTATACTGGCCATCTCCCTTCTGTACTCCCAATCCTGATGCAGGATTTTGACCTGAAACGTCAACAATTCCTTTCCTCCCACAGATGCTGCACGACCCTCTGAGTTCCTCCAGCAGATTGTTTGTTGGTCCAGATTCCAGTGTCTGCAGTCTCTTGTGTCTCCAAAATTAGGCATTCTATTGTAAATTCTGTCATGGGAAGAGATTAACAGACAGGTAGAGGAAAAGATTCAAGACTGTGCTCAAAATTTCCTTGAGGAAAGACAATATCCTCAGTCCCTTCTGGAAATCCCTGGCACATGACTGCTCAAAATGTCAAAGGAGCATTCAGAATGGCTTTGAGAACCTGAAGTTCATGCATCGGAAGCATACAGAAGTGGTGGGAGGAGCGCACCATTTCACAAGCTACACCATTTGGCCGCAACTTCTGTCCCATTTGGGGAAGGTTCTGCAATTCCCTCAATGGCCTCAGCAGCCACCTCGACACCTACAGAACCACAGTGGAAGCAAGTCATCCACAGTGACCCTGGCCTTGTCCCTAAGAAAAGGAAGGATTATTGTGGGGATCACAGATGATCCAGCTGATGTGTATTTATGTATTTTTAAGCAGAAGTAGAAACAATTGCTGACATCACTGCTTCTTAGCCAGTGGTGCTGAGGCCAATTATAGTAAGCCAACCATCACCCCGACTGATCAACTTTCTCAACACAAGCTTCTATTTTGGTGAGTAAACTGGGTAACTCACCCATTGGAGAATATATTTAAAACATGTTCAGAGCACTGGTGGATGGAGGACTATGTATTACTGTTCTAACTGAGGATATTTTACAATACTATCCCAAAAGTGACTGACAGCCATTGTGTTCAGATTTGTCTTTTGGAAAGTGCAGCTTCAGTTCAAGCATAGACTTAAGGGAGAAGGATTGGAGGGTAGATGAGAAAAAGAATTTTTCTGGGGTCTGGAATTCACTGCCTGAAAGAAACCCTCATCATATTTAAGTTGTACCTGGATGGGCTTGATGGGACCTTCAGGGCTATGGGCTTGGTGCTGAAGGGTGGGATTAGGTTGGGGAGCTCTTATTCAGCTGACACAGACCTGATGGTCTGAATTGCCCTCTGTGTGTAAATCTGTTGAAATTCGAAGCAGGGGTTTACATTTGGCAGAAATTAGTCTTTAAATCACATATCTCTTTGCTGTCTTTGGGCACTGGGTTTTCACAGCCAACCCAGAGATTGTTAAAATTCAAAAATAAGTCATTCTTAGATTTAACAGCAAAACTATTGCCTGCTGAAGATAAAAAGCTGACAAGCTACCTGTGAATGAGTAATGATGTCTCCAGTTTTGCTGACTGGGTTCAAGTTAGTTGACAAGAAAAAGAAGTCAGAATTATTGACTGCATGTAAATACAGGCATTGTAATGTTCATATTTTTTTTAGTTCAGCCAAGATGGGTTGAATCAATCAGTCCATCAATAAAGTGCAGACAAGTTTAAAGAGAGTGCTCTTGAATTTTTATTTTTAAAAAAGCACGATTGACAGAGGTGCCTTGATTAATATTTTTCTATTTTTTTCATGCTCAGCAAAAGCGCATTAATGCTGCTTTGATATATTCAACATCGAAAAGAAACATTGAGAGGTAAAAATTGTTTCAGTTCACATTCATTAGTCTGCTGAAACTTTCCCCTGGAAAAAAAATGCCCTATTGAAATGCAGTGGGCCTGTTGACTTCTTAGTGGAGGACATTTTTTTAAATCATTAATAAACAGCAAAGCCAAAACTATTGGTTATCCAGAACTAGCTCATGAGAGATGTGCCATACACCATCAGTGTGGTTCCTCCTCTCAAATTCCTCCTTAGGTGATGTGAAATCATTAGCTTGCTGAGGACCAATTTACTGGTTGTCCTCATCTCCTTGCTCAAGTAATGACTGTTAAAAGTCTATTTAACCCTAACCGTTTTGCAGCTGAGCCCAGCGCTGCTCTCACACAGGTCTAGAGGTAAACTGTAGGAACATTACATGGACTTGCCACTGCAAGCTTCAGTACTTCTGGAGACCCAAGGTGTAGAGTGCTATTGAGTGACGGTGGCACTCTTTGTGTGAAGTGCTCTGGAACAAGTGAGGGAAAGTACGGCATCCAGGACCGAGACTGGGGCAGGGATCAAGAGGAAGCCAATGATCAGGGACCTGGTTGGACCCCTTTGGAGGTAGGGTTTTGTTCGTGGTGGCTGGCTTGAGATTGGTTCTTGTGGAGTCAAATTTCCAGAGAGACATGATTCAACCAGGAAATGCTTGCCGTCACATTTCGCTCTGGACAATAACTCAATTTATAGATAAATAACGTTGAAACGAAAGTGCTGAGCATGCAAATTGTGAGGCCACGGTATTCCAGAGGTAATCGTTGTATGACAGCTAGCGGTAAACATCATGAATGACTTTTTGTCCATACAACTAAATATTATTGAGATGTGCCCATTTCCTAACTTGTATCTGGTAAAATGCACGGCTTAGTATGACTTGTGTTTGTTTACTGAGCCATGGAAAGAGCATTTTGTTTTACACTGCAATTCTTTTTGTTGCTTTGTTAAGGTAAGGTCCACAAAATCATCCTGCTTGGCTGAAGGATTGTTAAATACTTTCTTACCTCAGTCCTCCTAAAATCTATGGATGCTAGATCAATTGAGCTTTTAAGACTGCGAAAGATAGGTTTGTGTTAGGCATTCGCATTCAGGTATCTTTAGAAAAGACAGATGTATGGATTTGAAAGCCAAATTATCCATAAATAAGCTGAGGCAGGAGGCCATTCGGTCTGGACTGAATAGCCTCCTGCTATTCTAACACCAAAAGGAGCAAATTAATGTCATACTGCCTTGTTTTACAATGATGTACATCCTCATTTCGCTTGGTACTTTCTTTGATGAAATTTGTCATCAAAGATAAAATGTTAAAATATTCCCAAATCCTAGCAAACTGCCATGCTTGTTAATTAACCTCTGGCACATGACTCAGAGGTCTTCTTTACCATATTGGGTAGAGTGAAGGCATTGAGCAGTGGGATCACTCTAGGTAAAGCAACAACACCTTGCACCCATGGAGTAGTTTAATATTCGAAGGCTACTTGCCTGACATGAACCTGGAGCCTGCAGGAGAAAGCTGGCCCCAACCTTCCTGATGATGACCTAAAAGCATCACAGAGAGAATCCAAAGCAAGTCCTGTCTGTTGGAAAAAGATTAACAGCCAGCTAAACAATGCCTACTCATTTAGTTGCCAAAAACAAATTATTTCTGAATACTTCAGAAATGCTTTGAAACATTCAAAGATCGAAAACCATTCAAAACATTTTGAAATGACCGAAAAAGAGAGAGTAAGTCCATTAGGCATATATTGACCTAAGTTTAGTAGAAACCAACTAAAATTCTAACAGGACTGGGCAGATTAGATGCAGTAAGGATGTTCCCGATGGCAGGGCAGTCTGGGACCAGGGGTCACCATCCAAGGATAAGGGATAAGCCATTTGAGATTGAGATGAGGAGAAAATTCTTCCCCCATAAAGTGGAGAAACTGCGAAATTCTCTACCACAGAAATTAGTTGAAGCCACATCATTAAATTTATTTAAGAAAGCATTAGATATTTTTTGTAGCACCGGGGGAAATCAAGAGGTATGGGTAGAAAGCTGGAACAGGGTACTGAATTTGAATGATCAGTCATAATCTCATTGAATGGCAAGGCAGGCTCAAAGGGGTGAGTGGCCAACTTCTGCTCCCATTTTCTAAATAAAACCCAAAACACCTAACTGAATTAAAACACAGTGCATCACTTAAAAAACCTACACTGCCTTAATCCTTGGAGCCATTCTCCTCCTACAGGGAGACATAACCTGTTATGACCCCATTCAGGATCTTTGGGTGGATTCCCCTTGGGCAGTGGTGGGGAACCACTACGCCTTCCCTGTCCCATGCTTCATTCTGTTACTGCTTTTTCCTTGTACCATCTTGATGTACTGATGTTGTGAAATGATCTGTTTGGATGGCATGCAAAACAATGTTTTTCACTGTACCTCTGTACATGTGACAATAATAAACCAATTACCAGTTACCATGCTGCACTCTGTGAGGTTCCACCGTTGGAGTGTCGTGGGCTGCGTGTTATTCAGCAAAGCATCGTCAGCAACTTCAATATTCGCAAGCAGAGAAATGAAGAAGTTGCTTTCCGTTAAGCAGGATGATGTTGTCAAAATTGCTTTTTTTATTATTCAAGTCAGATATTCAATAAAAGATATTCACATAAAACAAAAACATGAAACATTTTAAATTCCTATGATTTTTCTCCCAAGTTTCTTGTTTAGGATGGATTTTTGAGTTGTTTTGCAATGGCAAGAAGATACTTATATCCTTGCGATTTATGGAGGAGCAAAGTGTAACCATATTGCTTGTCATAACTCTGCATTTGACAAATAAAATCACACAGTAATTTCAAAGGTTTGTTGATGAGCTGCAATATTCATTTTTTGATATTTGGTGTATAGAACTCTAAATTATATTTTATTTGTGCTTTATTCTGATCAATATTGTTAAATTAGGTTTATTTTTGCAATTGCACAATCATGTTTGTACCCCTTCAACTCTACTGAATGCAACAACTCGTTCTTGGACTTGCTTCCTTCCCAAGAATAGCCCTTTGGTAATATGCCCAATGGGTATTCTCATGAACTAAAATTGTTAGTGTTTGCAGGGTTTGGAGGCAGACATAGAATCTATACACTCAAACACTGTGGCATAGATCACCAGATAATAAATGGGGGTAAGAATCATAGCTGATTTCTCTGATTCTGGCTCAAGAACACTGAAGTCAATGTTTGTTCTCCCTTGATGACATTAGCTAACTTGGTCTGAAACAGTGACTGTCCTGTTGCCTCTTCCTGTGACACACCATAAGATTGAAATTACCATGATCCTATTTTTGGTTGTTATTGGACCATGGGGCAATCTACAGCAGCACAAGCAGTACCTCAAGTAGTTGAATGCCCAGAGCGTAAACCACCATTTTCACACAAACTCATTTGTTGTAACTGATGAGATTTGTTGCCTCTTGGCTGATTCACAAGCTGGTGAGAGTTTGTGTGATGACGGTTTCTGTCTTGAAGAACAGCAAATCTGAAAATGCCCTATTCCTTTTGTATGAATAATAGTGTCACTTTGTGAAGGAACATGATTATAGAAAAGCCTCTGGCACAATTTGCCCTGCTCTCTAAACTAATAGAAGATCCATTGTGTCAATTATCTGGCAGAAGAAAAAAAATCTAATTAACAAAATAAATTGATGCTCACACAAGTACAAAATACTCTTGTGAATTAGTGATACTTTAATTTGTGAATTTGGATGATTGACATGCTTCTGGTGGACCCCATGTTACAACACTGGTACAGTATGCTTAAAAGCTCATTGTCATCTGATAAAGCTTCTTGCAAAGCAAGTTGCTAGTCCTGCAAAATAGGAGTGGGTGACATGTCATGTCTCCTCATGGTAAGAAACTTGAAATGGATCATTGATAGTGGCAGTTCGTAAATTCAGAATGATATTTGTTCCTTGTGTTAGGAAATAGAGTATCTGAATTTAAATTTAGCTAAGATTTTCTACAAAGCAACAAATCCAATATTATTAGCTTTGCAATTATGGACTATTCCAATCTTTAGTTCCTGTGTGCTTCTTCGTTATCTAACCATTCTGATGGTTGGTTCAATTTACGAGCTTTCTAACCATTCTTTTTTGTTTAGGATTTCAGTGCTATCTAGGAATAGAGCTTGAACCTGGGATAACTTTTCAATGTAATTTCTGTAGAGATAAGCGAATACCTTCCACCATGAGTATAATTAATATTGGAGGAAATGTAGAGTTGTTTATTTTCTGATCAATGATTTTTAAAAGAAAAATGATCCAATTAGAATTGAGAGAGAGTGAAGGAGAATGTTCATTTAACTTATTAGAGGTGTCAAAATTGACAGACAAAGATAAAGGAATCCTATAATTTTGACAGAGCTTATTGCGTAGTTCAATTCTGCTAATTTTGTTTGTATAGTCAATCGAACATGTGCTGTATTAAAAATTAAAGAGCCTTGTTTTTTCTAGCTGGGACAGTGGACCGTCTGTTACAACACAGCAGACATGTAAAACCCCAGAGTCCATTACCATAGGTTACAGCAAATGTTAATCAGTACCAATGCAGTTAAATAATGCAGTTAGTACAGATGGCAGCTACTACATTCAGTTGCAGATGCGTCCTAGTGTCCCTAAGGCAGTCATATCACAGTAGTTGTCAGTTACTGTCAGGGAGTATGCTGAGCAGCGTGTCGACTTTTTTGTTGGACTCTGCCATATAATCCAGACAGAGAGTATGGCTCTCCTTTATTGTAATCACATGAGCAAGATTGTAATATATCACCGAGCTGAATGAATACATAACACAGCTTAGTATTAATTTAAAGTCAACATTTTTCCTGCTAAGTGACATAAAAATAGTGAAGCTTTTCACAGCTCAGATACTTGTTCATAGTTTCCAACAACACATTTTAGACCGGGAGCTTTGGCTGCAGAGAAATATGTGAAAATTCTCATATACGTTGCAGCCAACTGGTCAGAAAATCCTGCTTGTTAAGTCCAGGTGCCTACTCTTATCTGCAGGGACCAAACTAGGCTTGGTATTTCAGAATGCCAGCACTGATGTACTGGCTAGTGATCCCATAGAATAGCACTAAAAATCAGTTGCAGACTGCAAAGGCCACTTCTCCAGGAGAATGACACACCATGGGACCACCACTCTGGTTCTGTGCCAGTGCAGAAAACATGAACAAGGAACTCCTATTTTTCTTCTCTTATGCCTCTCGGTTTTGATTGTTGTTGGATACTCTCATTCCTATACATTACCTCCACTGATCTTTGTCGGGGTTCCCAGTCAATTCTATAAGTTTCATACCAACAATTAGACTCCTGAGTTAGCATATTAAATTGCTAATAACTAATTGTGAGCAGAAACTAGATTGGGGAGCAATTATAGTAGATAACTAGAGAAACCAGAGCAAGGAAATTTGCCAACGCTGGCCTTCAGAAAGTACAGTTTGAGGCTGCACTTAAAATTTATTCTGGTGCAGTGAATTCTCATCTTACATTAGAAGAACCTGTCTTCTTATTCATTGTTCATGGTAATTTATTTAAAATTTCTAAGAGACAATAAGAGATAAGTAGGAATTGGGAATGTGCTGATGCAGAAGAAGTTATTCTTCTGACAGGTTTTAATGAACTATCTAGATAAGACCTGTGTTTCAAATAACCTTGCTATCTTCACATTAGAGCTCCTGATGCTAACAGTGAATATAAAAATGTTTCATTCTCTAAGGATGTTCATAACGTTTGAAAATCTATACCCACAAAAATTATAAATTGGCAATAAGATGATAGTGAATTGTTTATATGGGCACACTATCAGTTAAGGAATCTGGCACTAATTCTTCAGTAGTGAAAAAGTTTTTTTTTCAAAAATGATTTATTTTAAATAAAAATCTTTCTGTAGAGCCAGAAGGAGCATGAATACTTCCCCACTCTACACTCCTCATCCTGACAACCCCTGTGATTAGCCACATGTCGAGCTGTCCCCGGCACCTCCCCTAACCCTCTCGTCCCAGCCTTTTGCCTGATCATCCTAAACTCCGTCCTTGAGTTCATCTGAGGACCTCTGTTGATGATTTAAAATTCATTTATTTCCACTTGTGCCAGGCAGAAACTAGATAAGGTCCAAAGTCCAACTTTGGGAGGCTTTGAACATTTTTATTTGTACTTGAACTCATCTGGACTACAATGGACTTGTTTTTTTTTGTTCTAATTGTGTTCTTGTAAAAAGTGTGTGTAATTTATGTTTAATTTATGCTTTTCTTGTGAATGTCGTGCATCTGATGCTATGTGCCTGTGATGCTACTGCAAGTAAGTTTCTCATGGCACCTGTACAAGCGTGTACTTGTGCATATGACAATATTTCAATTCAGATTGTCAGACTAGTATATTTTAACCTTCGTTTGTTGCAGTATGACAGTAGTTCTTCACATGGCAGTTTATCTTGAAAAATCCCAACAACAACCTTTCTTAATAGGGTATACCAAGGTCTCAATTGATTTGTCCTAATCATATTTTATGGTACCACAGTTTTTTATATGCACATGTTAACTTTGAGAAATAATTGATCTGTGCATCATCCTAATAATAATTTTATCCTTTTACCCTTGATCTGTTAGTTTGAGTTCCAATCCACTATGACGATCTGTAATACAGTTTGTCACAATTGATTGGATTGAGATATCACTGTGGGCTTGTTTTAAGGTCAATATCAATCAGATTTGGAGCCTCATGGTTACAACAATCAAGGCAGGAATGCCAACAAAAATGACATGATGAGTTATGCATGCTAAACCTGCTATTGATTTCAAATTTTTAAAGTATATTTGTCTAGGTAATTATTAACATGGAAAGGCTTCAGTGTTTACCTATGCAGACTTTATAAGATAAGATAATTTTTTTTATTACTCACATGTACATCGAAACACACAGTGAAATGCATCTTTTGCGTAGAGTATTCTGGGGGCAGCCCACAAGTGTCACTGCGGTCCCAGCGCCAACATAGTGTGCCCACAACCTCCTAACCCGTACGTCTTTGGAATGTGGGAGGAAACCCATACAGTCACAGGGGGAACGTACAAACTCCTTGCAGACAGCGCCTGGAATTGAACCTGGGTCGCTAGTGCTGCAATAGCGCTACGCCAACCGCTACACTACTGTGCCTGCCTTGGTGTGATCAAATTTGAAACTTCACATTTTGGTAAAACCAATGCTGTTCTTATCAGCAGAGGTAATAAAACCAGTACGGTTCATATTCTCTACACAAAACAGGCATTTGAAATGTTTCCTGCTGCTCTAGAACTCAATATTTTGAACAGAACCATTTTAGGAGCAGGTACATATCTCAAAACCAGTGACTGCACCACATATGATTATAGAGAAATGTGATTTTTCTCTTTCCATCCCACTCTCCTACACCTTAGACAGACCTCTAAACCTGAAACTTAAAAAAGTGGTTTCCTTAATGTGCAAGACTTCATTGATATCACGTATGCAAGACTCTGTATGAATTGTATAGGCTTTGCTTCATCCCCTGGCTGTCTATGTCCCTTGTTGCTACATCCATGTACTCTGATGCTGGGCTTTTACCCCGTGATGCATTTGACTCCCCATTTAAATCTCCCAAAATGTATGTTTATTGTGCTGGAGCTTCTGTTATAAGGAGTCCTTGATGGCTTCTCCATTGACAGGGCAACTTTCTGAGAGTTTTGTTACCACTCCTTGGGACTTCCACAGAAGGAAGAGGAATCATGTGATAGCCTACAGTTTGGAACAAATGGCTAAGTACATTGTAGCAAGACCAGCATAATGTCCTGCTACTCTTGGTCACTTGTGTGACTCACTGAATAAGTTTGAAGGCTCTGGAGAGTCATAGAGGGTAAGAACACCTGCCTTCGTAAGTTGGTGCAATGCCACTATGCCTCGCCCAAGTTATCCATGGCCTCCCTTGAAATAACTTACTGAGACTGCTTCTAAGGATGAATGAAGCATCGTCATTTTACTACTTTGCCAACAATGCACCAACAGTCTCAATTAATGTAGGCAATCTTACATTTTTTTTTGAAAGAAAAGACCAGACACATTTATCTGCCACATTTAGATTTAACAAGCAAAAAGATTAGTGCAGAAAATACAAGTTGTTTTAGGAATTACATGACTCGGTAACTTAAAGTATAGGTTTTTTGACCCTTGTCTCCATGGCAAATGTCCATTGCTGTATGGTAGATGGGAGTAGAAGAAGAAAGGAGGCTGGGATGAATATTCTCCATCCTGCTAGTTTAAGCTGGTTCCATGCCTGGGCTCAGCAAGTGGTATCTATGATTTCTTTCCTTATTTGGGAATGGGCACACGTTAATAACTGATACAATTGCATTGTTTCCTGGTCTTATCACCAGTGGATAATGGAAGGTGAGCTGCCATGTTGTGCAGAACCTGTTGGCTCAGGCAAAGGTTTACAAGTCATCCTGCAAGGTTTTTGTGTTCACCACACTTCCCCCAGCACCAAACACCAGGCCTTCTTCGTAAAACAAATGTTCTTCTCCCGGTTGCAGCTTGTTGACTGTTGCAGTCGGAGTCCTTAATGGTGGCTCCAAAGGCAGTGAGATTACATAGGGTAATCCCTGTGCCATTTAAACCAATTTGGTGTCTCATTCCAGACTTGGGAAAGTAGCGTCAATTATTAGGTACAGCTCCCAAAAATGCTGATTATTCAAGAAGAAAAAGACAAGCTGAAATATTGGCCCCTGGCCAGAGTACAGCTTCACGGTGGCTGATTAAGTTAAGTTTTGTTCCTGATACATGGTACTCCATTACTTATGGATCAGATTCTACAGTTGGCCAATTTTCTGTATAAGTTGAAACTCACTTGATCTATGATGTGTAAAAACAAGTTACTGCACTGAAAGTGTAGTGCTAAATCAGCTTGTTTGAACTTAAGCAATCCTTTGGTACATTAATAGGCATCCCTGTTATAATAGTGCTTGTATGCTGGACAAATAAAGAAAGTTACCCCAAGGTACAGTAGTAACAAATTATATGAACTTCTGAGAGTACTAAAAGCATGGGGCAAGGATAGACAGTGATTATCTAACTTCTCACAGAAAACAAAAAATAGCAGAGAAAAAACTTTGCATCATTTATTACAATGATCAGGAAATATACGGTATTAATAAAATGCACCGTTGTTCTCAGATTTCCTGTTTATCTATAAGACAGAGTCTAATGAATTTGCTCAAGTACATCTAATGATATGATGTCATAGTGATCAGAGTTTTTTTGGGATATGACTAACAATAGTAAATCAGTATTTGCTACTCATGTCAAAGTGTCCTAGGGGTATTAAGAATCAGCCATGTAGTGTGTGACAAGACCCATGTGTTGGCCAGATTGGGTACGGGATAGGACTGCTTTCCTGAAGAGCATTTGTTGGACTTTTATGATAATTCAGCAGTTTTCGTGTTTTTTTTTGCGTCGGTCCTATTTCCAAGTTACCAGGTCTATTAAATGTCTTTGTACAATTCTCAATAGTGGGATAATACAATGATTCCCTCTAATAATGACCAGGTTACTCTGTTACACCAGTGAATATATCGTGTAATACCTGTATGGTCCACATCCTCATGTGATTAGGATCCAAGTGATGTGTTCATCAAGAAGCCTTGTCTGCCATAGCACTCAGCAATGGATTAATGTAGGGTAGTGTTCTCTCTCACACCCTTCAAAGGTTTTCCTTAATCTCCATATATCTGTCCCACATGCCAGAGGAAAATCTTTCAATGCATTCTTGGAAAGGAAACTGCATGGTCACATATGTCACATGCATCGAGTTTGATCTGCATTGGAACTTTGGTGTTGTAAAATTTGAAGGGGAAATTCCTTCTCTTTCTGCACTGAAAGCAGCCTGGGTGAAATGCAACAGGATTACCTGCTAGGAACACTCAAATGGATTTAACTTAGGGCAGCATTGAGTGCTTCTTCTTGATAAGCTCAAAGACAAGAAGTGGAAATATTTACTGTAGGGACACTAAGATTATATTGAACTTGTGGCAGATAGAAGGGAGCTTAAACATCTAGGCATTTAACCTGATTTGAAAGTTCATGATGATGACACTGAATGCCAATTGTGTTTCATTCTCAAAGTAGATTTCAATCATCTCTCTGAACATGATATCAGTCCCAAATACATGCATTCAGATGATGAGGGTAATTTTCCATTGAATGTTGTTTTGCAGTCCATTGCTTCATTTATGCCACAGCAAAAGCCGGTCTATTAATTATTCATCTTTTTATTAGAGTCTAGACAGTGGAAATATCCTCCAGTAAGCTCTTCAAACAATCCTAAACCATTGCAAATATAAAAGATTAATTCTCATATCCACGGAATAATAACTAATAACTAACCTATTTTCAATTTATATTTCTGAACAGTTGAAAATCAGGAGTAGATGGTTCCAGATTCCATTGGTTCATTAACCAGCTTACTGACTTAGCATAAAAGCTTTGCACTTAACACAAGCACATTGTTCATGGTTACAACATTGTAAAGACAAGGAAGCCCATATACGGTATATGGGGCAAAGTTTTCATTTTTAATGCAGAAGTGATTGTGTTGCCTGACCATGCCAGTAATTTTTATGTCCTGATCAGCAAAGTAAAGCAGTCTGGGACATAACAAAATCATAAGTAAGATTTTGGCACATTCAGATGTGGTGAAAACGTTGCATATATTTTTAATCATGATTAAAGCAAAATCAAAAGCTTGAAGATTATTTTGGTTATCACGTGTTATTTAATGCAACAGTAATGACACAATCTCAGATAATAATCACTTTTACTAAACACTAAATATCTTAACTTCCTTCATTTTAGTATGTCAGCTCCTTGTTATGTTGCAGTTCGGTGGGTACCAGCAGCCCCTTGATACTTGGTCCCAGTGGATAATATTTACAATTCTTGTCAGTGGACAACACCAATTACCATGATGCTTGGTTGGAAGCACTCTGGCTCCTAAGTCAGAAGGTTATTCTAATGGGTGTGGGTTTTGAGGGCAAGTTGTCCATTCTACTGACTGTAGTGAAGGTGGCTCTGAGCCACCTTAAGCGCTGTCGTCCTTCTGGTGATAATGTTGTGGGTTGGAAGTTCTCAGAATTATTCCTAGTAACAATGAAAAAACAACAATATATTTCCACGTCAGGGTGATTGTGGTGTTCAAATACATCTGCTGCTCCTGTCCTCCTTGGTGGTAGAGATCGCAGGTTTGTGAAGTGCTGTCAGCATAGCCTAGGTGAGTAACTGGTAGATGGTGCACATTGTAGCCACAGTGCATCAGTAGTGGAGGGAATGAATGTTTAGGCTGGCTGATGGGGTGTTGATCAATCAGACTACTTTATCCTATGTGATGTCAAGCTTCCTGAATGTTGTTAGAGCTGCACATCCCAGCAAGTGGACAATACTCCATCTAGTTCCTAACTTGCTGCTTAAAGTTGGTGGAAAGTCTTTGGTGTGTCAGAGGTGAATTGCTCGTCAGCGGATATCCAGTCTCTGATATGCTCTTTCAGCCTCAGTATTTATGTAGCTAGCACAGCTGAGTTTCTGGTCAATGGTAACTCCCTGGATATTGATGGTGGAAGACACAGCAATGGTCATGTCATTGAATATCAAGGATAGGTGTTTAGAGATGATCATGATCTGACATATTGTTCCTTGCCAATTAACACCTCATGTCTGAATATTTTATAGCTCCTGCTGAACACAGCTATGGACTAGGCATGGATTGAATATTGTATGATCATTAGCAAAGATCCCCACTTTTGATTTTGTGATACAAGAAAGATCATTGATAAAGCAGCAGGAGATCTAGAACACTGCCCTGATGGTCCTGGGGTGATCGGCCTCCAACAACCATAACCATCTTCCTTTGGGCAAGGAGTGGCTGCAACCATTGAAATGTTTTCAGGCTGATGCCTTTTGACTTCATTTTTGCCAGGGCTCCTTGATAACACATACCCGGTCAAATCCTGCCTGCCTGCATGCCAAAGGCAATTATTTTCACCTCATCTCTGGAATTCAGCACTGATCCATATTGGAACCAAGGCTGTGATGACGTCTGAAGCCAAGTGGTTCTGACAAAATCCAAATTGGGCATTGGTGGGTCAGTTATTAGAGAATGAATGTCACCTGATAGCATTGTTGATTATGCATTCCATCACCTTGCTGATGATTGAGAGTAAACTGATTGGGCAGCACTTAGCTGGATTGGATTTGTCTTGACTTACCTGGGCAGTTTTCCACATTGTTGGGTAGATGCCAGTGTTGTAACTGTACTAGAAAATCTTGGCTAGAGGTACAGCTTGCTCTGGTGTGCAAGTGTTCAGTACAAAGGTTGGAATGTTGTCTGGCCCCACAGCCTTTGCTGTGTCCAATTCTGTCAGCCATTTCTTGATATCACATGGATTGTATTCAATTGGCTGAAGACTGGCTTGTGTGATGGTAGGGATCTCAGGAGTCAGCTGGGATCTATTATCAGCTCAGCACTTCTAGCTGAACATGGTTACAAATGCTTCGGCTTGCTCTTAGCCCTCACACGCTAGGTTCTATTGAGGATGGAGACGTTCTTGCAGCCTCTTCTTACTGTTAGGTGTTCGTCACTGTATGAAGTGGTAGGGCTGCAGAGTTATGGTTCACTCCATGGAGTTTAGCTCTGTCTACTGCATGTTGCTTCTATTTAGCATGCAAGTTGTGCAATCAAGACTCACTCTGAAGAAATGGGCACAACAATCTAGCCTGACACCTCCAAACAGTACTGAGGATGTGTTCCTTATTGGAGGAGCTGTCTTTCTGATGAGATGTTAAACCAAGGACTTGATTGCTCTGTCAAGTAGACACAAAGAAATCAGGTAGCTTTATTTTGAAGATGAGTTGTATCATGTGCTATAGCTGATATTTATCCTTTGATTAACATATCTGAAACTGATTATCTGGTCATTATCAGATCGTTGTTTGTCACAGCTTGCCACATGCACACCGACTTCCTCATTTCTGATATTACAGCAGTGACTATGCTTCAGAAATACTTTGTTGGCTTTAAAACACATTAGAACATTGTGAAAGGGAACTGAAAATGCAAAATAAATATATGTTAACCTTTTTATTCTTTCAGTTTAGAAAATCACAACTCTCCCTTTAATTGGTGTTCACACACATGTACTTTGAGGAGAGTCTCTGATGAGTACTTAGGTTTCAAGGTCCCAAATAGTTTTCTCTGGCTTCTGCCTGGGTAGTGAAACTGAGCAAAAGGATTCTCATACTGCCCTGGCTGAGATCACCAAGGTAGACATAATATTGGTGCTGTTTAATATTTGTACTCCCACTTCCTTACGCAACCGGCAACAGCCTCATTGTAAATCTTTCAGATTCGGTAAGAAATGCTTCCAGTTTTGTTCCTGGGTCTATATGGGTTACCAGCCTTCACAAATCTTTCAGGTTTATCTTTCTCAAACAAAAACAGAAAACGATGGAAACATTCAGCAGGTCAGGCAGCATCTGCGGAGAGAAACAATCAGTGTTTCAGGTCCCTTCATCAGGATCTGAGTTGCTGAGTGTTTCCAGTGTTTTCTGTTTTGTTTCAGATATCCAGCAGTTTTTTTAAAATTTTCATTCAGGTTTATTTATCTGGTGGGGTGAGCATTGCACTTTGTTACATTTATCTGGGGGACTAATGTTCCAACAAATGGATTGAACATTTAAAAATAACAAGCAGCCCAGCAATGGCAACACATCTACCCTGCTGACACTTGATATAAACTCGAGAGTACAAACCAGTGTGTCATACATAATTAAAGGAAACAAAAGATACTATTAGAGCAGCTAAAAGGTCACAAGAGAAAAGGATAGTGGACCAGCGCAGCAGCAATGCTAATATCAGAGGGTCATTAAAGATTATTGGGCCACTGAAAGGTACCTTGAGACAGATTCAGTGGGGTCACTTAATGTGATTGGTATATTAACAGATTACTTTGCATAAGTAGTTACACTTGAAGTTGACATTCAACTAAAGAAAACCAAGTTTAACTGTAAGCAACATCATTGCATGTCTTGAAATTAGTCGAGATTATCTTTGTAGATTAATTAAGGAAACACAAAATTGGACTGCTAATTAAGAATATGTCCATAAAAGCCTTTGGAATAGACAATGTGTTTTGTGAGATATTTGCTCACATTATAGCCTGTGAGAGCCAGGGACTGTTCCCTTAAACTAGAAGGACATTCAGTTGGCTTGATCTCTTATTTGTATTAATTTGTTCATGGCATGTGATAGACCGAGTTAGGCCTGTATTTAGTGTCTACCACTCATTGTCTGTTAATCTAGATGGCTTGCTTGTCCACTTCAGAGTGTAGTTAAATTCAGAGTGGAGTTACATAAAATCCAGTCAGGGGTGTTTGGCAACATTTATAAATTGACCTTGAGGCCACTATAGAGCCATTTCAGAGGCAAAGTTATCTCACTTGAATTTGTACCGAGGGAAAGATGTGAAAAGATGACCCATTGTTTGATCAGGACAAACACATTTACAAGAGGAGGGTTTCATTTCTCACTTGTTAATTAATCCCATGTCTGTTTGGAAGCCTCCTCTCATGTCTGGTGAAATTTAGGGAGTGTTGCTGTTGGATCTTGAAGAGTTCCTTCACTCAGACAGTCGAGGTTTTCTTCCATTTCTTGTTGATGTTGAGGTTGATGAGGCAAGGGTAGCAGGATGAGAAAGTATCCCATGAGCAGAGAGATTCCCATTGATAGGTAGGTCCGTGTTATTGACAGCACAATCAACAACTGGAGTTATCGAGCTGGCATTGACCTTAAGGTTCTGGTGATTGTCCTAACTGTTGAGTTCATCTTCATGTCAATGAGTTTTGTATCTGTGGCCACCAATCAGACTGGAGCACAGCACATTGTGGTAGAATACACAAGTGTGAGAGCTGAGACCCATAATACCTCTGTGTCAGTCCCCCTGCCTGTGACCTTGCAGATTAGGCAAATTTAGGAAGGATGGCATACTTCCTTACTGAGGGATAAGATTGAATCAGATGGATTGTAATGACCATCTGATTGTTTCACGGACAGTCTCAATTACACTTGCTTTACAATTATAGATTTATTTCATCTCCTTAAATTTAAGTTCCCAGACATTGTGGTAGGTTTCAAACTCATATCTCTGGATGAATAGTTCATTGTCTAATTGGTCATCCAGTCACATAACTACAATGCCGCTAGACCCCAACTGAACCAAGAAACTGTAGCCTAATCATCTTGACCTTTTTGGATAAAATGCTGAAAGGAGTCAGAAATTCTAAAGCTGTAGAATTATATTGCAAGGAAACAGGCTCTTCTGCCCACTGAGTCCATACTGACTATCAAGCATCCATGCTGATGCCAATTTATTCTCTCACCATTCCCATCAACTCCCTTCAGATTCTATCGCTCACCTGCAGACTGGGGGCAATTGACCTACCAACTCACATGTCTTTGTGATGTGGGAAGAATACCAGATCATCTGTTGGGAACTCACGCAGTCACAGGGAAAATTTGCAAATTCCATGCAGAGTGCACTGAAGGTCAGGATTGAACCTGGGTCACTGGAGCTGTGAGGCAGCAGCTATACTAAATGTCCCACTGTGCCGCCCATTGCAATCAACCAGATCAAGAAAGAGCTTTCAAGAACTTTCAAAACAGCATCTGGAAAAGTAGGTCATTTCAAACTGTTATCATTGAATTCTTTGAAGAAGTCACAAGGTTAATACATGAGGATTGACATTGCCTACCTCGATTTTCAGAAATTCTTTGACAGAAGACCTCTAAAAGATAGAATCTTGTGGAATCAGTGACAATCTTCCAACAGTGGATGCGACCCGATTACATGCCTGCAGGCAAAACTGAATGGTTGTGGGTTTAGCTTGGAGACCAGTTGCCAGCACTGTTCCACAAGAAATAAACTTTGGGCCACCTGTCCATATTAATGACAAGATGAACATGGTGGAGAATGATCCACAACTTTGTGATTGATAGAGATTTGCATTAGTGTTGGATCTGCTGGGGTGTCTGAACTACGGGCAGATCTTGAAGACTGGAGGGAATGGGTCTGCTGTTTGCAAGTGTTTAGTACAGACAAATGAAACTTTATGCACATGAGCAAATGCTAAGTATGCATATGCTTTGCATGGAACAACACTTGCATGGAACATATACATATACTTGCATGGAACAATACTTGCATGGAACTTGCATAAATACTTTGCATGGAACATATGCTTTGCATGGAACAATACTAAAGCTTGTGGCTTTTCAGAAAAATGGCTATGATAGTACACAACTCAGGAGATGTATGACCAGTGCAGTGAAAAGAGGTTCCAGGCTGCATCTACAAGGTTTTAAGTGTAAAATGAAACATGCCATTGTGTTCTAATGTATGACCTTGGTTAGGCCTTGTTAACCATTCTGATAAGCAGAAAGAAATCTGGACAAATATGCTTTTGCGAAGTGTACACTTGGGCCAATTGTACTGAAATTTGTGATGGAAATGTGAAGAAAAATGTGATGGAACTAGATTGGGTTCACAATGACAGTTTTTATTTAATTAACTTGGGGACAGCTGGATGGCATGCAAAAATCTGCAAAAGCCTGGAAGTGAAAGAAAGATACATCATAAATTGGGACACTCCATAGTATATAAGAAATGTGGTTGTTAGATGATTTTCCCTTCCTGGGAAAGCAGCCTGGGAAAAGTTGTTGCTAGTTTGTGCGTTATACTTTGATTCACTGTCTGATTTTTAAATGAGAGCTAGCTGGGGCAGCTATCACATCATACAAGAGGTAGTTGCTAAATAATATGTCACGGTCAGTGTGGTCTCCTTAAATAGTTTCAAATGCCAAGGGGAATCTGAGTAGCTTTCTGTGTTTTTACTCCTTAATTGGCTGTGGGTTTTTTGAGTGTTTATTTTTCACCTCTCATGGGAGATGTCATTGCTCCTGGTGCGAAAGGGAGAGCCTTAATCTTGATGCATGTGACAGCCCAGTCCAACATTTTCTTATCCATCCATGTTTATGTGTACTTTGTCACTAGAGAAGTTAACCATCTTTTATAACCACTTGTTTCAGTAGTCATCCTAAAATGGTATTTTCAATAACAATTTCAACACCTCTAAATAACATTTTCTTTATAAATTAGAACTCAAATTCTATATTTGAAAGAGAAACATTTGCAGAGAAAATGTGATGAAAAATCAGAGAACATGGTAATAAGGTAACATTTTCAAAGAGGAATTGAATGGCATAATTTTGTACTGTATGATTCCAGTTGTTCATATAATATTGGGTTGCTTTTAACTCATTTTTCTTATTGTATTCAATTTGCAAAGGGATCATTTGCAAGGAAATTACTGGGCTTGTACATTTAACCTTTGGCTTGACTCAGGGGTAGCATGCTCATCTCTGAACAAGAAGTCATGAGTTCAAACATCAGTCCATTTCCGATGACCCTTGCCTGTTTGGGCAGATAAATGAGATTGGGGCCCTTTATGTGAGAAGTTAGTGGACATTTATCCTTCAACAATTTAAAACCATAGAACCATAGAACAATATAGGCCTTTCGGCCCACCATGTTGTGCCGCCCTTCAAACCACACCTAAGACTATCTAAACCCTTCCTCCCACATATCCCTCTAACTTAAATTCCTCCATATGCTTATCTAACAATCTCTTAAACTTGTCCAACGTATCAGCCTCCACCACCACCCTAGGCAGCACATTCCAAGCACCAACCACTCTCTGGGTGAAAAACCTCCCTCTGACATCTCCCTTGAACTTCCCACCCATTACCTTAAAGCCATGTCCTCTTGTTTTGAGCATTGGATCCCTAGGAAAGAGGCGCTGGCTGTCCACTCTACCTATTCCTCTTAATATCTTGTATACCTCTATCATGTCTCCCCAAAACAAACTCACTCTTGCAAGGCAAAAATTGAAGGTGACACTGACTGCAACTCAAAAGTGATTAATTGTTTTCTCTGTACATTTTACATCCCTTGTAAACCCAAAAAGAGATTCCACTTCAATGAACAAGAGATGGTTCCACAAACTTGCCAAACTAAAATAGTTACAGGATCTGGGCACCACATGTAAGGCTGGCATGTCTTGACCATCCTTGGTTGCCCTAAGAATTTGGTGGTGCGTTACTTTCTTGAGGTGCCTTAATCTTTGTGCTGAAGGTGCTCCCACAGTGTTGTGTGTGAGGAAGTTCCAGGACTTTGACCCAGTGGGAATGAAGGAAATGTGAGCTATGACATTGTGTGAATGTGATGGTGGTGTTCATCCCATGCAGCTGCCCCTGTGCTGTTGGATGGCTTCAAAGGTAATGCTGAAGAAACCTTAGTGATGTATTACAACACCTCCTATTGACAGGATACAGGGCACTTCTCAACAAAAGGACCATACATGTTTCGTTCTCTCTCCTGCATTAAGATCACTGTGCACAAATATTATCCACCACTTCTTTTCATGGGTTGGGTGGGGGTGGGGAATAAAACCCTATCATCATCTTGCCTGCAAGCCACCAGTTAATGTCACAGCAGATGAAAAGAGCTGAATTCTATGTGGAGAATATTGTCCTTCTTCATGATTTCATTTGTAACTTTCAATTTTTAAAGTAATCAATAACAAACTAAAGACTCCCATCTTCAAATTGTCGGTAAGTTATTTTATCCAGCAAAGCGTCTGTATTTTCTTTGAGTATTATAACTAGTTTCCTTTACCCATGCACATTCCAATAGTCAGCATTTCACTGGAGGCTCTGGGGATGTTTGCAAAAGAGCCTTCCTTCACCTTCTGCTCTGATGAAGACAATTGGGCAGTTCTGATTCCTTGCCATGTAAGGGTTGTTATCTGAGCTTTATGTGCCTGAGGCCTTCCATGCATGATTTAAGTTGCTTTGTACATGTCAATAGGTAGAAAGCATTGGGTCCTGTGAAAAGTGAACTTGAAATCTCACAGATATATAAACAATAGAATACTGCACTCTTATTTTTAAGGCCATTGCAGCTTTTACTGATGCTGAACAGCAAGTTTTGTGTGTTGCCAGCAGCAAGATGTTAGCACAGTGAGTGATTTCATTCAACAAGGCCAGAGGCTTTGAGCTGAACCCATTGATACCTTGCACTCATGATCTCTCGTGGCAAGCATTATTCATGAAGCAGAAACTCTCCACCATGATTAGATTCTGCTCCATTGTCATTTTCTCACAGTATTTTTAAACATTTATGTTTTGCCTTGCTCAGTCAAATACTTATTTGGAAAGAACAATCTTTTGACCGGAATCTAAATTATTTGAACTGAGTTGATGCTCATGGGGATAAACATATGCTTCATTTGACTCACTCATTTTGGAGGTGTGCTGTCCGTTTGAAAGATAAGTATTAGCGATATTGGCAACAGGACATAGCTGGCAAACAAATCCCTGGTACCATTATAATTATATTGTACAGTTGTTCTGTTTACTTGCTCTCACTCGGTTGAACCTGCTAACTCAAGCTGTGCCTCGGGGGGGGGGCGGGGGGGGGGATGATTCTTGGAGCTCTTTGTGAGAGTTGGGTTATCATGACAACTTATGAGGAAATCATGCTTCTGGGTGCAATTGTTTGCCTTGCTGTTGTGCTTCTTTCAGGGCTTTTATGTATACTTCCTTATGAAAGAGAAGGTATACAGAAGAGCAGGTAGAGTATGTACATAGAATTAATGTAATATTCAATCTGTGTCACATAATTAGTACCTGAGGGAGTGGAAATGTCAGAAATAACCTGTGTTTTAAACTTTACTTTAAACTTTATAAAACTTTATATAGCATGGTAACAGGCCCTTCTGGCCCAACTAGCCTGCGCCACCCAATTACACCCAACTAACCCCTATGTCTTTGGAATGTGGGAGGAAACCAGAGCACCCTGAGGAAACCCATGCAGTCAAGGGGAGGACATACTAACTCCTTACAGACAGCGGCTAGAATTGAACCCTGATTGCTGGCACTTTAATAGCATTACGCTAACTGCTACACTACCATGCCACCCATTCCTCCCGTCCTCTCCTCGAGCTGTTGGCTCTGTCAATAATTTTCCTAAAAGGTTATTATTTGTGTGTGAACTTTGATAATGAGTATGCACCTTCAAGGAATACTGCAACACAGCTATGTACTGTTCACTACATAGATCTTGAAACAGATATTGGTCTCGCGGTGACCAGGAAATGGACCTTTCCTTGTAGGTACACACTGGTAAATAAATATGGGATCTTCCTGGTTTTAGTGGTTTAATAACTCACCACCTTAATAAGCTATGAATTACCTCGTATCTCAATCCCTTGTTAAAATAAAAACATTGCATCACAAAATCAAACAGCTCTGGTATTGGTTAGTTAGAGAAGATTCCTATTATAAAAAGAATTTATCTTTCGTTCCTCACTCTAAATATCTGTCATAGAGGAAGTGTCATGAACAATCATATGCAATCATTTCTTTTGGTTAAAATTAACAATGAGATCAATGTCTTGCAAAAAGTGTAATGAATAATTTAATTAGAGATTAGAATTGTTAAAATTTAAGAAGAACTTGCAGCAACTAATATAGTTACTAAAAGACAGTGAGCGTTAGAAGCACATTACAAATGAAGAACATGTAGTTCTTTGCCTCAGAGTTGGAAAGAATGCTTTATAACTCATCTGGTCTGAGTTTAGGTTAATGTTATCTGAACTAACAACTTATGGTCAACACAGTCCCCAAACGTTGCAAGTCTTCAAATATACAGTTAATCAATTTTGTAATTAAATGTTGAATTACTTCCCAGTGAAAGGACTTAGATTTATAAAACATTTTATTACATCTCTCAGAGAGCTTGACATAGAATTAAATTGTTTGAAGACCAGTGAATGTGTTTTGTGGGCAGGCCTTGCAACTGTTTGTGCACAAAACATTACATCTTTAGTATTGTTAGCTGGCCAAGAAACCAAGAGAACTAGTCTTTAGATATTTCCATGGGAACTTGGAAGTTCAAGTGATTTACTGAAGCAGGCTCATGGGTGTCTGTCTGATATCTCATTTGAAGCACTGCTTCGGTACTGCATTACACTGTCAGCCTAGATCAGACACATGACTACATTGTAGTGAAAGTACTTCTTGATCTTGAAAAAGCAAAATGTAGGGCATGGACACTACAAAGACCAAATAAGTTAGTTCTTCCTGGACTTAGCCTACTGCCTAGATTCAATACTTGTGGTGCCTGCCTAACAGGACTTGCTCAATCCTTGTGGAACTGTGGGCAGTTTAATTCAGTCCCTGATCTGTTGTTTAGCAAGCTAAGGTATCACAATAGAGAAGGAGCACCGTTGCCAGGGTCATACAGCAATACCTTTATGGTTAATAAGCAATAGAAAGATGAGCCAGTTTTCCCAGCTTTTGGACACTTTATTTAATCTTGACCAGCTGGTGGTAAAATACCTAAAGTGGAGATATACCATTGACTGACACACTGTAAACCATATTTTGAAAGCAATCCACTGAATCAAGGACAAGTTGAACAAAGAGCTGTGATGAAAATCTTTGTTCAGACCTTGTGCTTGAGGAGGCTGGCTTTTTACAGGAATGTGTGCAATTTTTTGTTGATTTCCTGTGAAAGTATAAATAGAAGGAAAGGATAGAATGAACCTGATAGAGTGAACCTTGAATACATAGACCTCTTTTGGATTAGGGCTGTGACTTTTCCCCACATGTCTTTACAGCTGAATAAAATCATTCTGAGGTTGCAAGGAATGGTGAAGATGTTACCTGATCCAAGTTCATAAACAAGCCTAAATTGTTTTGAGCATTTGATGGCAGAGATGTAAATTGATGCTGTTCCAGACCATAATTAAGACTTCTGAAATTAGTGCCAGAACCATAGAGATACCCACATTACAGAATGTGTTCATTTCTGTGCCTGACTGTTTCTTGTACAAGATAGATTTGTTCTTGTTACAATAGAATAACTGATGAGCTGCTGGGATTATTGCCTGTGGTGGTCTTCATTATTTACAAAGGAAATTGGAGAATGGTGTTTCTTGTTTGTTCTCGCTGTTGTTAGGATTATTGCAATTTTTGGCAACTAAATCCTTTAATTACGATGCTGATCATTTGCTTCACGTAGCTATACTGTTAAAATGAGTGCACCATTGTATGTATTGAAAGAATTACGCCTGGCCCCATACAATTGCTAGGTCTTTTATACATAGGAATGCTGGCCTCATACAGAACTAATAACCCAGTTTTGGTAGCACTCACGCAGACCCTGAGCTGCACTGTTAAAGCTTGCAGGTCTCAGCCAATACTTAAAGTTTAGTGGCATCGGTCATTCCCATGTTGGTTCACAGTGGCCATTATCTATGCATTACCATGGCGTATCCCATGGGACGCAGTAAAATGAACCTCACCATATCAGCTGAATGTTGTATCTTCCCCACATAGGAAAGCATTGCACTGTTTTGCTTCACCAAATGAAGATCAGAGCAGTGTTAAAAATCAGCATATGCTGCAGAACTGGGGTTCCCCAACAAGATAAACTCTGACCATTCCTGCTTGACATTGAATGGCATTACCACCACCAAATCCTCCATTATCAACATTCAATGTGGTCACCATTTAACAGGCTCTGCAATTACTGAAATACAAGAGCAGCTCTGGGTTGGATATTTTGCAGCCTCCTTACTCCCCAAAACTTTATAATCACTTATCAGGAGTGTGATGGAATACTTTATGCTTGCCTGGATAAGTGCAGCTCCAATGTTATCCAAAACAAAGACCGGCATTCCATCAACAACATTTAATCCTTCTGTCACTGGTGCATGGTTTCTGCAGGCTGCACCATCTACACAATACAACTTGTCAAAGTTTCTTCACCATCACTTCCCAAATCTGCAAACTCTTGCATCTCGAAAGATAAGAGCAGAAGTGCACAGGAACCTGATTGCATCCAAGTTTCCCTCCAAGTCATGGACCAACCTGATTTTGAAATGGATCATCATTCCTTCACTTGTCAAGATCCTGGAACTCCCACAGAATAGTGATATGAAAATAGCTTCACCACATGGACTATATGACTTACCATCACTTTCTTCAGGGCAGCTTGGCACAATCAATAAATGCAGGTCTTGCCAGTGAAGGAATAAATAAACTATGAGAGATTTAATAGCATCAGTCATTCCCTTAAGTTGATTTCACATTCTAATGGATAAGTAATGCAATGTGATTGAAAGTGCACACAGAAATGGCACTGTGCAAAGGACCCATGCCTGTTCGAGGCCATAATACAGCAATATTCCAAGATGCCTGATGTCCTAAGACTGACAATCCCAGGCTCTGCATGCTGATTCCCACAAAAACCATGCAGTCATCTTACCTCAGCAAATTATCATTCTGGTAGAGGGTGAAACTTGAAAGCTTTCTTAAAGGGTGAAACTTGAGAGAGAACTTGAAAGCTCTTCCACACCTTTCCCTGACTCCCTGAGTTCCTCCTCCTCCTCTGCCTCAAATTTCTCTTTTGCTCCTTCTCTGGTCTCTTTTGAGTCAGGGAAAGGTGTGGAAGAGCTGAATGGAGAACTAGGAGGTGAAAGTGCCTTAAAGGACTTTAGACACACAGGGGAGCTTAAAAAGATGAGAAATGCCTGTTAAAGTGTGGGCTTTTTGATGCAGGACTGATGGTGACAACTGGAAGAAGGTTGGTGCCTGAACAAAGGGAATCCTTGACAATGCAGGCAAACATTGAGTGTAGCATTAGTCAGAAATTGGCTGGATGGAAGTCAGAGGGACAGGATGTGAGTCTCAAAGAAAACAAGAGCAAAGCTGCAGAGTGGTGGGAGTTGGTTTAGGATAAGGGGGAGCTAGCAGCACAATATAAACTTGAGAGTAGTTGAAAGCAATTTTAAGGCAGGTTCAGCAACCTTTGAGAAAATCCACCTCCTTTCGATTGCCCCACATCAAACCCGGGCTCCTATGGCAGCACAAGGTACTTCATAATGCTATTCCCCCTCAATTCCTTTCCCTTTACTTATAGATATGCAATTAGATTATGCTAGTCTCCAAGTTTCATAATAATTTCTTGGTGTATGTTACATTATGGCTGGTTTGCTTGCCACTACAATGATCCAGCAAAGGCACCAGGGGGACATTTCAGTCAACTGTCTCTGTTTATAAGGCAGTGAATGGGTTTGATTATTATCTGTATTGAATTTCATGGTGCAGACCTTTTGCACCTGTCATTGAGAGAACTAATGTCAGTAGACAGAGACATCATTTTGTGGTTTGTTTTTAGTGCAGATGGAAGTGACAGTGTAATAAAGACCACCTACTGACCCCAAATTACAAGAGCAGATCTAAAAAAGGCCTGTGTATGTTATCAGACTAGCATTTCATACATGAGAAGTCATATCATAGGGTGGCAAATGTTTGCTGGAAATTAAACACTGCTGTAGAGTGTCATAAAACCTCTGACTGATCATTAATCACCCTTCAGTATCTATTACCTCAACTTCTCTATCATAAAGCCTATGGATAACTCGGGTCATGACACTCATAGATTCTGTGCTATCACGCAGCTGTGCTGTGTCCATCCCTTGAGTCCTGAGCAGAGTAGATAACATTTAATAATAATTTGGGGGTCACAGTAGTCTCTTTAATGTACCAATTTGAATAATGTGATCATTCAAATGTGTTACGCATTTTAACATTTATGTAACCCCTCCCACATCATTGACGTTATTTCTTCTGGCACTCACCCCGGTCTGAGTCATGGTTGAATTCTTGGGAGGGATGAGGCTCTATTGGATTGAGCAACATTTCTCTATCCTTTATTTTTGTTACATTCTGATGATTGAATATTCCTTTGCCTCATGTACCTGATCCTCTTAGGCAGGTTCTTATCCCAGATGAAGCAGTCAGAACCACTCAGAGCAGCTTTCAAACCAAGCTAGTTTTAGTTCAGATTTTCATCCATTGTGAGCTCTTTGACATTGCGGGATTGCCTCAAGATATGAACTGAAGCTCAAGACGATGGTAGAGTGTAATTCTGAATGTACTTGTCTGAACTTACAGCTCCAGTTAAGTTCTCCTACTGATATTATTTTGGAAGTTTAGAGTACCTTTGGAGTTACTGACCAATCTGTGGTTGTTTCATTTGTTTTTTCAGCTGAGGGGAGAGTGAAAGTTGAGGTCATTGTGCACCAGCCACATGTGGTACTCTTCCTCATGGACCACACTAACCATCACTGCCCTACCCCCTCCACACCAACCACTTCACGGATCATGCAATAAGATCTCAGGCTTCCAAATACACAGATTTAAACATAAGGAAATTCAAAAACAAAGCCTTTAAACCATGGGTGGTTTGAACATCTTTCAACAAACTTGATAATATTGACGTTAATACTCTTAAATAATAAGGAAGCTGTGGTTGACGTCCAGATGGCAGCATTTATTCCACCAATATTTATGTTTACAATCATGCTCACAATGTACATCAAAGGTAAGGAAAATCTAATCATTTTAGTTTCCCTTATCTTGTGAATGGCTCCTCATTCTGAAGCTTTATGACCTTCTACTGACACTAAAGCTATTCCTCACCTTAAAAAAGTATGTCCATTTTTTTCTCAGACTTCTGAAGAGACAGGTCATCCATACCAATACAACCCTCAATCGTAAGATTGAGGTTGATTGGTTGTTGTTCAAGGGGGCCGGACGTATTTGGTTTGTTACCTGGGTTTCGAAGGCATTCACAATTTTCCAGAAGTCTCCTGCTTGAAGTGGGTTTCTTAATGTTTGCTTCTACCATTCCCTACAACTTCCCTAACATCTAGGGATGCTGGCCTTACCAAGGAGCCCACATCCAGTGTTTAAATAAAATATGGGATTATTGTCTGAGTTGAACTGCACTGTAAACTTATACAAAGAAATGATAAATGAGGCAGTTATTATTGAGCTTGGATAAGTATTAGAGCTATTACAAAGAAGGGACTTGCATTTATACTGCACCTTTCACAACATTAGTATGTCCCAACGTGATTTACACCCTATTAAGCCCTTTCAAATTGTATTTATTATTGTATTGTTGGAGTAAGAGGCTGAGGTAATTAGTAGCTTTGTTGTTTTAATGCTTTGGTTTTGATCCAGAATAGCTGAATTACATGTGGACACCTGAGCTCTGCCTGAAGATTGTGTGCCTTTTTTTTGCTCTTGCTTGCAAAACTAAAAATATGAGTACATTAAATGTAATTGTCCCAAGTCCCAGTACATAAAGCCTCTCTGATTGATTGGCCCCAGTGCCCTGGCCAGATGGTTCACAGTTGAGCTGTATGTGGTCATATCCAGGGTGTCAGTGTTATTCAGAGGAGACTTGTGGCTAGGGATGACAGAAAGCTCCACTAATGAGAGCTTAGTTAGCTGCCTTTCTTTTCCATAATGAAGAATTTTGACATCCTGTCCCAGTAACCTGATCACGCGTACTGCTTTTAGAATTTAGACCTAAGACTTAGCCTCAGCAGGGAGGATGACAGCTGTCAGAAAAAGATAGCAGTATGCACATACTGGCTGTTACAATCCATTCATTCATCCTTTCACAAATGGTTGCCCAGAGCTTGACACTGTGGTTTACAGTCCACTGGTTTGTTGGCAAGAGACATACAAACAGACGCAAGGTCGATCTGTGAGCTTACAGAGACTGCTTTGAAAGGTTTAAAAGACCCAGTCTCTATTTCTCCATTTATGAAGCCTGGAGATTTTAAGAGAAATATTAAAACAAAGCTGTAAAAAAAACTGAAAAGATTCCTGAATATCCCTTAATGGGATAGCTCAACATAAATTCAGGAATCAAATCTAACCTTGATTTGTTAAACACCACCTCCACTCTTCACCACGCACTGCCATCCCCACCCACTCCATCCCATTCCCACCACTGCCACCACATTTTAAGCTATTTGGAGAAGCATTTGGTCATGCACAATGTGTTTAGATCTTATACCTTGGACATCAGCTATTTTTCCATTGAATTTTCTCAAGCACAGTGGGACAACTAGAAAAAAATGTGAACGCTAGAAATTAGAAATAAAAACAGAAGCTGCACAGCAGGTCGATCAGCATCTCAAAGAGAAAAGAACTTTAATATTTCATAGGCTTTCCAGGGATTCTGGACAAGTATTATTCCTGCAACCTTAACATTTCTTTCACTTTTCTGCTCTGATTGAGTTGCATTTCCAGCATCTTTTATTTGTAGTTGCATCAGGTTTACAGCATTACTGAAGGGTCATTTACTTGTGCATGCTTATCCTTGGTGGGGTGTACTAACACTCGCTGCACAATTTAAGTCGTGGAAAAAACTTTGCAGTGTAAGGATCTTGTGAAATCCCCACTTTATGCTACAGAGAGGATTCCACAACATGGGCATCATTGTAGAAATAACCACTGATGCATTCACGGTTATTCAAGCTTTTTAATGAAAACTGTTATACCCTATTGTACAGACATGTCCCAGTGGCTGAACTTAGCCTGTCCAGGCAACTAATACGCAGATTAAAGTTGAGGGTATCTTGTATGATCTTTGAGGGCGGACTAAATCTATAAGAGTCTTTTAGGAAAGAGTACTGACAATCAAATGCAGTGGACGTACTGTGGGTTTACAGGGCCATAAATGAGTTCTGACAAAATTATTCATCAGGGACTGACCTCTCCAGATTTATGTAATAAAGCCTGGATCTGTAGAATGCAATATCAGTGAACTTGAGTCTTTTTCTTTTTCGAACATTCCATTATATCATTACACCTAACTATGATTTCATATGCCACTGTTTCCATGAGCTTCAGTAGAATACACTGCTGATTTAGTGTTTTCAATCCAGATTTCATAAAGACAATCAATTGATGTTCGGAATAGGTTTTGCTTTGAAGAGTGTGCAAAGGAAATATTGATCTCTACAATGGGTGGTCTGTTAATGTATTCAGAGGTGATAATGCATTTATTTTTCTGACTGTACTTTGCAGATGTAAGTATGTTCATGCCAGCAAAAAGTTAGTTGCAATCTGCTTGAGCTGAGTACATAATACACAGAAAAATGGGAGGAAGAGCATATTTCCATTTCACTGTCAGTGGCACTGACCCTCTGGAGGACCTTTGGAAAGCCACCCCGAGAAGGCTCTGCATCCTTCAATAGCACAGACTTGGTTATATTTGCTGTGCATAGCACAGAAAGGATACATTTTAAAAATGTCCATGATATTACTTGGTGATCTTCCACATTGATGCAGGTATTTATTTCATGGACAATCACTAAGGTTATAACTGGCCAGGCCACGGTCAATTTTCACATGAAGAGTTAAGAATCTGAATTTTTTCTTTGCCTCCTTTTCTGTTCACCCTCATCACCATTCCCATTCCCACAAGCAAAAGGAAAGAAGGGGCCATTTCTGGAATTTTGTTCCCCTATTATGGGCTGGAGGTGCTGTAATGCAGAAGAAGATTGTATTTATTGCAGCAATGGTACAACAGTGCACATCCTTTGACCATGTATTTTTTTGTTTGTTTAAGTCTGGACTAGGCAGTGCTTTCACTTTCGCAGCACTGCTGCAGTTCTGATCGCAATGTTGCAGACATGTGATGACGCAGGAGAGGTGCAGAAAAGATAAATGAAGATGTTGCCAGAAATGGAGTATCAGCTAAGGATGTTTGCTTTCAAACCGAAAAGGCTGAAGAGAGAGTTAATTGAGGTGTATAAAATCATGAAGGGCACAAATAATGAGGAAGGACTTGATCGCCTTAATATTGGAGTTAAAAACCAGGGGGCATAGATTTATAGTAATTAATAAAAGGATTAGAGGGAAAGGGAGGAAGAATTATTTCATCCAAAGGGCGGTAGGAACCTGGAACTCACTGTCAGAAAGGGTGGTAGAGGCAGAAACCCTCATTACTTTTAAAACAATTTGGATGTGTGCTTTAAGAGCCATGACTTGCAGCACACTTTAGCAAATGCAGTGATGCAGAATTGGTTGAGTTATTGATGAGCAAAGAAATGAGGGCTGAGTTGCCTCTTTCTGTGTCCTAAATTTTCAATGATTCACTGCCACTTGTAGCATCAATGTCAAAGGCAGAGCCTTCATCCAACCCAAGAGAAAATCACACTCTACGTTCTTCTGAAATGTTAAAGAAAAAAAATTGGTCTTGCTGGCAACTTCATTTCAGTGTGTGAGAGAGGAGATATCCAATTAGATCCAGATTCGATTTCTTTATTTCTGACCAGGATAGATCTGCAAGCTTGCAGGGTTTAGATGCCTGCTTGCAAACATATATTTGTTTGTCCCAGTATTATTCATATTATTCAAATTATTGCAGAAATCCTTCAATATGTGCAAGTCAAAAATATAAAGGGGCTTCTGTTGACCTTACTTTGTTACCTAGACCATTAAATGAAAGGTGACTCTTGTAATTTGTTCATTGCACATTGATTTAGATTGAAGGGGAAATTTCAATGGGCATCATGCCCAGATAAGTTGAAGAGTTCTTGAAAATATTACGTTCAAGTTGATGGATGTCAGTACTGGAGGCAATCAAGATAATCATTTTCTCCACTGTATCTGCATCATACAACTTTGGGTTAGTGGAACAGGTTCTAATTGTCCAATAGAATGGCTTAATCCTGTTCTCTGAGTGACATATCCCACTGGTCCATTGTGACATTTCCACTTCCCAAATCAGCCTCTAAGTGATGGATTACGGGCAGCATATGAATTCTCGCCCACAGTCAACTGGATTGAATCTAAATCTAATCATATTTTGATGGAAGAAGAAGTGAAAAATGAGTGATAGTTCCTCTAGCAGCTTCCTTTCTTAAAATCATCTGCAAGAGATGTGCATAGTGAATGTGAGGAAACCTTCACCCTGTGTCGGAAAGCATATTTTAGTAGAATTGCCTTAATTACAATTCTTCTGAGTAAACAGTGTTGGAGCAGTTTTATACCCTTAGGTCAAAATGCTTCAGGTAAAGTTGTGGGCAGACAGCACTTAATTGGTGAATGTAATGATACAAGTTTGAAATGACTTTAAAACTTTTGACTGAGGGAGATGAGGAATTTGGCTTTTACCACACAGTGCAACTGCTGCCCAGCTGTTCTTGGTGTTATCCCACCTCCTACAACAAAGGAACTGAAGAGCTGCAGCACTGGTTGAAACATCCCTGTTCTACAGGCTTAACAAGCATAATGCTCCATGTCATGTGTCACATCTGCTCATTGTAGGGAAGGTTCACTGTTGAGTTTTCTCGCGCAGCCTATCATGCTGCAATGCCAGTGTGAACAACGAAAATATGAAAGGGATGTAACTGTACAAGATCTGAACACAAATTATGAGTGTTGAATTTTCAATACCAAATGTGGGCAGGGAAGCAAATGGAAATATAATGCAGACATTTTGATTCATAAACCATTTATTGCATGGGACAATAATATATCTCGATGGGCTGCACCACCAGGCATTTCCCCTTCAATTAGAGATTTTTAGCAACATATTGTGATAATTTCCAGACTTTAAGAACAGAAAAATGCAGGTGAACGCAATTGAAAGATCGACAGAGTGGGAAACATTTGTAATATTAAATGGTGTGTTTTCCTTTCTTCTTTTGAGATAAGACTTCAGTGAAACTCTTTTTCAGAAACTGCAATATGAAATGTCCTGCTTCTGGTGGCTTGTGCCAGTCTCTAAAACTGTATGTTCCTCTTATCACCTCTCACGGTGCTTTGAAGGCTTTCTTCTTTTGTGCTTATTTCCTGATAATTTTCTTTCCTCAAGAAGCAATGCATAGGTCTGAAAGTCTAATGAAATGGGCCTTTATATCAAGGTTGTTGTATTGCGAAGGTGATCAATTTAGAAGTTAGTTGTGCATAGCTTTGGTCAGGCCTTGCCAGGAGAACGAGGTTCAGTTCATGCACCATACTCCATGAAAGGTGGAAGGAATATGTCGCGAATTCACCAGAAAGACGTCTAAACTTCTTGGATTAAATTATGATTTGTTTCATAAACATTGCTTTTATGTTTTGTGTATAGAAAGTTGAGGGGTGAGCTAATTTAACCCTTTAAAATAGCTAAGGGACTTGAAAGGATAAATACAGAAGATATTTCCTCTGGAAATAAAAGAAATCATGGAAATCCACTAAATGATCACTCTCTAATGTCAACAAGAGCAAATTTTAGGCTTTGCCTTTTTTTTATAAAGGGCTGCCCGATTCTAGAATGAGAAGGCATAATCTTAACATTAGAGTAAAGCCTTTTAATATTGAAGCAAGGAGAGTCCTGTTTATGCAAAAGGCAGTGGAAGTCTGCTGCGAGCTGAGGATGCTGCTTGAAATGAGATTTAAAGGTAGAGATCAATTTTTTTATAATTGAGTATGGGTATCAAGCAACAAGGGCAATTCATGGAATTGTGTGTTGGTCATCCCTGGTTCACATTGGTCCACCCGAATGGCAGAACACACTGAAGAGCCTGAAAGGCTTGCTCCTCGTTCCACGAGCTAGACCTTCATTACTGCTCTTCCCGTCTTAGATATGGTTCTTGTATCCTGTGGCCCGTGATGGCTTCCGGTATGATTATTGGAAAAGAAGAAACACGCAGAACTGGATGTTAAACATAGCTTGCTGAATTAGGTGATCTTGCTCTAAAAGCAGATACATTTGACCCTCTGCAAATTGGGTTGTTTGTCCTTCTGATTGCAGCTCCATTCCTCTGTTCTCCCTGAAGTTCAAGCATCATTTCATTATATAATTTTAATTGTCAGAGTCAGTATCGTAGGCATGTTTTGTAAAGATTATTGAACTGTCAAGAGTTGGCATTTAAAGCAAAAAAAATTCAGTCGTTAATAGTAACATTGTTTAAGGGATTTGATTTGTGGATTTAGCTAAGATACTAACTATAAATAGTGTAAGCATGTTACTTACACTGGATAATGTATTGTATCCAACAAGCTAAAGGGATGTGTGGAAGTTATAAGCCTGGAAATCACTATTAACAATCCACACACTTAACACAACTTTGTCAGCTCTTTTAATGTAAGTTTTTTCTCTGTTTATTTTAAATGGATTTACATGTCTGCTAAAATAGCAGACAGAAAAATTTCAGCAGTTCTCTTAGTGATTCTTTCTGAATGTTGCCAAGAGTAAATTTTACCTTAGTATTTTTAATAATGGAAATTTAGTAGGTTTCATAGTTCAGATTCAAACCTAATGTAGAGTGGCATTAACCTATTACTTTTTTTAAAAACCTCATTTGCCACTTTTATAGTATCTAGACTCTCAGTTCGGTACTGTTCTAATTAAATGTCAACTTAACGAGCTTGATCACAGTTTCCAGCTCTTTAAATGTAACTGTTCGTGTAGGTGGATTTTCACTGTTTGACACCATTGACTTGGTGTTGTAGAACCATTCAGCACTTTGATTGGGAGTTTTAATTGAGCTTATCTTCTACAATTCCCTGCAGATGGAACAGATTGTTTCAGTATTTCTGTTTCTTTTAAGTTACTATTTTGCTTTTTCCTAGCATGTAAAAACAGGCTCTATTTCCTTTTTAGCTCCACAGCCACCATCTTTAACTACATTTATTTAAATTGTCCTCTAAATTATCATGCTGGAACATGTAGGAGATAATGGCCTGTTGATCTGATTGCAGGCAGATTTGCAATCCATTGAGGCAGATGCAACTACCTTTTCCCCCAAGCTCAATCTTCTGGAGATTTCTAAGAATACATTCATCACTAAACTAGGAAAATCAAGCTGTTCTCAACTTTGCACTGATTTTTCAGATTCAGCCCTTGTTTCTTTATCGCTTGAAAATTAGAATTGTGATGCTGTCATGCAGTGTCAAGTCTGTACTTTTTACCTCAAATCTATCAATCGTCAAACCATGAATGGATGGAACTTAGCTCAGTTACAGATAGGACTTTTTGAGATGAAAATACACTGACTTTTTTTCAAAATGCAAAACAACTGGACTTTGATCCTGGTGGAACAAAGGGGCTAGTGGTAGAGGTGCCAGTAATGAGAGTAACACCATATAGGGAGGCTCCTGAACTGACCCATCCACACGTCTCTACCCAGCCTTCGCAGTTATTTGTCATCCCCATAAAAATAGCTCTACTGTCTAAATGAGACTCTTAGTGAATGGATCCCTTTTCAAAAGCATGGCCTCAAGGAAGAATGCTCACAAGTTTTCTGAGCAGTAATTCCCAATTAACTGCTGGAGATGCTGGTACAAATCCCTTGGCTTCCAGAAGACGCACCTTACAAACACAACTCACCCCACCCGGATGCATTGGCAGGTGTAATATGTTTCACATCTAGGGGACTGGAATGCCAGAGAAAGGTGGGAGTTGCTGCAGTCACATCAGCTGATTGAGAGACAAGGGTGTTCTTAGTTTTCATTCCCCTCTCCAGCATAGCTACATAAACAAAGTTACAGAGATTCCTACATATTATCCACCTGTCCCTAAAAATAATTTCTCAAAAGTTATTTCATGACATGTACAGTAACTATCATGCTAAGGCAAATCACAGCCACCCAGCCAATTGAGGAATTGAACCAGATTCCTGGATCTCACTGGCTGTTTCTACCCACAATAAATGGAACACTTAATACGCCAAGAATAGCAATTTAAAAATCATAGCCAAGTAGTGTATGCTTGGCTGAGGAGCCAATAGTGTGAAGCTACCATCCGTGTGATTATGATTGAATGCCTCTAAGTCAGAATTCTGTCTAATTTTGACATCTTAAAAAAGAAAATACAGCAAGGTTTCCATATTTCCTCACGGCACAGAAGAAGGCTGTTCTGCCCATCGAGCCTATATTGGCGCACAGAATAATCCAATTCTCCCACTATATTCTCCCTATTCCAACCAGATTCTCATTGCATGTCTGTGGGATGTAGGAGGAAACTGGAGCACCCGGAGGACACCAACGTGGTCACAGAGAGAACATACAAACTTCGTGCAGGCAGCGGAGATCAGGGTTGAACCCGGTTTGCCAGTACTGTAAGGCAGCAGCTCGACTAGTTCTGCCATTGTGCTGCCCTGGTGAAAAAAAACCTTTGTCTATGACTGGTTTTACACATTTGTGATTCTTCCATCATGTGATAAGCTGGCTGATTTCACCTGGAACTGCCATGAGTTGCTATGTTCTGTGGAGGACAGAAATCAGTGAGGATTCCTCTTCCCAATCGCGATTAAGTGACTTTTGCTGTTGAATGGTGGACAGCCACGAGCTCCTGCCTGTCTGCCATGCCTCTATGCTTGACTGAGCTGCACATGTAGAACGTTGATCTGGGCTTGTGCATTGGTCAGCAACTATGGACAGGGAAGGGGAAACAGTTATCAGAGAGAAATGGCAGGTTATGGTAATATCACTGATAGAATCTGAAATATAACAACATTTGTATGAACAACTGGCACAACATCCAGACTAGGTTTCTCTTGCCTGTTGCTCGAGTTTCTTTTGACTGTTTTAAGCGTTCATTAAAGATGTTTCATTCCAAGTGTGTTAGTGACAATTCTATGGCCTGGGAATGTGATAATTAACTGCTGCAAAAGTAAAAATGATAACTACTTGCAGTTAATTATCACTTAGCACTCCTCACTAAGTGCCACTTTCTAGAAAGCATTTATCATCTAAACTGTAGAATGAATAGAACATAGGAGGGTAGCCAACTTGGCCGAAAAGGTAGTTATATGGATTAAACAATGAGTCTGTTGTGGAGTTTTGCAGTCGGACCGTGTGGATCATGATGTGGGGCAGTGCAAGACCGTTCTGTGGGACAGTATAGGATCATGCAGTAGGACAATGCGGTGCTGTGATGTAGGATATTGCAGTGTGTGCTCTGGGACAGGGAAGAATTCTGCTGTGGGACAGAGTGGTGCATATGGTGCCATGCTGTGAGATGGTGAGAAACAGTGAGCGATGGGGTGTAGGACGGTGAGAGACAGGGTGTGGAATAGTGAGAGGTGTACAAGAGATGAATGAGGGATGGTGTGTTGGTGTGGGATGGTGTGTAGGACTCTGTGGGTCAGTGAGAGACGGCATGTGGGTCAGTCAGAGATGGAGTGAAATTCACTTCCAGCAGAGATGCATATTGGGCAGTGATAAGTAAGCTTCCCTTCGTGTAACCCACGCTGTTCTCTGGAACCAGACCTGGACACACTGACTTTTTAGTTAATCACCAGTTGCGAGTTTGCTGTCTGCCCTCCATCTCCTAAATGTGCAGCCTCCCACTCAGCAAGTTCCATCAGCTCTGTTTCTCAGATTGCAATGCACAATGATTGCATTTAGCTTTCTTCACAACTTGTAAAGGTAATAATTGCTGCATTCTCTCAACTCAGTTATTAAAACTGAAAAATAATCTCCTGATCGGACGACCAACAAAAAAGGAATCAGATGTCACTATGATTTAGTAATTTTGCTGAGGGACCTTGTAGAATCTTACAACTGTGTAGCCAAGTGCAGACCCACATAGTTTTTAGAGCTTTTGGTTTCTGGTTTGTTCACTTTAACACCGACTCTGAATTCTTCAAATCAATGGAAATATATAGATATCTCCCAATTAAACATGAAGACTAGAACCAGAGAAACAATTGGTTGATATGTGAATAGATCTATTGCCAAACATTATTACGTGTACTCAAATTATGGAATGCAGAAGAATTATTTGCATAAGAAAAATTCCCCTTTGCAGCATCCTGATTAAATTGATACATATGTGAGAGAGGTTTGTGGATGGGAGTCCCTTGACTTTTCCAAAAAAATTGCAGTCAAAAGATATTTGATATTTCTTTTACAACTGGCTGTACCTTTGGAATTCTCCTTGCAGGCTATCGCCCATCCTAGGAAAATTGGTTAATTATTTCTTTTGATGATAAGATGTTATATTGAATTATAGATCTGAGTTCTAATGACTCAATTCAATAATTGAAAGCTTTAGACACATAATAATTTGTAATGGTCAGGTTTGTACACATTTCTATACAGAGTGATTCCAATGACTCAGGGGCAGCACAACAAACTGACAGTACAACAGGACAAGCAGGTTTGCATCTTAATTCCCTCTGCCCATCATGATTTGATATCCCTTTATACTCTTGGCTGACAATAATCTATGAATCTCAGTTTTTTAGGGAGTGAGTTCCAGATTTTCACTATCTTTTGGTGCAGAAGCAAGTGGAAATACTGAAACCAAACTCATTGCTAATTTGGCAGATGTAGATTTAACGCAACCCTTTTCCTTCCTGCCTGTCTTTTTCCAGTTTCTGTGAGCTGCTCTTGACTATTTAAGTTGATACATCGAGATGACCATAAACTATTCTTGACATCTTGTGTTCCTCTGGCTAACCTTGCTTTCCATTTTAACATTATGGATAACCAAGGAGAGGGATATTTAAGACAGTGGGGAAATGAAGTTGTAATAGTCAGGTGCTCCTCAGCTAGTGGCTGGCAGTTAATGCTGTTGTCTCACGGCTCCAGGGACCTGGGTTCAGTTCTGACCTCAGGTGCAGTTTACAGGTTCTTCAATGACTTTGTGGGTTCCCATCAAGTGTTCTTGTTTCCTCTCACATCCCACAAGTTAATTCGATAAAGTACCCTTTGGTTTAGGTAAGCAGCAAAATAATCAAAATGATGATGATGAGCAAGAGAAGAAATAAGTTGCAGAACTACAGGGAATTAAGGAGGAGGGATTGGAACTGATGGAATTGCTGGATCCAAGGGACTATATGGTCTCCTGTAAGTGGGAACATAGGTGTTTGCTGAAGCATTCACCTCATCTACATTTGGTTTTTATTCCTAGTTTTATCTTGAATATTTTGTCCTGGATGATCTTTAATAACATACTCAGAAGTACATGTGAGAGAGCATCATGTTTGGAACCACCAGTAAGATGTGTTAAAATCTGAACTCTCTTCCCAGCAGATTTAGAGGAGCAGATGGGTTTAGACATACTTGGTTTTCTTTTTTTGTTTGTGCCTTTCTCCACTCCTCTTCAAATTTATTAATGTTATTTTTTGCTGACAGTTGACTCAATGACATCTATTCATAAATGTTCTGACTCTTGCATTCTCCTAAGTTATTTAGTTTGACAAGAATAAAGTGTTGCAATCCCATTCTCAGACACAAACAAGTATGGTTTCAGTACTGAGATATCCATGTTCGTCTGATTCCTAATATGTAAGATTGCCGTCTTTCCTAAATGGCCAGAGTGACAACATTTAATTGGTTGTAAAGCACTTTGGCACATTATGGGGTTGTGAAAAGTGCTGTATAAAAATGCAGGTCTTTTAAAAATGTATGTCAATTATTAAGATGTGAATTGCAGGTTTTCCAATGAAGGCTGAAATTGCTGTGGAGTTCAAAGAGCTTGGATATGGTTTCTCCTTTTGTTGTCTGTTGACACTACTGGGAAATGATCTGATAATCCAGTCCCCCACAGATTTATTTTTCCCACAAGGGATTAATATTTTAGCAGTGGTTCTAAATACATTTGTAGTGAAACAGGAGGGTTAGATGGGGAACTTCAGCTTCAGTCCAATAGTTCATCTTATAAAGCAAAATCAATTAAGATGGTTGACTGTGAACATTTATCCCTTTAGTTTCCACTGTTGAATTTTCATGATGGGCTTTGACTCTTTGGAGAGTGCAGAGTTAATGGTAATTGTTCCGTTCTCTTCAAAATTTATTATCTGGTTCATTCAATGGCAAACACTCCATCAACTAGATTGAGGCCTATGGTTCATTGATAGATCTGCCTTATGTGGGGCTAACACAGGGAGTTTTATCACAGATGTCTCGCTTTGAAAGAAAATTAAACAAGTATCTCATTACCAAATGCTTCAGTGGTCCCCGGAGGTGGCCACGGAGGCAGAGTTTTTAATGAGCTGGGAACTCTGCCAGTGCTAAAGTCTACAGTCTCCCTGTTTTTCTTGGGGAGCATTCGGAAGAGCCCTTTCTATTCAGACCTGCTCAGGCAGAGGAGAAAAGCACCATGCTGATTTCTTCTTTTCAACTCCTAAAGAAGGAGATAATGTACTTTTGTGCGATGTGGCTCACGGAATTATTTGTGCTAATTTGATTAGGGGAGATTTGATTAACTGGAAAATGAGGGCTTTGCTGAGACTTTCACACGCTTAATTTATCCCTTGCAAAGCAGACGCAACATTGTGTCATGAAACTCAGAAGGCATATGGGAACACTATTCAGCGGTTAGACATCCTTTCAAACCCAACAATATAGTGGATTGCTATGGTTCATATTGGGATAATCAGTTTAGAACATTTGCCTTGCCCCAGAATACAAATTGCATTTGGCATTCCCAGTTAAACGGTTCAAGGGATAATGAGATTAATGTAGTAGTGAATTGAACTAAGCAAAAGCCTTTTTACAGTGTTGCCTAACTAGTTTAGAGGAAACTCGTTTGAAGTTTTTGCTTTCATGCAAATGCATAACTTTAAACTCACCCAAGGTTATGGATGTTCCTTGGCTGTGTGCGTGCGCACACTCCTAACCCTGACAGAAGCTTGGAATTGAAACGGCCAAGAGCTAAAGCTTTATTGAAAGCTGCAAGGCCCAGACAGATGAGCGGTCTCAAGCTAGATTTCTTTCCATCTTCTCCATCTGTTCACAGCAATTTTAATTAAATCTACCGAGGGCTCTCTGGCATGTTCATGCAAGGAAGAAGGAGCCTGCCTTAGTGTCCACATGTCTTTCATTTTTACCGTGGGCCACTAATGAGCTGGAACACAAGGTGCAGTCCATTGGTGTGCTCTCTGCCATTTGCTCCCCATCTTCAGCTGTTAGTAATAGATAAGTAGAAAGCAACAGCTGGCCTGCTGTGTACTTCCGCCAAGCAAAACAAACTAATGAAGGATTTTCATTTGTGAGCAACATGCTAATGTGAATGACAGGCTTCCAGTAACCTTAGAGCAAACTCTAGAAAGCTGTCTATCTGATGAGGACTCTTCTGCTGGCACATGACACTTCTAATGTTATAATGGCTTTCACGTGCATTCTTTTTGAATGCTGTCATATATGAAGATCATGCTCCCCTTCATTTTCTGCAGGCTTGTCTTGCAAAGCTATTAAGGCTGCGATGGAATTGACACTTAACCACCAGCATGTCAATCTCACTTCTCATGTCAGCACATCTTGCTGCTCATTAAGAGTATATCACTAAACTTCACAAATACCCATCTGACATAGTACCTCATGTCTAAACATAGTATTAATTGAGTTGCTGATGATCCTGTTTTGGCATTGGGGGTTTACAGCTACACTCATCCAGAAGTGTATTATTTGTACAACATGAGTACAGGCACTGGAATACTTGATAGCTGAGACCTGGTGTTAGTAATTCACAATATTCTTTTTATAACCTGGGTTTATTATTAGCATCATCCCTTTATACTAATATGAGCCAAATGGGTCTAAACTTGAGCCTTACATGCAATGTGATATTGTACAGTACATTACTGAAGCTCACACAAAAACGTGTGATGATTTGCTCCCTTATCCTCTGTTGTCTTTTCTGGAGAAAATTTTGACCAGAAAAAAAGGCAATTGAAAGCCGCTTAAAAACATTCCAAGTGATCCATCAAATTGAAATTTGGAATGTTTTCAAATTGGTCAGAAATGTTCTGATTCTAAGTCAATTGAGAATTTCTGTATGATTTGTCATCTATTCCATGGAAAAATATACATCCAGCTGCTCTTACGGAGACATAATTCTCACCTGAGAGTTCTTCTAAACCATTTCAGGACTGCTTAAGATAAGCACATCGTAATGCAGGTAAGTATGTTTTGTGATGCAGCTTTATCTAAACTACGACTATATGATAAACTTGACTCAATTTAAAAGTGAAGATCACTGTACTGCAAAAGTGGGAACAGTTTCATCCATGAAAAAAAGTGAGCCTGCAGAAAGTGACAATACTGTACTCAGATAGAATGGGGATAATTGGGTAATGCCTCCCGGTGACCACATTGGAGTAAATGACTGAAATTTATTTTATGCACAGTGCTTGCCTGCAGTTATCCTCCACTCACTGCATTCTTCTGGAGTTATTACCATGCTTTAATTTGGAAAAGTTTCTGCAGTTGCTGTTTTTCCATCCTTTTTAAAGATTCTGCTTCCTGACTAAACTTTCTCTTGGTGTACAGTGACTCTTTGCTGTGAGCCTAGACACACACCCTCTCTGTCCTGTTATATTGGAATACACAGCATTGTCAAATGTTGGGAAAAAGAAACACCCCAGATTTTGATTCCTCAGTTTCATTCACCATTAGTAATTATTCAGATTTATTGACAAGATTTCAGAAAAGGCAAACTGTTTGACCATTTGATTGGTGTTCCAGCTGCTGAATTCAGTATCCCTACTGTCACTCACACATCATGCCTATGGAATGCACTGTCTCCAGCAATACAGTGCAGCAACTCCCCGAGTTTACTGTAGCAGCACAGCCCAGTCTCACAAGTTGACCAGTGTTGTGAGATCAATTATCAACTCCATGTCCTTATACTGTATGGCTAATGTGCCTTGGTCAAAATCCTGGATTTCATTCATACACAACATCATTGCAACACCACCACTGCAAAAATTATACCTGTGCAAGGAGAAACCCATCCCCATCTGAAGGCAACTAAGAACGGACAACAAATGTTGCCTTGACATTGTTATTCATGGCCCCAAAACAGATTTAAAAAATTAGGACTGTCCTTATCTTCCAGCAACTACATGATGTTTTAGTATAATGCTTCGTAAAGCATTCCCCAAAATGTGTCAATTCACTCCAGAATCAAACCTTCCCTTCAAAAGAGAAGTAATTTCAAAGGATGTGTCTGGGGTTAGTTCAAAGTATTTCCTCAGGAGTAATCTTCTGTTATAATTGGAAAAGTTTGATAAAGGAAACTGCCAATTAAAATCATTCCACATGGGTGTTCCCATTCTTGTGTTGTAATCCAAATCCTTTGGCAGAACTCCCTTACATGGCAAAATTGACTCATACTAATTCTGTCTTTAGCTTTGAGGGGATAATAGCACAGGAGAGCCGGAGATGCAGGAATTCTGCAGACGGTTGCTTTAAAATTCTGAACTGTTTCTGTGGCCCTCATCTACACAAGGCAGTTACTCAGAGTTTGTAAATCGATGGCCAAGTCTCATAAGAAAGTGTCTTTCACTTCTTTTTCTGAGGTGAGGAATCCCTTCAGATGCTGTTGCATTAAACAGTAAATATTTAGTTACCAGGACAACAACTACAAACCTTGAAAAATAAAGTTTCCTACTTTCTGTTTCTGAGGCAGTAGGTTGTGAATTCAAACAGCACTCGGGACCCTTCTGTATATAATCTTGACTGACTGTTCAGATGCAAGGGAGGGTTGAACTGTTGGAGATGTTGGGGAAGATCTGCCAGTGGCCACCCAGATCTGCTGGTAGATGTCCTACGGGATAACACCAGGTTCCACCAATTTCCCAGTTCTCAGGGTGAGAAATCTCTCCAATAGGGCTGTATCAGATTAGACCTGGCACATGTACAGAGGACTCCTTAAAATGAATGGGGAAACCGACTGCTGGGAGAAAGCTAATTAGAGCTTTATATTTGATTTCATTTAAATTAGTTAAAATGTTTTAAATTGAATGAAGTGAGTGTATGTTATGGTCATTTAATATTTTTAACATAAGTTTTTTTTTTATTTTTAACATGCAGCCAAGCACTTTTAAATGGAGATGAATGTCAAAAACCTTCACAGACATTCAATAAGATTGTCATCTTTGACAGCTGGTGAACCTAGGGGTGGGACCTCATGGTTGTCAAAGTGGAGCCAGCCAATTACTCTGGGAAATGCCTGTGCAGCACTACACTGTGCTGTCCTTACCAATGAGAGCTAGGTTTCTAGTGGAAGACTGCTCTCGAGAAATCAAGGGATAGGGAAGCTCTGCACCTTCAAACCCTATTTGACCTCTCAGCTTGGTTAAAATGATTCTGTGGCACGGAACAGGAGAGTTCATCCGGTGTTCACACTATTAATTATCCTCTAATCAATGCCATTAAAGAAGTGTTGTTACGATTTGTGTGAACTTGTATAAATTGGCTGCTGTATTTTCCTGAATTACTGCACTTAAACAGGACAACTGCAGCAGACACATGGCTGTGAAGATTCTTGGAATATTCTGGGATAGTGGAAGATGTTACATAAACATTGGAGAAATATAGGTTCTCCCTTTTTGTTCTTCAATTTTGCCAGGTAGCAAGCAGGATCATAGGTTTAAACTCTCTTTTTTTGACATTCATTTTTTAGACATTACTACCAAAGCCAGCACTTATTCCCCATCTGTAATCACCCTTGGGAAGGTGGTTGTGGACCACTTTCTTGAGTCGCTGTTGTCCTTCTGTGAAAATAGTCCCATTCTGCTGGTAGGTTGGGACTTCCAAGATTTAGACCCATTCTTGACAAAGGACCAGCAAGATATTTCCAAGTCAGGAAAAGGAGGGGAACTGTTAAGCGGTGGGTGTGGCCATGCACCTTTGTGTTGTTGGAGGTCATGGGTTTTGGAGGTGTTGTCAGACCAGCCAGGATAAGTAAATGCAGTCTGTTTTGTTGCCATGGTGCCAAGGATGTCCAGCCCATTCTGCACCCAGCTGGAGAGGGTTTAACCAACTGGGCCAAGAGGCACATCCTCCTTCTGGTCTGCTTGGCTCTGTTTCATAGTAAGCAATGGCTTTGCCGCTAGGGAGGCTACAGTGTTGCTCAGTTGTAAATACTAAAGTGTTTAATGACAAATTAAACAAATAGTCCACTTAAAAATCACAGTCACTAACATTCTGCCTGAGGTAAAATTCTGTCCCTACTTACAATACAATTTCAAGTTAGTGAAGCTCTTCCAAGCTACAACACCAACATCTGTTGGCCCTGTCTTCTCTCTCTTTCCCTTCCCCCTCCCCCCACCTTCCCCAATACAACTTGGCCACCAGTTCTAACATAGTTTTAAACTTCTTAAGATTTTATTTGTTGTGGAGAACTTTACATCTGAGGCTATTTAATTGGACTACTTCAGACTAAATTTCATCCTTTAAAACTCTGGATCAGTGTGGTTCCATTAAAAGCAACTCTTACAGTCTTAAGCGCAAGAGTCATTTTATATATTCAGCTGGGGTTTATTAGAGATTGGAATTCACCACCCACTCCACTATTTCCTTTAATCCTTCCTCTGGTTTATTTTACTCCACTCCTGTGTACTGGAATTTGTGCCATATTTACTGGTGTGTTTTCAATTGAAAAGAAGCCCTCTTTTTATATCTGAAAGAAACATAGTATTTTATAAGTCTCACTGGGGAAATACAAATTGACAAAAAATAAACTTATACATTAAGTTCCTGGTGCTGTAAAAATGCTTATTTAGTCAGGCAAAAATATACTGTAGTTCCTTCTTCTGCAATCAATAGGATCTGAAATGTCTCTTGTAATTAGCACGCATAAAAAGTATATTTATAGGGTTTAAAGGGACAGCATTGTTTATTTTTTCTGGTGTATGATTAGTTATAATATCTCAATTGAGATTCTTTCTTTTTTAAATTAAATATTTTTGGGATAGTTGATTCACCATTACTTAAGATCATCTGGGGTCATTGTAAAGGAAATTATGGAGGAGGGCTTTTGATTCAAATTCTGAGGTCTGCTGTAAAAAAAAATGACAATATTCTTCCAAATAAAGTGATATAACCTCATGCCACGTCACTTCTTTTTCTCCCAATCAGCTCTGGTGAAATGGCTGTCAAAAAAGAACCCTTATTCATTCTGGAGAGTTGGATTAATTTTAACAAGGTCTGTCACTTTATAACCACCTAAATGTCCAGGTGGATCTGCCTGACCTCTGGCTGCACACACAGAGTCTAAGGCAGTGCCATTACCTGGGAATACCGGTGGCCTCGATCTATCAGTGATGTTGAAGGAGCTTCTGATAGAGGAGATTCTCATGTCTCTACTGGAGTTATTTCTAATGGTAAAGAGATCTAAATACAGTTGCATTTTGTAGAACAAAAATACACTCTGTTGGCTTTCTTTAACTTTAAAGAGAGTATATGTCTGGTTTGGCACCATTATATCATACTTTTTTTCCTGATAAAATAGTGTAAATGAAATGCATGGTCTGAAGCCACATAACCAGAATAGATAATGACCTAAAAATTGTTTGGCACCTTGCTGCTGCAAAATGATTTTGTCACAAGGCTCAAATCTTCAGGTGCAACTGAAGAGGCCTTGCTTGATTAACATCATGATGGGGTTGTGGGAGGAGTTGGTACATGGGGGTTGAAGTGTGTGAGAAAGTTGAGCTTCAATCACTGAAAGAATCAGGACCTCAAGGTACATAGTGGGGCATTGCTGCTGGTGGGTGGGATACAGTTGTATGAGAAATGGTGATGGGGGTTTGGGCTTGAGGGAGAGTTGCTGCAGGCAAAGTTGTTAACTTAAAAAGCTTCCTATCTGCAGCCATTATCCAGCATCGACTTCATGAGTGGCAGGTTCTTTTGAGTATTGTCGAAGTATTACTTGTACTGAAGGCTTGGTCACACATGACTGATCTGTGCCATCAGTGAGCAACATGTGTAGTGAGGGAATTTCTTGGAAGTAGTGTCCAGCTGTGCATTGCATTAAATTGAATGCCACTGCACTTGTCCACACATCTCTGTGCATTAGCATGTCACGTGCTTGGAGGTACTATGAAGTAAATACCTGATCACATTCAGCGATGTTTTTTCTGATGAAATTCTGTTGCATACCACTCATAAGCATTGCTTCTCATGATGGAATTTCTATCCTCAGTTCACTCCTTCCTCCGTGCTGTCCTAACTTATTTCAGACAATTAGCAGTGGAGATATTAGAATTGATTTAACAATCCCCAGGCTGGTCGAGGCCAATAAAACAGCCGGGATTTCTGTTCCTGATCAATATCCAATGTCTTTGAAATTGTTGGCTTGGATATTGTAAGAGGGCAAGATCAGGCTAAGCAGTGTTGCTCCTTCAACCATTGAATAATCTTATTGATACATCTTTTGAGGCTCATACTGTGCAAAACTACAAGTAATTACTTGGATAAGGAACTGCGTAGGCGCCAGCATCATTGAGATGACAATTGAGTAATAGTCACTGACTTCAGCAAAACTATGATGAGCCAAAAGGTCTCCATTTGTGCCTTAAATTTTCCTGGTTCCAGTTTCTATAAATGGAGGGGGAAGTGTGGAAAATTGAAACATTAATGAGTTCCCTGCAAAAATAGGACATTATTTGTTGTTGAAATCATGGCTGATTACTCAAGTGTCTCCTAGGAGACATGGATCTCCTGGCCAGTGATGATAGCAACCAGGGAATGCTTTGTGCTTTAAACTTCCCACCATGCTAGTGAATGAAAGCTCGGATCTGCTCTGTGGGTAAACTGTGGAATCTAGTTTTCATCAGTGAATAAATGGGCAACTTGGGACTGTGGACTGAGGAGTCTCAGTGGAAGGGAGAGGAAAGATTATTGATCTGAGAAGCATCAGATGATTCATTCAGTCTGTTTCATTCAGTAGATACGGGGTCATGTTTAAAAGTGAATGAGGAAAATACTCCAAAAGGAGCAGTGCAAAAATAAATCTGTCAGGGAGGAGTTGTTGATTTAAGGAGAGCTCGCCACCACTGGCATGAATGGACTGCGGTGAGCGAGAGGGGGGTAAGCAAATGGACTCTTTCTGTTCTACAGTTCTGCGTGTGCAGTGAAAACTCCCAAGAATCTGAGCCCAAGGAGTGAAGTACAAAAGATGGTGCTGAGTTCAGGATTCTTACCTATCCTGGAGTACACAGAGAATCACCTGAAATAGTTCCACTTCCTGCTCCTGAATTATCCTTAGTCTCCTCTGACTTTCCATCTGCACACTGTATCACCCTGAGAACACAAGCTCCAAGTTATCCCAGCTTTCTTGATGCCTTTGTTTCCTCTGATTTATCACAATGCTTGTCCATTATCTAGCTCTGGTTGAACAGAAATCACCTCCATCGAACTAATAGCGAAAACAATACCTGAAAGTGGCATCTTCATCCCTTTCCCGCCAGCTGTCTGAGGCTGAACCAGATGTTAGCAGCCCTGATGTGATATCTATCCTGGGACTAGCGACATGTTCCTCCCTTTGCTGAGGTTGCCCATTTCAATCTCTGTAGAGGTACCTTTCCCAACCGCTGCTTCCACTCATCTCACCCTCTTCCATCCCTTTGTTACTTGTGCTCTTCTTATTCAAAGGCTGTTCTGGCTTCTCTCCCATCTTGGATTCTCCAAAAACTTGAGCTCATCTAAAACTGAATGATAGTTGCCAGTTTCCCAAGGTCTCCTCACCTGCTTCATACTAACCAACAAATGTTGCTGTGCCAACACCAAGATTTTGAACAATACTCATTTTTGTTCATGGCTTCCACCCACCCTATCTCAGTCACCTCTTCCCGCCAACCCTGTTGTCTCTGCAATTTCCAATTCTGATCTCTTAATCATTCCTGAACTTAACACTCTACTATTGGCCATGCCTTCAGTTTGTAACACACTTCCCAAATTTCTATGCCTCTCCATTTCTCCTTCACCCACTCCTTAAAACCTTTGGTCATCTTCCCTAATGTCTCCATTTGTAGTCCAACATCAGGTTTTATCTGAGAACACTTCTGTAAACCTTCATAAATTTCAGTATATTTAGGGTGCTATATAGATGCATGTAATTGTTAATCTTATTCCCTTTCCCCATAGCATTGTGGTTAATTCATTGGATTAGCATTCAGAGCCTGGACCAATGCACTAAAATCACAGAAGGACAGCTGAGGGAATTTAATTTTAGGATATTAAACATATTTAATATCCTGGGGGCGGATACTTTAGGGACATTTAAGAGACTTTTAGATAGACACATGAATAACAGAGAAATGGGGGGCTATGTGGGAGGGAAGGGTTAGATAGATCTCAGAGCAGGATAAAATGTCGGCACAACACTGTGGGCCGAAGGGCCTGTACTGTGCTGTAATGTTCTATGTTCTATATTTGGACTAAATAGTCACCATCAGTAACAGCAACCACAAAGCTACTGGATTGTTGTAAAACCCATCAGGCTCACCGATGTCCTTCAGCAGCGCAGTTCATTGAGCTGCTGCCACACAGCACCAGGGACTGAAGTTCAATCCTGACTTCAGGTGTTGTCTGTGTGGAGTTCGCATGTTCTCCCTGTGACTTGCATGGGTTTCCTCCAGATGCTCCAGTTTCCTCCCACATCGCCATGTGTGTTGGCAGGTTAATTGGCCTCTGTAAATTGCCCCAAGTGTGTAGGTGAGCAACAGAATCCAGGGGGAGTTGATGAGAATGTAGGTAAAATTTTAAAAAAGGGATTAATATAGGATTAGTGTAAATGGGTGATTGATGTTTGGTGCAGATTTAGCAGACTGAAGGGACTGTTTCCATTGCTATTTGTTTCCATGACCAAACCTTCCATCATTACCCAATCTGGCCAGTGTATGTCTCCAGACCCACCAGTTGTGGTTGACTCTTCATTTCAACAGCACTTAGAGTTGGACAATAAATACTGGTATTGGTCAGCAACATTCACATCCCAAGAGATTTTTTTTAAAAAAGCTGCTCATGAGTGCCCTCTTAGTTTGTGGGACTTCAGAGCAAAACCACGAGCTAAGATGCCCCACCTCACAAACAATCATAAAAGTGTAATGAGTGAATGTCACATGGTCGGGTGTCACATGATCAAATCCCTTGGCATGCCTTCGATTCCAGATGGCACAGTTAAATAGTCCGTAAAACTCTTGAAAAGTTGCAGCAAGTATCAGCGGGACCCAGCGTGGGACGTTAACTTATTTGGTGTCTGCAATTTTCAGTCTTTGAGACACGTGCAATCCTCCACTGGCCAGCAGAGTTATTAAGGTGCAGACTTTGCATTCATCGTAGGTCGACGCCTTTATTTTACTTGCAATCTCTGTGCACTTTGAAGCAGGCGGTCAGAAAATGCAAACTACTTTTAAAATCTGTACATCGCATCAATCTGAGTCAGGCTCACTATATGACAGAGTGAGGCAGAAGCAATCAATAAAACGCAATTTACTTAGCTGTTAAACTGCAGTAAATCTGAAGCCTCCCGTTCCTTAAACACACCCCTCACTGTGCCTCCCTCCCGTCTCCCCACCCCTCTTGTATTAGCTCATTGGCTGCAGGTATTATCTCCCAGCAGCCACACCCCACCCCTCTGTCATCTGTAAATGCTTTGTTATGGCACGGGTTATTTTTTTTGAAGTGAGATCACCGTCTCTACGTTTGATGGATCTGGTCTAGCCTCCGAAAAGCCTGCAAGAGACTCTAGTCTTTGCGATCTGTGGCAGTGCAAATTAGCTCCAGCCAGCTTTAGGTTCTTAGTACAGAACAGGATTGGTGTGCGAGTGCTGTTAAGCATGAACAGTTGCAGTTTCGGAGAGGCTTATCATGGGAATTAGGTGTATCCGTGGAGAGGGACAGAGTAATCTAATACGAGGTGACCTTTTGTTGGCTCAAATTTGACTTGCTGTTGTGTTATCGGTCAGAGCAATAACAAGCGTTGCCATCTGTGTGGCTGGGGATTACTGGGGAAATTGCACACCACTGATCGCATGCTGAAAGGAAGCCGCTGTGTAGACGAGAGAGCCAGGCTGCCTAGAGGGCCACTCAGATGCCTGCTTGCAGTTTGAAACCAGTTGTCTTCACCATCCATTCGCGGGGGCTCTTGTATACCAAAGAGGATTTCTGTGCTGTTGCCGGCGTGTCCGACTCCAGCGCCCCCACAGCACACTTTATCAGTCCACTAGCATAGCTGCTTGAACATCGGGGAAAGAAACAGTTACTTTGGACAGGGAATATTCTTGGAGCCCTGCTCGTTTCTGGATTTTATATATATGTATGTATGTTAACACACATATACATCATTTCGATTGAGATCTTGGGATGTACAGTGGGATCTGAGACTTGCAGTGCTCTCGTCAGTGGTGAGTCTGACTTCTTACTAAAATCAGTGCATTAAAATAAGAAAAAAAAATTGCATGCAAGTTTCGAAAGCAAAGCTTGTTTGGTGGAAACCCACCTCTTCTGTGTGTTGTCAAGACCCCGTCCGGTGTATTCGCAGCGAAAGGCATTGATCAAAGACGCGTTGTGCACTGTCTGAGGAATAACTGTTACTGATCTGTCCCGAATACTGGGGGGGGGGGGGGGGGGGGGGGGGGGGGGGGGGGTGGGGGGAGGTTAGATCAGCTCTAGGAGTCGCCTTCATCGTTTCTGCTACATTTTTTTTCGGGGGGGGGCAATTTATCGTTATTTTAGCAACGAAATCGTCCATAAAAGGTCAGCGGATGGTTGTAGAATTGACGAGCAGGTCCATTTGAAAGGATTTACCGCCGCCGTAACATTTGTGTACACTTGCCAGTGTTAGCGGTGTTTGTTCAATGCTGTACATTTAACGGTTGGAGGGGGAAAATGTGCAGATTTTTCATTGCAAGTGGAAGAGTTCTATCAAAGAGTAATCTTAACGTCAAACCTCTATACAAGTGCACTGCAAACTACTTTCTCTGAATGAATGAAATTGTTCTTCAGATGAGGTCTTGCCGTCAGCGACAACTGTGTAACTAGAGTGCAGGGAATGACTTCAGGAACAGAAATTACAACCTGACACCTAATAATTCATTATTTCTGCAATGAATGGAAGAGAACGGTGAAGAAATTCCTGAAGGCTTTAATCACAGTTCTTGCTAATCGCACTGTGACTCTTCCCATAGAGCCCCGTTGAAATGGAGGGGGGAAAATTGTTCGTAATAAAGATGGAGTTTAAAAGATTTACTATGTGGCGGTCAGGGTTAAGCAGCCAGTACAGCGGTACTTCATCATGCAAGAGGCATTGGAGATTATCTGCTCTGCTTGGATGCATTATCATAAAAAGTGATTTAAAGCTGATTGATGCAAATGGTCCTGAGTTCTTTTTTTTATCATTAATGGACTCTTTCAGTGGCCAGAGGCAGTGATTAAGGCTGTCATTTAGGGGCAGCTCATTAAAGGCAAAACGTGAAACAGTTGGAGGGAGTAGTCTGTTTTCAGCTCGGATATTTTAAAGATGAACCCCACCACCTCACGGGTTGCTGAGGGATTAGCATCTGCCAAACAAATTACAGTATGTTTGATGTTTTGAGATTGACACGCTGGACCTGATCTTATTTTAATAGAGGGGCACAGTCAGGACCGCTAGCTTCCCTGCTGAGTTTAGTGTTGTGGAAGTGTGAAACGGCAGCCGCGCTGAAGGACGCTGCTGACAGGAATCGGGGCATGATGTTTAATTTCTTGTTGCTGGAAGGGACGGGAGAGGGAAGTAAAACCCTTACTGTAGACTTCTAGCCAAAACCTCTAACACACAAACTGATGCCACCTCTTCCAGTTTTTCTAAGATTTTTTTTTAAAAGAGACTTTTATTACAAAGAATGAAATGTGCAAATTTTGCTTTAAATACTCCAACTTTACAGACACAACAAAGTCTTAAATGGACAGAGTGAATTCGGTATTTCAGTAGGCATTCTCTCCTTTTCCCATCTCCCCTTAAATTCTAGAGTCAATGTATATTGAAAGCGGGATTTTTGGTTCCATCTTATTGAGATCGTACTTGATAAATGAACGAATCACTTGTTTAAAACATGTTCACGAGCCTGGAATGAACAACCATCCGTTTCTACAGATTGTGTGATATTAATCATACACCATCTGCATAACAGAGGCCGAGCTGTGCGATTATGCATTCAGATATTTGCACAGAGAGTGCTCGGTGCCATTTCTTAACCCGGTCCTTTTTCCAGTGCTGAATATCAGTGTGTCCTGACCAGCAATCGTCTGAGGGAGAGTCTCCAATGCAGAATGCGGGCAATGAAAGAAATTGCTGCAAGGTTTTGAACTCACTACAGATACCAAAGCTAGCGGACTCTTTGAACTGCAAATAACACTACTCTACCGAGACCAATTTCATAAAAAATTGAAGCCTGTTTTTATTGGCCATTAAAGCAACCTTTATTTTATAAGGGAATGTTGCAGTAATTGCTTTTTACGAAGAGTACTTTGTAACACACATGAGCACTTGAAAGAGAAGCCATTCTGGTGTTGTCTACCGGGATTCAATGGCGCAATTAATTTCGCTCCATCTGTTCTTGGGACTTTAAAGGAAAATGGATTTTTTTTTGTTGAGCGTATTTTAATGAAGAAGATAAAGCGTGGCGTTGATACCCCACAGGCTTGGTGCAGTAAGTTCAAATTATTGCTTAGTCTGTCAGGACTGGCTGCTTCCTCTGAGGCTGACATGACAGGCAGCCAGGGTCTGCCCTGAGTGTGCCATTCTCGGTGACAAACAGCCGCTTGGCTTCTGGTAAGACGCTATTAAAATGTCATTCTCGAATGACGAAGAGTCCAGGTGGGTCCCTGCTGGACACAAGATGCTTTCAGTTCGAACTGATGCCTCGCCGCAGGATTTTATCGGCACCGCACCATCCTATTGATACTGTTTTCACATCTTATTATCAGGCGGGGTGGTTGGGGGGGGGGCGGGGGGAGATCTGCTCTGTTGCTTTATAGTCCATTATCCTTAAGCGTAGTGGTTCAAGGATAAAGCTTTATTGCTTTGAAGCTTTGTTCATCCAGCGGCATTGGCTTCTAAGGCAATTCTTTATCCTGCAATCCTTCTTAATAATAAAGGCTGTTTCATTGGCCGCTTTAAATCACAGTGTGCTACTTGTACTTTAATAACTATTTCCAAAGAGCCATTCAGTTTACCACACACATGTTATTGAACATGCCACCAGAAATTCAATTTCCCTGGTCAATCCCACTGTAAATTACAGAACACTTTTCTGCTGAAGGGTCATAACTTTTGATTCTGCCAATGCCAACGATTTAATAAGTATGATCTGCAACGTTCAATGTAAGAATTATTTTTAATTAATCTGTTGGAAATTTACAAATCACGGGCTGTAATTTGAAGCATTGTGATATTTAATGTTCATTTATTTTATAGTTAATCAATAGGTCCAATAATATAACTTTTGTCTATGCTGAACTGATTTTGTGTTTTCGCATTGATCACAAAGCGCATTCCCTGTTGAAAGTATTAATGTATGTAAGAACTAAACCCATTTCCATTCAGTTCCTAATTCCAAGAGTAAAAATACATTTTAAATCTATTAATACAATTTGAAATGCTTATGCAGGTCACTAAGTCAAGGATTGAGTTTATACATTGAACATTTGATTCTTGGAAAGGTCTTTAGCTTCTGTTCCGTTATATTTGAAGGCAAGTTCAGAGCAGTGCCAAATCTGTTTGTACTTCACTCGGACATGCTATTTTGATAAGGCAATGTAAAACTTTCAGTAAAGTGAGTATTTTTCTCTTTTTTTGTGTATTTATTAGCTCCGGGTTACATACATGTATTTCAGTGAAGCGTTTAGAATTAAATCTTTTGGCTGTACTTTGTTTAATGGCAGAGTAGCTTGTGGCTTGAAGGTTAATTGGTAATCTATTTAATTATTAGATCTTAGTACTCCTTAATAAATATTTGCTGTCAAACTACCATACACTGCAATTGGCTGTGACAAGCCGAACACTTTAGTGTGTTGATTTCCTCTGAGTGTGGCGAGGGCATAATAGTGAATGAGTGTGCTTAAATGGGTTTTAAGTGCCTCTCTGCTGGCTTATTTGCTCCTTTCCAAGGTGCAAGGTTCAGTGCCCTTGACATGTTGCTGATATGTTAAATATTTATTGTATCCTCAAGAATCTCACCTCTGCATAATACTAAAATAGTGCACCCAAAATTCAGCTCACGATATGGTCTAAACATGTCATATACAGTAACAAACAACATCCTTGAGGCTATTTTGTGAAGTTTATAACCTCACTGGTACTTCCAACACATCTGTGAGTTGCATGCAATACCCTATCCTACTCCTTCCTTTGTGCTCCGAAACCCAGAGCATTTCCACTTGCCTTTTAATCTGCCACTGAGAAAAATGTTCAAGGTGTGCTGTTGCATGTATACTCAGGTACTTATCAGAATGTTGCTGTACGGATATGTTGGGAACTATGCTAAAAGCTTCTGTAGATTTCTTTTCCTCATACTGGACTGAAGTAGGACAAAAATTGCATTATATAGTACGTTTATATGTTGAGGATGTCCTAAAATGTTTCAGTCAATGCAAGACCTGATTTAGTGTGTTATATTCAGCCAATCTGTGTGAACAATGATGGAAATTTAATCCTTTTTAGGAAAGGAAGGGTAAAGAGCTTGTTTCAAAGCATGACAGGATTTGTATCTGATTGTGAAAAAGGTTTTTCCCCTTTTCTGTGGCAATATACATACTTATTTGAATAGCTTTACTATCCAAAATGGTGATAATGGAGGTTGGGACCAGTGTGTGAATGTATTTAATATTCAACTGTGTATCTTGGCTCATATGTTAAAGCAACACTTATAGAATACCATCGATCAGTATTACTTGGAATTCTTTCACTCACGCAGAACACCTTCATATCTCTTGAGAAATGCTGACTCACAATTTTGCCACTCAAAAAATATCAACATAATGATTTTTTTTCTCCTGCAAAAGAACTGCGGCAACCTAATGCCTTTGAATGCGTTGGGAGAGTGAACGATGTGGGCTTGTTAACATTTAACTTCTGCCTGCCTTCCTCTGTTATATGACGGAATATCAGTTTGCATCAATTCAATAAGTCGTTTTTATTACTGGTGACAATAAGCTAATAATTCATGACTTTTTTAATCACAGCACTTTTTCTTCAATGTATCTGAACGCAGGCTTAACAACTTTACAACAATTCCTTTTTCATTCTCCTTACGGGCTTGCCCGATTGTAATAGCATCCTGTGTAATTCTTGAAATCCAAAGTGCTTTTGAATAGTGCTGTTGCAATACTGAGTTTTTATCTTCACCAGTAAACTTCACCTGGAATCCAGAGAAACGTTTGCTTCAGGATAGCCCGCTAGTTTGTAGCCATAAATATGTAGGGCAGTGACAGCTGCTGACCATAGTGTAGACTGAAAATGGTTCTTTTGCCTGTGGCATTATGCTGTAACCATTAAAACTAGTTGTGTCTGAATATGAAAATCTCTCCCTGCTGTACAAATCTGGATTTTATTTTGATTGAAATTATTTTCCATATTGCCATGTATATAGTTTTGTTTTCCTAACCATTCCACCCCAAAACTGAACCTTGTCTTAACTGTAAAAAGCAATTCAGAATTTGCTATGCTCTGGTACACTGTCAGCAAATATGAATTTACATTTAAATTTAGGCTTTAAGGGGAAAATCAGGCTGACAATAATCAGAATCCTGCCTCGTTTTCCAAGGTGTATCGTGCACTATTTGCCTTATACCTGGCTTCCTGCAGTGCTAATATGACATTTCAACATTTACAGATCCCATGACCCCTTAATTAATGCTACCCAACCCTGGTACTTCACTCCACCTGGAGCGCCCACATCTCAACACAAAGAGCTCAGTGCCCTTCCCATCTGCAAAAGGGATCCTAAGCCAATAAACCATGAGCTGCTCCCCGTGATCTGAGCCAAACTCCTCCAAGCTAAATCTTTGAATATTGAGCTGTAACCAGGCTCCCAGAATTACCCATCAAATCAATCCTTATGCTCTATCCACAATGTTATCAAGTCCCAGATCCCATCTACTTTATATTGCAATGCAGCAAAATCACACAGTTCCAACTCAGTACCTTTTAGGACTTTCAGGAAAAAAGCTGAATTTGAAAAATTTTGGATGTTCTTTACCAAAAACATGATCTCTTATTCAGTCACCTTAAGTTAGTAGCTTTGATACTGTACAATGTGTAATGTGGCAAATGTTCCTTCAATGCCGGAGAGGATCTGCAAGCAATAGAAACATTGTTCATAGCTTGCACCATTGCATATTTGCTGTACTCTTGTACTAATTCTGCTTCATCCAAACATGAATGTTATATTTATTACTAATTGTATTGTAATACATGTTATTGCTTTATTCTATTATAAGATTGGTTCTAGCATAATCCCCAAGCTTGTACTGATGTTCCCTTAGTAACTACTTGCTTTAACGTACCGCAGGATAACACTGCGGATAAAAGTTGGATTTGCATGATATTCAGTTTACATAAAGGTCTATGAAAGATGCTGAGTTCCTCTTTCAGAAATTTTAGCATAAAAAATCTACACTAGCACCCACCATGCAGTACTGAGGGATCACCATTCTGGTGTGGTGTCCTTCAAATGATATGTTAATCCAAGGCCCCATTTGTCCTTTGGGCAATCCCATGACATTATTTCAAGAAGAGTAGGGGGATTATCAGTTTCCTACTAACTAGCATCACAAGAACAAGATTTCTAGTCATTATCCCATTGCTGCTTTTTGGGAGCTGACTGTGTTCAAATTAGCCATCACTTTTCCTACACTATAACAGTAACTGCGGCTCAAAATTACTTGATTGTAAAGCGCTTGGGTCATCTTGAGGTGGAAGGAGCTACATCATCTGCAAGCTCATTTTTTAAAGATATTCCCATCATTTACAAAACAGATGATCTGATTTAGAAGATAATATCATTGGAAATACCCTAATAAATACTTTCTAATATTGTGTAATATTTGTGTTGGGCACACTACAAGAAATGTGTATAAAGCTGAGACAAATCATCACATCATGACATTAAATTCTGTGATGTGTAGCTACCACTCAGTGTTTTAACTACCTACCATCTGTCATGTTCTTCAATAGGTGCTCCAGCACAGAAAACAGCTGGCACTGAACCAAGTGCTGATAAACTATCTCCAGACTAGTTCAGCCATTAAGCAATTTTTTTTGGTGTAAATATTTAATAAATGAATCCCTGTAAAGTCATTAAACTCAATGAGCAAATGGTCTTTTACTGCATTGTAACCATCTTTTAACTGTTGTGATTACAGTGCAGCAGAGTTGGACAACAATAGTAAAAGAAGTAGCTGCACTACATATTTCTATAATATATAGTTGGGAAAGATGTCTGAATTTAGTATATTCAGCTGGCCTAATCCTGTCCCTATGCTGAGCTGGAATAATTCACAACAGCTTGAATTTTTGGTTTAAACTTGTATTATGCAAACGTGGAAATGAAAAGAAATCTGGATTAGATTGATTTAAGAGGCATTTATTGTAGAATTAGGTTTTGATGTTTTCAACCCAATTCCTATACACTGGGGAATGTCACCACAGTTACCAACACTACCAATGCAAGCAATGGTGCACTGATATTCATGACCCAGTGCCTTTGATTCACCAACCACCAATATTCCCTTCAACTGGACAATGTGCCTTTTGTCGTCTTCGGGATGTGTTGGTCACTGTGGGAGATGGGAGTAGGAATAGAAATAATCTCAGCTCCGAACAAGGCAACAATCAATTATCTCGGTGTCTGCATGGCTATCATGACATCATTATGCTGCTGATTGAGTTTTTTGTGTGTGTTGTAGCCCATTTTGAATTAAAATTGTATTTTTATATAACTTTGCGGGAGGGTAACTTTAGAAAATAGCAGTAAAGAATATTTATTTTAATGAAACCGTTCAATTATTTTTTTCCCCTATTTGTCTAAGAGAGAGTGGGACCGAGTGAGCCACTAAAAGGGGTCTTGTTAAAACCAAACCTTTTGCTGATCCCCACAGCTGCACGCCATCCGTCTTGAACACGCTCGGCTTCCCGAAACAGCAACAGCTCCTGAACGCAACAACAATAATCAAAAAAGACAGCAGCTGAGGTGCTGGTTAGCGGCAAATCAGAGCTTAATGAGTTACAAGCAAGGCTTTGAATTTGCAATTCTAGTGCGGGCGAGGAGCGGATTTGTCGCCCTCCCTCTCTCCTCTCACTTTGGAGACGGGTTCTTGCCTCACACTGGGCAGCAGGTGCGAGTCATCTTCGTCTGCTCAAATGGTTATTAGCTGATGATGAGCGAGACAAATCTCCGGTCATCCATCCAACTGCGATGGTTCGGAGGTCATCGAATTCAGGCTTCCCAGGAGAGCAAGAGATTATATAGCTTACCTGCAAGCTGAAATTGAAAAGATCTTCAGCAGAGGGGAGTCCTGTCAAACACATCACGCTGAGGCACTTATTGTTATTTTATTGCTCTTTGTTGACAGCCGAGGCAAGGCTGAAAGGCTTTCATGTTTATTCAGGGGTTGGGGGACGGGTGAAGAAAAACCGCAGGGTTTATTGAAAGGGTTTGATGCACAGAGTACAGAATCTTCTCTGCTGCACACTTTTTTTTCTGGTCCTGAAACAGTAACAGATTTAACTTTGTCTCGCATTTACTGCAAATTTCGTTTTATAGACACCATAAATAATATATAAAAGCCACATGCAGCCACGGGCTTCATCTGCGCCGTATAGCTGCAGACCCTGTAATAAGTTAAACATGTCAGATTCGGATGCCTGGAGACACAGTCTCACTGTTGGGCTGCAAGCAACAAACGCGGCACATTGGAGATTTTTTTTCAGGCTGCAATTTAATGTTATTAGTCATCTACCTGCCACAGTGTAACCTGGGGATAGTGCTGGCTCCGAGTCCTGCAAGGTTAACTCATTCAGTGGGCCGTGGACTCGATCGCATTGTTTCAATTCGCACTTGGTGCGTACGGCAAGTTACGGATAATTTAGCGCACTGGTGTTTGCGTCGAATTTGAAGACGGGGGCTCACCCCAATCTGACACACAAGTCGGTTTGCCGCTACTGCAAACTTGTGCGATTAAAAACAAGTTCACCATTGTCATGGAGATGATGGTTTGGGTCATAAATACGTTTTTTTTACGACAAGGTTTTAATAAAAGCATTATAACCAGTTGTTTGGGAGCTGATGGTAGTGAGGGTGATGCTGTATTTAGCCGAGTCCCACACTCAGTCCTTCATGTCTGTGGCAATCCTTGAAAGAACTACCCATGGCAATGACATCTTCCAACACTTCTGTGGTTCAAGGTTCTTCAAGTGCACATTCAAGCACTTTTTTAAGTGCGGTGAGATTGTTGCCTCTAACATTCCTTCAAGCAGTCAGCTTCAGAACCCTGCCATCCTCTGTTGGGGGAAAGTAGACCTGATGTCAATTACTTTTAAGTCTGTGTCCTCTGGTTTTGATCCCTCAGGTAAAGGAAATGGCCTCTTCCTATTTACTGTAGCCAGGTCCTTCATAATTTCATACACGTCAGTTAACGTTCCTGTTAATCTCTCCTGTTGTAAAGAAGACAGCCTGGTCCATCTAGTTTTTGCTCATTGCCAAATTTGCTGGTTCTGCCTAAAATTTGCCTCTTCTACACACCCTCCATTTCAGTCACATCTTTCCTTGAACCTGGTGAGCAGAATTCTGTGGGGTGCATTACAATTCTAACATATCCATCTGCAACAGGGAAGATTGAAAAATGATGCTCTGAGCTACTGTGATTACTGCAGCCCTCCCCTCCCCTCCCCTCCCCTCCATGAACAGTCTGGAATTCATTTCATCTGGATCTGAATATTTATCCAGAGATGTTAACTCCATAAATTATTCCTTCCTTACTCTACTTTCCCCCAATTTAAATTCTCAGTTGCCATAGTGGGAATTGATGTTCCATTTTAAGATGATTTTTCCAGGCCAGTCTGCTACCTGTTCCTTGTACAGTACTTACCCTCAGCTTGGTTACACCCATATAAAGATGTATTGCTTTATTGGTTCTGGTTGCTTTGCCTAATTGTGCAAGTCAGTAAGACAGTTCTTCAGCCCACAGCGTGTGTAGACCCTTGCTAAGTAGGCACTGGAGAATGCCTTGCACTCAGAACACTTTGCAGACAGACAATTGCACGTTCAGTTGGTTGTCATAGTTTTACCCACAGTTCAAATACGCAGCAGGAGTTATGGGATCACTAAACAGCTTCTTTAATGATTTCCCTCTCTTTCACTATCAACTCCCAACCCATCCCCAATTTAATACTATTGCAATTAAGAGTAAACTGCTACAGTGACAGTTGTACAATTGGCCTGAGAGATAATGATGGATATCTCAGCAGGTCAGGCTGCATCTGTCAAACATAGTTGAACTTTCAGGTTGATGATTCATCAGGTGTGAGTTTGGTCAAGGTTTCTCTAGATGCTTAATAGTATATCTGTTGCTATCCTGGTGGGATTCTGCTATTTACAGTTTTCCAAATTGTGACCTATTCACAGACGTAAATGTCAGCTTTGACTGGGGAGAGGGGAACATGGTGACACAACCTTCCTTTTCCTTTCACAGGCTGTCATTTTGTTGGTTACATTCCCAGTTCTATGACGTTCTGTGCAAAAGCTGTGGAAAATGAGAGTTGACAGGAATTTCAGTAAAAATCCAAAATAATTATCTGTAATTAATGGAGAAACAAATCTTCCAAAATAGCTGAAAAAAAAACTTTTGTTGCACTGTCGGCGCTGCTGTTAAATCATTAAGTGGCTAGTCATGCTGTTAAAAGATATTGGCAATCGTCAACATTTTCCTGGTATAAAATTAAACTTCATGCATTATTCATTGGTGTAAAATAATTCAATTCAGGGCATAAAATATGAAATAATGCAACAGCTACAATTTATTGTGCAGTGTCTTTGTATTTTTGCATTCCCCTACCTTTGCTTTTTTTTAACCATTCCTGGCATTGTCTGATGCTGTTCCTGTGAAGCCACCTTGCCATGTTTTCCCAAAAGGCACTTTCGAAATCCAGGTGGTCAGGCTGAGCCTTGCTTTTAATGGATGTGAAATTCCCAAAACCAAGTGCAAAATTTGGCACTGGCCTGTGGCTGAAAGGAAACACCTTGTTCAACATACTTATGCTTTTGTTACATAGTGACCAAAGCAATTCTTTTCAATAACAGTTCTTAAGAGATAGCAAGGTAAAACTGCTGCAAAAATGACTGGAGCTGCCCATCGTGTGAGTAAACATATTGGCCATCTTGGACATTGAGATGTTTTGAATCTGAAGGTTGGTGAAGGCGGTGGGTTACGTGAAAGTGTTGACAGTATTTGCCACACAATTAACCTGATTTTCATTGAACTGCAAGACTGCTGAATTCAGCCTAGTTTTATGTCACTGACGGGAATAGACTGAAACTAATCCTTTATGTTGCTAGCTGATTAAACACATCTCAACATCAATGCCAAAAGAAAATGCTTTCTGTGAGTTATTGTGAGTGTAATCCTTTCAACTTCATCTCACAAAATCAAAAGCGTTTGGGATGATTTTCCTTAAATGATTGCTTTTCACTGATAGCACACAAATATACTTATGCTCAGTTATTTTTACAATGTATGGTATAATAGCAGTTGGAGTATGAAAGAGTAGTTTAATTCTGTCACATTTTTAAACAATGTAAAACTATTTCTCCATACAAGGCAATGTTTGCTGGCATATAGTACCACGGGGACCAGCAATGCTCAGTGTACTCTCAGTCTTGGAGGCCTTTGAGAATAATCAATGACAGTCGTCTTACAGTCAAGTCTGATTCTGCATGCCTCTACATAAAGAGTCACTGCAACAACAACGTACATTGTGCCTTTAACATAACAAGACATCCTTAGCAATATTACAGAAGCATTATCAGTAAAAGTATAACACTAGACCACCTCAGAAGTCGTTGAGGCAGAATACCAAAAGCTTGGACTAAAGATAAGGAAAAGACTTGAGTGGTACCTGAAGCACTTCGGAAATGTAGCCACCATTGTAGAGGAGGAAAGATGGCTCCCAACTGGTGCAAAACAAGCTCCAAAATATTAACAATGATACCAGAGCCCTGCCCTCTAAAATAGTACCAAGGGATCTCTTATATTCACTGTAGAGCACAGTTATGGCCTTGGTTTAATGCTTAATCTGATGGTGAGTTGAGCTTTGTTCTTTCTGTTGACAATGGAGCCTTGTGATTCTTGTACAGTTATGTTCTACACTGCTGACCAGATACTTTCCCCTGCTGGGGTGCCTGGAATGAGGGCCACAATATCGTGGCAAGATATTTAAGACAGATGGAGATGTGTCTTCACTCAGAGGGTGGTAAGCCTGTTGAATTCTCTATAACAGAATGAAGATCAAGTTGTTGAATATATTTTGGAAGGAGATGGGTAGAAATCCACACATAAAAGGCATCCAGGCATATGGGGGGGAGAATGGAAATACGGTGTTGAGATGCCGATCAGCCATGATCGTGCTGAGGGTGGAGCAGGCTCAAAGGGCCGAATGGCCTCCATCTGCTCCTATTTTCCATGTTTCTATGTTATTATTTCAACAATGTCCAGAAATGTAGAGCATTAAATCATGCATCCATAATTTTAGCAAATACACTGTGTATAGATTGAACACTGCAATTACTGAGTATTAGATTTTAGAGAAAACATTAGCTGCCAAGATTTCCATGGTAAGCTATAAGCTTGGAGGCTTACTTCACATTCTATCTGAATAAACTGCTCTGTGGAAACAAAGGAGAGCCTAAGGGATTAAAGAGAAGCATAGTCTTAAGAAAGTTGCCAGCTAATGCAGCTAAGTACAATGTTGGTACTGTTGATTGATTCCTCTTGCTGGTTCAGACACCAGTAATTGCAGTTGATAATAGTTTAATGGATCTGAGTGTTAACAAACAATGTCTTTAATAGAATGTTGTTCTCCTGACAAAATAGGAGTGTGCGAACACTAACTTCAAATTAAAATGGATTTTGAATTTCTACTGTATTGCACATTATCTCAGAATGTGTATGGTTATTAAAATTTAACAGCCAATGGAATCTTTCTCCAGCTTTGAAAATTTAGGAAGAAGCAGCGTATTTGTCAGTGTGCTATTTTTACATTTGGGACAACTAATTATTCTTGCTTCCGCGTGACTGTTATCAGTCGTCTTCTTGTACCTATCTTTTCTGGATGGTTCATTTCTAATGTCTGAATTAATTACAGAGTTATAGATAGATATTGCAATTTGGCAATTGTCAGATAAAATACCTTCATAGAATATTATTGTTAGAAGGCAATTGATGAGCTGTTTAAAAAGATACTTTCAGTTCAGAATGGCCTTGGAAGAAGAGCAAAATAACCACTTTCTCTGCTCCCAGATTCTCAGCCGCGGAAGAGCAAAGAAGTCAATTTCTTTAATCTTGAGGTGGAGTAAATCCAAGATGTAGTGTGGCCTTGTTTAATCTCTTGTGTAGACTACATAGCTGTTGGGTACCCAGCAGTTTTATTTGAATCAATATGTTGCATTTTACTTGTTAATTGACCTAAAATTAAATGGCTTGAGACTTGTTTGCTGCAATGTGGGATGTTGCAACAACAAGAAGAAAAATTTACATCTCAAGATCCTTCAAAAGATAATGATCTAATTCATAATGATACTGAGACATGTTAGGTACCAGGGCAAATGCAAGGAAGTAGACCTGAGGGGAAGTGAGAGGTGGAAATGTTTAGGGAGGGAGCATGAGAGCTTAGGGCTCAGGCATCTGAAGAAACAACTGCTGTTCGTGGAGTGAATAATTTAGGGAAATACAAGAGGACTGACCCAGAGCAAGCAAGAGATTTCAGAGGCTTGTTTGGCTGGAGGAAGCTTCAGAGATGGGGAGTGGGTGAGATCATGGAGGGATTTGAAAGAATGAGAATTTTTAAATTACATTATTGAGCCAGAAACCAATGGAGATAAATGAACTCAGCATGATGGGTAAGCAATGTGAGTTATCATCCACAGAGTTTAGGGCAAACACAAATTAATTTAGATTAAAAAAAGTGGGAAGATGGCCAGTAAACCAATGAAGTAGTCAGCACTAGAAGATGTTAAGGAGCTGGAGTGGGCAATCAGAATGTAAGATAAGAGATAAGATATCTTTATTAGTCACATATACATCAAAACACAGTGAAATGCACCTTTTGCGTACAGTGTTCTGAATATGTGATTTGAAGCTTATCTTGGTGCCTGGCAAGATTTCAAGGTGGTGAATGGTCTGTTAAGCCATCAGACAAGTGCCACATAGCAAGAAATGGAGGTGATGGCTTGGGAACACCGTTTGTGCTGCCTGCCAACATTGGCTTTTTGTCTTCCCAGTATTTTGTTGGACAAAAACTTCTGCTCATCCAGTACTGGATGTTGGCAAATCGGAGATAATGGAGGTAGTCAAGATGGCTGGTGGTGAGAGAGCTGCATAATGTCAGCACTCATGTGGAACATCGCTTTGTGTTCATAAGACAGGATAAGGTATCTTTTTATTAGTCACATGTACATTGAAACACACAGTGAAATGCATCTTTTGCGTAGTGTTCTGGGGGCAGCCCACAAGCGTCGCCACACTTCCGGCGCCAACGTAGCATGCCCACAACTTCCTAACCCGTACGTCTTTGGAATGTGGGAGGAAACCGGAGCACCCGGAGGAAACCCACTCAGTCATGGGGAGAACGTACAAACTCCTTACAGAAAGCGGCCAGAATTGAACCTGGGTTGCTGGTGCTGTAATGGTGTTACACTAACAGTTACAATGACCATTCCATTCCTTGGAAACTAGGTAAGAAATTGAATAAACGGAGGTAGGGAGGATAGATCCCCAGAAAGCACCTGAGATTATGCAGCAGAGAAAAATAAGAATAGGACAAGTTAGGGAAGTTCTATCCCGCTGGAAGAGGAGAGGTGTTGGCCGAGTAAGGTGTGGACAACCATCTCAAATGCAGGTTGAGTTCACTTTCATTGTCTCTGTCTGATAAGAACAATGATCAAGCTTGGTGGGTTAGTGGGGGGAGGGGCTCGGGGTGAAGAAATAAGGACTGAATTTCCAATATGCAAGTAGGCTATCAGTTGTAGGGAACTGTACACATTCTAGCTTGTTTCCTGAGACATACCTGTCCTTTCAGCCTTAACTGCAATACAGGGTATTGCAAGAATATTTTAAGGTTTTGACTGTGCCCAAATATAGGCAGATATTCAAGTTAGTAACAATAGAAATTTTAATGTTGTTGAGTTTAATGAGAGCCATTGTTTTTGTTTCTTAAGATTCATCCCTGATTCAGATTAGTTCATTGTTATAAACACCAGGGTGCAATGAAATTCCTTGCTCGCGTGAAGCTCCCAGAGTAAACAGTATACATAGTAAAAAGTAAATACAGTGACGAGTGCAATGCAACAGAATGGAATCTGAAGTAGTGATAAAAGAAATGCTAAAGTGACAATAACAGAATAACTGATAGAGGTAGAATTAAGAGTCCGAGAATGTGGCAGCACCACAGGGAAGGGGGTGTGAAAGAGGTGATTTGGTTCAGAAGTTAGCGGTGGGGAAGAAGGTGTTCTTAAGTCTGGTCATTCGGACTTTCAATCTTCTGTATCTCCTCCCAGAAGATAGAAGAGAGAGAAGGGAATGGCCACGGTGGCCTCTTCCACCAAAAATTCTAAACAAAAAAATTGAAGTATTTCATCTTGTAATAGTGAAATTGCTTTGAGTTTCTGACACCTCAAGAAGTATGTTGCATGCCTCTGACCTCTGAATTATGGCATTGTCATTTGCTGATTCATTTGTGTCTGTATCTGCACTGTACTACTGCATCTGTGTTTACATTATGTAGTTAGGATGAGTGAACAAGGCACAGTTCCAAATTTCTACTCAATTCAGTTCAAATAACTCACATCCACTCAAGCTTAATTTAGATCAAAGCCATTCAAATTCTTCAGGCATTTGCTGTGTCACACTCAACAGTCCAGGTAAAACTGGCTTGGTTCCAACAACTAACCTGCTTATCATAGTATTAGTTGAGAGAACAGAGGAATCTGCCAAATTTGAAAAAGAATCCAGCGCAAGTACATTGGGTTCACTCAAGGAAGCTTTGCCCTTTTGGCTCAGCTCCATGCTTAGCCTTGTGATAACTCACAATGCTCTTTGTGTTGTGAGGCAGCATGAGGACAGTTTATGCATGTTCTGTTGGAATGCAAATGTGTCTAATGCACAAAGAGTACATCATTTGGCCTTTGGTAAGACTACTGGACACTGTCAGGCAGGTTGCACATCCATTTACCAAAATCAGCAAAACTCATGGGTTTAAAGAGGTGCCCAAGTTATGGTTATCCAAGGTCTCGTGAAGCAACTGCTGGAAAAATAGCTAAATCCATTTCAAGAAAGGCTGTTTTCCCCTGTTTGTTGAATAATGGTGTTCACAACTTGATGAAGACTGGGAAAATTCTTTCACTCTTCACAGCGCTGCTAAGGTTAATTTCAAGGTAATTTACGAATTTGACCGTAGTATGTGGTAAAGAGTACATAATAGATTTCCATGGATGATAACAATGGATGGCTTCCATAATGGACAGTCAATCCATGACATAAGGGGTGGCACGGTAGCATAGTGGTTAGCGCGACGCTATTACAGCGCCAGTGATCGGGGTTTAATTCCCGTCACTGTCTGTAAGGAGTTTGTACGTTCTCCCATGTCTGCGTGGGTTTCCTCCGGGTGCTCCGGTTTCCTCCCACATTGCAAAGACATACGGGTAGGTTAATTTGGGTTTAAAATGGGTGGCGCGGACTCGTTGGGCCGGAAGTAAATTAAAAAAATTAAAAAATAAGTTTCACAGTTGGTAATAAGTTTATAACCTGCTCCTATATCAACCATTATATAATTTGAGCCTTTATTTACAAAGTGCACTTGGGTTGGGGGATGGGGGGAAATAACCTTTGGGCTGCTGGCTAAATTTATATCAAATCATTGTGGAGCATGTCATGACTACCCAGTAAACCATTCACTGTCTTGTGATGGGTATATTTACATAGAATATACATTACAGGATTTGGCCATTCAGCCCAACTAATCCAGACTTGCAGTTATTTTCTACTCGAGCCTTGATAAATTTAGATAGTCATTCTGAATCAGCCTGAAGACAACTAAAATCCATACCATTCAAAAGGCTTGGACCAGAAATATATGTAATAGTACCTACTCTTGGCCAAGTAGTTAGGACTTGGTGTAACCACATATTCTTACAAGTGGCTCATGTAAACCATAAACTGCATCAGCCACCTCAAACCCGAAAGATCTGTCTCCCATAGAGTGCATTGCTTTAGAGATCAAGTCATGGGTGTTTTTTGTGGAATAGTGGAATTTTAAAGATTTCCAACTGTGACTGAAATGGTTTCTTTGAAGCGGCTACCACTTTCTCTTATACCCCTGCTCTTTGTCAAAACCATTACTTTCCTTCCCAATTCCCCTTTGAACGCTGCCTCTGAATCTGTTTCCACCACCCTAGAAGGCAGGATATTCCAGACCAAAACAATTAACTGGGTAAAAATTCTTCTCATCTCAGCCCTCTGTCTTTTTTTGCCAATTGATATCAATCTGTTTTCCATCATTATCAACCTTCCTGCCAATAGGTGCTGTTTCTCCCAATATCTTCCATTAAAATCCCTCATAATACAAAATAAATGAAATTTTAAATGTCTAAGATAATAGACTTGCTTTGTGTTTTATTTCTATGTGGCTATTTAACTATTATTCTTACTAATGTGCATACTGTTCTGTGCATCAAATGATCATCTCTTATGATTGCTGCCACAGCCATCGTGAGCAACGCTACCCCTTTTCTGTAGCTTTTTGTTGCTGTTCCAGATCTTTGCAAATCCTAGCTTGACAGTCCTGTTCTGCAGTATTGTTCATTCACTTCCTAATGATGTGCAGGTTGCCACCAACACAAGCATTCCCATAACTACCCACTTCACACTAGATTCACACTTTAGTGAGGTGATAATGAACTCAAAAGAAGAACTGTGCCTTTTATCCCCTCTCTCTCCCTCTCCAGCTCCACTTCACACCCAGTGCTGAAGGGGGTGAGGGTTGAGATTGGGGGATTGTGTTTCCACAGAATAAACACAACTCTACACCTGTGACTTGGCAACAGGAGCTGCGGGCACAACACTTTAGATTCCTAGGTAGGTGCGATTCACACTGGATCAATTTGTCATCATACTAAATGAAAACTAATTACTTCCTTGGGAAAAATTTCTTTAGAATTATACCTAGTTGTTGGCAGTCTCTGCTGAGACAATGCAGCAGAACCTGATGTGGGTTGGGAGGTAAAGCAAGATTGATTGTGGAAATAAACTCTTCGCATTTAAACCTCTGGTGATAAATTAATCTGAATCGCCTTTCATTTGAAACATGTAATTCCTGAGAGATCTATAATATAAATAAGTGGCATCAATTTTATTTTCTAATATAAGATCTAATCTTGCAGATCAAAACTTAATTTTTCTTTATTGTAATAAAAATAATGTACTAAAATAGATAAGTTAAATTATATAAGAGCAACATTCTTTCTACACAGAGTGGCTTCAATAATCAACACATAGATTATTATTTTATAGCTATCTATTTTTACAGGTGGTTATTCCAACAGAGTAGTCCCAATCTCTGCATATCAAGCCACCTTATTATTTTCCCGTTTCTCTATTTTCTCTTCACACCCATTTCACAGAGGTCCAGGTCGAACAAAGCCTTGATTCTTCAGGTTGTCATCCTTGTGTTCAAATCCTCCATGACTGTGCTTTTCTTTCCCTTCTAACCTCATCCACAACCATCCAAGATCTCTGCATTGAATCAACTTTGGCCTCATGTCATCCATAGTCTGGCTACTGTTGGTGCCCATGCCTGTGGTTGTCTTAAAGTTCTTTAACTCCCTCCCTAAATCACTTTACCCCTCCCTTCCCTTCTTTGTTGCTCATTAAAACCAATTTTATCCCAAGCTTTTGGTCACTATTTCATTTTGTGGCAGTGTCAAATTTTGTCAAATAATGTTCCTGTGAAGCACCTCAGGGTAATTTACTTATTTAAAGACAATATATAAATAGAAGTTTATGGCTGGTGAACATTGATATCACCTTCTCCAATTCTTCCATTTGTGAATTAAAGTGGGGTTAAGTTGGCCCAGACATTAATGCAATGAGCATATCTTGCTGGATGGAGATGACAGCTCTGATAGGAACCACCAACTCTCGAAATGTTAGTAAGTTTCAGACTTCTCCACCTACACCGTGGAACTCAGGAGTCTGAAATTTACTGAAAGGCAGATGGTGGCAGGTTGTCATTCTGCTACTTGGCTGAACTACATCTGGAATCCAGTGGTGGAGCCCTATCTCACTGGGGAATTGCCTGTCTGAACCCGCATCAGGTCAGACCTGGTGTAGGACCAGGAATCCCATTTATTTCACTGGGAGTTCCAAGCCTGTGGATTTGAAAGCACTTATTGTTAATGACCTTACTTCAGTTTAATGCTTTTAAATATTTCTGTGATTTACTTTTTTTAATTACTTTAACAAACCTAATATATTTTAATAATGCTTTTACTTTTGTACATGTAATGGTTTTATAAATGACTCTGAGTGTCATAAATACACTCTCACCTTTGACAAAAGGCAAAGCTCCTCCCCCCAGCTTTCTCTTCCCTCAAAGCCCATCTCAGGAATTCCAAGCTCTGATGCCCAGTGGCTGCTGAGATCTCATGACCTAGTCGAGTGTGCAGAGGGTAATTGAGTTTGGCCCTGTGCGTCCAGCCAGTGGATTAGAAGTCCACTCTTCCAATGGAGACATCAGATCACAAAGGCAGTGTCTAATATTTGAACTGTGGGGTTGCTCTAATAAAATTGGTGAAATGCCAGCTGCTCATCAGATTCCTAAAACCCTTTTGATTTGGGAAGCATCAGAAATAAAAAGCTGTGCAGTTATAATTGCAGTTTTCACAATATCAGGTCACAATAAAGCAGGTTAAACCCAACGGTATACTTTTGAAGTGTGGGCAGTGTTGGAATAATGGACGTGCTGCAATTTGTGCAGCAAATCTCTGCAAACAACAATGAGATATTATGCTTTTTGTTCTTGCTGAAGGAATAAGGATTGTCCAGACTCTTGGGGACCTTCCCTACAACTTGTTGAGAGATTTTCAGAGATGCAGGCAATGAGGTATTGGTGGTGACTGAATCTTCACATCAGCAGTAGTTCAAACAGCAAGGTCTTTAAACTATTCCATTGTGTCATGACCAGATTTCACTTATTCTGTGATTTCTACTGAAGTGAACATATCCACCGGCAAAGCTGTTGCAAAAATGTTTAAATTGTTGAAAAACATATTGAGCAGATTAAGTTGTTCAAAATCCAGAAAGCAGTCAGGGCCAATATAACTTTTACGTTCAAGCACATGAAAAGAGTTTCGTGTAAGTGGACATAATTTTGATAAACTTCTTATCAGTTGTTCGGGAGCGATCACCCCTTTCAAGAGAGCCATTCTCCTGAGCTTGAAGAAATGGAGCTGGCTAATCTGGGTAACAATAAAGCCTGCTTTTTACAATAAAGCCTGATGTTTACAAAGCTCTGCTGGTTTACTGTAGCTAAATTGGTTTTAAGTGCTTGATGTAAAAAGTTGGCTCTTGATTCTGAATCCTTTCACAAAATCTATCATCTCTTTAGTGTTTGCCATTTCATTATCCAGGAAGTGGTACTTCAGTGAAGGAAGAGTAAGGGCCTATCTGTCTATCAGATAACCTGATAACATGCTGTAGGGGGCTTTCAAAGTCTTGCTTTTCACAGTAAAGGCATTAACCCACTGATAACAATCTTGTCTAAGTGTGGCTGATACCCACCATCAGCTTCAAGTGATGGGTGATCTTATCATTGCCTCAAGTCCCATTTGTGTTTTCTTTTTATTTAAAAGTCACCATTTGCTTATTTACTGTTCTGCCATTGTAATGGTATCTGAAAAAAAATCGCACCTCCTGGTGCACCCCTCAATTTTCTAAACCATAGTCTATTTTGACATTTCAGGTGAGATGTGTGATTACATTTTCCACTTCCATTTAATATTTACAAACAAACAACAGTGAAAACTGGTCCTAACTTTTTACTAGTGTCATTTGATTAAATGCATCTAATTCAAGATAAAAACAAATTACAAAAGCACTGTCATCTGAGACAGAGCTCTTTCCTCAGCATGCTGTTTGTATTTGCATCGATTGCCAGTGGGAGATGAAAATATTCCTATTTGAAGATGGCACTGTTTTAAATTATCCTGGTTGCTATCTTTGAGAGTGAAAGCCCTGTTTGTGTGCAACAGAAATATTCTGCTAGCAATCAAGAAACAGTTAACACTAGGTCAGAAGGTGGTGAGATGTTAACCGAACTAAAAGCAAATAGCTTTGTATGGTTTGCTCTTTCTCTGTCATACTGCAATTCAGCTGTAAGTTGATGATGAAAGCTAACCAGTGGTTGTAAAGTGAGCAGTTATCTCTGTGTTCATTAAGGCAAATCTAATCATTTAAAAGTGATGCCTTGTGTTAGTGAAAAGACCAAGGCTTCAAGTCGAACACAAGGAACTGTCTATTTTTTTACAACACTATAGGCAGCCAGAGTGGAAATGATAGGGTGAGTTCATTGTCAATCACACTTGGTGAGCACACAGCTGTAAGTGACTGAGATTGATTTTAGATGCAGAATTTATTTGTAGTTATTGTCCAATGTGCATTTTTCTGGAGAAATTGTTCAGATTCTACTGGGATAAGTTGTAGCTTGTTTCCTCTACTCTTTAAAAAGATTAATGAACATGATTGAAAGGCAAAACATGGTAGATGCTGGAAAACTGAAATAAAACACAGAGGAGGAAATGCTCAACTGGTGAGGCAGCAGATCTGGAGAGAGGGAAGAGATAGCTAATGTTGCATCTGTTTATTTCTGTTTCCTGGCCCGCTGAATATTTTTGTGTTTTTTTTTGTTGACTGATCAAATTGACTTTACTGAATAGTGGACTGTTTGCTTTGAATTGTATGCTCTTCCTCACCTTCCAGTTCATTGGTTTATATGGTTCTGGTAATGAACATGCCTGCCTAGAAATTAGATTGCATCCCCTAAAGAACATTGCAAATTTTCAAATAAAATGAGTTAGAAACAACATTAGGGTGTTTTTCAGCCAGAACCATGCACTGAAAAGGGATCTGTACAGTTTCTGACAGGATCGTATTCTGTTGCCAAACTGAGAAGGGTGTGTTCCCAATGGCAGACAGGCAGTAGTAGCGATACAACTTATGATGCAGTGGAGGAGAGAGGGTGGAAGAGAAGCTGCAGGAGAGTGGGTGCAAATCCCTAAACTTGGTGAAAGGGACTGGTCATTCACATCAATTAGGTAAATGGCAGGGGAGAGGTCCTTTACACCACAGGTAAAAGGAGACCTACTCGGGCCAGCAGAGCCAGTACCTGGAAGGAATTGACTCCAGGTGTGAGAATCCCCATTTCCTCATGCTATGCTAAAGTAACTTGAATGTTGTCAGGGTGAGCTGCACACACCTGAAACTGCTTATAGGAAGTCATTTCAGATTGGGATTCATTGATGTGTCATGATCAAAGGAGGGTGTGAGGGGTTATTATGTGTTATCTGGGCTCTCTTGGCTGAGTACTGGTGAACTGTCTTGTATTAATGGTTGGAGTGTGGAGAAGGTCACTTTGTCTACATTGGGGACTATGATTTATCCAGTTGCTTATGAAAGGTTCTGTCTTGGAAACCCTTTTTACTTGTATAGTCATTGCCTCTCCTCCATTCTGCTGGTAGATGCCACGGATAGTGTTTTCCTCTGATGCCCTTCTTCATTCTCCAGTAGCCTTCTTCGTCTCCCAGCTTCTCTTGCTCATCTGGTCTTCAGCCTGGGTGTTTGGTCCTTCAGGCACCAAGCCCACATGCTCCTCTTCACCTTCACCAGATAAGATATCTTTATTAGTCACATGTACATCGAAACACACAGTGAAATGCATCTTTGCGTAGAGTGTTCTGGGGGCAGCCCGCAAGTGTCGCCACAATTCCGGCGCTATTGTAGCATGCCCACAACTTCCTCATCCGTACGTCTTTGGAACATGGGAGGAAACCACAGCACCCGGAGGAAACCCATGCAGACATGGGAAGAACGTACAAACTCCTTACAGACAACGGCCAGAATTGAACCCAGGTCGCTGGTGCTGTAATAGCGTCATGCTAACTGCTACACTAACATGCCTGCCATGGTGTTGTCTTCAAATTACTGAAGCACCCAGCAGACAACTGTGAAGTCTCCTCATCTGTGTATACAGCAGGGCCCCTTGGATTAATGTAGGCACAGGAACTTCATTCTCAGAAGAGCAGTGGCAGTTGCCACAGTGATTCTGGTGCTTGTGTGGCCCTCATTGCAACAACACCTAACAGTTGTGGGAGGATTATGAATTGCAGGGAGGAGACTGGGAAGTAGTCGCTCAGGAATCATCCATCTGGGCAGCGTTGGCCATTCAAAGTCACCAACAACTTGGTCTCCCCAAGCACGGATGCATTATGCGTTTCCTGGAACAATACTCCCCCATCAGGAAGACCATCACATGATCCAATCTTTCCTCATAACTTCAACTTTGTTCCAGCTGTGCTAAATTGAATAGATATCATTGGACCCTCAATCTCAACAAGAAAATTCAGAAATAACAAAGGGCTGTGATATATTGTTTCTACATTTCTGATTTCAGAACGGGGTAATTGGTAAGCTTTGGACTGAGCCCAGTGATGTGGGGGTGGGGGGGCATAATTTGATGATATACCACTTTGTTTTCCTGAATTGATGTTCTTCACTTCAAGTATATATCTCCAGAACATTTTTTGAATAAACTGCAATCCTGCCCTAAAAGCTGAACCGTCCTAAGGAAAAATATGTACACCTCTGCTCAGATGGGAAAAAATAAACTTAAGAAGCTGGCGTAAAAGTAGACAGGCAAATCCAATACAGTTTGTGGCATGCTGGCACAGGTTGAGATGGTGAGGTTTGAAGAAAGATGATGGAATCAGATTTGCTGAGGCCCCCATACACATCATGCTCTCGAAATAGACATTGAAAGCTAAAATCAGATGAGGAAAGCTTTATTAATGAATAGCGAACTAATTAGAATTAGCGAGTTAGTCACTGCATGTTAGATAACTGTTTCACATTCACTCTCAGGATGATTTAAAAATAGATAGATTTAAAATGAATTTGGCACCTTTGATGGCTTAATCAGTCCACCAGTGTAACCGTGGGCTACGAGTTAAGGCATTTGCACATTAATTGATTGGAATTGCTTTTATATGCTAGAAGGCAATTGCTAATTGCAGCAGGTAAATGTCCCAGATCGAAGAGAGATATAATAAATAATTATGAAGTTCTGAAAAGATGGCAAGAAATGAGCAGCAATTTAAACTGGGAATTAGCAATTGATAAAACCACCTACTGAGGCCATCTCTGTTGCCTTAAATTGCCTTTAAAATTCTTAATTTCCCAAAGCAAATAGCTTCTGCACTGAAGGATGATGGCAAGGATTAGACATGCATCCAGTTGACATTTGCTGTGGGTGTCTTTTCAGAATGAAATTGCCGACCTTTGAGCTGCCAAGAATGAGGAGGTGTTACGATCTTAAAAGTGACTGCATCTCAGCACTGTTCAACATTGAAAGACAGGCTAGCTAACATTTTCACCAACATTTGTCTTCCAAATTGTATAATGTAAAATATTTATAAAACACGTGGAAGTGAATTTAAAAGAGATATTAAAGTCACTGCTTAAATTATTCATATTTATGTAAATTCAGAAACATGGAGATGAAGACAAGTGGGAGATTGTTGATGATTCTGGAATTTCTCTGGTGGGATGCAGGGGTTGTACAGTGAACCCTATTTGTGTACTTCCCTTTACAGATTCAGATTTCTTTTATAGGTTCAATGCTGAATGGGACTTGATGGTGAACGATGAATTAGACTTTTCGAATTATCTTGGTTTGGTCTTGGTGTTTGCTGGGAGTGCAAAGGAGGGTACCTGGACTTGCAGGTATCCAGGTACCTAACAATAGCAGGGGCAGTGTCAGGTGTTGTGTATTAAGCGGCTTTACAGATACAAGCACCAGTCTCTGTAGCCAATGAACAGTACTGTTTGACAATTTTGAATCAATTTCTTTTTTATACAGAAGCTGTTCTATTTTATAATTTTTCTGCTTTCCTGCAGTAATATTTCATATTTAATGTGTTGATTTTCTGAAGGAAGTGGAAAATTTTGCAGGATGGTATTGAAAATGTTACACTGCACTCAGCTTATCCTGAATTTATTTACAAACATCATTGCTTGATCTTTTAAAAATTCAACAATTGTCATGAATGATGCCCTTCAGCCCCTGTGTCTGTGCTTGTTGATAAAGAGTTACCTAGCCTATCCTCAAATTCCAGCTTTAGGTGCTTAATGCTGCAGGTCATAGTTCTTCAAGAGGACATCCAGGTCCTTTTAACTGAGATGAGGATTTCTGCCTCTACCACCCTTTCAGGCAGTGAGTTCCAGACCCCTACGACCCTCTGGGTGATAAATCCCTTCCAATCTATCTACCTTATATTAGATCTGTTCCTCCAGTTTTTTTTGACCCTTCTACTGACGGAGATAAGTCCTTCCTGTTTCCTCTATCTAGGTCTCTTATGATTTTATTCACCTCAATTTTGTCTCCTCTCAGCCTCTTTTGTTCCAAAGAAAACAGCCCTAACTGAGCCAATCTTTCATCATAGGTACAATTTGCCAGTGCCAACAACATCATCATAAATTTTATCTGCACCCTCTGATGCAACCTCATTTTAAGATTAAGATTTCTTTATCAGTCTCATGTACATCAAAACACGCAGTGAAATGCATCTTTGCCTAGAATGTTCTGGGACCAGCCCACAAGTGTCGCCACGCTTCTGGCGCCAACATAGCATACCCACAACTTCCTAACCCGTACATCTTTGGAATGTGGGAAGAAACAGGAGCACCTGGAGGAAACCCACACAGTCACGGGGAGAACATACAAACTCCTTACAGACAGCAGCCAGAACTGAACCCGGTTGCTGCCACTATAATAGCGATACGCTAACCGCTACACTACCATGCCTGCCTACTACAGTGGCCACTACTCAAGCTGTGTTTTAACTTGTATTGTACACAGCTCTACATCTCTGCACTCAAATTCTGCTCCACGGCCAAGGAAGGAAAGTAGCCATGTCTCTGTTAATTCACTGTAATGACTTGTCCTGCCATCTTTAAGGATCTACAAATGTACACACCAAGGTTCCCTTGTTCCTCCGCAACAATTGCTGTCTTCTCATTTTCCATAAATTCCCTTGCTTTGTTGCATCTCTCCAATGCATTACCTCACACTGCACTGGATTAAACCCATTTGCCACTTCTCTGCCCAACTGATCAGACCATTTAAATCTTCCTGTAATCTAAAGCTTTCCTTCTCATTGTCAACGACCCAGTCACTTTATGTGAATCATAAATATCAACTCATTTTTACCCGAAAAAAGATGTTAACGACATCATTGAAATTTTTTTTTATCCTGGGTAATTTTTACTCAGTGTAAAGGGAATGTTAATCTTTGGCTGACTGGGGAACCAGACAGTGACCACCCTTCACTCCTAGAAGACACATTTGTGAACAGCTGAAAAGCCACATTGACTGAGGATATGTACAAGCAGAAGTTCATACATCTTTTGACAAACTTTTGTAACCATTTTATGACAGATTTAGATGTCCTTACATTGGAGACTTCCTTTACGTAGTGATGCCATGAAGCCTTTGACCCTTTCAGATAGATCTTGTATATCTGATGCATTGTGAACTTTGTGATATTAATCATAACTTGCCTGGGTATTTGTGAATCTGAGACTGAATTCAGAGTTACGTGTTCATTTTGAGATCTTTCTATCATTTCTGTCTTAATTTATTTAGTTTCAGCCATTGAAATGGCTGCTAGCTGCAGGCTCGACAGGGTAAATGTTGAGTTGTTTTCATGAGTGGGAGAGCCACAAACAAGGGGACATAGCTGCAAAGTAAGGGGCCGATCATTTGAAACTGAGGTGTGTAGAAACTTCTCTTAGGGGGTGGTATATCTCTGGAGTTGTCCGCCCCCAAGGGTGGTGGAGACCAAATCATTAGAAGCTAGATCATTAGATATACTTAAGGCAGAGATGGATAATTATTGGAAAGATTGAGGGTTATGGGGAACCCACACAGAAGAGGAGTTGAGGCCAGCATAGATCAGCCATTATCATAATAAAAGAGGGGCAGACTTGAAGGGTTTGGGGGCCTACTCTTCTTGTGCACATTTAATGAGAAATGGGGAAAACGATGTAATCTTGGGTTTTCCAGTGTATCCTTTGTAATTGAAGTACTGTATGGGTCTTGAAAGCAGAGAAAAGACACAGCTGGTCACTTTTGCATGAGGTAATGTTGCACAAACAAATCATCACAGACACGTTTTCTGCTTCCTTTAAGCTATATAGAAACTGCTATTCTCTGACAATTTGGGAGAATTCTGCCCGGTATCAGTTGATTACAGTTCAGTATATTGTAACTGGAAAGAAGATTGTGGAAGAGCTGGAGATACCAAGTGATAAGAATATTTTATCATAATTTTTAATGCTTTATTCTTTGTATTCAATCCGGGGTATGGATGTTACTGGCAAAGTCAGCAATTAATGCTCTTCCCTTATAGCAATTGAAAAGGCTGTGGTATAATAAATAAATTGGACAGCTGTTTCAGAAAATAACCTTACCTGAATGACTAATTCAATCTTACATTCTTAAGCTTCTCACAATCTCAAGTATTTTTTTCAAGTAAATGTTTATTCCTCTTTAAAAGAATTTTAGGTGTTTAACTACAAATCTTCAGGTAATATGGTATAAATATGTTATAAGCTGTTGTTATATTTAGACTACTGTGGGGACATAGCATTGAAACAGCATTCTAAGAAATTCTCTGGGGCTCTGCATTCCATAAGTTTATGAGGAATTTGGGAAGATTAATCAGTAGGTAAATGACATCTATTGAAGTTGGACTGTGTTGGTAGAGTGTAATGTGCCAAAGTGTTACTGAGGGAAGCTTCACTGAACAGTGAGCTTAGTAGTTTCCTAGTGCTAAGTTTTTAAAGTTAGTTTTTCCTTGATACCTTCTCACACTAAAACAACGAAATACATATTTTGAAAATGCTCTGGATGTCCATTGGAACACAAGAAATATTTTGCTTCAGACTAGAATTATACTACGTGGGTTAATTTTTAAGTGTGATCTCAGTAAACTGGAGAGGTCCATTATATTATGCTTTTCTCTTTTAAAGCTCATTTAGATCTGAGTCATTCAAGTCTTTTTTGATATTGAGCCCCTGGTATTGCTCTGCATTGTTGTAAGAGAGGCTGCATTATAATCATAAAAGTGTGGAACCGATTATGTTATGACCAGGAAGGTGGGAGGTTGGACAGTAGGACATGGCATGATGTTAGCTTGTTGGGAGGTAAAAAGGTGCAACAGCAGATTATCTGTTTAGCCAGGGACACAAGTTCCCTTCTAGTCTCCATCATCGTTGCTGAAGGAAGTGAGATTTGTTGCTCTCATAGCTGTTTGTCATCGTTCATTCACTAACAACCTTGTGTAAAAAATATTTTGAGCAATAAACAGATTTAATTTAGATTCAGCTCCATCATGAATAATTAAATGGGCTGATGTGCAACCTCACAAACTGGTCGTTTTGTTTTTACGAAGCTGTCTCTGGAAATCCTGATCCAAACATATTTTCTGGCAAGTATACCATGCCTTCATCAGAATTGTGCTGAATAAAGTGGGGAGGAAAATGTTGCTGCATCCAGTTGCTTTTTTTCATTTCTCATGCAGGGGACTGACCCAAAGGTGGAAAATTAACATTTGATTTCATGGTCCATTTCTGAGTAACATTGAGCTTTGCTTTTTCTTTAAAAGTGAATTTTGATTAGGCTGGCATGTAGAGTGCTTCCTAACTAGTGAAGATTCTTGTACAACCCAGATGAATACATTTACAGGCAACTTCTAACCTTTGGACATGCCTGGGCTCAACCCATTTACAGTACCACTGAGAAATCCTTGATGTAGGGGATCTTGGGGAGAACTTAGTCCTCTGTTGTATACTCAGTACTGTGCGGATGACATGGTAACTTTTGCCCAATGAAATCCGCTTCTAAAATTTAGTCTCAGTTAAAGTCAGAAGGAATGAATTTTGGAAATGGAGATAAATGCTCAAACATTACGATACATAAAATCAGGGCACATTTTTTGATTTTTGTTTCCTTCACTCCTCTACCCCACTCCATCCACAATGGGATATGGAGTGAAACAAACACAAAAGAATCTCTCATTTGATACCTTTTTGTATTAATAACATTAGAGCAAGAGTAGGTTGCTATGCCCCTTAAAGTTGCTTTTAATTTTATTTGGACGATACCTTAATATTTACCTCATTCCATTAATCTATTTATGCTTCACTATTAATTGAAACTGACAGAACTAACAACCTTTGCCATTCAGGAGGCACTGATACACATTCAAAATGATAAACAATTGTTCATATTCTTGTCACTAATTTTAAGTGGATTCTAAAATGTTTTGCATATACGAACAAATTACCAGAAATTGGCCATCAACCTTAAAAAAAACTTAATTATAGAACAACATACAAAGTGCTGGAGGGACTCAGTGGGTCAGGCAGCATCTATGGAGGGAAATGAACAGTCAACATTTTGGGTCGAGACCCTTTAACAAGACTGTAAAGAAAGGGGGCAGAAGGCAGAATAAAAGAGGGGGGGGGAAGAATGAGCTGGTGGGTGATTGGCAGGTGGGGGAGGGGGAGGGTGAGAATGATGTAAGGAGCTGGGAAGTGATAAGGTGGAAGTGACAAAGGACTGAAGAAGGTGGAATCTGAGAGGAGAGGACAGTGGACCATGGAATAAAGGTGAGGAGGGGAACCAGAGGGAGGAATGTGTGGGTGATGGGCAGATGGAGAGGGCAGGGGAGGGAAATAGAAGGGGTGATGAGGCTGGTGGGATAAGGGAAAACAAAGTGGGGGGGGGGAACAGAGGGGACTGGTTACTGAAAGTTAGAGAAATTGATGTTCATGCCATCAAGGTTGGAGACTGACAAGGCAGAAGATGAGGTTCTGTTCCTCTAATCTGTGTATAACTCCAATTTAGCTGTAGAGGAGGCTGTGGACAGATATGTTGTTGTGCAAGTTCTAATTATAATAGTTCTAACTATAGAACAATGATACGCTAAATCAAGGAGTTGTTCCGAAATTGCAGGGCACGTGGACTTTATATAACCACATTACACAAATACCAAAGCAAGTTAGCAACATTGATTTAAGACCATTATTACTAAAGGACAACATGATTGTTGAAAGAATAAGGATTATTTGCAAAGGAATAAGCCTCCCTGATTTTTTAGGGTATTATTTGGTATAGTAATTGGAATTTATTGGAACCAGCCATAAAAGTAACATGCTTCATCGCTCCAGCTTTCTTTCATTTCCAAACTTTGCCAATTCCATAAGTAACTTGAAAGACCAAATAAAGTAGGTTATGAGTATAGATATGGGAATTCAATTGTATCACTGAAGCATCCTCCATCTCCATGCACAGTTAAAGAAATTAAGGTTAAACAAAGTGAATCCAACATCCATCCCCTAACACATGTTCCATTTGAGGAAAGTAGCAAATATTTAGAAATTGGATCTTATATGTACACCATTTTAAAGGGCCCTTACTAAAGTGCACACACATTATTAGGATGTTCAGGGAAATAAAGACTCTGAAGTGTGTGCACTCCAACGATGGAGGATAGGAATGGATGATTGATTTCAGGCCTGCCCTCCAACTAAATGGTTCTCACAGGCCTCTTTCCCATTCTGCAAAAATAACTGATTGGATGATACTGATACCTGCCAAGGCCAGTGGGGAAAGAGTGGAGCCTGACAGTTGATGAGTATGTATTTAAAATTGACAATTATTCAGCAATAGTTCATGTGCTTTTTATTTTATTTGATAATTCATATCTTATTTTCCTTTCATTTGAAGAACATTTCCATTGAGCATGAAAAACATTCCCCTTGGGAAGGTAGAGTAATTTCAGTCTCCTGGTTTGCACACAGTTCAGATACCAGTGAACTCCCTGTGAAGTCTCCTAGCTTGATTCCAGCAAGCTGACCTTTTAACAGCTTGTAGAACAAAATGATTAGTCTGTAGCTCAGCACAGTGTGGTTTGGTCACATCTGTTTGAAATGACAAAGAGAGCACTTGACAGCCATTTAGCTGGAAATGTTGCAGGTTCCCAAGTTGGTCTGAGAGTAATTTCATTGATGATGGATTTGGACAATGTAAATGGGTGGATGGATGGGTCAAGAAGGAAAGAACCAGCAGGTGAAGTTATACCCTTTAAAAACATAAGTAAGTAGTCCAGAAATTAAGTCATTCCAGTCATTGACCAATATAGATTCCAATATAAAATCAAATAACTCAAAACTAAGAAGTAGGAAATAGATATGACTTTCTATTTTAATGGATGGGTTATGGTTGGAAACCCAGGGAGTGTTTGTAGGAAAGCAAGAAAAAAACTATAGATACTTAGAATCTGAAGTTACAGCAGAGAATGCTGGAAAAACTCAGCAGGTCAGGCAGCATCTGTGATGAAATAAACAAGAGTTAATGTTTCAAGTACTTCCATCAGAAAAGAATATTTCTGTAAATCTCTCTTTTTCTCTTAATTTCTGTGGAAGTATAGTTGACTCTTTAATTGGAATTTTTACATTGTTTCTGCAGTCAAGACATTCATTTGTGTTGGATGTAAACAGGCAAACTTTAGTGCAAGGTTTAAGCTGTTGGTGATGATGCTCTGATGTGTACTTCATTTATTTTATTAGCCTCAGCCAGTGTTGGAAGCATAAAACTTGAATATTTGGAACGTGGAATAACTTAACAATTACCCTTTAGGCCAGTGTAAGATAAATCAGTATCCTCCTCAAATGTCAGATGATGTAACTTTGAAGCATCAATGACACATGACACAGAAATGGAAGAGTTTTTCAGAAGCTGATAACATGCTATCACACCTCAAATAACACCACCCCCTAACTTCCACTTTTAACAGAGATGAACAGATGTTCTAAAAGAAATGAGAGTTACCCACCAAATGCACCATAACTGTACAAACTAAGATATTTAGCTTGGAGCTTGTTTATTCAAGCTGCTTTCCTGATACCGGTGTTGGCAGTTAACAGGTTCAAGAGTCAACACAGTATTTGATAGAGGCACGGATGTGGGTGGAGGGCAAGTGAAACGAGGTTGTAGTAATTACTGACAGCCAATCGGTTAAGTAGTGTGCAGTTAGTGATGCTGATGTAGAAAGGCTCTACCTTGCAGATACAAACACAATAGGCCCCTTTGCTAGATATCAGTGAGTGAATTTGTTGGTGAAAGTGGAAATCTTATTCAAGTAACCAATACATCTGACAGTACTTATCTTTCTCTCACTTTCTTCTTCTCCAGGTGTTCTTTTGCACCAGAGTGCTGTCTTCTCTCTTGGCTTGTGTGTTTCTTTTTGCACATCACTCTCCCACCTCCCCAGCTCTCTCAAGCTTTCCCCATCTCTCTGACACACACAGCATTCTTACTAATCATGTTCCCATTTTCTTTCTCCATCTGCCATTCTCTCATTGGATCATTTCTTACTAGATCATTAGTTGAGCCTGGCTACAAGTGTTGGCTTCGGGTTGCCTCCACGTGCTATCAAAGGATAGTTGGGGTTAGAAAGTCACTCAGCCAGGGAGAAAGCCAGCAACCTGACCCGGGATGGGAGGGTGATGTTTGTGTTTCAGTTTCACTCTTGACTTGGTATCAGTGCCAAGTTGTTTCTGCTTGGCAAGGGAGCCGTGAGTTGGGAAGCCCTTTCCTGAGCGTCGGCTTCGAGCTCATCTCAGTGCCACAGTCACGTAGTGGATGATGAGCTTCACCCAGACGAGGAGTGCCTTTACAGGCAGGTATCTGGCCTACATCTGGGCACAATGTTCAGTAAATTCCTGGGGGTCATCTCGAGTAAAATAAAAATGTCCAGGCCTGCACGGTAAAGATAGAATCAGGTCTTTGTACCGAAGCAGACCTCCAACCGAAGGAGGCAGCGGTCAGAAGAAGGTGGTAGTACACATGGCAGGTTGTTGATATATAGCACGGAATGGAGTGAGAAGGAAAGTAAGTGGCATTAAAAATTCAGCACCTGTCATTAGCTGAGGTCAGTGACTTCCACCAATAATAAGCTGGTGTCAATGATGTAGCAGGCAAGTGGTCTGGAGCCAATGGAAGAGCAAAGAGAGTGGGCTGGAGCCAATGGGGGAGCGCAGAGAGTGGGTTGGAGTCAATGGGGAGCAAAGAGAGCGGGCTGTAGCCAATGAGGGAGTGCAGAGAGTGGGCTAGAGCCAATGGGGGAGCGCAGAGAGTGGGCTAGAGCCAATGGGGGAGCACAGAGAGTGGGCTGGAGCCAATGGGGGAGCGCAGAGTGTGGGCTGGAGCCAATGGGGGAGCGCTGAGTGTGGGCCGTAGTCAATGAGGTGACACTCATTTTAAGCCACGGTCAATGGAATGGTGGGGAGAGTGGGCTCAGATCCATGATGCACAGAGTGGGTTGGAACTGCTGAGGTGCTAAGAGTGGGAGAACACAGACCAGAGTTTCTGATGGAGTACAGAAACTGGGAAGATTAGACTCTTTTTGCTGATGTGGCACACTCAGTGCAAGTGAGTTCGTCTGAGGTAACTGAAATAGCATGAAGAATAGGGGAGTTGTGCAAAGGTTGGTGGGAATTGGGGTGGGGAGTGAAGAGTTGTTGATCTCCTTAACAGAGATCACCACACACATAAAAAATGGTCATCTCAGAGGCCCAGCACTTGGTGATGCCTGTGAATTGTAATCTGCTGTGCTGGAAGCAGACTCCTGTGGATTCACATTTTGTTAGTTTACTCGAGCCTCACCTTGGTTCTCTGAAGCAAAAAGCAGAGATGTTGCAGAGTTGAGTCTTTTTTCTTTCTTTCTTCAGTGTTGATTTTTTCCCCTTTTTTTTATTCTTCAGTGGAACGTGTTTGAGGCAGGAAGTAAAATCAGAGAAGTGTACTTTTCCAGAATGTACTTGGAGCGGCATAGCGGTGCTGTGAGTAGAGCTGCTGCCTCACGGCTCCAGGTATCTGGGTTCAATCCTGACCTCTGGTGCTGTCTGTGTGGAGTTTGCATGTTGTTTTCTGTGATGGTGTGGGTATCTCCCAGGTGGGGTCCAGTTTCTTCCCAAGTACCAAAGACAAGTCGATTGGTGTAAGTGCTGTAAATTGTCCCGAATGTGTACGTGAGTGGTAGAATCTGGGACGAGTTGATGGGAATGAGTTGGGGGGAGGGAATAAAATAGGAATTAGTGCAGTATTAGTGTAAATGTGTGATTGATGGTCAGCACAGACTCAGTGGGCCAAAGGGTCTGTTTCTGTGCTGTATCTCTCTTTGATTCTGTAACTCTAAAAGATACAAAACAATAAAATGGCAAGGAGAAAACAGTGAAAAGAAATAAAATGAATCCTTTGATTTGCACAATGCAGGTGATTAACTTGAGGGACCTTTGAATGAGTTGCTATAAAGTGTGATATTTTAACTTCAACAAGAGTCAAACCAGTGTTTGCCACAATGGCTTGATGTTACTGCCTGGAGGCTAATCATAACATTTCTTTGATAAAAGGTGATTCAGAGACTTGGGTCCAGACTCTTCCATCCTTCATCTGGCAGGAACATCGGTTGCATTGATAAAATCTTAAGGGGGAAAAAGAAAGCCAAAATGAAATGCCTTTGGGAGGGCTTACTTTTACTTCACTGCATTTGCTATGGAGCTTTGAACCTGGTGTGAAACGTGGTTGCAATGTTCAACCACCAGAAACTCCCCGCAGAGTTCATTCTGTCAGACTTGCGAGGAAGGGAGCCTTATGAATGTGTTTAAGTGACAAAACTGAGACACTGTTGATGGTTCTCCACAGGGACTGGAGATGGCACAGGACTTCAAAGCCTGCAGACATCCAGATCTGGGAGTTCTCTTCCTTTCAGGTCCAACCCTGTCAGGCTCTAGGGGGAGCTTGGGGGAGGGAGGTGATTCGGATTGTATTTCACAGAGATTGGACAAGTAATGACTTGTTTCCGCTGCAGTAACTGGCCCTTTGAGGAAGATTTAAGTAGAAGTTTGGTACGTGGAATGGAGATTTTAGCCAACTTTAGCAGACAGTGAAGGAACGCAGAAACCTTACCAAATGAAAGCAGGCCCAGTACATTTAACCCATTGTTTGCCAGTTCAATAATAGTTTTCAGCAAAGTTTGTAGAACATCTAAACAGAGAATATTTCTGAATTATTATATTAAAATATATATTTGCAAGGAGCAGAAATTAAAATTTAACATTCAGTGCAGGAGACATTAATTGTAATTTTTGGATTAATATATTTCTGCCAATTTCTTTCTGTTCCTCAACACTTTCGGATAACCAAGAGACTTTACATGGAAAACAAGAGTCAGATTTCTTGAAAGGAACTGACCTCTGGCTCTGTCATCTGAACTCTGAAACAAGTTGAGTGCCCATCAGGAAAATCTTGAAGCATATCACTGGATCTGGGCACAACTAAAGATATGATTACTTTTGCCCTGAGGCAGAAGTGAAATTATGAACCATTGGTAATTGTGTTTTGATTGTATTGAAAGATATTTAAATCTGCACTGAACTTGAACCAATCTAAAACATAGTACAAGTCCCTACAGGGACTCCAACCTAATTTTGACTCGGATTTGGGTTATCTGAATACAGCCATGCTGCACAAAACTAATTATCGGTGATGGTAGTTAATGGGGCATGTCTATTTTCAAGTTGCCTGATGTGTATATCTAAAAGCTGCAAATTAAGCGTTGTCCCTCTAAGCTTCCAAACATGTGGCCGAGCTCAGTTTACAATTCCTGTGGTCTGACTGATCCTTCATCTCATTAATCTACAAGGCATTTTGTTGCACACACAGTTCCTGCTGCATTTACCCGTAACAACAGACACTCCTGTACTTTTCAGATTGTTTTATTGCAGGTGATGTGTTTTGAGGAAGCCATGTGTAGGTTACCTGGACAGGCCATTTAAAAATAAATAAACTTTCTCTTCATTCTATTTAATCCTGATCAGGAAAGAAAGAAAAAGTTGCATTTATGTATAAGTTTGCTGGACTTCCCAAAGCACTCCGCAGCCAGTGAAGTGCTTTAGAGGTTGCTGTTGCACTTTAGGGAATGTTGCATGCAATGTGCAATCCAATTTGAACACAGAGTTCTCACAAAAAATTGACTTAATAAATATTTCCCAAGACTCTATGAATGATCAAAAAAACTGCAGATGCTGGAAATCTAGAACGAAAGCCGAAATTGTTGGAAATGTTCAGCAGGACAAGCTGCATCTATGGGAAAGGGAAACAGAGCTTTGACCCAAAATATTGGCTCTGTTTCTCTTCCCACAGATGCAACCTGACTTGCTGAGTATTTCCAATGTTTTTGATATCACCATGCAATGGAATCTTTTTACATTCTGTTCAGGGAACAGATGGGGCCTTGGTTTAAAGGCTCATCTGAAATGCAGAAACTCTGCAATCTCCCTACTGCAGGGTTGGGGCATTGTCGATTTTTATGCTCAAATCTCTGATGTGCAAATTGGAAATATCATGAATGTCATGTTGTTCCATTTTAATGACCATGAGCTGCCTGGAAATGCCAATTATCAGAGCATTTTGGAACTGAACAGCACTTTTTCTATGTTAGCAAAGATTGGCCTAAAAAGTCCTGATGTTGACTGGTGTGCTTGTCTAGCAATGATGCTGGAGCGTTGTCTGTTTTGACTTCACTCTAAAATATTTGCAGAATTGGGACGTTCATGTAAAGCAAGGTGCTCTGAATTTTTCAGATAGTGAGTTCTCAAGCTGTATTTCTTAACCATTCCTGGATTGAACCTGTCAGCCGCCATCTTCAATGAGTTACTTCTGTGAGTAACATGACCCACATAAACTGAACGTTTGTCAGCAAGGATTTCTTTCTTCCAAGCCAGTAATCCTTGTTGATGCCTCTGCTTTTAAAGCATTGTATAGGGAGAATATAGTGAAATAACTGCATTAGATTTCAGTGAATTTCTTGAAGGCATTTTTCAAATATCATCACAGGATGCATGTTGGACTGTTTCAGGTTTCCTGTCTGTCAGCTACACTGGCCTGTGGACCAGAACATGAAATCAGATGAATGGAGCAGGAGGGTGTAAATACCTTTGAGGTTTCAAGCCAAAAGAACAGCTGATGATATCTTTTGTAAAGACAAACCTTTTCAAGGTTCATCTGGGTAATTTCCATGACTGGGTGTTTTCTCCTTTCTTCTCTTGATCACTAATACCTTTCGACAGCCCAACCACCAGGGTAAACATACATTCTCTCCCCCACTGTCACACTGTGGCTGCAAGGGTTCCATCCACAGGACATGCTACAACCACTCCACAAGATATGCTATAACCACTCCACAAGTCATCTTCTGAGTCTTTTAAGTCTGACATCATTGCTCCCCAGAAGAATAAGGACAAAAGCTGTGATACCTAGAAGTGGCTGAGTACACTTGGACCAACAATACTTGGACAATATTTCAACATTTAGGTATGGACTAGTTTGTGAGGAGAAATTAAACAGAGTAGACTTAAAGTGTCTGAAGTTTAGAAGAATGATGTGATGTCATTGAAACATACAACATTCTATCTGGGCTTGACAGGGTAGATGCAGAGTTGATGCTTTTCCTAGCCAGGGTCTCTAGAGTTGAATGACAATCTCAGAATAAGAGGAAAGCCTTTTGGGACTGGGCTGAGAAGAAATTTCTTCATTCAGATGGTGAAAAATCTTTGGAATTGTACGCCCAAGAAGGCTGTGGAGACTTAGTGTTTGGATCTATTTCAGAGAGAGGTTGATAGATATTTGAATATTAAGAAATAGATATTAAGGATATTGTGTTAGTACAGGAAAGTGATGCTGAGGTGAGAGATCTGGAATGATCTTATTGAATAGTGGAGCAGGTGTAAGGAGCCAAACAGATTTGGAAATAAATCATCATTCCTTCCTAGCTATTGGCTTGGAATCCTGGAACTCCTTGCTTAACCATGAGGGCATCATCACCATTTGACTGCAGAGATTCAAGACTGCAGATTACCCCAGGCAATTAGGAATGGGTAATGAAGGAGGGAATTGTCAGAATGCGAATGAATTTAAGTAAACACGTTACAGCTGGGGATCTTGGATTCAACAGATCTTCACAGATAGAATGTCATTGGATGTGTTAGATCAAACTACCAATTTCTTCAATATCTTAAGTGCACAGAATTGATGAAATATTGCTGATCTTAAAACAAATTACTCTCAAAGAGTGGGTGTGTAAAATGTGGTCTTCTGAAGATCTTACTAATTATGTTTTCAAAGCAATGCTGGTTTTAAAAGGTGTGCTGCTTCATTTGCCACAGTTTTAACTACCAGGTCAGGCAGAGGTTAATGAAAATTTTAAAAACGGCAGATGCTAAAAATCTGAAATAAAAATAAAAAATAATCGAGGGTTCTGACAAAGGGTCTCTGACCTGAAACAATGATTCTTTCTCTTAGTACAGATTTAGTCTGATTTGCTGAGTGTTTCCAGCATCTTCTGCTTCCATTTCAGACTGAAGTTTAGAAGTTACTGAGTTAGAGTTATGGGAAACCTGTACCCAATGTGATACAGTGTGCACATAGCTGCTGCCTCTTTGATGGAAGTGTGGCGACTCACCGTCTAGTCGGGCGAACCGGCTCGGCAGTCGGGTCGCGCGGCGTCGGAGCGACGAGGCCCAAGATGGCGGCGGGCCTCGTCTTTCCGAGCGACGGGGAGAACCCGCGCGCGGGAAAGTCCTGATGACGTAGGACTTACGTCATTGCCGGTTTTTTTTGGGCGGGAGTTTTTCTCCCTTAAAGGGCCCACACAAGGCGGGAAAATAAACCAGTTCTGTTTGGCAATCCTCCGAGTAGAGTCTTGTTTTATTCCGCGGTAGCAACCGCTACATTGGTGACCCCGACGGTCCAAACGGCTTTTGGACCCGCGAAATGGACGACAGCGCAGCAGCCAACGCAGTGGCCCTCAAGCTGCCCACCTTTTGGACACTTCGGCCCAGCGTCTGGTTTGACCAGGCCGAAGCGCAATTCCACCTTCGGCAGATCACCTCCGACTCCACGAAATACTACCATGTGGTTAGCTCTCTGGACCAGGAGACAGCCGCCCAGGTTGGAGACTTCATCCAGTCGCCTCCGGAGGAAGATAAGTACCCGGCTTTCAAAGATCTTTTGATCCGGACCTTCGGCCTCTCCCATCGTGAGCGCGCCGCCCGCCTGCTTCATCTGGATGGCCTGGGGGACAGATCCCCATCCGCCCTAATGAATGAGATGCTGGCATTGGCCGAGGGACACAAGCCATGCCTGATGTTCGAACAGGCCTTCCTCGAACAACCCCCCTGACTGACATCACAACTGATTCCTGCGCCTGAGCGCTGCTCACAACTTGGGTCTCACGTTTTGGCGTTCCGGCCCACATCACTTCAGACAGAGGCACCCAATTCACTTCCAGTCTCTGGGCTGCATTAGCGAACCTGCTAGGGACGCAGCTGCACACCACCACGGCCTACCATCCTCAATCAAACGGGTTGGTGGAACGTTTTCACCGCCATCTAAAATCGGCCTTGATGGCCCACCTGAAGGGTCCTAACTGGGTTGACGAGCTGCCTTGGGTCCTGCTCGGCATACGCACTGCCCCCAAAGAAGACCTCCGCACTTCGTCAGCTGAGCTTGTATACGGGGCGCCACTAGTTGTCCCCGGGGATTTCATACCTGCCCTTCAGGACCAAGGGGAACAACCCCCAGCAGTTCTACAAAGACTGCGCGAGAAGCTCGGCGCCTTGGCCCCGATTCCCACCTCATGGCACGGTCAAGCCCCATCCTGCCAGCCCAAGGAACTACGGGACTGTAAGTTTGTTTTCGTTCGCAGGGGCACACCTCGGGCGCCATTGCAACGACCATATGAGGGACCGTTCCGAGTCATACGGAATAACGGATCCACTTTTATTTTGGACATTGGAGGCAGGGAACAGGTTTTCACGGCGGACCGCCTCAAACCAGCCCATTTGGATCTGCAACAACCTGTCGAGGTTGCCACGCCACGACGCAGAGGCCGCCCCCCTAAGCGGCAGCTGGCACAGCCCACGGACCTTGGGGACTGTCTCGCCGGTTCTGGGGGGGGTTGTGTGGCGACTCACCGTCTAGTCGGGCGAACCGGCTCGGCAGTTGGGTCGCGCGGCGTCGGAGCGATGAGGCCCAAGATGGCGGCGGGCCTCATCTTTCTGAGCGACGGGGAGAACCCGCGCGCGGGAAAGTCCTGATGACGTAGGACTTATGTCATTGCCGGTTTTTTTTGGGCGGGAGTTTTTCTCCCTTAAAGGGCCCGCACAAGGCGGGAAAATAAACCAGTTCTGTTTGGCAATCCTCCGAGTAGAGTCTTGTTTTATTCCGCGGTAGCAACCGCTACAGAAGCATATATTGGGACACTGGAGTCCAGCTGGTGGGATGGATAATTAACATGTTTCAGGGGAGCCTGATATTCAAATTCTCCATGAGCCACGGTTGTTACCCACTGACCTGAACTCTACAAGTCAGCTGGGGACTGCCAACCCCACAAGGTGTACACTTGTTTCAGCTGACCTTGTGGGTAGGAGTGGTTCCCCACCACGCACACAGCTGTAGGAGCTCCATGTTTCTGCTGTTGGGTACTTGATTTTATTCACCTCACCTGCATGCTGTCCACTTCCCTGTAATTAGTGGGGCCTATCTGCCTCTCAATGCATAATTAGCACTGCAGTATTTTGCTTTTGTAACACTTAATCAAGTCAATTTAACAACATGTTTTCAGTAAATCTTACAAGAACTTGCATCAGAAAACATTGCACAGATGCTCAAACTGCATAATCTTGACCTGTTCATGTGCAGTTTAATGTACCAAAGATAATTTTTTAACTTAGATTTAAAATATTTCGCAACATCCTCTCATTTTTAATGTTTGTTTACAAGCTCATTGTTACTCATTTTGACATAAAGTTGAATTTTATAAGAATGATGTTCAAATGTATTAATAATCCAAAATTGATATTGTGAAAATAAAATATTGATCTCACCAATAGCTCCTTCAGAAATGGGGTATATTTTCACACTGCCTCTGCATTGATTTCCTAAACTAATCGGCTTGCAATAGCAGTCTGGTAATTTGTGGTTTACAGATTTCCTGTGACTGTGCATTTAGTTTGTGTTTTGATTTTCCAATCCATTCTATTGATTTTTTTTATTGTGGAGTGACAATTTTGTCGGCTTGCATTCATGATGTTGGGTGGGGGAGGGGTGGTGTTGGAGGGCTTTACATGTTTCAGAAAATGTCTTCCTTGTTCCAAGGGGGGAAAGAAATGTATCCTTAACTTGAAAGGAGTTGACTCCAAAATGTGTTCACTTTAAAGTAAAATTTGTTTCTTGTGCATCTACTTGGAGCCCTGGGTGACTGGAGTTATTCCAAACCAATCCGTGTGGATCTTGCCTTGATCTATGCACTCACTGCCCATGTGCAAGCTGTTTTATGTTTGTTCCTGTTGCAGCAACTCCTTGATTATTCAGAAAAAATTCTTCCCTATTTTCAAATGTGGCTCCATTCCTCTCCTCGCTCTGTGACCTCCTTCAGCCTTCAAACTGCTTAAGATCTCGACATTCCTCCAATTCTGGCCTCTACCATGACTCCGACATTAATTGGTGCCAATGGCTTCAAGTTGGACCCTGAGCCCTGGACTTTTCAGTTTAAAACTCTCCACCTCAGTTTAAAACTATCAGTCTGAGCAACCTTTTGTCATTGTTTCTAATCATCGTCTTTCATGGCTCAGTGTCAAGTTTTATATCCAAGCGTACTCCAGTGAAGCACTTTGGTATGCCAAGTGCTTTAAGTAACAGGAAGGGTATTACACAAATACAGGTTATCAATTTTTTTCGCCAGCTTAGAAGAAGGTTACTGAACCCAGTGGTTGTACTTTCACTGCTGCCTTGGCTCATGTCAGCCAGCTTCATGTTTTAAACCAGGGAATCCTCCTTGTGTCTATTGTTCAGTTTTATGTTGTTCTTCCTTTTAAAATCTTAAGGCCACATGTCATATTTTTTCCTCTGCATCACAGTGTAGTTGAATTTGTGCATGAGCTGTGGGAAGTGGGAATTGCAAATGCAAATTTGGACCTTGGGAATTTCTTTCCTCTTTTGAAAGATTCAGTGTTGTCAAAATATTCTGTTTGAGAGGAGCCAGTTACTTCTGAGGAGAACAGAAACCAATAAGATCAGCTGTCAATAATGCAAATTATTCATTCATCAGTTTAAAGGCAATCATTAATCTTCCAGTTTTAATGAAACCAGCAAGCAGTTCTCAAAACATCCATTTCATACAAAGAACAGTAGGAACTTGGAACTCACTTTGCCTGAATGTTTCTGTGTTCTCAGCCAATTAGAGCTTCCAAGACCGAGATTGATCAGTTTTTGTGAGTTACAGATATCAAGGGACATGAAGCAGAAGCAGGAAAATAGAGTTGAGGCCCCTTATCTCATCAAATGATAGAACAAGACCAAGGGGTGGAAAGGCCTCTTCTTGTTCCTCATCTCCTTCAATCACTCCACATGAAATTAAAAATGACTGAAAATAGACTCTGGTTATCCAATCAGGCATATTTTCTGTTGAAACAATTGATACTGGGGTTGACCATACAGTCTGAGCTTAGAAATTTATCCAGGCCAGGGTGATTTTCCCAGTGAGACCATGTGTCTTGATCACTTTTTGGTATTTTACCGTCAAATAGATCAATGACATGCTTGAGTTTGTTATGTTTTTGGTGAGTCGGATATGGAAAAGGTTAAAAGTACTGGGGCTTGGACTTGGGTTAAGATGGTTGTGGTTGGGTCAGGTCAGGTTTGGGTCAAATACTCATTTTTATACCCAAGCAGACCTTTAACAGGAAGGCCTTGTGTTTATTTCTTGTGCCTCGGCAAATGATGAGCTGCTACCTCCTGATGTGGGAAAGAGGAAAGATAAATAAGAGTTGCATCAGCTTATCTCTTCAAGCCAGCCAGGGTGCAGCTGTGATGTCTACTGTGAGACACGGTCTGCTGTCTCTCACTGTCCAGCATCACACAAAAGAGAACAGTAACATGAATGAGGTTCCATAAGGCTGCTACTGCTTCTTGGGTTCCTGTAATACGGCAACAGAGGACTAACTGCTTATAGCTTCAAGCTCTGAGTACAGTATACTTCCATTTACACAAAGTACTGATCTGTTAATGAACTCTTGGTGGAAGGAAGTCTGTTTGTGTCACTGCGATTTAATGAGAGCTTAAAACTATTGAAATCCGAGTCCTCAGTTGAGTAAACTATTGACACTTAGGTTTTTAAAGATTAAAGCTGAATTTGACTCAGTTGGTCAGGTTGCAGAGGGAGACAAGGACATGTCGAACCATTGACCAGTCACAATTCAGGTGAGGAGGAGGAAAGGAGAAATCACCAGATAAAGATAAAACGTTAGGGTTAAGATTGCATTCAAACCAAAGCAGATCTGCATTCCTCAGGTGATCACACCGACACAGGAACAATCTCCACGGATGTGAAGTGAGTTAGTACTTGGCACAGACAGGCCTTGACACTACTCACATTTTGATTTGAGTGCGATTGCACTGTGCAAAATCAAGGCATAGCTGAAATTAGGTGTTGTCAGTAAATCAGTGAATAGCACTTCTATTAGACTATCTCTTTTCCCTTTCAAAAAGAGGAATCGGATTTCGATTGCCATCATAGTCAATTGTGCATATAATTGAACACTATTCACAGCAGGTTTACTATTCCTTTACCTTTAACCTTGAGAAGCTATTCTACCTGTTAAGGCATCACAAAGCCAATAATTAATACATGAGTTTTTGTTTGAGTGGTGTCTGGCTTCTCATTCCCTGCCTCAATTTTTCATCTGCGGGGTGGGGTTTTTTTTCCTTCTTTCATATATTCTGACTGACAGATTAACTTATGTTTTAGAAGGCAAAAAGAAAACGAGGGTGCTGTCAGATTTGCTTGTTCGAAAATTAGATTAAATGCCATTGTCACTTGCAAAGGATTGCAGTGTTCAAGCGATAAGGTTACATTTAATGAGAGGAAAGAGCCTCCTCGCAGGGGATGATGATTTTCTTCTGTCAGGTTGGTGCTTTATCACAGAACCTGATACTGCTGCACCCTGGCAGCTGCTGATAATGGATGATCAAGAACAGTGTACCACTTCAATCGCCGCTCTGCTCTAAGAGACAACTTATCGCCCATTTCAACTGTGGGGACTGGGAAATAATTAGCAGCTAACATGTGTCTTGTGAGCGGCAGTGCATCGCCCGCTGCCAAGCTCTTCCACTGTTCCTTCCTTCCTGCCAGGCCAGCTCAATCTTTGCTTCGACAGAAGGCTCTAGTTCAGAAGGTTGAGTTACCCACATGAATGTAATGACTTTAGTTAAACCAGGAGAGTATTAGCCTCTGAGCAATCCTTTAATAATTGGGATGGAGAGAAAGGGGAAAACTGAGCACAGATGAAAATTCTTGTGTTGACTCATAACCAGGCAGCAGAAAATCTCTTGCCAAGAAATGAGGTTTTGCCTAATTTTGGTACATAAATTCATTGTTATGCTTAACTCTGATTTGGACCCCCTCAAAAAAAAAAATGACATGGTCCAAAAAGCCTTTGGAAAAGCAATAGGGTATTTTGCGTCCAGAAAAATGTGCTAAAACGGGACATGCATCACCCCTTCGAGCCACACTCAGTTGAATATGACTGTGCAGTAATCAAATGAGGGCATCATGCATTAAAGGCACACTTCCTTTGGAAGTCGGACATCAACAACAAACATTATGGCTGCATAGGAGAGGGGTAGTACGGGGAAGGGAGGGAGAGCTCCAAACTTGGCTAAGGGACGTAGAAGTCCTGGTTAATGAAATTTATGCCAAGAGGGTAGTCTTGTGTGCTGGAAGGTGACAACTGATCCTCTGGAGCTGCCGGGTTACCAAAGTTGTCTCCTGTGGGTGTCAAAATCTCTGGGCAATGATTTGTCAAGATACGTCAAGATGAAATGCACATTACTAACATACAGACACACTAATGCACAGACCACACACACAGGCTGTTACTCCATCCACACCCTCACACACCACACCCTTACTTTACCGTTGACCTTCTGTTCCCTCCACTCCCTACACAGAGGTCAATCTTCCAAATGAGGGATAATGAAGAGGACCAAGGGCACAAGTACACAGTTCCCTAAAAGTGGCAACACGGGTGGACAGGGTGGTGAAGAAGGCATGTGGCGTGCTTGGCTTCATTGGTCGTGACATTTAGTGCAAGAGTTAAGATGTCATGTTACAGCCGTACAAAATGTTGGTTGGGCCACACATGGGGTATTGTGTGCAGTTCTGGTAACCATGCTTTGGGAAGGATGTGATTAAGCTAGAAAGGGTACAGGGAGGATTCACAAGGCTGTTGCCTGGACTGGAGGGCTTGAGTTACAAGGAGAGATTGGATCAACTGGGACTGCTTTCCCTGGAACGAAGGAGGCTGAGGGGTGACCTTATAGAAATTTACAAAATCATGAGGGGCATAGATAGGGTAGGTAGTCACAGTCTTTTTTCCAGTGTAGTGGTGTCTATAACTCAAGGGCATAGGTTTAAGCTGAGAGGGGAAAGCTTTAAAGGGGATCTGAGGGTGGGGTGGTGGTTGTATGGAACGAGCTGCCAAAGGAAGTGGTAGGGGCAGATGCAACATTTAAAATACATTTGGACAGGTTCATGGACAGGGATGGTTCAGAACGATATGGGCCAAAGGAAGGCAAATTGAACTAGCGTAGATAGGCACCTTGGTCAGCGTGCACGAGTTGGGCAAAAGAGGCCTGTTTCCATGCTGTATAAGTCCATGACTCTATGACACAGTGATCTTCACTTTATCCATTTACTTAAGACGGCAAGAAACAAGAGGGAGATCACCCACATGGTGACGAGCCCTCGTGTTCTGTACCTCACTGAGCGACTGACCTGCTCCTCATGGGCAGGGGGGCTACCAATGACCAGCACATGCTGAGGAACGAACAGAACTGCTTAGGAGATGCAAGTCATGTGGAGAATCACCAGGTGTAGGGGGCTTGCTAGAAGATGGGTGCATGCATCTGCACTGCCCTAAAGGACTCAGATGGGGATGTTTTCAAGTTGATGCAGGTGGGTGTTGAGATGCTTTGTAACCTGTTAGATGTGCCTCAACAACTGCAGGGGATAACAAGGAGGCCACGGACATTTCCTTGTTGGGAATCAGCCACTGTCCTGTCACACATTGCCTGTGGTTCAGGGGGTTGCTGTTGTGCAGGTATAGATGGAAGCCACACCAAGCCTGGCTGCTTCCACACAATCTTGCCCTGATCCAGCTGGAGCTCTGGTGTCTGCCACACAGGAGCAGTTTGAAGTTCTGAGGGAGCAGTGTTATGCTGCCAGAGGGCAGCTTGATGTCTTCACTGAGCAGAGAGATTCCACTCGTCAGCAGATTGCTGCTCACAGTGGAGATGGGGATGCAACCAATCAGCAGCTTGCAGTTCTGCAAGAGCCAAGGACTGCTGACATCAGTAGAGTGATGCTACCTGTCATCAGATCACTGTCCAGAGGAGCAGAGGTATGGCACGTGGGAATTCATCTCTCTTCTGCAGAAACAGTGACACAGTCTGGCACCCAAACTCTCAGCTGCCTTCATCGTGGGCAGTTCTGTTCAGATTGTGTAGAGCATGAAGACAGCAGGGACAAGACTCCTGTGATTCGAGGTTTGCAACCAGGCTCAGCTCAGAGTCTGGAGATTGAAACTGGTGGGACATGCCAGAAAGTTCTTCCATCGTTATCTCGCCCCTCCCTTCCCCCCCCCCCCTCCCAGACAAGAGAATGTCTGGTGTGCAGATTCAGGAGGGGACACCAATTTTTCACCCACCACAGCACCTCAAACAACACACTTGCCTGTGTCCGGATACCAACCATCCTAGATTGCTTCTATTGGCCCTGGGTGGCAGTCTGAAGCTGACCCACCTGGAGCAAGAGCCAATGATATGGTGAAATTAAACATCTACTCTATTTTGCACCTTCTCTTGATGCATTCGATTGCAAAAAAAAACACAATAGGTGAGAAGTGATTGCTTGTACAGGAAAGGATGACAGTACACCATTCAGATCCATCTGTGCGCTGGCAGAAACACCATGTGCTGGAATGGCACTTTATGGAAGTCCAAATACACTACGTCCACTTGTTTGCCCTTTTCTATTCTACTAGATACAACCTCAAAGAACTGGAATTGACTTGTTTAACGTGCGGAGGCCGAATAGCCTATTACAGTTTTGACTTAGGGTCTTGTGGTTTCCCTGTTGACTCTGCCCTAGGGCAGACACAGTAATGTAGCAGTTAGCGTAACGCTATTACAGCGCCAGCAACCTGGGTTCAATTCCGGAGCTTGCACGTCCTCCCAGTGTCTGTGATGGTTTCCTCCGGGTGCACTGGTTTCCTCCCACTTTCCAATCTATGGAAAGTATTCCAGAATATTTAGAGTTTTGGAAGAGAACAAGAAGTGCATTCATAGTATTCTTTGCCAGCTCCCTCATAACCTTGGGTAAAGAAATATGTGCTGATCAGACCAGTTTCTGGGCTCCTACCTCTTGTGCATGGCAGGCTTTTCCCAAATGTGCCTCACATGAAAGATCGTGTCCAGAAGTCCTGAGAGAGACCACTGAGGAGTTGGTTGAAAATGTGTTTTTGAAACTAACTTCGCTCTTTTGAACCATGCTTTAACTTTTTAACTGAGTAATCTGAGTTTATGTGGAAAGTGCAGTTGATGATAATGAGGTCACCGAGCGCCACTAAGTTAAGTTTAAAGTGGTGTGGGGAGCATGGATGGGGTGATGAAACTAAAACCATATTACTTAGTCTATAAGCAGGTGTTACAGCTTGCTTTGTGACTGGCATGCACAAAGTCTGCCCAGTTGATTGCAACTTGATGTTTTAATGAAAAGATTCAAGATGAAGGATGTATTAAGTGTGTGTACCAAATAAGGTAGAAAAATGGTGGAATTTGTGTCTCTGGGTGAGGAATCGTTTGCTGGTCAATAGGGCTTCCATGTCCAAAACCTTACATATTTGTAGAGGTGTCCAAACAAAAAAAAAGGTGGTCAGAAGTGTTGGAGTTACTAGTTAAAACAAAATATAACAAAGTCATATTTTTACACTCCATGTTTGGACATTGATTTTCAGCACACATTTCAGATGTATGTATAAGATGTGACCTGCAAATAGAGTTTTTAAACAAATACTCTGGCTCTATCTTGTGGAGAGTTCAAGTAACTACATTCTTTCATTTTTCTCTAAGATAGTAATGCTTCAATTTCTTAAATTAAAATATAACTTTTCCTTTTTATGTTCTACCCTAGGTTTCGGATGCCACTTCTGAGAAACTTTTCAATACGACCACAAGCAAAGGTAGGCCCCATCCCATCTTCTCATCAGTTGTCTCCTGCACAGGCCTCCTGACCTTGAGCCGTATGCAAAGTGGCACTTTTAAGCTGCTAATTGCAGTGAAAAGCTTTTAGCTTTGAGTATTCCATTTTGGTTTGCAGCCACAGAGGGCGACCAGCGAATCAACATTCCTACTACATTGCTGGTAACCAGGGTGAAAGGCTCTTCAGTTGTAGAAGTAAAGGATGATTGATTAACAAAAGGCCTTTCCTCTTGCCCTGGCTTTCTTTCTGGATTTGAATGTATTTCCCACATTCTCATCTTTGTTTACTCATACAGTTTGATTTGTGCCATCCATTTAGTTGTGAATAGCCATGCTTGACAGAGGTTCTTTATCTCCTTGCAACTTTTTGAGGTGATTTAGTTCTTGTGATAGGATTAAGTTTTCTTTGTGAAGCCTTAAATCAACAGCAGCTTTTCATATATAAAAACATTGCCAGGAAACACAACACAAATAGTCCTTTGGTGTAGTTCCCTCCATCCTCATTTCCATGAAAATAACTTCATTTTCTCTCCTCATGAGTGTTTTCTTCATGCCATATGTTAATTTGTGTTGCCAGCACGAGTGACAAGAGATAAATGTTAATGCAGGTGTTGGAGGCTTGGACACTTGGTATTTTTATTGGGACGGGTAGGGGGAGGGGTGGGGAGATTAACGAATGCGCAGGAACTGTTGTTCTGGGGAATTTGCATTCAGTCTCCCAAACATCGAAGAAATCCCCTTTGAAAGGAGTCTTTTGGTGAAGAAATAATCCGAATAGCTGCTTCAAGGCAGGTGCATGAGTGAACAGTATTTTGTGGTTGGGGTCATTTTCTCAGATGCACAATGTGTTTAAGCTTCTTTCTTGTATGATATTGTTTTGTTTAAAGATGTTTGTACCAGACTGTCATTAAATCTGTGACTTCCATTCAAAATTGTATGAAATATTATGACGTTCTTATTTTAAAATGCATGAGTTAGGGGGCGGGGTGGGGTTGGAGATCTCGTTTCCCAGTGCTGTGATTGATCTTGATTCTACTTTAGAATGTGTCAATCTAATTCTAGTGTTACACCCATTGGTGGTTGACTGTTTTTCCCGTTTTGTTTAAGATTACTTATTTCCTTTTGGTTTCACTGTGTCCAAACTATTTCATATTGGGAACTCAATAGAGGCATTTGGATCTCTCTGCTTTCAGTTTATATCCATTTGTCACAGTTGGGTAATATGTTAATCAAAACTGGAATCTCAATCCAAGTTCTACGTTAGCCCTTCTGCTGGAGGCAGGCTCTCATTCGAGGGCATTCCTTCGGAGTCATGTCCAAGTGACAGATGTTTATGTGCGAGCTGAAACAGTAAGTACCTGAAGGCCTTGCAGGCCTAAGAAGTGCCCCAGCCAAACTCGATTTATTGTCAGCTGCGGCTTAGTTTATCTTGCCCCTGAGTCAGAAGATTATGAGTGCTTTCCATTCCAGAGAAACAAGTGTAAAAAAACTTGATGTTCAAACAAGGTCCTGCCTATCCCATTTTAGAAGATCTTGTGGCGCTTGTTTGAAGATGAACAAGGATGTTCTCCCTGATGTTGCAGCAATTTTTATCTCTCATCCAACATCACCGATGTGGATTGTCTGGTCGTTATCATGTTGTTGTTTGTGGGATCCTACTAATTGCCTGTCACATATCCTAGCTGGCAACAATGACTACTTTTCAAAGTACATCATTGACTGCAAAGCATCTAGGATGTTCTGATATAAATGCAGGTCTTTTTATCCAATAGATACCTATAAGTGTACTGTTTCAGCATGGGTCATTGATGGTAATCATGGATGAGAACCCTGGGTTATTCTTTTAGTCCACGTGACAATACTTCATCTAATTGTGTCTTCACATAGCAATGGCTCAGCACAATTAACCTAGCACAGTGTAAGATTAAAACAATAGGACTTTGCTGCTCTGCATAACTCTCCATGACTTGCTCCCACACACACCACAATTAACAGGGGATTTCAGAGAGTCCTTCAAAATGCCAACAACTCTCAAACCCCCCGGGAAACAAAGAACTGTTTAGCAGCTTGTAAAATAAATGTGAGAAAGTATGCATTTTGTTCAGGATTTTAACATCCATATTTCTGACTTAAGAAGATGGGGTTGCTATATCTACTTGTTTTGTATACACCTCCATACAACCATCTGAACATGTCTGCAGTTGACTGTCTGTGCTTCAAACAGTCTTTGCTCTCTGGAGACACAAGAGGCTGCTGATGCTGGAATCTGGAGCAACAATCAGCTGGAGGAACTCAGCGGGTCGAGCAGCATCTGTGTGTGTGTGTGTGTGTGGGGTGGGGGGTGGTGGGGGCGGAGGAAATTCTGAGTCCGGATGCACAGTTTCGACCTGAAACGTCAACGAGTCCTTTCCCCTCACAGATGCTACTTGACCTGCTGAGTTCCTCCAGCAGATTGTTTATTAGTCCTTGCTGTCTTTTTTCTTGGGCAGTCCCTCGGGATCGAGGATGACTTGTTGCCATTCTGGTTCTCAGGTGACTTGTGAGGCTAATGTGGGAATTGGAAACTCTTCTACAGGTGGGGCAGGAGGTGCCTAAGAATCAGTGGGGACATTGCATTTTTCACAAGGAGGTCTTGAGTATAAATGCCTTGAGATGGCTGCTGTTGCTATGTGTGTGTACTGGCATCACTGCAATCTGCCCTTCCCAAGCTCGTTGCTGTCCTGAAGCTATTGACTGCCCAGCCACAAATATACATGCTGTCTGCTCTCCCTTCTCTACCATACCCCCCACCCAACACACCACACCCCAACCAGCTCTTGCTATTCTTGTTACTGTGTCTATGAGCGGATGTGATCTTGGGTGAACTGGACCGCAACGTTCTAAGACGATTCTTCTAAAATAAAGTTTTTAGATTGTCCAAGCTTTAACTTAATTCACATTCCGAACTAGCTTTCTGCCGCAAATGCTCTTATTTCTTTGTCTGAATAACTGGTCACTTCTGCCCCTGATAAAGGGTTTTATCAATTGACAGCTTTTCGCACACACTAATAAATTGCCCTGTAATGCCAATCTTGCAATACGAACACATTTTTAGATTACATGGCATTGATAATACTTGTAAGAAGTGCAGAGGTATTTCAGCTGAAGTATTAGCAAGGCAGTAAGGTCACAAGCTCAACAATCGTGGGAGTAAAGCATTCCACTGCATTAAAACAGTCAATACTTTTAAGCCAGTTACTGATGTGTAACTGTAGCTTGAGGACATATTAAAGGTTCAACCTGTTGGTTTAACCTTGATGATTTAAGTTTGTTTCATGCCCTATTTCAGATCGAGAGTCCTTTTTAAAAGGTCTTCTCAAGCCTTGCTTTCTTCATTGCAATAAAGGTCATCAAGCAATTAATCTGCCTTTGGCGCCGGATGGCTGTTGGAGAATTGACGCCTGCCAATGGGAGCCATGCCATGTGCTGCGGTTAATTGTCAGATTCAGTCAGCCAGCTTAGTAATTAATATGTTTTAGCCAGAGGGGGATATTTGCTATTCCCTTAAATTCATCTCTTAAAATCATTTTCTTTTCCAAGGCAACGTCTGACTGAACAGTGTCTGAAGTATTGTTCTTTATGCCTTTTCTCATCACCCTTCAGATCAGCAAACTGTTGGTTGCATACACGTTTACGTGTTCTGTAAGAGTACCACATTAAGAATTTCTCAACTACTAACACAAGGCACACCTTAACGATTATTCCATTGCAGTGTTTCAAATTGGCAACCATTTATTTTCCCCTTTTAAAAAATGGTCTGATATATACTTGATCACCACAGATGACTTAATGCTATGGTACTGTAGAGCTCACCACCTTGTTGCTCATTGCACACTGGAATCCATGGGTTACGGCTGAACTGGTATGGTCTGCCTTCAATCTGGAATAAACTGAGATGCTTAAGTTATACTGAAATTTTGGAACAAAATACAAAGCTTGAAACAAAACCAGGAAATGATGGAAACACTCAGAAAGTTGGGCACAGCATCCATGGAGAAAACTCATAACACTCCAGGCACAACATAACCCTTGAGCAGAACTGCCAGGTTTGATGAAAGGCCTTATCCAACGTTATTCCAGTAACTGGAATCCTTCCAGTTGCCATTGGAGCTACCATGTAACAAACATTCCCGACTTCAAATGCCAGAAACACAAAATAAAGCTGGCTTAAGTATTTGGAGTTGGTGCTGATCAGGGAGGTTTGTATGCCAGTTTGTGTGGGATAAATGTTGTTTATTGGTGGTGGGGGGGAGGAGGGGATACTCCTTCCAGAAAGCTTGGTTTAAAAGCTGCCTGTAGGAAGACATGAGTAATGTATGTATTTGATTGCCTTTGCTGGGGTAAGGCAAGCAGGTAGACGTACTTGAGAAGTCACTCCTCCCCCTTTCTTTCTGGTCTTGATTCTCAGTTTTTACACTTGTGTAAACAAGTGCAAATGAGAGGACATAAATAGGAGTGCAAAGTGGAATTTCATTGAAACAAATATTCATTTGTCAAAATCACAAAATAAACAGATTAAGAGAAGCAGGGATCCATGACCTAAAGTGGGAATGTGAGTACTGATGGGACACAAAGACACTCCGAAGGGATGTAAGTGAGCTAAGCGCATGGACAACAACATGGCAATTGGAATACAAGGTGAAAAAATATGATGTTGTCCATCAGAAATGCTGAGTTTTTAAATGGTGAGAGACTGGAAAATGTTGATCTTAAAAGGGACCTCAAACCATTTAAAGCCAACATGCAGATGCAAAGGCTACGAGGAAGGCAACTAGTATATTGGCCTTTATTGCAAGAGGATTTGAGTACAAAAGTTAGGATGTCTTACTACACTTAAAGGGCCTTGATGAGACCACACCTGGAGTACTCTGCGCAATCTTGGTTTGCTTTTCTAAGGAAGGATTTGTTTGCTACTGAAGGAGTGCACCAAAAATTCACCAGGTTTATTCCTGGGATGGCATGTCTGTCATAATCGAAGTGACTAAGTCAGTTAAGGCCTGTATTCCCCAGACTCAGAAGAGGGAGAGGTGACCTCACTGAAATGTACACATTTTTTTAGCGGACTCCACAGGGTAGAGGCAGGGAGGATGTTTCCCCTGACTGAGGAGTCTGGAACTTGGAATCACAATCACAGAATAAAGGACAGGTCATTTAAGACAGAGATAGGGAGATTTTTTTTCACTCAGCTGATTGTGAATCTTTGGAATTCCTGATCTCAGAGAATGAGAGAGACTTAGTCATTGATGGCTTTTATCTGATATTAAAGGAATCAAAGGATATTGAGATAAGGCAGAAAGATGGTACAGACAATCAGCCGCAATTATGTTGAATGATGGAACAGGCTAAAGAGGTCAACTGGCCTACTATTTCTTACATTATATACATAATATATCATTATACATATAAGATTATACATAATATTATACACATTATATAAAAGTCACATAATATTACATAATGTGAAAGCTTGGGATGTGCACACTTGTACAATTCAACAAGAGGAGGCAATGAATCAACTGGTCTGTGAAACTTCAAATTGCTAGCTACTTTTGCCAGCATAATTACAGGTAATATTCATGTGTAACTCTTCAGATTGAGGGAAGAGAGGAAGCTGTTATAATGAGGTGATATATTTAGGTACAGAGATTGATCAGCAGATGTAGAAAAGCACTGAGTTTCTCCTATCTCTTACTTCAAGTATTTGTTCTACACCCCAATTCCATGCATCTTTGGGCACAAATTCACAGAAAATTGCACAGCCAGATGCTTCGTCTACTATACCCACCCCTCTGCCAGAGCAATCATAGTAATTATAACATCAACTAACAAACAGAGCCATGTCTTAAACATTCCCTTCATTGAGCTCAGTTGCTGACGTTGATGATATTGAACAGGCTGGCTTTTAGAAGCAGTGTTAAAACTAGCTATTTAAAAATCAATCATTGTTTAGTTCTCTGTGCAACATCAAAAGCTTTTCTTCACATATTCAGATCACTGTTTAAATAACTAATTTTATTCAGCATTTTAGAGTATAGAGCATTCAATGAAACCTCCAATTAGCTAGTATTTGTTTAGCATTAACAGTAATTATAGGCAGTAGTCTCTTGCCCACAGATGTGTCAACATTTGGCATCAAGTCTAATCATTCAATGAAATGGAGAAAGTTCAGTGAGCATCAATTAACAGATCAATTAGTATAAATGAAAAGTGTTGGGTAATCATTTGTTTGCTTAAATTACAATAACAAAAATGCAGCACCCTGTGTCGAAGGCTTGTATTCAATTAAGGATCATCAGACCTATGTGGTCTGTAACCTGTTGAAGGCAAAGCCATTATCAATGTGATTGTATTGTCCTTTCATTCCTATTGCATTCGACCTGCATGTGTCCCAATGATACACTGGAACCCATGCCCTTAATCTAATAGGTTATGCATCTATAAACTGGCTTCTACCCTAATGTTATTGACCAGTAAAGTGGGGGTGTGGGTGGGGTGCAGAAGAAAACCTCAGGTGGCTTGGTTACTAATCCTAGTCATAAAACATGGTACAGACTAATGGTAATCTGTTTTTGTTTATTTTCTGCATGCTGAAAAATTCCTTTTGTAAATCTCTCTTAGTCAGTGCTCAGGATTGAGGATGACTTGCTGCTACTCCAGTTCTGTGGATGCTGAGATAGCTGATGAGGCCAACCTCCACAGACTCTTTCGCAGGTGGGCAGGGCAGGGCAGGTGTGCACCCCTCCCAGTGTTTACACTGGGTTTTGTGTGCTCCAGATGAAGGAACTTGAGGTTTTCAGTTCCAAGCCAGATGTTCCTCCTTCATTTTGAGTAGTCTTGGGTGAGAGATTCCCAAGAGTCGATGGGGGATGTTCTATGTTTTTCAAGGAGGCTTTGAAAATATCCACAAATCATTTTCCCTTTTTGCTTGGTCACCCTCTTTCTGCCTGGTAACCTCTTGCTGTGATGGAACTCGGTTTCAGGTGTCCGTTTCAGGAGATTGGTGTCAGGCATGCCCATCAAAGCTGACTGTGTGTCGTTAGGGCCTTAGTGCTGGGGATGTTGGCCTAGGATAGGACAATGCCATTGATCTGCTCATCCTGCCATGGATTTGAGGATTTTGTAGAGACAATATTGGTGGAAACTCTCCAGTAATTTGAGGTGGCTGCTATAGAGAATCGTTGTCTCAGAAGCATTCAGGAGGGCCAGATTACTGTTGCCCAGTCGAACATAAGCTTTTTGTCTTGATCTGGAAATGCTCTTTTCCTTAGATGCCCAAACACTGTGGTGGCTCACTGACACGACAGTAAATGTTATCATTGATGTCTGCCTTCATTGAGAGGCCATTGAAGAGGTTCCAAGAGGTAACCTATCCTATGACAGACTGCAGGGAAAACTTTCTGGGGTTACTGAAAACAGATTTCTCCCCTTACTCGTGGATGGCCACAATTACAGCTTTTCTGATATCCTGGGACGTGACCTCCTCTTCCCAGATATGGGAGAAGAGCATGTGAATTGAGTTCCTTTCCACCCAGTTATGGAACTTCAGCAGGAATACTGTCTACTGCTAAGGCCTTGTTGTTTCGCGGTTGGTATATGGCATTTTTTACTCTTTGCTATTCAGGGGCGGTGGTGAGGCTGGATCAGATAGTTTGCTGTGAGATGGGGTCAAGAATACATATATTAAGCAAAGATTCTCAGTTGAGAAGCTCTTTGAAAGGCTCGTTCAGGTGGGTTCTATCTAGCTCTCTGTCTTTGATAAACTCTATGTCCTGTTCTTGGCTCTTAGCAAGCTGAGCCATTGGGTGTTTGAGCTGCAGATGGTCTTGATGGTACTTCTCTGCTTTCGCTACTGTCCACCCTGACCATCTGTGGCCCAAACACCCAAGGGCCATGCCCACTGAGAGCCAAAAACAGGGCAAAGTTTATCAAAGACAGAGAGATAGACTGTACCCACTGAAAGGAGCATTTTAAAGAACTCCTCAACTGAGAATCCATCCCTAACACAAGCATTCTCGCCCTCATCTCTATATGTTTAAATCAGTCAAAATAATTTCATAACAATTATAATGGAGAAGATATGTGCTTCCATTCTCTGAGGATATTGGCAATGAACCGGTGCACAAAAATGTGGGCAACCAATTTACTTGTATCTGCTGGATATTCGCCACAGGCATTCTGTATTAATTGCTGTATAATTTGGCTACACGCTACTGTCAAGATAAAAGAGAACTGATCATAGATTGGTAACAGCACAGAAGGAGACCATTTAGCTCTTCAAGTCCATGTCGGAGCAATGAGCCAAAGGAACAAATAATTAAGAGAGCTCTGAATGATGTTAACATCAGCCAAGCAGATCCAAGGTTGAGCAGCACAATGTAGACAGTTGCAACTGTTTGCCAGTTCAATTTTCTGTGTGAAGGGTCGATTGCCAAGCAGTAAGGCAGAAACAAGTATTCAGCTACAAAGCAATTAGAGAACTAGAAATATGTACATTTTCTTTTAAGTTCCAGAACATATGCTTTGCTCTGCCTTCTCTACCTCTACTAAGTCTAAACTGACAATTGTAAAAGACACATGGGCCCACTTTGCTAATGACAAGTAGGAGGTTCTCTCCAAATCAACACAGTGGGAATCACAAGGCCAAAGTGTTGGCCATCTTGTATCATTAAAGGCAAAATATACGTTAAAATGTTCCTTTGGCCTGCATTTTTCTCTAGTATTATTTACTTCCACCAGGAAACACTTGGAAGAAATAATTTATGCAAATTTTATTTGATGAAAAATGGCTGGAGTTTGTCAGTTAAAAGGGAGGACTTTCAAGGTTTGCTTTCAATCCAGGATTGTGAAGTGGGCAGACCTGTATTACAGATAAATGCCCCAACCTTGTTCAGAGATGTTCATAAAAGTTGACAGATAGCCCAAGGTCTCTTCTGTTTCAGCAATTGTGCTTTTTGTGTGCAGCTCCCTTCAGCAAACACACAGTGATGTGTCAGTATGGAAGTTGACTTCATGATGCACCTTTGGTAAATAACATGAATAGTATTGGAAGAGCTGTCTGAGCACTTCATGTAACTTTCTTTGGAGACTGCAAACAAAAGAATCACTAAATCTTTTAAGGAGCTTCTTTTGAAGTGGGCGGTGCCTTTGAGAATAGATATTAATTGATTATGAATGAAGCTGGATGTTCTATTTCATTGCACCTTATACAAATTTATTAATGTTAACCAATCCTGCCCACAACATCTACGTCAAGGAAGCTTGGCAATAGTTTGTTGTGGTTCCTGCTCCTAAATAACTGTGAGTCTTGTTGTACCTCTCTCCCACATTTTTCTCCTTCCTCCCTCCCCATCTTCCCACCAGCCCATGTGGCCTCCATTATTGACTTGTGTTGATTGATTCATTCTTCATATATGAACCCTAATAGCAAGTACCAGAGGGTTGGTAGATTATAAAGGACATCATAGCCAAATAGAAGCCAGAAATCATTGATGTTCACTCACCCCCACCCACTGACACCTCACGCTCACACTAATGCTCACTCACCCACCCTACTGTTCTTGAAAAGACCTCCTGCCCACAACCTGTTGACCAACAAGGCCAATTCTATTGCCACCTCTGGTTAACAGGATGCACTCTGTTGATTGGTGTGGGTGAATGATCAAATCTTACATTTTTCTTCCTCTATAACCAGGAGCTGCACAACATTTGGAGTCTTTCAGAGAAGGTTTTCCGAATATTCTTAAGACTTGTATTTAAGGCCACTTGCCAAACATTAAAGTCACATCCTGATCATGTTCTGAGCTCCTGCATCATTGGTACTAGACGACATCAGCCAGAGAAATATTGCTGTTGGAAGAAGGTTAGGTTGTTCTATTTGTGTCAAAAACATTGAATATAGGTCAATTTTATCATACTTTTTATATGTAATTTAAGAAAAATGATGATGTGTAGTATCTGCTAATGTTAAATTTATGTTGCCCCTGTATCGGTGAAGTGCTTCTTCAGGTCTGGCAAAATGGCCAATTTACCAAATGACATACAAGTATTGTTTCCTTGTTGCTTAGCCAACACCAGCAAAGACCAATTGAATAGTCATTCATCTTATTCAGCTGCAGGGGTTCTTGCCATGCACTATTTGGGCACTGTGTGTCCACCTCGAGAGGTTTCCAGGAGGTACAGAGTGCAAGTCCTTCTTTAACTGGTTTTATGCTGTCCTTAAATAGAACATTTCAATGTTGCACTGTTAATTCCACTCTTGAGTAACACATTGAAAGAAACGAATCTAAGGTTGGAAGTTTGAGCACCTATCAGTTAATTTTCCTGGCGTCATAGATAGACTGCAAGGAGTAGAACGTTGGCAGTGATGCCCCTTAAACAGGATTTTGTTTTCTGGTGGGTTAAATGCTATTACCTTTGAGTGTAAACGGTCATTATGCTGAAAACTGCTTTTTTGTTTCAACTAATTATTTAACAGGAACACCAGGTTCTGGATGAGACTACTTTACATGGCTGGCAGGCCTTTAAATTGCCATTGGCTCTTACCATGATCCCAAGACACTTTGCAGTTGCTAAGATCCTAGCACTTCAAGATGATGTGCTTGTAATGTTCTCATTTTAATTCCACAGTTTAACAGTAATTGATTTATCCCAATGTGAACCAAATGAAAATTCGTATCTTCTTTTAAATTAGTTGAGCAGATGAATTCAAGTTAGTTCATATTCATGGGTTCCATTTTCCCCATGTTGAATACAAGGCCAAATAGTACAGTTCATATTGTTGTTAAAGTTGATTCTTTGGGACCTTTGGTGATTAGCTGGTATGTCATTGGAAATGTGGCTTGAAGTTAGAAGGCCCTGGTATTGGCAGAGTGGAGTAAGAAGGTAATCAGTGGTGTGATAGAGGAGCTTGCCTCTGGAGTGACTTCAGTTTACAAGCCACCGAAGGAGTGAGGCGTGGGAGTCCTTAAAATAGAAGATTGAAAAATGATAGTCAGGACCTGGAGCCACTCCAGTGGCTTTGCATTTGCTGCCTTCTGCAAATTCTCCTCGGCCAATGGGGAATAAGTGAGTTGCATTTTAAAACAACTGAACATGAGCAATTTGGCTTCTAAATGTCAAACTGAGAGCTGGGAAGTCATCCAGTATTGTCCTGGCAACTTGGTTGTTGACTGCTTTCATGCTTAAGATACTGCAGTTAGATGTGCGAGTCAGGAATATTAAACTGGAGCACATTCTCAATTTAATTTTCCATTGGCAACTCGAGCCAATCCTGTTCAGTTAGGACAAGGTCACAGGTGGAGTACTGCAGCCCATATTTTTCCTTAGTTCTTTGCTTCAATGCCAAACTCTAAAGAGTAGCCCTGCTGTACCAGGTTAATGGCTGTGTCTCTTTGAGTGACCATGCTGGCTAATGCCAAATTTCTTGGTGCAGATCTTTACTGCCTAAGAAATGTATGGAGGTAGCCCAAAGTTTTTTCATGTAAGATCTACAAATTAATGGAGAAGACATTCAACTCCACGGTCTAGGTCTCTGAAATAATAGCTTAGTTTGTCAATCAACAGTGTCATTCATTTCAGTGCATGGGAAGTAAAAGCTGTCTACCCGATATGAGTTGACGGGATGAGAGTGTATGTGTCATGTTCGGGTTGTGTGTATATTCTGATAAAACATTTGGATACAGGTTTGGCTGGGCTCTGCCGGGTTGGGTCAGGCAGAATGGTGCTCGTTTGGCTGAGTTCATTATTCCAAGTCAGGGTGATTTACTGAGTAACACTGCATGCAATGAACATGTTTGAGAGACTGCTACATTTACAGCAATGATCTGGTCAGTAATAGAAAAAATATAAGCACTTGGGCTTAGTTCTGTTCAGTTTGGCTGTGGTCAGGTTGGGTTTTAAATTTACATGCAAGCAGACGGCTAATGCTTGGTTTCATAACATTTTTATTACATTCATTTTCTTAAATTTTGATGGATTTTGTTTTATATCAAAACATCCTATATGTGAAATTATGCATGTTTCTTAAGTACAGATGTTTATGAACTAAACCTTGCGTCCTTGGATGGAAGTTCAGTTAGCTGTGGTTCATTCTTTTAACATAGAAAGTTGGCAAAATTTGCTTCCAGCTGTCAGTTCTACACCTGTCTGTATTTTGCAATGGGGGACTCAAGATGTCCTGTGTTTTTATATGCATTTTATTAAATGACATAATAATACTAAGTTGTGCTAAGTCTATTTATCGCCCTTGGGTTGAGTTTGAAAATTTGAAGGGATACAGAGTGGTCAGGGCTAGGTTGATATTTTAGGGGGAATGGTTTATGCTGACAGTTTGGGGAGTGGCAGTGCTAGGGGATGTACAGTGGAAGCTGGGCACTCCAAAGAGCCGTAAGCTGTTGCTTTGGATGTAAAGTTTGTCCTTCTCAATTATGCTGCTGTCAATCAGCGACGTTGCCTTTGGTTGGGGCTGTTTGGAGACGGCTGCCTAATGCGAGAAGATGGGTTAATAAGGCCCTCAGGTGAATGCCAAGCTGTCAGCTTGATCTTGATGTGCTGTTGAAAGGTCAGATGGAGGGAAATTCTGTCAGAGCAGCCAGGGAAGGGTTTAGATTACAGTTTGCATACTTAGTGCAATGGCTGTTGGATTGATTGCGATGAGAAGCAACAGCAATTGCTCAAAATACACATGGAAGGGAGTGTTCGTATTTAATATTGTGAAGGCAGCAGACGTTTTGCATCAGGTATACTTTGGAGTTTTCTAAATTTTAATTGATTCCTAACTTTCGTGCTGGTCCTAAAATAAGTGAGGAAGGCAAAGATAATTTTTACATGTATTTGTTTACATATTTTAATGTATTTTATTTCAGAGCACAATTTTAAGAGAAACCAAGAAAGGAGAGCTCTTAATGGTGGCTATGGTTTTCAACTATTTGTTTAGAAATGATTGCGCTATTAGTTCAATTGATCAACAGAAAATTCATATTGAGGGCCATGTTTACTTCAGTTAAACTGGTTAAAATTGTCCTCTAATATCAGATATGTTTAATTTGTGAGCAGCAATTTGCATCCTTAACAGGAAGTCAGCTAGGTCCAGTTGATATTTAACTGCTTCAATTGGTACCAATCTGTGGCAGATATTTGGACTCTCAGACTAATACGAGTCGCAGTTTGATTCAGATGCCATTTTGAAACATGGTTATAATTGATCTTCCTAGTTGGCAGTCCATTTATAGAGAGCAGTTAATTTGAAACAATAATATTGACTGAACTACTTCGCATTGTATACATGGGAAAGGTTTAGGATTTTTGAAATAATTGTAAATTATTACCTGCTTTAGTCCTCTCCTAACCTGTCAGTAGGGAAATGGTCATGTAAATGACAATGTAAGGAACAGAAAGGTGTCTTCTAGTTTTGTAAATTTGCCCTTTTATAATTCAATTTAATTCTAAATTATTTAGGTGCATTAAAACAAAATCAAGCTACATTTTTGAGTGTCTGATTTACTTACAGTGCCTGTGACCTGTTTTACGATATAAAAATATTCCAGTATTTGCAACAAAGTGGAAAGAGATTTGTAATGTTGACTACTGAGTCCAGTGATTAGCTGTGTTAAATATGAACTTAAAATGGATTTCTACAGTTTGGATTGCTTTAAGAGATGGAAGTTGGAGCCGACTATATGGCCCCTTGAGATCAATGTTACCAACTACAAAACTTCCAGTAAGTTGCCTGAGGGCTGCTTGCTGGAATGATGAAGCGTGTTGCAGTATTTGACAAGGATCTCTTCTTGTAATTCTTCCACGTAGATGCTAGGTAGAGGCCGGGCCCTCCCTGAAGTCAAAAGAAGAATTGCATTTGTAACATAATTCTATTGCATGCTTCTCTTTTAAGAGTGCTCTTTTGCTTGCTCTGTGAAATTTCCATAAATCTACCTCATGGCAGTAATCTCTTGTTGGAGAACAAGGAAGAGGAACCCTAACTCTTATTTGAGTGCCTGCAATTGGAAGGTCATCAATGGAAGCCCTACGTTCATGTGGTCACAAAGGAGACATGATTGCATGGTGTTTTGCCTTGATAGTCACCTTCCCTGGGTGAGCCCAGATAGTAAGTGTGGGTTTGAGTCCTTGGGATATACCACAGTTACTCTTAATGTTGCCCTTACTCTGTATATGCACTCCAGCAGGGGTCAGTGAATAATAAATCAGGACGGCTAACCCAGGCTGTTATGTATCACCCTCTTCTCCTCTCTCAGTCCAGTGAACGATGAAGCCAGTTGTAATGCACTGGGTGAGATCAGCAAAGTCTAAGGATGGAACTTGTGTCATTTTGATCTCTTTGGCTCAGAACAACCCACACCAACACACTCTTGCACATCGACGGGGATTACTTTCAAAGGATTGGAGCATGGTTAGCCTGCTCAGGTTACTATTTTGGACAAAGGCCACAGGGCTTTCTGACCTGAATGACGTCAGAAGACAGCTTGTTCTAGCACTAATGACCTCTTCTGCTTAAACAGGCAATGTTGACTCACTGGGGAGGACAGAAAGGTGAACTAATACAGATGCCACTTAGAGCAGCTGACTCTGAGCAATAGTAAAAGTAGGAATTCACTGTGCTGCCAGACAGCAAGTCTCTCACTAGCACTATTTCTGACTTGTTGGAGCTGTGCAATACTCAGCTGGAAGCTTCGGTGTTTAAATGCTTTAAAAATACTGTTATTAAAAGAAGTTCTGACAGAACTCTGAGTATGCCAGTAGTGATGGACAAGGTGCGACAGGTGATTATATTTAGGAATTCCTGACTTCCAAGGCATTAATTGCACCATCCTAGCAGTGCCTCTTGGAGAACCACATCACTCTAGTTCCAGATGGCACATAATTACATTTCGACAGCTTTCACTCACAACTCATGCTGTTACTCGCTTTTCAGGCAAGACTTTTTTTTTCCTCTTTCTCCTTCATTATCATAAAACGATATGTTCACAAGAATAATGAGTGGTAAGATTTGAAATTGCTGTTTCTACATTAACCAAAGATGGCAGTTAAATTCTCACACATGGCACTGGTTCCTTTTGGAGAATGGATGTATTCATCGACCTTTTGTACCATTGCCAATAAATACTGCAATGCCTGTAGGGAGCTGGAGCATGCTTCGTTGCGGAGAGGAGTAAGTGATGTTTGGCAGGCTTCTGTCTTTTAAACTTCCCTGCTCTTTGTCATATATCTCCTAATTGCAAGTAACCACAGGCAAATTGCTTTGGCGGTGAATTGCTTTATGGACAGGCATTTATTTTTGAGCTGTACATCAGCATGGACTCCACCTTGGGCATTATTTTTTAAAATAATGCTGCAATTTTCACTCTGACACTTGCCTTAAGCATTGCATAAAATTTTAAAATGCATTTACATTTGAGTTGCATATTTCAGGTTTTTACTATCCATGCTTTACCTAACTGTGGACGTTGTGTGATGTGTTGATAGTAGAAGGCACTGTAGCCAGTAAACCATATTTATGCATTTGAGAATTCCAGCATTTCTCCATACAAACATATCAATATTATGTTACCATAGAATATGGCTCAGATAGTTGTATTGAAAAGTGTGCTGTTATTAAAGCAAAAAGAAAGAACTTGCATTTTTGTATCACATTGGATTTCCAGTGCAGCAACAGGCCATTCAGTCCAGTCAACCTGCTCCAATTTAATGCTTCATACCAGCCTCCTCGGCTCTGCTTCACCCTCTATGTACACGCTTTTATTCCTCCTTCCTCCCTCTTACCTAGCATTCCCTGAAGGCATCCATGCTATAACTAATTCTAATGGCAGCAGGTTCTGCATTTTGATTATTGCTGCATAAAGAAGCTGTTCACAATTTAAAATTGAAAATGCCGGGAACACTCAACAGGGCAGGCAGCATCTGTGGAAGGAGCTATGTGAAAGGTCCCATACTTGAACTGTCAACTTTCGCTTTCCACAGCTGCTGCCTGACCAGCTTAGCATTCCCAGCATTTTCTATTTTTGTTTTTAGATTTCCAACAGTTGCAGTTTTTTTTTGATCTTCTTTTGTCGTAAAACTATATTTATTAATGACAAACAAATATTGCTTCTTCCACAAGTGGAAACATTTCTTTATCCATCCTTTCAAATAACTTCATAATTTTAAAGACTTAGATCCCCTTCAGTCTTCTCTTTCCCAGAAGAATGAGTGTCAGCCTGTCCAGTCTTGTAACTTTTGCATCCACAGGAAATCCCCAAATTTTTCCCAGTTCTTATGGCGACTGTTTTTTTGCGGGAAACGTAGCAGACAGTTTACACACACTCCCACAATAAATGACTTCGAGCAGCCAAATTAAATTAAATCTTGCAATTGTCTGCATGGAAGTGCTTGGGTTTAATTCAAGTTTCAGCATTTGGTACATTGTGCAGGCTGAGTACTTAAGAGTTATCCCAAGGGAGGTCTGTGGTGCCGGAGGCAGTATCTTTCTTTGAGGCACATCTGTCTGTTCAGGTAGGTCCCTGGGCAGATTTTGTTTTTTTGTGCCAGGGTGGTTAATAATTATATGAACAGTAGGCATGGATTCTGAAGGAAGGGAATGAATTGCATGTAAAGAAACCCATATAATCTTCTATTTATTAAAATTTTGGGCATTAAATTTAGTAGGCTCAGCTATGTAGGGTCAACACCGATTATTCCTAAATGCATGCCGCTCACTGAATACCAAAGCATCAACGTGAGCGTTGGCTGTGATCTGCCACCTCTCCAAATTCCAGTGACAATTAAAACTCCAACAGCATTTGAAGAAGGTTGCCTCTCTGTATTGAGGTTAACATTCCTTCCTGATCGCTCAGCTGAGCATCCAGTTCGTTTGCTCTCTGTGAGATCTTGCTGTGCACATTGGCTCTGTGTTTGCCCACATAACAGCAGTAACTATACTTGCAAAAGTCAATTAATTAGTAGTGGATGGCCTTGAGCGCCTGTCGGAATCTGGTTACACCAACTTCCAGTGAGAGATCAGACACTTGTCTGCTCAGTTGGTGTAGAGTTGTCAAGAAGAGAGCACAAAAGAGAAAATCAAAAGGCAAAACACCCCATTGTTAAAGAAGTACTTCAAATACATCAATCATATATTAGTCAGTAATCATGAAATACTGTCAGAATCAAATAGAGTGAAGATAAAAAATCAATCTTTTAAAACCCATCGAGAGAAGATTTCACTGGATATACAGGGGGCATTTGCAGTGAAATTCTGTTTCTTTAGCCCACGTTTTGCTGCCTGTTAATGTTCCCAGTATTTGTTCTGGTATGCAGGGAGTGACTGTGCAGGAAATTTTCCCTGGCAGTTCCTCAACAGTTAGAATAACAACTCCTAATCATGCATTCAGGATTTTCGGATTGAGTTTTTGGCTTTTCTCGTTTAGGATTTTCTCCAGCACAGCCCGGCGAGATGTTGGAAGGCACAGACTGGCCATCTCCCTTCCACACTGGGGTCTTTAGTATATATGTATTTGGCTGCACATTCCCAGAGAAACTTTGTTTCTTTTTAATGACATTCTGAGTGAAAGTGCCATCTTGCGGACAGAATGCAGGTGACAAACTCCACAAGGCTTTGTGTCATAGAGTACATTCCACCAGAAACTTGAAGGGTGAAAACTTTCTTCAAAGGGTTGCCCATCGGTGGTACTGTCACTGGGTGTAAAAACCCTTTTTACAATGTCACCAATTCATTGCCTTGACCTTGCAGAAAGCAGAAATAAAAAGAAACATGTTTCTACTGAAGGAACGCTAGGATCATGTGTTGTGGGATTTCAGCATTCATTTTAATGGAAAATGAAGCCAAAAACAACCAGCGATTTGAATTTACTTTTGGTGAAACATTAAAAGATTTCCATTTGATGGGAAAAAATACGGAGAAGTGGAAAACCAGAAAGCTTTGGCTCAAATATAGAGACGGCTGTAGACCCTCCATTTTGTTTGGCAGAAGCTTCAGACAGACTCCTTGCTTATTTATTACTCATTTCTACAATATGCCGCTGTTAATTACTCACAGCTGTGCAGTGAACCTTAGTTAACAAGATTTACTACCTCGCAGCTTGCCTCTGTACATTATGAATGCTAAATTTTAGGAGGACTGCTGTTACGATGTTTATTAGCGAACATGATTTTTAAGCCAAATAGCAACTTAGCCATGTTGTTTTGTAGTTTAAGGTTAGGCATACCATTCCTCCAGTTCTAATTCAGAGCTAGCTAATGCAAAATTATCCCTTTTACACTTACAAAAATAATGTGTATTCTAAAACAGCTGTAACTAAAATTGCCTGGGTGTGGTCATGATAAATTCTCTTTGTGTAAAGTGAAAATTGGTGCAAAATAATAGTTCTCTATTCATTGCACATGAAGAGGTGTACCAAGTTTGTCTGAAATTAAGGTCAAATTTTAACTCGTTGATTGAATCAATGAATAGGAAGACAAGGTTAACTTACTTTTCTATGATAGTTCTACCTGGTCTCTATATGTTGTCGTGTCCTCCGCACACTATATGGTGCAGTGCTACTTGCGTTCATCTGCATCAGTGCCATGTGGGATCTCTGTCTTTTGCAATGCTATCTCGGCTACCTGTGACTTCTTCTGTAAGTCAAGAAAAGCCTCCCACTCTGGCATCCAGCCAGTTAATCCTGTCAGTGGCCATGTGGAGAAATGAGGTGCCTCCTACAACAGATATTGATGGGCAAGTTTGATGCAACATATCCCATGATTTGGGATTCAGGCCAAATTTGGGTCAATTGGGCATCTTCCATTTGGGGACCAGTTGGCCACAGAGAACATGGCCCATGCAGATTCTGTGGAGGGCTATCCACTGTCTTCAATGGAGATTGAAGTCAGGGACCTTGCTATGAAGTCAGTGATGAAACATAATGGTCATCTTACTAGATTAGAAGCCACATTTTTGGACAATTGATTCAGATGGATGAGTTCAAATCCCATCATGTCAGCTGGAGAATTTAAATTCAACTAATTAAATAAATGTGGAATTAACTTGGTAATGGTAACCTTAAAATTGTCTGATTGTTATAAAATCCCATCTTTTCCTAGCTTGGCCGATATGTTATTCCAGACCCATCAATTTGGTTGACTCTTAATGGCCACTTCAAGATCAGAGGCAATTAGGGATAGACAATAAATTAAAAAAAAAGATTCCCTTTATTGGAAATGCTCCAGAGTTCTTTCCATTTGGAAAGTGAGTTGGTTGTCTGTGCCTGTGATTTTGCCAAGTTTTTGTGAATGGGGAGGTTGGTGTCATTCATGAGCTTTTGTGGAGGGAGTTGGAATTGTGGTGAATAACAGGCAGGGCAACCTGGGCCAGCACTCAGAAGAACTTCAGGGGATCCCTGGTCAGTGCCCTCAAGGTGGCATTTAGTTGCACATCTATTATCTCCGTGTGGGATTCCCAAACATGGGCAGTGTTCTGCAGCAGAGTGCACAAAGGCCCATGTTGTCACATGATGTATTCTGGTTGTGGTGCCCCATGACACTCCAGCAAAAACTCAATACAAGGTTCATCTTGATTTAAAGTCTTGCTTGGTTTTTAGGTAGGTTTCTCTCCTCCCAGCCTCGTCTATCTTGTGTGACCCCCACCCCCCCCACCCAGGTATTTTGGATGAGGTTCATGGGGAGTCTGTCTGACACACAAATTCTTTCCAGCATCCATGCTGTTGGACACCATTTTGCTTGTAGGCTATCTTGGTTATATTGTTGTTTATCTATTGTATTTCCAGCAGGAAGTGTTAACTGAAAAACAGAATGTAAACCTGTATTCTATCACTCCCAGGGAGTGTAGCTCCCTGCTAGAATTATGGAATTAGCACTTGAATGCTGCACTGACTATATTTGCCAGAGCCCTTTCTGGGCTCTGTAGCATCTGTTAAATGTAGTTGAATTAAACTAGAAAAGACTTCAGAGCTTCAAAATGTGCTGATTGCCAATTAGGAATTTCAACTGGGCTTTGTGTAGTTGTCAATCATACGTTCCAGACCAGGAGCTGTGGAGGTTGTGTACTGAACTGAAGCTACAGAGTTACACTAATAGTGCACCTCTCCTCAAAAAAGGAAACAAGTTATCAGATGGAAAAGTCTCTATGCATTCAGCCCGATCTTGAATGTTTACCCAAGGTTACTGGTAATGTTTTTGCATGATTCTCCTACTCTTTGTTGTTGGAGTAGTGTGGTTTCATCATTAGTACTTTTGACCAGAGCTGTTCCATCACAGGGATCTTGGGAAGTCTTAACTTACCATTCTGATGGTTTCAGAAAGCTGTGCGTAACCACCAGCATCTTCCAAACAGTAAAAAAAATTGGCAGATTTATTCCATTACAATCATTCCTAGCAAAACTGGCAAGACTCATGCCTTGCATCTCCAAATGTGAATAGTTTTATTTTTTTTTGTCAGTGCAAGCAGAACATCATCTGTCGGTTAAAGTGAGCAGTAATTTTGTTTGAAGAATTTGTTAAGTGGCTTTGGCTCAATGCACAGGTGCACTTTATCATTCTTTTCATTACTGCTGCCACTGAAGCAGCCCCAGTCATTCAGCAGAACTTCCTATCAACAGGCTTAGTTTTGCTGAGTTTTCTCAGGTGGATGGTTTCTTGACTGCCAATTTTACAGATTGGACCCTGGGGCCAACTTGAAGTCATAGAAAGCCACCTAATTTCCCCTCACCCTCGAAAATATCCAGACACTTTGCTGCTAATCTTCTTTAGTAGGTTTTGATGGACTATCCATCATTATCATCTCCTCCTGGATCAGTGTCAGGAAGTTGCCTATTTTGAATGACTGTAACGCCTATAGAACTATTTGAAACGATACTGGATCACTTGTTTTTCTTTTGTGCTTAAATATCTCTCCTGTTTCTCTGCAGTTGAAACAGTTTGCAGTATTCAAGATGTGGTCTGACAATAAAGTTTGATCATTGCTTCCTTTGCTTTGGCTGTATAGCTCCAGATCTTATTGACTTTGTTGATCTCTGTCCTGTATTGACTGGACATTTAAATTTATCAAGCTTTCTTGGATTCTTTTGGCTTCATCATTGGTACTGCTCATAAGCTATTGAAGTGGATCTGTTGCATCTTGCCCTCTAAAACTGTGTGTTGTCTGCTTCATTACTGAGTCTGTCATTAAAGAATTTGCCTGACTTTCTGAATCTGTCTCTTCCATGGACCCTCCTGGTGTGATATCGTCTAAAAGTACTAACAATTTGGAATGAGCTTTAGGTTATTGATTTAAATTAGGAAATGTCCTGGTTACATGTTTAAGCCTGTGACATTCCCTCCCCTCGGTCCCCCTACCACATCACCCCTCTAAGTTAAAGAGAATATAGTTTTTTGCACCTTTGCAATTTTCTTCTTAATGCTTAGAATTGGCTCTGAAACTTTTTCAAGTGTGTGGAATTTTATTGTTTGGAACTCAAGGTTCACCACATTGTAGGACTTAGTCTAACCTGCTTAAGGGTATCACTTCCTTGAAGAAGTCAAAGAGATAAGCCAGATGTGATCTTTCCCTTGAAGTTCATGCCATCTGCTATAAACTTTAATATTGTCATATAACCTCAACTTTAATCAAAGCCATTTCTTTCCTGGAAGAGAGGTTTGTCCAATTCAGGCCGTGGTCAGACAGACAGCTAACAAGGGGAAGAGGTTCCATGGATGTTCCTATCTCAACAGTGATAGAAGGACAAATGCAAAAGATAAAGCTGATCATTATATTAACAATATCAAGGAACATCTCAGAGCTCTGGAGGCAGCGTGGATCTCAAGAACAACCTGGCCCTGGTGTTTAACACTTGTGCTCCAGGAACAGACATAGATTATAGGCGTTCACTAAATTATAATGGAAACTTGCCCATGTATGTCATGTATGTAAAAGCAGGGAAGGATATACTTGTCAGTCATTTCTCTCTGAGTAAAGTGGTGGAAGGGGGTGTCTAACAATGCCAACAACTCAGTGAAAATAACAAATTTCTTACCAATGTGGCAGTAACATTGCCAATTTAATGCGTTTGTACTGATTGCGATGATTACTCTCTTATGGGTACACTGTACCGGCTTACTTTCCCCTCTAAGCAAACTTGCCAATGAGCTGCACACCAATCTCAGTGGATTTTGTCAAAACCAATTGTCTCTGGACCTCAGTACAATCTAAAAGCAAACATGGATAAAAGAGCAGGGTCCTTTTTAGGTGAGGTGGCAATGCTTGCCCCTGATGTCAAGCCAGCATTGAGTGTCATCAAAATTAGGAAGAAAATTGGCTCTTGGCAGGAGTCATGCCTTACACTAGAGAAGATAGTTGTGGTTGTTGGATGTCAATTATCTCAACCCCAGGACACAGCTGATCAAGGCATCTTCCCAGGCCTAGGCATCAGCTGCTTCATCAATATCTGCTCTGTCCAACTCTGAAGAGTTTGAAGTCTGAAGTTTGCTGATGGTTATTTCCACAGTTTTATTCCAACATATTCAGGAATGGGCTGATAAGCATCAAATACATTCCATGCCACAAGGAACAACCACAAGAAGAGAATCAAGCTACCTATTCTTGATGTCAAGCAACGTTTCCTTTGTTGAATCTCTCACCAGCAACATCCAAGGGTCAGCACTGATCAGAAACTTAGTTGTATCTGCCACATAAATATTGTGGCCACATAAACAGGTCAGAGGCTAGATATCTTGTAGAAAGTGATTTACCACAACCTAAAGATACAAAGTTGGAGTGCACTGGTACATCCTGCACTTGCCTGGATGAATGGTCAAAAACTCAATTCTGCTCAGGACAAATTATCTCCCACCCCCCCCCCCCCCCCACTTTTAAATATTCACCCTCTCCACCAGCAGCATACCTTAGCTGTGTTATGTACCTTCTATGGGATATATTGTAGCAATTCAGCAAGAGTTATATGAGAACATCTTCCAAACCTCCTACCTCCACCACCAAGAAGTACAATGGTGACAGATACCAGCAAGGTCCCCTCAAGTTCCATTCTAACTTCCATATAGGTTGCCAATCCTTCATTCTTGCTGGGTCCAATTCCTGGTGTATTGGTACACAGAACACATTCCTATGTGTGTTTTCAAGCAAAGCTCAGCCATCACACCAACAGTTCTTTCAGTCTGTCTCATCACAGTACTGCCCCTCATCTCCAACAAGCTTCCCATAGGAGGACATCTAATCTACAGGACAAATGGGAAACTGTTCAACCTATGTCACCTCTGGTCCAGACCCAGGTCCCCTGAGTTTCAGTCACTGAGCTGCAGTACGCACCTGATGCTTGTGTATGTGCACATTTGGAAGAGGTGCTACAAGTTGACTCTTTCACTTACACATATGAGAGAAAGGGCCTTAAGTTTAACATCTGCTAAACAAACGTTGTCTAATAATCTGTCCCAGCAGTACTATCCTCCACCATGAGACCCAGCAAAACAGGAGTCTCTTTCCATACAACAGAAAGCACATCTCATCGATGAAATTCACCATTGCCTTCAGTGCACCAGCATAGCCTTTGGCACTGTGAGGGAAAGAACGAATGGAGTTTAAGACCATATCCGGCACAAAGCCCGTGGACTATTGGGCAGCTATGATCCCCGCCCTCCAATATGCTTCTGAGACATAGACTCTATACACAGGCGCAAAGGATTAGAGAGGTCCCATCAATTCTATCTCTCTACAAAATCCTCCAAATCCAGTGTCAGGATAAGTGAACTAATGTTAGCATCCTCTCCAGTCCAACGTCCCCACCATTAATGACATATTTACATTTAGTAAGCATTGATGACCACATCACACAGACACCAACGTCAGACCTCTGAAGCAGACACACTATTTCTGAGCTCAGTCACGACAAGAGATTACCAGATGGAGAGAAGAAACAATTTAAGGATGTTCTCTAAGCCTCCTTGGAAAAAATATGACATCCTCACCAACTCCTGGGAATCCGTAGCACATGACAACTCAAATTAGAGAAGAAACATTCAGAAAGGCAATGATAGCCTCTCTCTATGTGGGGAATACATAGAAGCCCAATGTAAATGGTGGAATGAGCACACCACCTCCCAAACTAAATCCCATCTAGCACCTCCTAGCCAGGATCTGTGAGTGCCTTGGTGGCCTCATCAGTCACTTCAGAGCCCAGAGAGCTGAGGTGCAACAAGTGATCTCTGACCCCAAGAGACGACTGAAGGGAAAGGGAGTAAATTCACAAGCAGTCAAGAAAGCAATTCATCGCCACCTTTACTAGAGTTTGGCAATAAATGCTGGCCTTGCCAGCAATCCTCACATCCCATGTATATCTAAAGAAAAGGGCAAAATTAATGTGTATGTACTTTAAAACATTCCAGGAACTTCAGTGAATTACTGCCACATCTCACGTTTTGCAATATTTTCTATTCAATAGAGTTCCAATAGAAAGCCATTTAAACTAGACTAGACCTGACAGCCATTTAGATACTACTTGATTACTGATGCAAAAAATAATGATGAGTGTAACTTTGCATCCATATTCATGCACTAGCCTTGGTGTTTTATGACTGACAGCCGTACTCGTTGAAGTTGTGATTAATGAAGAGTTGTTGTGCCATCTCTCCCTGTGTTGCAGAGCTGTTCACTGCCCAGGTTTGCTGTATGTGCACTGTTGTACTCATTGACAGCTGCATGTCAATCTGGCTGAGTAGGGTGAAATTTGTGATGTCTGGCCTTCCAGGACTATGGATGGGGGGAGCTGACCAATGAATTCAGCGAGTATGACCTTCATTACCCATTTCTTTTAAGAGTCTCCAAAGATTTGTTTCTATTTATGGCAGAAAAATAACCGGATGGTTTATAAGGTGAAAGGTGGGATCGGAATGAACTAGGCTAAAGCTGTGTGTGTGTGTGTGAGAGAGAGAGAGAGAGAGAGAGAGAGAGATGGCAGGGTAGGAGGGGTAGCAGGCTGACAATTGGCAGCTGCTATTTAATGTAGCTAAGTGTAAAGTCATGCTCTCAGGGATGTGAAATAAGCAGAGGGATTATAGGATTAATGAAAAAATACTGATAAGAGATGAAAGGGATCTGGAATCGGAGTAGATAGTTTGCTCAGCCATCAAATCAATGTTGGACAGCTGTCGAGGAAGCAATGTTAGTTATATGAAAAGTAGATTAGAGTGTAGATTGAGGGATTTTATCGTGCCACAGTGTAGACTCTTGGTCAGATCTCAGCTGGAGTATTGAGTGCAGTCTTGGATCTCTCGCTGTAGAAAGATATAGTTGAACTAATTAAGGCTCAGGCGAAAAATACTGGAATAATATGAAAATTAAATATAAAGGCCCACTGACTCAAAATCTGGATTTATTCGGTGGCAGAAATTGATTCAAACAATGCAGTTATAGCTAAGACAGAGTCAGTCAGGCATGCTAAATTTAGTACTGGGTGGCAGAGTAAGGGGACAGACATACATGCTGAAAAATGAGTTGATTGAAATGGAGTATGAGAAACTAAAGTTTGCTGCAATGGTGGTTGGTTATTGCATGAATTTACCAAGGAAGGATTATTCTGTGACTAGGAGCTCATCCTTACCTATGTGTCAGCTCAGACAGTAAAGGTTAGATTTTGCAGGTACATCTAGTTTAACCCCAACATTAAACTGTTTGAAGTAATTGGCTGTCACCAAGTTAAAATAATGTTGATCAGAGTGCCTAGTCTTGAGTGTTGCTGGATATATTTGGCTTCCCAGGATTATATTAGCTGAGATCAACCCTATTGCTGATAACCTCTCACTCCATCACATTTTCCAAAAGAGCAAATAGGGTGACACAACTAGTCGAACTGCTGCCTCACAGCTCCAGCACCCCAGGTTCAATCCTGACCTGCGGGGCTGTCTGTGTGGAGTCTGTACATTCTTCCTGTGACTGCATGGGTTTCCTTTGGGTGCTCTGGTTTCCTCCCACATCCCAAAGATCTACAGATTGATAGGTTAGTTGGCCGCTGCAAATTGCCCCTAGTACCTAGGGGTGTAGTAGAACCTGGGGGAAGTTGGTTGGAACGTGGGAAGAATGAAATAGGTTTAGTATGGAATTTGTGTAAGTGGGTGCATGATGACTGGTCTGGGCCAAAGGGCCTTTTTCTGAGCTGTGTGACTGCTTGGTGCAGCTGTTTCTCATAGATTCACTCCAGTCTATCCTGGCCTGTTTACTTTCCTCTCTGTAACGTAACTTTGGTCAGAAGCATTGCAGGAGATCAGAAATTTTTCAAATATATAGTTTTTGCTTCCTGGTCAATTGACAAAAAAAAGCAGGTGTTGAATTCTCTGGGTACATAAATAAATTCATACAAATAGATGCAGAAACTCCCAGAAGTTAAAAAATGTTTTTTTAAATCTGAAATTGTCGCAAATAAGCAATGTCTAATGTTTCAAGTGTTCAATCACTCGAAGAATTTCCTTTCAACAGTCAGGGTGATGCTACTTTAATCTTTACTGTCTTTTTCTGAGTAATGGCCTCCTGAGCTTGCACCAGAATTTTTATCCAGGAAAATGTCAGGCGCATCAACATCATAATTGTTTGAAAATTATGCAAGCACTGTTAGGAAATATTTGCTGATGTATTTGATTCACCAAGAGTCCTGATGCACAATGGAATACTTGGTATGCACTTTCTTAAAAGGACTACAGTATAATCCACTGAAAGGAGAGTTTAAGGATATCCACCATGGAGCAGAAGGAGACATTGGTGTATTCTTAGGAGTGAGAGACCAGAAGCTTTGAAGTAGTAAAGGGATTTATTTGGATGTTCACCTACACAGATAAACAACAAGGATGGGGACAAAAAGTAATCAAAAAAGACAAATGGTGTCTTTGTCGAAAAAAGGTTGGCATTCAAAAGTGAGGATGTGATGCATTGATTGTACACACTCTTGGTCAGACATTTGGACACTGAACTGATGAGGTTTACAAGAAGTAATAAGGTTACCTTGTATTTTCCAGAGCTGAGAAGTTTCAGGGGTGCTGTAATGTTTAAAATATAGGAATAATCTGAGCTGACACAGATAAGATAGGGTTCCAAGTTTCCCTCCAAGTCGCACACCATCCTGTCTTAAAAGTTAATCAGTATTCTTTCATTGTTACTGAGCAAAATCTTTGAACTCCCTGCCCAATATCACTTTGGGTTTATCTTTATCACGTGGAGTCCAGCAGTTCAAGGGAGCACCACCATCTCAAGGACCTTTGGGGATGACCAGTAATGAGGTAGCAGTGCCTGGTTGGAGGTGCCATCTTTTAGATGAGATGTTAAACCAAAGTCCTGTCTGCTCCAAGTTGGAAGTGAAAAACCCTGTTGCATCATCTTCAAAGAGGAATGGAGTCATTCTCCATGCTCTGGTTATTTCATCTTATTTTGAAGAAAATAATACTGGAAGCACTCAGCAGGTCAGGCTGCATTTGTGAAAAACTAAACAGAGTTGGTGTTTCAGGTCAAAGACTCTTTGTCAGCATCTGCAGTTTTTTTTGATTTAAAAAAAAACAGGTGAAATGTTCCCATCTGTCTAGGTAGTAGAGGCTGTGGGTTTTGGAGCTGATGTTGAAAAAGCCTTTGTGAATTGATGCAGTGTACCCTACAGAAGGTACACACTCTGGCCATGGTGTCTCAATAAGGAAGACGGGATGTTTTGGTGGAGGGTTGACTGTCAATCGAGTGGGTCATTTTGCCTTGCAGGGAGTTTTTTAATTAAAAAGAAATAACACTATCTGTTCATTGATAGATTTTACAGTGCAAAATTTGGTTGTTATCTAAATAACAACTGCAACTTCACTTTAAGAATACTTTGTTTTTATAAAGCACTTTGGGACATCCTGTGAAGGGATGTTAATGGAGCTTTTTAAGGGCCAGTCTGTCTGTCTGAATGCAATGCACCTGTCACCCATATGTACACATTCCAGCTGTAGTCACCAGGAACAATCTGGGGCTTCAGTGCAGGCTGCTTAATCCACTGTAATGGAGAGTGTTTCTCAACTGTGGTCACCAGTTTAGCATATTACAGGATATTGAACCAGTTACCTTGTTGTTGTATATCACACATTCATATTGTAGTCAAACAGAGTTACCCAAGTTGGAAAAGCTTTCAACAATATTTCTGTTTTGTCATATTAAGTTTGTAAGGCATCAGTTGCTAAGATAACATTTAGTTTCAGCATTAGTTAGCAGTCTGAACTAGATTCATATTGATGATTTAGTGTATTAATTGCTTTACAGAGATAGGGTCACTACAAACAAACTCAAACAGATGTTTCCTGCTTGTGACAACAGTTTTGTACAGCAACTGGCTTTGTCAGGTGGGTGGTTGGTTGTGAACTTATATAAATAAAGGTTCTTGCCTTGGATTAGTGGTGGTGTTGGACAGCTTGATAGTCGAACTCCAAATTGGTGGACATAAGATTCACAGAAGAGCAATGCCTTTTCTTCTTTCTTCCCATCCTTTTTTTCTCTGCTGCATCTGAAGTTCCCTTGTAGCCTTTTTCCCCCTTGTCTATAATGATCCTAACCACCAATAGGTGACCATCTGACTTTTGGAGGTGGGGTATTGAGTTCTAGGCCCTATTAGAGCTCTGAGGCTTTCGTGACCTGTTAGATTCATAAGGCAATGGTTCAGCAATTTTGTTTAGGAACTAACACAGAAAGAAACTGCCTCCTTAAGGGGTAAAAGTGATGAAAGTTCCCTGTGCCTCCTCCACACCTCCATATGTTAACCTGTTTTTTTTCATCGTAACTGCTGAACTTGCTGCTGTATTTTAAACATTCTCATTTTTAGAATGTTGAAACACAAAACTAAAATTGGCTGGTGGTGGCGATGCAAACAAACATTTCGCATGTTTGTAAGATATTTCTCTATTCATTGCTTTAGCAGAGGTTTACTGTAAGTAGATTGTCTCCATGACTAAAATGTTAAATTGAGGAATGTCACATAAATGCATTAATCTCCAAAGGGTGGGAGAAAAACATTCCACTGGAAGGCAAGCCATGATGCACACTGACCTCTCTTAGAGGAATCATACTTATACAATCTTTACTTGTAATTATTCCATCAATTTCAATCAGATTCAGGCTTTGATACAAAGTACCTCACACTTTCCACATACTCAACCCACATGGTCATTGTTTATGTCCAAGGGTAAATGATGAATGTCAGTATGATTGACCATGTGAGTCATAAATGACAAGACTGAGAGTATCTTGATCCAGTGTTCACACAGATACACACACTATCAGTGATGAACAGCATCAAACCCAGAGCACAGAACAAAGAGGAGCGATGAAATTTGCAGAGGCTTCCAAACATTGCCGACAGTGGGAAACCAGCTGATGAAGAATCCATGCTTAGAAAGTGGAGAGAATTTTGATTCAGTGGCTGCAGATACTAATCCTTTGCCTGTTTATTTGCAATGGATGGACAGTGTCAATGTGTTTTACTCAGATCTTCAGAAAATCCTTGAAATTTCCCACTTTACTGCAGAACCCAGGTGGTGAGACCCTAAAGGAAGGATCTGGTTAAAGGGAGGAAGTGAGTGCTTGTTGGGGGATGGAGAGGGGAAGCGGTGAGTGGAATGGTTGCAGAAGACTGTACTGTTGGAAACATTGTTCAGTTAGTGACTTTTTTCCAAAACTATACTTTTTTACATACATTTGGGACATGACGTTTTCTACATTCACTATACCACACAATACATTCAATGACAATTTATTAACATCCCAGTGTTTCATCCCCAAACATTGCAGCAGTGAATCATTTGAGAGGCTGTGACACAGGGCTCAGCCCCTCAGTGGCCAATAGCAGCAGAACCCTAGGCTACGGTCTTTCCTCACAGAGCATTTGCAATGGATGCACCGAGCTTCAGTACATCTTTCAGCATGTACTGCTGCACCTTAGGATATGCCAGTCACACCATTCAGTTGCAGACATCTTCATGCATTGGAACACCAATGAGTGTTTGGCAGGCAAAGTGCATCTTTCTCTGGGCTAATGATCTTTCAGGAACAATTGGTGTTTGTCTCAGTATGTGTCCCCGAGAACAACCAGAGTACAAAATCATGTGTTACACAGCAGTCTAGGATGAGCCTCAATAAAGGTCACTGCATCACTTTCCAAACCTTGGTGAATGTACAGTCCACATGGAGGCGCATGATGGTCTCGACCTCGAGGGTAGCATTGAGGATTGAGACTGGCTGTGCATGAAGGATCTGACAGTGAGAGCTCTTCTTGCTTCAGCAGTGGGAGGTCTTGGTGCTTGCTTGAGATTTCTGGTGAAGAGGCATTCTGCTGAATGGCTTTGACAGTATGCTCAGGAAACCATCTGACAGAATCCGCTGTTTCCTTCTCCCGTGGGACTGCCAGGATGTACCAGGCAGAACACTGCCTGATTGACTTGTGGTCAAAGTTGTTTTTCCGCAGAAATCTTTGCCCGAGGCGCAGGTGGTACAGCATAACCCAACTGAATGGAACACTGCATGGCAACGAGGGCAGGTCCATCCTTTACAATACTGGGGACAGGTAGAACCTCAGCGTCTAGGCTCCATGCAGCCACACACAAAGATGACCATCAGGATGGGGGCTGTGTTGAGTACATTTTTCTCCCAACCACCCCCTCTGCCAGTTTTACTTGGGGCCTGCACATCATATCACTGTGGACATCATCCATTCTGAATCTCCAAATGAAATGCAAAAGGCTTGGGTAGCTGTTGCGGTGCTGGAGCAGGTTAGGACACACTTGTCATATACGGTAACACCGAGAGCACCTTGCATCCGATGACCAGGTTCTTTCTCTTGGTTAATGGTTTAGAAATTCAAAGTGTGCTGGTTCAGCTTGTAGACTGTTCAACTTGTGATATCTTTGTCACATGTACATCGAAACACACAGTGAAATGCATCTTTTGTGTAGAGTGTTCTGGGGGTAGCCTGCAAGTGTCGCCACGCTTCCGGCGCCAACGTAGGATATCTTGCCAGTAAAAATGAATGATCATCCAGATAGGCTGGTTCAAGTGCCAGAATGAAAATACAATAAAGATGGACTGAATGGCCAGCTTGGCCTCCATCTAAGATGACGTTATAACTTTGTGAATGTTTGGATAGGTATTATGCATAGAAAACCCCGTGGGGAACTTCAATGCCTCTGGTCTCTAACTCAGCTGAAATAATCTGGCTCCATACAGTCTGGTGTTGAATATGGGTGCTTTTTGTGTGGCTTAGTACATGCCAGGGCATGCAGAGGCAACAGCCAGAAGAGCTGTGATAAATTTGTAGAATGGTCACAAAAATGCCAAAAATACATATCTTTAAAAGTCACTGCTGTGGCAGATGTTCTGTTTGCTGTAACCCAATCACATTTCAGCACTCAGTTGTGACTACAGTTAGATCAGTCTGACCCCAGTAGTTGCATCGACAAAATCTGCCTTGCAAAAATCTACTCTCGATACAGCAGCAAAACCCCTTCACCGGGAATATCTGAGAGCTGAGAACTTTGATCTCCATCAGAACGGTTCAGACTTAATGGTCTTGATGTTGTGAGGGAAAAATAAAACTGACTTCTTACCAGAGGCAAGAAGTTTGGAGCTGGCAACCAAAGACATCTCAACATTGAAGGATGGCCTCCCTTCCTTTGGGCAAAAATAATAGCATTTGCCTGCTGAACTCTGCAAAGAACTTTTGGCTCAAAAGGTAAACTAAGCTTGACCCAAGGGCTGGATTAACAACCTGCCACTTGTAATATTGAAGGCGAGGAGGGCAGCTTTTAACAGACCCAATGGTATGTTATGGCAACAAAGAGAAAAGTGGTTCGACTTTAGTAATACTGGTTAAAAGGACAAAACCATTGCTTTCCCTGGATAGGGATCAAGGAAGCTGATGCACTGCCATGACTGTAATGCAATATCGACCCCATTCCGCGTCGAGCAAGCAGTCCAATTTAGAGCAGCACTCACACACTGGGGAAGTGTAAATCATCCCTGTTAGACTGACATAAGCGTGGATGTATGTCCAGACACCTCTTTCGGAGGAAATGGAGTATAGTATAAGTATTGTTCTTATTGGTAACAGAATCCTTGACTTGGGTCTGGAGGCTATTAAATTGCCTCAGTAGGGTCTAAAGAACACCAAGACAAGCCGACTGTTTGCCATTCTCAGTGTAGTTAAAATAAACAGTTCTGAGCTGCAGAGACGAGGCGTCGTGTCCCACTGCAAATTGAGCAATCATTCAAAGAGTTGATTATAGTCCCGCAGTCCATCAAGCTATGCACACCACAGCAGATTGCCATCTCCAGCGACAGTCTTTAGAGGAAGGCCCTTGATGACTGTGTGAAATTCTAATACTGAGCAAAGCTTTTTATCTCATTTATCTGAGTCTCTACCTCCAGCTTTTTAAATATCTTGGGCACAACAAGAAGCAAGGAACAGAAACCAGTTAGAGCTGAATTTTATCGGAGCATATTTTTTTCCGGGTTGTTTGACAAGCAATGGTGTCAATGTGCTGGTTCAAGCTGTTACCGTGTTGATTGCAGCAAGTCAATTATGCACACCTCCTAACGAAGCTGAAGATCAGATATATATTGATGCTGGCCTGGGGAATTTTTGGGATGTTATCCGACACCACATGGGAGGAAGGCAGACAACTTAGGAAATGCTGTAAATTTCATGCCTGGAGCCTCATTTGAATTGAATAAACTCGCAGGACAAGATTTTTATGCTCTCAGGATTCTTACCAATAGAGCAGTGAAGACTAACACTGTGTCCACTGTGGAGTGATATTGGTTTCTGTAATGTGTATGGTGCGTGGCAGAAAGTTCACTGTGTTCTGAAGAAGTAAGTAAGCTTGTGCATTTACTTTTATATTTCCAACATGAGCCACTTAGCCAAGGCAACCGGGTTCTGTAGGTTGATGTCTAGTGTCAGCACAAAACTGACATCACCTCCAAATAAATCATTGTCTTTAGATGTGAAGTGCTGAAGCAATTGTCAAGCATTTTGGGTTACACTTAAATATTATGAGTAAAGAATAGTGTAAGTGGTGGTCTTAAAGAGTACGTACACCCAAGTTTCCATTGCAAAACTGGGTGTATGTAGTCTTTGGTATCTCACATAACTGAAATTTCAATTCCTATTCCAAATGAACAAAAACATTTACTTAAGTATAAAAAAATCTTAAGCCTTCCATTTTTAATACATTTAAATTTAGTTTTGAAATGTTCCCAGATTGTGTGGCTACTTTCAAGTTCTTGTTCTGAAGAATCAATCTTTCTGTCAATTGCATTTGCTGGGAAGAGAGACATAATTTCTGATTGTTGAGTTCAGACCCTCTCACCAGGGAAGACGTTTACAAATGCCGCAGTGCTAAACATGCATTGCCATTCCATCTAAGTTGTGGTTTTGTGCAGACACCGCACTGTTTGTGATGTGAGCAGTTTTCTGATCTGAAAAACATGAAACATTTTAAATTGGAAGACTACATTGTTCTCACCCAACTGTTGGCATTTTCTGTATTTGGAGCTGAATTAGTTTTCACAGATTGCTTTGATTGTTCTTTTTTCTCTGCCTTGGCTGTTCACATAGTTGGTGTCTACTTGATAGAAAACCAAATAGTCAGATTTGATATCTGCTTTTCAACATTGATTCCTTTCTAACCATGTCTTTTTTAAGTATTCAAATCCCCACAAGATACTTCGAGACATCACACTTAAGTAGTTCCAATAAATCATGCTAGGTGGTCTATAATGAAGCCAAAACTGTTTTCTGTCTCATTCCAATTGATCAGGCCATGCAGAATTGAGCTGAGTTTGTACTTTCTAAGATGCCAGCACAGTTTCATCATTCATTAAGCTTTAAGTGTGTGCGTACAGAAATGCTTCATTGTATCTGATTGCGAAGAGTGGAGCAATCCGTGAATTTGAGCTTAATTTGTGGTGCCAAGGCTACTGTTACATCTGATACTAGGACAGCCTGATCATTAGTAGTAAGTTGTTCCTTTCCAATGATTTTCCCTCTTTGCCCCTCCTGTTTTATTTTGGAACATGGTTCCTCTGTTTCTGTGGGTTGACGTGCACGAGTGAGCTACAACACCCTGTGTAATTGTATATGTTTTGACAAGCAGACAATTCTAGTCACATCAAGCAGTGATAGCAGTTTTATTTATTAACTCGAGTCTGACGAGAGCATGTCCTTTTCACAGAATGAATGATAGAGAGTCATTTGTTGAAAGAATGCAGGCGCATTGTGCAAAACAAACTCAGCAGTTGTTATATGATTGCTAGAAAAGTTGTGTTCAAGACTTTTGTTACAAGGGCTTTCAGTAAATTATTTTAGAAATTTAATCAGTGGAACCTTTCCATGAATGGCTTTTTAATTTATTCAGTTTTTGGGACCTGAATGTCACTGGCAAGACTGGCATTTAATTGCCCGTCCTTAATTGCCCTTGAACAGTCTAGGCTGTTTCATAGGCTGTTGGAGAATCAATAACGTTGGTAATCCAGAGCCACGTGTGGCCATACCCAAGTAGAATGGCCGATTTCATTAGTGAAGCAGATAATGCAGTAAATTATTATTATTATGAAATTAAATTCAGCAGCTTCCATGGTGAGATTTGAACTTGGGTTTCCAGGTTGTTAGTCAGGGCTTCTTGGTTAGTCATTGGCTAATTTAACCATTGAACCATCGCTATACCCATAAGGGGTGTATTGTAGCATCTTTATTGCTGAATAGTTTAGACCCTCCAACTCAATAAGATCCACTCAGTGCATTTACCAAAAAAAATCTGTTGAGCATTGCTTTTAATATTTAAACAAATTAGACACTCCCCATCCTGCAGGGGGAAAGGAAGTGTATTACATTTGTGTTTTTAATATGGAAATTCTATATCAGACCTCAACAGACTCAACTTTGAATCTCACAGTTTATAAGATTTGCCTTGATATTTTGATAGATCTCTTTCTTCTTCTGTGTTCTGAGGGCTGAAATGTCACCAGGGAAGAGATGAATATATTTCCCAGTGATGGCACAGTGCATCTCAAAGCTTTCTGGATTGGGAAACACCAATACTTTCAGCAATGACAAACAAGTGAAGCTCCAAGACTGAGGGAGTCTCCTGCTGTGTGTTTGGCAATTTAGAGATTAACAACAATTCTGTATGCAGTGACTGTAACAGTGCAAGGCTTCAAAGCTGTAAAAGGAGGAAGCAATCATTTAGTTAGCAATGAATGAACTTGAGTATGTTATTTATGACAAGTATATTCAAATTATATTTCTGAAAATCCAGTTTATCATTTGCTGGTCAGATAACCAAATATCCCTTTATAAATCAATGTCAATTTAAGTAACATTCGGTTCAGCTAATCCATTAACTTGCTGCGAATAGTTTATTCTCCCCTGATATTATACATGTGGATTTAGTAACAAATGCAGTGTTTTGGAGAGGTGGGTAAGAAAGCAAGGACAGTTTGACAGTAGTCAAGTATACTGTATTTTTATATGTAATCCATTGGTCTGCCGTGGCAGTGAAATACACAGGATCCAGCGGTGTATAAGAATAGAAGTATTACTGGAGCTGAAAGATAATGTCAATTAATTGAGGTTACCTTTGAGTGAGGCTATGGCATTTAAGTTAAGGAGGTCTTTTCTCATCATCTCATCCCACTCTTTGGTCTTTAGAAGGCAGTCTGTTTGAGCTGTTACCTCAGTCTCCACCATAGAAAGAACTTTACTGTAGATACTTTTGAGGTTTCTCACAGAAGTTAATCTAAAGTGAATTATGTAATCTGTGGGATAATCAGTGGTGTATTTTTCTGTGAAGGTCTTAGTGTTTCCAAAAATAACCATCTGAGAAATTGTTATGTCCCCAAGTGCATCCCCCATCCCAAACCAACCACTCGCCTCCAGATACCTCCTGCTTGGTGGTAGATCTTCGTCATTGGGTCAGGACTCTTGCTGGAATGTGTGGTGTGAATGTTTTGTTGTAGGTGTCTGGGACTTGTAGTTCCTCCATCTATGTCAGCTTCTTTTTATGATTCTCTACTTAACCTTGTGTAAGTCTGAGAGATCATTGCCCCAGTACACATCTGGTCACCACCAATTCCACTTGTTATCAAGGAGAAGGAGTGACGGATATTGGAGAGTCAGTCAGGGAATGAAATAGATAAAATGCAGGAAAGAAGGTGGATGTGTTACCAATGGATGACTAGGTTGAAAGGGTGCAAAATATAAAATAATGTGGAGTAGAATTTAGCCACTATGGAAATTTTATTAAAATGAACCATGTACAATTCACAAAACTATAACAGTTCACAAAACAGCAATCGGCAGGAAGAACCAGTGATTTTGGGCTTCAGAGACTGTGGGTTGAAGATTAATTCCTAGACAAAATGACTTGGTCCCTGTCTGATAGTATTGGCCACACCACTGGCTGCTTTCTAGACTGAGAGCTGAGGTGAAGATCTCAGGACTGGGAAACCTGATGTTTTGTTGTAGTTCCCAGAAGATTATTTCTGCTTCTCTGAATCTTAAAGCAATGCTGAGGATTAAAGAACCAATTGTGTTGCCAATCCCTCTTCTAGTCTTAGTTCCAATCAACGCTTCCCTTTCAGGCTAAGGGAGCACATTGGGCCCATTGATGTCAGCAGAGGCAAATCTGCCTCTCTGGCCAAGTCTAGAAACAAAGACACGAGCAGTGGTGAAAGGTGAGGAGAGCTTTCACCTTTTGGCACCAGTTCTTCCTGTGGTGAACAGCAGTGAGCAGTGGGCTCCCATGAGCCACTGAAGAATGGGAATCTTTCGACTGTGTTTCATACAAAAATATTGCAGATTTTCTCTGAGAGAAGGCCCTTAGGGAACACCTGCCCTCTTGATGAAAGAGTCAGGAGTATTTTTGGCTGATCAACAGCGGCATATTGAAAGCTGAGTAATTCATTCTTGTAGAATGTCTCTCATTACCAGGGTCTTTATTTACTAATCTGGATTACTACCTTCGAACCTTGCCAAGTTGAAAGCCAGTGCATATAGAAAGCCTTTGAATACTGCTGGTGTGTACTGCAAGTCTGTGAAACAGCTTTTGGTAAGAGTCTATAACTTTGTTGCTAACTTCTGCAATTTGTGTAAATATCCCTGTTTTCCTTTTCTCTGGCTGTCTTCAAGTTTGTCAATTCCCCATGCATGCAACTTCCTTCGCAGATCTTTTTCTCACTACAATTGGTCTGCACTCTCAAGCCGATTTCACAGTCACTCTGTAAATTACCTTCCAAGGTCTGAGCAGCAGATTGGCACAGCTATTAAACTGCTGCTTCACCATCCCAGCGAATCAGGTTCGAGCCTGACCTCCGGATGCTGTCTGTGTGGAAGTTGCATGTTCTCCCTGTGACTTGGTGGGTTTCCTGCAGGCGCTCCAGTTTCCTGCTGCATCCCAAACTCATGCGGGCTGGTTGGTTAATTGGCCAGGATAAATCGCCTCTGCTGTAGAAGTGAGTGGTAAAATCTGGAGGGTGGTGATGAGAATGCGGGGAGAATAGGTTACAGGGAAAATTAATGGAGAATGGAATCGCTCTGTGAGCCGGCATTGCCTCGATGGGCTGAAATACCCCACTCTGTTGTCAAGAAATATGGTATGTGGAGCATTGTGTTTAATTCTTTTCTAGTTCGCAATAGATGTTTCGGCTTTCTCTTTGGGGTACTTTGGAATCTTCACTGTTACTTTGGTGAAAAGATTGCCCTTTCAGAGTGGGCAATGTTTGAGCTAAACCTGTCTCTACCCTCTATCCCTCTACTGCAGGGATTTTGTTGAGGTTACACACAGCTTGATTTAGTTAATAGCACAGTGATGAACGATTTGAGTCTTGAAAAGCAAAGGAAAACTGTTACATGTCCTTGACACTTGTGTTCTTTGCATTTGAGTGAGACGAAGTGTGGCTGTCAAAAGCAATGTTTTCTCAGCGTTTCAGTGCGAGCAGGAGGAAGTTGCCGGTCACGTACTCTGCACATGTCTAATTGGCCACAAGTGTGATCTGATGGCAGGAGGGCAAGATTGGCTCTCCATTGGTTCACGCAATTGGATACTAATTGCAGCACCTGTCACCATCAAAATGTTCAAGAAATCTCTTCTTTTAAATTTGAATATGTAGCTGCTGACATCCCAAACCTCATTATATAGGTATTCCTCATTTTGTGAAAGGGATGTGTTGCTGGAAAATGTTTTGTCAAGCGAAATGTTCTAAATTGAAAAGTTCGGGGGGAAAGGCTTCATTGGTATCGTCAGAGTCTATTTCCCAGGGTGGAAATGTCAATTACTAGAGGGCATAGATTTAAGGTGAGAGGGGGAAAGTTTAACGGAGATTTGCGAGGCAAGTTTTTTTTACACTGAGTGTGGTCGGTGCCTGGAGCATGCTGCCAGGAGAGATGTTGGAAACAGATACAATAGCAACATTTAAGAGGCATTTAGACAGGCACATGAGTAGGCAAGGGATAGAGACCACAGGCAGGCAGATGGGATTAGTTTAAATTGGTATCATGGTCAGCACAGACATCATGGGCTGAAGGGCCTGTTTCTGCACTGTACCATGTATTATGGCACAGTATAATTCCTCTGGGTGGATAGTAACACATTATTAATTATAGCAAAACATAGATTTATAAATCAGAATCACATACCCCAAAGAGTCAATGAGCTTATTAGCAAGAACTTGTAAATCAAATATTTATAAATTGAGGAAGACATGTCTCCTGCTGTTAATTTTTGAGTTTGCTTTTTTTCAAGTGTACGTTGCTGCCTTGCATTTATGTTGGTAAATTGAGGAGACCAAATCATTTTTCAGACATGGGATTAGAAGCATTCATTGAAATTGGCAGAATGTCAGGGGGGAATGTTGAGATTCTGTCCCTGTAGTTTGTGTTGCCAGTTGGGACAGGTTTGGAAGCCAGGTTTGGAGGTATCAATGTGGGAATGAAAGGCAAACTTACACTGGCAAACCACCAGGAGGACAGGGATGGAAGGGTTTTGGGGATGGGGAAAGGTGTTATTAGTGGCCTCTGATTATAGCTCAGAGAAAAATAAAAGATGATCTCAGTAACTCTATCACTCATGGTTCAGCAATCAGAATGGATAGTATGGAATCCAGGAATGGAATCTTTAAGAGAAGTGATGGCTCTTGTAAGATGAACATCTTAATAATGGAGGTTTTGTTAGAACTTGCCTTTAGTTATATTTGGGAATTACAGGGAAACCATCATCGATAAAGTATTCCAATGAACAATGAATGCTTTTCTTGAAGTTGGTTTTAGAGATCTTTCATAAATGGATGCATTTTTGTGTTTTTTGACAGGATGCCAGATTTAAAGTGGAATTTCTATCGGTCCAGCCATGCAGTGTTGTGTGTATTGGGTTGATTTTAAATTCGATTGACTTCAGCAATGAGTTTTCTGAGATTCAAGTCTGATTTTAATAGATTAGGGAGACACAAAAGAGTAAAATTATAATGTGGTCAGAGCAGTTATTGAAACAAATACATATTGTTCTGGCAGAATTCTTAAGGGTGAGGTGTTGAAAAGCAGGAGAGAATGGAGGGCCTGAGACTGCAGCTGGAAGAGAGCCAACCTCATTGCCACAAGAGATTGCCTGTTTAAAGTGTTTTATTATATGTGTGTGAACACTAGCTCTGTGATGTCTGGAAGGAATATTTTCATTTGGGTGAAATATTAGTGGTATTTTCAATCAAATGAAAATATTAGTTCACGTTCTGGCCATGTGTGGCAGAGAATGTGCTACAAACAACTGGTATCAGACTCTCCCCAAGATAATGTATATTATGCTTCAGACTTACTGTCCTTCCATAAAATTGCAAAAATATTTTTGCTTTTTGATTATATCCACAATAAAATTATGAAGGTAACCATTCCAGTTCCTTTTTTATGTTTGCTTTCTTTCTAAGCTCACATCTCTGCCTGACCTGTGCTATTAAGATCAATTTCTTTAGGGTAAAGTAGGTCCTGCTTTTCTATTGACATACACAGCTTGTTCAACTGGTTAATATGTGTCAATAGAGAGTTAAGATTACAACTGGACAGCATGGAATCCTTTCAAGCAATATTACTTTGAATGTGATTGAAGCTCTGCACACCACGAGTGCTGTGTTTATCCTTTGTGATCTGCTGCCCAGTACTTACATGTAGCAATAACAACCCATTCTATTTTAACACACGTTTCAAAAGAGCATGTCTATCATCACTGCTTTGATTTACCCTATTGAAGAAAGCAGATAAAACAATTGATAGAAAGACGAAATACTTTGGATGTTGGAAATATGAAATAAGAATAGAAAGTGCTGGAAACCCTCAGCAGGTCAGGCAATATCCGTGGAGAGTGAAATAAGAGTTAATATTTCAGGGAACATAATAAGAAAATAAATGTTCTCCCTTCTAAAATGAAAGGCAGAAGAAATACCTACACTTACAAGGTATTGGAAAGGTTGTTTAGGTTAGATTTTCCATCTATTAAAACATCTCCTTGCAGCATGCATGTAAAAAGTTGATCCATTGGTGGAGACCAGATGTGCTCTTAAAAATACCTTGATCAAAAAATTAGAACTGCATCCACTTTTTCTCACCGTTAGCTCAATGAAATCAGGATTACTTTCTGTAAAATATAAATTCTGTTTGCTTGGAACTTCTAGTTTATAGTCCTTTTTATTTTAACAGTTGAGATATGAATTTTAAATTCCCTTGTGAGAAAAGCCTGGTAAATCATTTGAGAAGATAGAATCTGTTGCACTTCATGTTATTTTTCCATCAATGTGAAGTATAATTTCACTGCCAAACAACCTGAACTTTAAATTGAGGGTCGTTTCTGAGCTAACGAGTATGTGCAGTTGAGAAAGATTGTTCACACTGCACTTGCCATACTCCTTAGGATGTCATTATAGCACTTGATCTGAAGCTCTCAGCATTTACAATAAATGGGACCTTCAAAACTTAATACACATGAACTAAGTGATTATTTGAGTGCTGTTTTGTTTTGCACTGATTACTATTTGCTCTAGGTCTAAACTCCCTGATCAATGTGTCAATGTTGTCACAATATTGTTTTTTAATCAAAATCAGATTTTCACCAAGTGTTGCAATTTTACATGACTTTGATACTGACGGTGAAACGGAGAGACCGCCACAATGCCAAGTTTGATCTGGAGTGCTTCCCGTAAGTGCAGATTTGTCAGTCCAAATGTGATAATACAAAACTTTATGACATATGACTTATATTATCAACTTTAAAAGCTTTTTCAGTTGTCGTTTCAAGAGTCCCCAGAGAACCATAACTGTGAGTTAGCTCATGATTTTATCTGTTATTTGCCTTTCATGCACTCATTCTAAAATTCTGGTACACAGCCTTTAAGAAAATAAGGTCACAGACGCAAATAGATGGCGGAGCAGATTCTAATGGTAAGATTGTGTTTCATACTGACTGGAAGTTTGCCGCTTTGTGGTTATCCTACTTCTCTCCTACTGTCTTTGGGAATAATATGAAAAGGTTAAATCCAGTTTAAAGGAAAAATGAGAGGCATGCTTCCCATATTTTATTTACAGTAAAATTTAATGAAGGACTGCATAGAACCTTGGATGTTTGGAGGACCCCAGAAGGCCTTGAGGCCTTTAGGTCTGTACCAGTCACTTGCTGGATCAAAACAGAGCCTACTCTGCTGTCAAGCTTTCTCCTAGTAGACCTGACTAAGTTATAATTCAAATAATTTATCTAACTTTCCTCAAAAGTTTCCTCAGCCGATATTGTCCCTGCTCCAAAAATTACTGGATTAACTTGCTGACAACCATTTTATTAGTGGCATTTACATTTAAAAAATACCAATAGGGATTCACAGAGAATTAATTGTGCAAAAGTGGATACAGGTCGCAAGCTAGTTATCAGAAGGGAGGCTAAGGGCATTGTCAAAGCATTTGAGGAAAGTGGTCAGAGAGCGTAAGGAATTTAGTGAAGAAGTTCCTGAATGTTGAGTCTAAACTGCCGATGGCATGCCTGGTGAAAAGAAGGGCAGATGTACAAGAGTCCAGAGCTGGGAGAACATTCTCCAGAGTGGGGAGTTTGTTCAACTGGAAAAGATATTACAGAAATTAGAGGAGTGGGTCTTTATGGAATTTCAAAACAATAAGACTTTAAATTGGAAGTATTGGGAGATGAAGAGTCAATGGAGGCTTGCGGGGAGAGAAAAGCTTGGTTTGTAGGCTTTGCTATTAATTAGGGCATGAGTGGCGAAGTAAGGGAGGTCAGTCAGAAGAGTATTGTAATAGGGGAGAGGCTGCAGATGAATGTGAGAGGTGCAGTGTGTGATATTACCAAGGTAGTTGTATGCCATCATTATGATGGTGAAAATAAGGGTTGGTAGCTTAGTTTGAACTTAAGTAGGACCCTTTGGTGGCAAACAGACTGATTTCAGCCTGAAACAATGACTGGACAGAGGAACAACTTTGGTGGCAGATGTATGTGTGGACTCTGGTAATAGTTTTCTTCTTCCTGTTGTTTAACTGAAAGAAATGGGGAACACATTTTACTACAGATGTATTGGCTGTGATTTGGTATGTAGATTACACCTTAGCAATGGCAGTCCCCTGGACTTGGAGAACAGATGAGGTGCAGTGGAGGAGAATGACAATTGTGTCAAAGATTGCTGAGAGTTCAAGGTGGAATAATGGATCACTGGTAACAAAAAAAAAGTTTGTATCTCTCTTCAGGGCCATTTTGGTGGTGGGGGATGAAGGTGACTCAATTGATATGGGAAATATTGATTTGAAGAGGATGCAGGGACAGTTAAATCTTGGAGGCTGGCAGGGACAGAGGGGTTGAGAATGGATTTATCCAAGAAGTATGACCAATGTTACACCATAAATGAACAACTGCAAAGAAAGGATACGTGTAAAGTTTACAATGATAAAAGTTTGGTGTAAGTTACATTAATTTTACTTTTAAGTTGAGATTATTTTTGCATGAAGATGTAAAAAGATGTGCCAGGAGGAAAGTGCTGCTCCACATTAATACAACTGTTACACATTTGCTTATGGCCTGAACTTTCCCATCGTCGTGTGTACTTGCACAACAGGAAAAAAGACCTCGGCTTGATTATATTGCACAAAAAAAGGAAGTATTGGTTGTTGCTTGTGTTTGAATACTGACTAAAAGTATACGAGGTATGAGAATGGAATGGGAACATGATGTGGAAAAAAATATCAGCTATTCCTTCATAAATAATGGAAGCCTGCAGAGCTGTACAGAAATGATAGTGGAAGTGAGACAGATTATGGTGGATGTGGTTAGGCCAGAGAGTCAAAAGTCTATTTATCTTGCCAGGTTATTATGCTGATAGTTTTCCTTGAAAAGAATATGGACTCATTTGAGCCAAAAGTGGCTTGATATGAATTAATGATGGATGAGAGAATTGCCAGGTTTAGAAATATTGATCGATCACAAGAAGCCAATGCTCCATTGTGGAATCACAGCCATATTTTTCTCCCTTTCTCTGGCCCCTTTGTATATAAGAAGTATAACCTGCTGATATTAAAAGAAATGGCACAAAAGCTGGCATACATCTATTTTATGCCTTATCAATCTCAGAAATGTTTCAAACGACTTCATCTGCATTGGATGGCAATGGCTTTTACTATGCCAGTAAATTCTATTACGAAGAATACAGAGAAATTATGCATTCTATCATAGACCCATTCACAGGTTGAAGTGAACTATGCTTTTGAGATATTTGAGTCAGATCTCTTCTAGTGTAAATTACTGTCTGACCAAGCTTTGATGTCGATTATATTACAAAATCCGTGGCGTGATTTTCTCATAAGCATTTACTAACAATGTTCCTCGATGTACCTATGATGTAGTTTATAGCAATCTGCAAATCTACTGTTACTAACACTGAATCAGAACCAGAACCAGATAATATATTGAACATAAAAGATAACAGAAAATGTTCAGTTGCTTTGTTTGTATGTGAAGTGTCTGGTTTGATTGCGAATGTCACTAATTGAGTGGAGTAAGAATTGATAAAATTCAAGCTTGGTGAATGAAAATCAATTTGTATTCCCAGCAGGTGTCCTTATTAAGTTCAGTCTATAAGACGTATGGGCTTGGACAGGAGGTTATCGTCAGACTGGGCTCAGTTTTGAAATCAAGGAGAGAGGAGTAAATCGTTGAGTAACACATTTAGTGTGTGCCTGAGGTTCACTGGGAGAATTCTCATGGCTGGAACCAAGAAGTTGTAGTTCCAATCTCCATTCCAGAAAGTCTAGGCTGACACTTCAATGCAGCACTGAGGAGGGCTGCAAGGTGGGAGATGCTGCTCATTTGTCTGAGGGGGCTTCATGTGATACTTGCTACCTGAGCTGCATGTACAAATCCTGTTCCGCTACTTTGAAGGAAAGCAAGAGAATTCAAAAAAAAGAACTCAGTGCCCTGACCAGTATTTATCTCTCAATGAGTTAAATATCACATTGGCATTTGTGTATTCAACATTTTTAAAGCAATTGGGAACATTGAAGGTACTATATAAATGCAGGTATTACCTTACTTCATGCTGTTCTGATTTATGGTCAATTGTGTCAATTTATGCCAGCAAGGTCCAACAAACGTTAATGAGTTAAATGAACAGTTTATCTGTTTTGGGCATTGCTGATTGAAGAAGGAATGTTGGCCATTCAAGGGTCAGCCGAGATTATGAGCTAAAGTTCTGTGGCTGAATCCAAAATATTCTGTTTTAACTGTGACTGACTTCTCAGCCAATCAGACACATCAGTACAGTTTGGAAAATAATTGCTGTCTTGTATTACATTGTAAAAAGGCCACTTGGCTGAGATTCTACAGAGTGCTGACATTTACAACCATCATAACCCAATGTATGTCAGTATTTGTACTGCAACGAATAAAGAAATAGAAAGGGAAATCTGGCTGTGGAGTTGAATTGGTTTATATTTCTGAGGTTTGTAAATTTGTGAGATTTTCCTGCATGGATATAGTGATCATTGCAGCCATTACAATGAATTAATACCTGGTGTAGTAATATGTCTAGCCTTCTCTGGTAAATTAATTGAAAACGTGAATCCCTTGTGAAGTATTATTGACCTTATTGATATTGAAGAGGTGATCTTATTGAAATGTATAGGATTCCTACAGGGCATGATAGGGTAAATGTTGAGGTGTTTCCACTGATGGGAGAATCTTGAATGAGGGAGACATAAGTACACAATCAGAGGGTGGTCATTTAAAGTTGAGGTGCTTTGGAACCTCTCACAGAGGGTGGTGAATCTGTGGAATTCTCTAGTCCAGAAGGTTATGGACACCAGATTACTGGGGGTATTCAAAAGGAAATAGGTACATTTTTGAGAAATCAGGAGTTGAGGGCTATGCGGATCTGGCACAGAAGAGATGAAATCTAGGACAGAACAGCCATGATCCTGTTATGTATTCGGTATCAGTCTCCTTGGGATGTCCCGATCCACCTCTTGTTCCAAAACCAACTTCCCTGCGACTGGCTAATGCTCTTCACAACAGGACACATCAAAAGCCTAGTCTTAACCTCAGCTTCAACCTTGCAGTGCACGTGCTCCCTATTTGCGGCTATTAACACCCCAAACACTGGTCTTTCTTATAGGTAGACACTCAATAAAAATGATTTACTTCCATCATACACACAAAGGTTGAGGTTTCAGAACGAGAACATGCTCAGTTGGCAGCTAGTTTTACTTTTGCCTCTCCTATATTTAGATCTGCATCTGTCAAGACAAAATTTAGTCCAAAAAATAAACTAAACTCCCAATGAATGCAACATCAATGTGATTCAAACCACACCACCAATCAAAGAGACCAAATCTGCCATACTTCCTTCAATTGGGTCACATGAAAGAGTGAACACTGTCTGGCCATGGGCCACAGAACATAATGACATGGAACATAAGAAAATAGAAGCAGGAGTAGGTGGCTCAGCCCCTCAGGCCTGCCCTGCCAGGAACATGCCAACTGAGCATGTTCTTGTTCTGAAACCTTGTATGATGGAAGTAAATCATTTTTATTGAGTGTCTATCTGTAAGAAAGACCAGTGTTTGGGGTGTTAATAGCCGCAAATAGGGAGCACGTGCACTGCAAGGTTGAAGCTGAGGTTAAGACTAGGCTTCTGATGTGTCCTGTTGTGAAGAGCATTAGCCAGTTGCAGGGAAGTTGGTTTTGGCACAAGAGATGGATCGGGACATCCCAAGGAGACTGATACTGAATACATAACAGGACATTGCCAGAAATTAGGCAAGATTAAGTCGAGTTTATTGTCATGTGCACAAGTACAGTAAGGTACAGGTTCAGTAAAAAAAAAACTTGCTTGCAGCAGCATCACGGCACATAAGTGCACTTAGTATACAGAATATAAATTATACAAGACAGTGAAAAGAGAGAAAAAGACTGTGCAAAAAAAATTAACATGTACAGGAAATAATCAATAAAGCAAATTGGATGTTGGGCTTTATATCCAAAGGACAAGAATATGAAGGGGCAGAAGTTATGCCACAAATGTACAATGTCCTAACAACACCATATCTGGGCTATTATGAGCATTTCTGGGTACCACACTGCAGGAAGGATGCATTTTGCTTTGCGGAAACACAGCTTAGGTTCACCAGAATGATGTTTGGACTCCAAAGGTTAAATTAAGAGGATTGTATTCCCTCAGATTTAGAATTTAAGTGGTGATTTGATTGAAGCCTTCAGGATGTTAATGGGAATTGAGAGGATAGCTGAGAGAGATTATTAACACGCATTAGTAAATCCGAGAGAGGGTGGCATTACCCCAGGCTAGGAATGAGGTTAAGAATCTGCAAAGCATTGTTGATGTTTGAGTTTCTTCCTTAAATGGCAGTTGATGCTGGTTCATATGTTAATTTTATCTCTGAGATTCATAGATTTTCATTAATTAGAAAGACGTTTATTAATCAAAGATATTGAAGGATCTGGAATTAGGTCAAAATCTCATTGAATAACTGAGATTGAATTCTGTTAAAAGGCAACTGGTGTTTCCATGTTCCCAACTTTCTGCAGAGGGACTCTGAGTCTGGCTGAGGATCCAAAATGGCTTTGTTCACCTCTCCAATCCACTTGCTTACCAACAACGTGACAAGTGGCACATGCTTCCCATGGAGCACTGAGATTAAGGAAAATACATAGTTAATAAATATGCTGATTGTGATTCCTACAAGGCTGCTCTAGTTCTGAATCCTATACCACCAGAGAGCAGGAAACAACTCCCTTGAAGTTCTATTTTACCTCACTGCCAATGAAGAATTCTGAAACTAAGGAAATGATTGATCTGTGGGAAATCTAATATTTAGTTGCATTCTTACAATGGCCAATCCTCAAACAAAAGCAAGAACATGGACTGCAAGCATGGGAATGCCCAATGGTGTTTTAAAAAGAGACCGGTTAACCTTTGCAAATGTAACCCTTTGTTGGGATGGAAAGCTGGAAAGTAAGATTAAAAGACCAAGAGGACAAATGTGTACAAATCACAAAGGGGATGTTACTGGGTTGGATGATCTGCTAACCATCTAATAGCAAGGTAATACACCGGCAGTGATTTAAAACAAATCAGCTCACACTGGTAATTGCAAAGGTATTAAAATGACAGGAACAATATAAGCAGAAAGGTGATGGATGACACTGAGGGTGAAATTGCAGAAGGCATGTCACGAAATCTTAAAATATGAGAAGCACAGCTTGTCTTCCAGTCTGGCAATTGGGGAATGAAAACTCTGCCTGTATCCAGACCTTGCCCTCACCTCCACTCACAGAGCTCCTGACTGATTGAAGGTAACATTGGAAACTTCTCCCTTCTATCCTTCCCCACCCCCCCACCCCAAAGATGGACACATCCCACCCTCCCGGCAACATTTACTGTCAAGGAAATGGAAGATGTGGGTCCAAAGGTGTTAAGAATGCAGGAGTGCCTCAGAGAAAGACAGCAGTGCATAGAGAAATTCAAAGAGAGGTTGGAATTAGAATGAGGAATGCAAGTTGAAAGGGTAAACCACAGATAGAGAACCATGTTCAGCAGGGTGATTAATTCAGCATTTAGTAATTTTTTTAAAGGAACCAACGTGGATCAAGATCAACAATGGTGAAAGTGTGAACACTAATTAAATCATCACTGTGCTGATTGTTCATACACTTCTTGACCCTGTTCCGTTCGATGACGTGGCTGCTTTGAAGCCCAGATTAGTGGTGAATATTCAGGAAACCAGTTTACCCACCTATTCCAAAGCTGATTTATTTGGTACTTGCCTTTCAGAATGCATTGGCTGTAATAAAATGTTTTTCCTGGAACCTTGACTAAAGCACTTTTCACTAAACACCAGAGGTGGAGTCATGATTAATCATTGCTGGAGAAATCATCACTCCTTGATTTATCACAGTTTAGTTGTAACTTAAATTCCCACACTGTTTCCAATATTTATCACATCTCTATTTCATTCTGATGGTAGCTGGCAGCACCTTGAGCATCAGTAGCCAGAAAAAACAAAATTCTTGCAGCAAACACAGTTTCAGCGCCCTAAGGAATATAGTAATGAATGTTCTTATGCATGGGATTAGCTGTACAGTTCATTGATTTACTACTGTCCTCTCGGAAGCTCAAGTCCTTGTATACTGAAGCCAAACACTTGGGACTACCTTTTTGTTAAAAAAAAAAGTTTGCTGACACTTGTCTCTTTATATTTCTTGATATGAGTCATTTGGCGCTGCATTTGGGAGCTGGCTGACCTAGGTGGTGAATAATGCCATGTCTGTACCGATTACATCATATGGTCAGCTAAGGTAGGACTTGCAGGGTGCAGGGAGGACAGGTTCGCTTGATATTGTATCAGGTGAGTCGATAGTTATCCTTGTCCCTCCACACTGACAGATCACTTGCTCCTGGAAGGGCGAGGAAGGCTCCGTTGTCACAAGGGTTTAAAGAGGCAACCACTTTTATTGAGTCATCAGGGGCCTAGTGAAGATGCACCTTTACTTTGTACAAGATACAGTCAAGACAATATGTGACCTTTGTTACCAGTTAGCCATCTAAAAACTGGCCCTGTTTAACACTTGCATTACAGTCCAAAAAATATAGTGCAATAAAGTCCAGACAGAACCAAATCATGACTGTTCTCTTTTTGTTAATATGGTGGAATCTCCAGTGGAATTTTCTGGTACTTTTCTGACTTAAGCGCATGAAGGACTAAATGTGCCACCATATGGGAAGAAAGAAATGGCTCATCCCTTGGTTTATAATTGAAGAGAGAGTACACTATGGAAAAAAGCCACTGCATCTTGTTCCATTCTCTGATTCTTTCCCCTTATTCCTGAATCTTTATTTCTCTTCCAAATATTTTTCCAATTCCTTTTTGAAAGTTACCAATAAATTCATATTTATCATCCTGTTATTCCAAATCCTAACTATTCATTCCATTAGCAAAATGTTATTCCTTCCATTGCATCTGATTCATTCCCCATTCACCTTGAATTCATGCCCTTTCATTGTCAACTCTGAAGCTGTTATAAACAGTCCTTCATTATTCTATCTAAATCTCTTATGATTTTAAATACCTCTATCTCATTTCCTCACCACCTTCTAAGAGCAACCCCAGCTTCTCCAGTTTGTAACTTTAATCCCAATCTAGTCACTTTCCTTTGTTCCCCCTCCAAAGCCTTCATATTCTTCTTAAGAGCGGTGGCCAGAATTGAACAAAAGCTCTGGTTGAAGCCAAACTAGTGCTTTACATAGCCACAATATTCTGCTTTGTGACTACAATAAATCTGAAATAAAAACAGGAAATACTGGGAACATTCAGTGATCAGGCAAGGTCTCTAGAGAAACAAAGTTAGCTGCCTAGTAATTCCTTTGCACAACTCCAAAGAAAAAGTGTTCTGCAGATGAAAATTGGCTTAACTGAGAATAGAACAACATTGTATTAATTTCAGGGATCATGGCGCCTGCATGGGAAACTTGACTCCTAATTATTTTGTGGGATTTTAATTTGTTTTCTTTATTCATTGTTTGGAATTAGGTGTTGGTTGCAAGACCAGTATTTATCGCCCATCCCCAATTTGCCTTTTAACTGACTGGTTGCTGTGCCATTTCAGGGGATGTTTATGAGTTATCCACAATGGTTGGTCTGGAGTTCCACATTAGCCTGACTGGCTAAGGATGCTCTGAAGGACATTAGTGAAGCAGAGATCTTTTGTGTAGGGTTAGCATAACTGAAGCATTTGAGAGGACGGACCTTTCACCTAATATTGGCAAGAGAAGGTCCTCTGTCAGCCTTGCCACTACTTCATACTGTCCTCCAACAATGAAGGTTCAAGGCAAGGCTCTGGAAAATATGGACCACTGCGCATCTCAGAAGCCTTACTGAAGACGAACCATGATGATTAAAATCACCATCACCATAAAAGTACCAGCACAGTTTTTGGTTCTTTGAGGAAATTGATGTTTGAAGATTAAAACCTCAAACCTACACAAGAGTCATAGTCAAAGTTGAGTTTATTGTCATATGCACAAGTACATGTATGCACAGATGCAATGAAAATCTTACTTGCAGCAGTTTTACAGGCACACAGCATCATCTAAGTAGCATTCATGGGAATAACATAAATTAAAAATTATGCACAATTTTTACAAGAAAGTAACACAATTAGAAGAAAAAAAAAAGTCCATTTTAGCGCAAAGTGACCAGAGCGGTCATACTTTTGATAAACTTTAGTAGTGGTTAGAATGTTACCACTTGGTTCAACAACCGAATGGTTGAAGGGAAGTAGCTGTTCTTGAACTTGGTGGTGTGGGACTTCAGGCTTCTGTACCTCCTGCCCATTGGTAGCTGCAAGAAGATGGAATGGCCCGGATGGTGGGGATCTTTGATGATGGATGTTGATGATAGTCCACTGAGCAGCAATGATCCCTGATCCCTGATCCCCCATGTGCTTCTAAGACCTGGATTAACCACAGCAGGCTCTCAGTTGAAAGATACCACCGATGCAGGCTCTGCAAAATCATCCAAATCCACTGGAAGGAGAAGGGAACAAACATCAGTGACGTCGCCAAAGTCAACACCACCACCAATGAGATCCTTGTTATACTCAGTCAGTGCTGATGGATAGGCCATGTCATTCACATGCCCAATACCAGATTCCCAAAATAGTTAGACCAATAAACAGTCTGCTGGAGGAATTCAGCAGGTCGATTAAGATCTGTGAATGTTGATAATTCCTTTCCTCCCACAGATGCTGCCCGACCCGCTGAGTTCCTCCAGCAGATTGTGTGTTGCTCTAGATTCCAGCATCTGCAGTCTCTTGTGTCCCAAAATAGTTACTTTATTCCACTCCCCATCCCAGGAACAGATGATAAGGTGGACGGAAGAAAACCTTCAAGGATGTGCACAGAGCCTCTTTGAAGTTGCAACAAGCCCACTGCCTCCTGGGGATCTCTGGCCTATGACAGCTCAAAGTGGAGATGGAGCATTTGGGATGGTATTGAGAGCCTTGAGTCTACACATCAGGAGCAGACAGAAGCCCAACGTAAAGGGCAAAAGGAACGCATCACCTCACAAACAATGCACCTGCCTGCTCCATCAGTGGAAGAGACTGTGATTCTCACCTTGGCCTCATCAGTCATCCAAAACCTATACAATTGGAGTGAGTATAAGTCTTCATACTGAGAGACTGTCTATGAAGAAGCATAACTGTCAGGCTATTTTCCTCTCATGCCTCGATTTGTAAAGCCCCAAATTCCATTAATTGTTTTGATAAAACTGATTTGTGTGTGGCCCTTTGTCAGGGCAGTGTGATTTGGTTGTGGAGGAAGAGATAGCACCATGAGAATGCAACACAAATGCACTTCATTGCTGCTTCACAAGTGGTAATGATGGCTTGGGAGGACATGGTATGGAACCAACCTTCACATATGCGTCAGCCTTCAAAGATGGGTTTGACTATAGTAAAGCTGAAGGAGTTGGCACAGAAAGGTGAACGTCCAGAAGTCTGTCTGCTGTAGGCAAGCACAGAACCAATATTTGTAGAAATCAGAGTTGAGAGGTTGCCAGTGCCCCACTGAAGTACTTACTTGATACAAAATCTGGTTTGCAGCCACATCCTGGAGGGCAGTATTTAAACACCGGAGGTATTTAACACCACAGCAGAACAGACTTTTCATTCTTGAACTTCCTGTTATGAAATGGAGCACCTCAACCATGTGGTCAACTGAAGATTTAATGTTGGATCCTTGTATTTGATCTAAAACTGAGCCAGGAATCTAAACATTTTTTTCAACCATTGTTTATCTAACATTGAAAAAGTAGCAGTCAGACCAGTTTATTTTTCTACCTGGAGTTAAACTTCCCCAAGATATTTTGGTCCAAGTCTGCGCACGTTGCACTTTGCATTCCTACTGGAAAGGCCAAAGGAGCTTATCCATGCTTTGAAACATCTGTTCAACCCAGTTTTGCTTTGTTAACCACGCAGTTGCAAGGCATTCTTACCCACTGTTGCTTGGAAAGTGTCCAAGCTATTGTGTGGTGACTTTCGCAATATCCTCTCCCCTTTTCTACTTTCTTGACCAACAAAAGGAAATGCTTGTGGAGGTGAACTTTACTCCATGAATAAAATCACCACATCTGTGTTAATGAACAAGTCTGGGGTTATCTCGTGATCCAGAAGCAGTGGGTGCTCATGCTTTCTGCAGGTATAGCCAGCAAGGACAGGCCAGGTTTAAAATGTCATCTCTCCAACCAAGGAGAGGTTTCATATGAATTATCTCATCTGAGTCGTTCTGCCTCTAAATGGGATAAAACAATGAATAGCAGCTTCAAATAGGAAATGGGCTCATGATGCGCAGTAGTGATGAGAACACTAGACACGCAACCACCAAAGGCAGTGTAGTATCTTTATAGATGTACCAACTAAGATATTTCTATTTGCAGAGGCCTCTAAAGTATTTCTAAGCAATTCTCTTAGATGAACACAGAAAATGACTTACAAAACACTGATGCCTTTATTTTCTGCAGATGTATGCTTGATTTTAGGCATTCTTTGACAGCGCAAAGTACTTCTTGGTCAGGCATATCATAAGTCATGCAGGATACTGCTCCATCCAATTGATTCTAAATAATATTCCCAAGATTCTTCAATATTGTAGTCAAAGAGAACATTTCCTTTCAGAGCACTCATAGGTACACTGGATACAATGGATCTCCTTGTTGTTGAGTTGTTTGCACTCTTGCCACTGAATTCATAGGTCATGAGTGTAGTTCCCAGTCCAAAGACTGTACATGCTCCAGTGCAATACAGAAGGGTTGCTGCACTGTCAAAGGCGCCTTTGTTTTGGGTGGGATATTAATCTGAGTTCCCGTCTGCTCTTTCAGTTGAACTTAAAAGATCACAAACAGGAGAGTTGTCCCTGGTATCTTGGCCCATATTTGTTGCTCAATGAACATCACTGAAAATAGAATATAAGGTTTGTGGGAGGTTACTATGCATAAATTGGATACTCAGTCTCCAACATTGCAACACTTCAAAAGTAAAGGGGCTTTGAGACAATCTGCAATCAGGAAAACACTGTGTAAATACAAGTCTGTCATATGGTCTCTTCAGTGAATTTATTTGTCACTTTGTGGTCAGTTTTTTACTGAAGACTATGAGACCTAGAAAGCTAGGTTGAGAATATCTAAACCAAATCTTGTGGTATTAATGGGAGGTGACTTTAAGACCATTTAATATGGGTTGGATATGAACCTTATACAGCATTATACTGTTTTGCTTTCAGAACAATACTAAAATGTTCTCTCAAAATAACAGTGAAGAAATCCAAACAAAGTTGTATGCTTGGTTCACTAATGTTAGCCAGTCACCACGAGTATTTGTACACTTTGGTTATAGAGAGTGAGTCAAGTGACTGTCTGTTGACTGCATTGGTTAATGTTTATTTTTGGAGTTAACTGTGCTGGTTTATGTTGGCCAAGGCTTTGGTTGAACCTTTGTGGATTGAAGAATGTGAGATATTTGTACTTTTAGTATGAAAGGCTTATGAAGGAAAGCATGTTAACCATGTTTATGTTGACAGACTGGCTCATAAATACTGTGGTTGGATCGTAAAAATATTGCATATTGATAGGAGCTGGCACCATGAATCTCTTCGCATTCCAGCTTGACTGAATGCTGAATTGAGGAATACCATGTGGGAGGTTTTCCCCACTCGTTAATGTTATTTGCTAATTTCATGCCTTCTCTTCCGCCTCCAAACATTTTAATTCCTCATGGTTTATAAAGTGGAAACATCCTCTGTTAACCCAATAGCCATGATTAACATGAGTATGAAAGACCACTTTAACGTTTGCTCTGCAATTCCCTGGTTCACTCTTTCACCTCTACCAATCACTCCACTTCTCACAGAACTTTCTATGCAACTGAGGGTGAATCAACATCTGCCATTTTATCCCTTTTTCATCATCCAGGGCCCTAAACATCCTTTCCTGGTGAAGCAGCAGTTCACTTGCACTTTTCTTCAACTTAGTATGTTGCATTCAGTGTGTACGATACGGTCTCTTCTGCACTGGAGAAACCAATTGCAGATCAATTGACTGCTTTGCAGAGTACTTCAGTTCAGTCCACAAGGTTGACCCTGAGCTTCAAGTTGTCTGCCACTTTAATTCTCCATCTCATTCCCTCTCTTGATCTATCTTCCAAGCCATCCTACACTGCTCCAGTAATGCCCAATGTAAGCCTAAGGAGCACTTCTTATTTCATCTGAGTGCATTACAGTCTTCAAATCTAACAATTCCAGAAAATTTGTGGCTTAACTTCCATATTTCAACTTGTTTCCTCATTTCTCTTCTGCCTGTAATCGCCTATTTTTAAAGAAATTGTTACCTTGATAACTCCACACCTATTACAGACATTGCCTCACAATTGTCACTCCACCCATCTGCTTTTTGCAACGTTAAATGTGGTTCCTTTCTCACTTTTCCGGTTTTGACAAAGGACGATTGATCTGACACAGTAACTCTGCCTCCCTCTCCACTGATGTTGCTTGACCCACTAAGTGCTTCCAACATTTACTGTTTCAGGTTTCCAACATCTGCTATTTTTTTGCTTCATTAAGCATTACTGGCAGTGTTGCTGTCAGGAACCTCACTTGAGCCTCTGCTCTCCCCACTGCTGTGAGCTGTTTTCTGGGAACCTGGTTGTGATTCCCTGGTCTGCCCAACATCAGCCCATGCAGGCAGCCTCTGTACATTGCCTTGATGGCTCACTGCACACCAAACCTTGCGGTGATGAGATCGCCATTCCCTTGCTGTGGGAGTATCAGCAAAGGGTGTAGGTTCATGCCAGGTTCCTGGTACAGCAGCATACAGCCTGAGCAGATGTCTTTTTATAAAGTTCAGAGGCATATGTACCTGACTCCAGGACCAAGCTCGCTATAACAAATCAGTGCTCTGCAGGGTAACACTGAAGAGGGCTACCAATGTAATTCATTACTGTTTGAGGTGCAGAGACTTCGACCCTTTCCCTTATCATTCCACACTGCATTTTTTCATAAATGGAGGGATTTGCAAGAATTACCTGGAAAGTGGACCCCTCAATGACCAACTTTATATTTAAACTATGCTTAAAAAGTGTTTTACACATGTTTTGAAGTGTTTGTACCCAGTTCTGGCAGAAGTCCCATGCAATGGGGAATTGGACAGGGCATTTCCTTTCACAGTTCAACGTAGTGCTGGTGTCACTTACCCACTGTATTTCTTGCAGGTCCTAAGCCTATCAAGTGCACAGCACCATTGACTACTTATTGACTGAAATTGGATCAAAGTTCAACAAGGAATACATTACATTGAAAGTGAAACGTGTGGTTTAGTGAATCTCTGCTGGGACATTGTTTTCATATTTTATTAATCCTGCCCCTGCCACCACCAGTCATTTCAATGGATTATAAATCTCTTTGTCAGGAGTCATGAGCACTGATATTTTTGGTCCATAGTTGCCTAGAGCTACGTCCCAATGCTGCATCTGTCCACAGTGCTTGGGACTGCCAATAACAGAGTGAAGTTTACCCTCTCCATGAGTCAGGTGTGGCCGCCAAGGAGGAATTTCTTCAACCATGCCTCCCAGAAGGCAGCAGGGCAGATTGTTGCATCTGCCATCTATTACCATGCAAATCAACATTCAGTGCTTCTTAAAGGGTGAAAACCACAATAAGATTCCTTAAAGCAAGGATGCCCGATTTCTAGATTTCTTTTTGGTGACCCCTCCTCCTTCACCACCACCCCCCCCCCCCAGTTTAGTTATGGCAAACACAGAGCCCAGTTAGCACCCCAAAAATCTAATTTCTAGACAAATGTACATCCATGCACTCTAATCCCTCATTCCTCTGCCAAAGGAAGGGATTGTCCTTCATGCCTGGACACTACCCCAGAGAGGAATAGACACTGCCTCCTACTGGAGAAAAGCAGCATTTCTCTGATGGAATAAAATGGGTTATCCCACCCTACAGCAACTCTGCCACTTATTGGTTCATATCGTTGCTTTCCCTGTAGCCCAAGCTGTTTAGACAGCTGCAAACGTTGATTTGCTCTGCTGCGTAATGTGCTATTAACCAACCAAAGGGGCACTTTATTGAGAATGAAAGTAAAGGCCTTCTTAACATAAGGCTAATTTGCATATTTTGCCTTCAGAGTCAGAAAGCTGACAAATTGATTCTTTGGGGATATTGAATGTGCATTATATTTATTCAAATGAACCCTTTTGGGATACTAAATACGCATTACATGTCATTTTCTAACCCTTGAGGCCTAATTAAGTTGAGCATACGATGCATTACTTCATAATTTTAGAATAACTGGCTTTAAAAGTTTGTCACTCCAGCTTAGGGGTAACACAAATGGCAAATAAGATAGCTTTAGTGTAATATTTAACAGGTCTGTCACTACCAATTGCTTTTGTAGTTGCATTTTATCAGTAGAGAAAATGCACTTGTGATAAGAACTTAATATATGTAGTCAGAATATTACCAATGTTTGCCATTTGCAAATCTGTCACCACTCAATACTGACATTGCCCATACATGATTCAGTTGATTCTTTTTCTTTTATCTCTGGAGGAACACATTCTCTGGTCCTGAAAGTTTCAAGAATTTTCCCCAAGTTCTCCAACTTCAAGTTCCTAGTCCATGTTTTTGAACAAGAAATTCATGCAGAAAGTTCTGGGAATACAAATGTAACTTTCAAGCTGCAGCCTACTTTATTGAATCAGTGACTGGAGAATTAATCCTAAAATTAGCAAAATGATCTGCAAAGCAAATATCAGAACACAACCCACGTGTGACCAGTTCTTGGAGATTTGGTCAACTTTTGCAAAGCAAAGAGCATTAAGGTGTAATAAGAAAAATTGTAATTCAAAGAGAGAACACCCAAGGCAATTTTACTAACTGTGGTATTGTTCTGCCTGGTAACAATGTCAGCTATTAAGAAATTCCTTCAATGGGAATGCAGAGCTCAGAGCAGCTCATGAGGTTCCTACAACTTGGAGTTTATGTGAATGCATTCCTCATGTGGAAGGTTGTGTGAGTGATGCCACCCCCAAACTTTTTCCTCACCCATATTTTGAAACGACAATTTTCAGGAAGTTGTGAGATGTGTCACCAAATTTCACAGGTCCACTGATAGACATAACTTTATTACTTTTCAGTTTTTCCATTGTCTGTTGATATTTTACAATGTTTTTTTAAAATCTCTTCCCCCTTTATTAAGGGTATTAACCCTCTTCTGGGTATGATTCCACAGATTATAAATTTAGACTTGATGTAGATCAAGTCCTGTATGGTTTAATTACTCCCTGCCTGAGAGCTGTTGAACTGTTAGGTGAAGTGCCACTTGGTATTAAACAATATTCCTACTGAAGTGATGAATATTCATCCCAATACTGTCTTAAATTTAGCATAGACCAAACATTTGCAATGTTGATTTAAACATTGCTAGTATGCAAGTATGTTGCCAGATTGCTCAGTCAGATAATCTGCAGAGGAAATACGAAAGTAAAATAAACTTGTAAAATAAAGGTTAGATCAAAGACTGTTCTTTGTTGCTGTTTTGTTTCAGGACTACATGCTTGCAAATTTCACTGGCTGATCCTATGACAAGGATTGGCCAATGATATTTACAACCATGCAAACCCAGAGGGCTGCCTCTGTGTGCAGTTTAGTGCTGTCTGCTTGACACATTCCAACCGAATGCCTGTGAGCACCCAATTTTGTCAGCATGGACTGCAGGCTATTCGTCTTGAGGACTTGGCTGTTGACGTCATGTTTGTCCCAAGTAACAAGGATTTTTCTGTGATCGTGAAGGTGGAAGCTGTTCAGCCCCTGCACTGGCTTTGAGCATGTGACCCAACTTTCATATCCATCATGTGTGAAAGGCCCAAGCTTGAATAGGTGGTTAGCTTGTTGCTCCGGACATGTGCAGTTAACTTCCCAAAGGTAAGTGGGGATTTTCTGATGTGCTTGTCATTGCCCAGTTTTACTGTGTTGGCAGCATTTTGATGTAGGTGTTCAGAGAAGGACGAGCATGTTGCTAGAGGACACCCTTCTTTTTTGCTTCATGTCCTTCAGCTCAGCGAATCAGAGGTCGATTGCTCTTTTCAACCCTAGGAACACTGACCAATGAGAGAGAAGCAGAGGAGAGAGAATGCATTTTTGTTACATTTTCCCTGAGAACAAAGACTTGTTTCATAGATTCAACCAATCATTTTAATTTTTCTTTAGTTATTTTTTACATTTTGATCACTACATGGCTTTCAAATACCATAAAAGTGGGTTGCAAACCAAAATAGGTCATACCCGCATGTGCATACATTCATTCATCAGATTTCTATTGTAAAGAGTTAATTGAAAAGATGCATCTTATATTTTTTTCTTTCTGTTCTCTCTACAGTTACTGACTTCAGTGTCAGTGCACTAACAACAAATGACACCCGAGAAGCAAGAGGACCGAATGTCCCCAAGATATCAGGGTTAGAACGAAGTCAGGAGAAAAGCCAGGAAGGTTCCAAAGACCAGCTGCTCGTGCTTGCCGTGGCTAAGGAGCCTGCTCCCCAGGCTCAGAACCCACCTCAACCCCAGTCCCTGTCCCTGTCCCAAACCCAGTCCCAATCCCAAACCCAAACCCAATCCCAATCCCAAATAAAACTGTGCTCTCCACTTCCTGTGCAGAACCAGCTTACACAGATTCCACCCCTTTCACAGCCAAAGGCTCCACCACCATCCCAGGCTCAAGCCCAAACCCAGTCGCAGCCCCTCCCTCCGTCCCAGCCCCTCCTTCCGTCCCAGCCCCTCCTTCCGTCCCAGCCTCTCCTTCCATCCCAATCTGTACCTGTCCCTCAAACCCAACCCCAGGCCCAACCACAACCCCAATCCATATCTCAGCCCCCAAATCAAGTCCAGGCTCAAACACCCCAGCACCAGCCTCAAACTCCCCAGCATCAGCCTCACCCTCAGCCACCATCTCCTGCTCAGCCAGTTCTTCAAACTCAGCTTCCATCTCGGCCAACATCTCGTAGCCTCCCACAATCTCTCTCTGTCTACAGCAGCAGTCTAAGCCTGAATAGCATAAGGTAAAAACTTGAAATTGTTTTTAACACTTTGTATGTGCTCTGAAGATACTGAAATTCCCTTGAAAAGCTGTAACAACCAAATGTACTGATTTCCAACTTCAACTCACTTTATACTCAGTTTAGTTGAAATGAATGAATGAATTCAGCAGTATGTGCTGTGTGAATATTCCAGTGTGAGGTAATCACATTTGATATGATCGTACATGTTGCACAAGTGAGGAAAATGTTACTTCAAATATAAATTCTGTACAATATAAAAATATTGACATGAACAGTGATGAAAACAGCAAGCTGTCTTAAAAACGGGCAGCGGTAACCAGGACTACTGCATATTGGATACCAAATGCATAATTTGTCGTACTCGATGAATACTTCCCCAGTCTTCTCAAATGAGACAATGCTGTCATTATATTAAAGAGAAGTGTGAAATATTGGAAGGAAAATAAATAGAGAAGTAATATTTGAAAGGTGCTTTTGAAAATAAATAAACCATCAGTCTTGCATGAAACACACCCCAGATTGCTTAAAAAAATAAGGAAGGAAATATCAGAGGCTCTGACCATCATCTTTCAGTCCTGTCCAGCTACAAGCAAGGTACTGAGCAGAAATACTCAGCAGGTCAGGCAGCATCTGTGGAGGGAGAAACAGAGGTAATGTTTCAGGATGGCGACATTTCACCAGAACCTTTCATCAATACAGCTGTTCAACAGAACAGGTTGTTATTTGACTTGTGGAGCTTTGTGAGACTCCATGCTAGGTCCCTTACTTTGAACTTATTCTTAAATGTAGTGGATTTATCCTTAAATTCATGGATGATAGAAAATTTGGCCAGACTAGAAGTTTGTTCAACCATTTCCTCCGCAAAAATGGTGCTGTGCTTAAAGCAAGTTAACCCGAAGTCTAGCAACTTTGCCACATTTTGGTGTGCCTTTTATTCATCAATTTATTGTCTGGTGGGATTTTCATTCTCCCAAGCACTTCCTCTTCCGGTGTAAAACTCCAGAGAAACATGCAAAATTCACTGGTCTGAAAAATAACTTCTCTTATTTACTCAGACAATAGCCAAGTTTTACAGGCCCCATTTCCCTGAACCTGCTATTTAAAGAGGCAGCACTCAAAATTATATTTTTTTGTAAACCAAGATCCCTATCTTCTTTGACCTCAAGTACAACTTCACACATGTGCCTTGACTGTTTTGCCTAAGGAGGTAAAGACAACAGTGGTGATCATCTCCAAGCCTCAGGTTCATTCCAGATTTCTGCTGCTTGTTTCTACCACAACTCATTGCCACATTGGGAAGGTCATCCATACTTCATCTACTTTTCCTTAAGCCCATGGGTGCAGATGCAGTGACACAGACACTTACCTGCTACACAGGCTTCCCCAAAGTGCAGGTATTCAGATACAGTATTGATGTCCTTACTGACTTCTTCCTGGCAACTTCCTGCCTGGAGTGTCTCTGTGGCCTTAGTCAAAAAGAACATGATTTTGTACACTTTTTTACTAGCCTGTCCAAATCTCTGTGAATCCCTTCCCTCAATACAGTATCCGTTCATTAAGTGGCATCACTTCCAGTAACTGGAAGAGTTGCTCGAACGGCAAAGATGCTGGAGGAATGCAGCGGGTCAGGCAGCATCCATGGAAGGGAATGGATTGTCGATGTTTTGGGTCAAGACCCCACTGAGCTCCTCCAGAACCTTGTGTGTTGCTCCTTATTCCAGAATCTGCAGTCTCTTGTGTCTCCAAGTGCTACTTGGATTTTGTCATGACCCTTTAAGAGCTGGCTTCAGAGATCATAGCTGCTCTGCTGCGGGCTGAGAGCTGCGAGAACTTTCAACACATCAGTAGGGAGGGTCATTGTAGGAAACAACAAATCCAGTGTCAATGTAGCACTGCATGGGGAAACCTGACAACACTGCTCTATGAATTTCATAATTGGCTTTCTTGCTCCGCATGCAACTTTAAAAGACAGCATTAGAATGACACTACACTATTTAATGCCTCTTAATTTTCTAGTCTGGTGCCAACCCAACATTACCACTACTGTTTGGAGCCTGTATACATCTCCCACTATTGTTTTCTTCCCCTTAGTATTACTTTGGTCTACCCAAAGTGACTCCAAGTCACCCAAGCTCATACGCTTCCTCACTGCTGAATTACTCTCTTTAACCAACAACACTATCCAACTTCCCTTTCCTGTAGTCTGACATTCCTAAATATTGGATACCCCTGGATATTCAGTTCTCATTCTTGGTTCCCCTGTAGCCATGTCCATGTAATCTCGACTATATCATACCCATTTGCATTTATTTGCATGATTAATCTATTTGCATTATTGCAAATGCTCTCTGCATTATGACACACAGTATTTACACTTGACTTTCTGAAGTCTTTAATCTTCTTAACATTATTTTGCACAGTGGCCTTCTTTGTTTTTGCCCTTGTTTTCTCCATCTTCCATTTTTTGCCTTCCTGTCCTTTGTTTCTATCCTTTCCCTTTCTTCTGTCTCCCTGTACAGGATCCCATTCCCCTGCCATTTTTGCTTGAACTGTCACCAACAGCGCGAGCAAACGTTCTCCTGGTCCTGGTCCTCCCTGTTCTATGATCTCTGATGCCAGTAGGAAAGACGGGAAAGATGATTAAGGAGATAGACTCTTATGTGGCCAAAAGTAGGGCGCTACATAGTTCTGATTATCACATTACAGGAAAGATGTAATTGTACTTGACATGTAGTCAGGAGACATGATGATGTGGCAAGGGCTTGAGAATTATAGCAATGAAGAAAAATTGGTTGGGCTGGAATCGTTTCCTTTGTAAAGTAGGTGGCTTGAAGAGCGACTTTATTGAGGTGTATGACAAGATGAAGGATCCATATCCCTTGGAAGTCAACAACCAGGGGTATTGATGTAAATTAATTAGTGGATGTGTCAGACGGGAAGTGGGGAGAACTCTTTTCACCCAAAGGTTGTTAGTCCTTGGAATATAAACAATAGCACTAGCAGAATATTTCATTGAATTTAAAGAATACTTGGATGTGGACTTTAAAGTGCCATAATCTGCAAGCCTTTTCTGGCTAGAATGAATACAGTGGGGCAAAAGGCCTCAAAAGAAATAATTTGCTCTATATGTGCCATTTTGCCACCTTAAGTATAATTAATAATTGGACTTTACTGCTTGTTGAAACTAAGCTCGATGGGCGATACTTGAACAACTTGACTCCCCAATTCTGTCCTCTTGAATCTCTGGAGTTTCATTTCAAGACAGCAGCCTCCATATGTGGCCAGCTGCTTTTGGCTAGTAGTGAAAGACATCATAACCAAGCCTGATCCAAACACCCACATACTTTTTAGCAGGTCTCACTGATAGCAATCAGGAGTGGGAAATCTGGCTGAAGAAGGCAGTGTGGATTTGACCTTGGCGTCCTCTTGAACCTCCATTTGGTTACCATTTTCTTCAGGCTATATTCACAACTCCCCTTGAAGTGCAACACTGTACTAATGAATTTACTTCTGATTTAAAGAATTATTTAACAATGCATGAATGTGTGTTGGGGGAGAAGAGTCTCATTCGTTACTCGCACGTGACAGGGATTAAAAAGTTGCAGGATCAAGAAATCATAAATGTGAATACCAATGTTACTCGTGCCAATGTTGAGTGGAAATTGTCCATGATGCTTGTTTATGGATGTGATTTGTGCTCTTTGTTTCTCTCCCTCTGTTTTCTCAGCAGCAGCAGAAGCAGCACTCCAGTCAAGCCGCAGGCCCCTCCAGCGCACATCTCCCACCATCCTTCTACTCCAAGCTTTTCCTTGCCTCTGGGGGCCCACAATACTTCACATACCTTCACACCTAGTCTGCAGCCTGCAAACCATTCACATCATCCCACCATGTTTGCCCCACACACAGCTCTGCCACCACCTCCTCCACTGACATCAAGTGCACTTCAGGTTCCAGGACATCCTGCTGGAGCCGGGTATTCTGGTGAGTGACATTCTGCCTAGTGGTCACAGTTCAACAATGCTGATGTTTTGCAACCTGGAACATTAGTCCCGATTTCTCTCCCTTTTTCATTCAAATTCCATTTGTGTCATTACAATCTGTAAACTCCCAAACAAACAAACTGAGAAGTAAAAAACTATTGTCTAAGTATTGGGTAGTTCAAGAATAGATACAGTGCAGTCTTACCCTTAGTATATAAATTCACCACATTTTAAGAACACAAGTTGTATGTTTTTCTGAGTCAGCGGCAGCCTTTAAGAATTTGTTACCTTTCCATGACTGATTACTTAATTTTGAAATGCAATTGGTACGAATTAGTTGATCTGTCAGTCAAAATGTGGAAACTTTGAAATGTTTCTAAAGCTTATTACTAATGAAAGTTGTAACACGTGTATGTCCGTTCCAATAATAGATGATCTTGAATTGGCTGTTGGAGGATGAGGAATATTTCACTCATTTGGTACTACATCCTGAGGTTTATGAAGGTTGATACTTGTACAGAGTTGTCCAAAGGTTGTATGTTTAAATGCAATCAAATGCAGCCTTCCAGAAGCAAGCATTTTGTTGCTGCCATGCTAAGCAGTCCACTTGAATCTTTCCTCTTACTTGCAGGGAGTATTGTGCTCCAATTTAGTGCTGGCAAAGTCCAGCTTGAAACATGAATGCAGATCCATTGCCTGACTTCCACACCTTCCACACCTATGTTAAACACAGGATATATCTTGCTAGGTGAAGATCAGTACGTCGAGGTAATGTGCCATTGGTTATTTCAGCAGTACAAATTGGAAGAATTCCTTTGTGGCAAATCAGACTGTGCTGTCATGAATAATCAGGTATACATGACATGGCAAGGGGCACTTCCTTGTGTTCTGCAATGGTTGCCTTGCATCTGAGACAAACCTTCTGCAGCTGCTTTAATTGTCGGTGCCAGGGAACCAAAAGTTGGTTCTTAGGATACCTTTCGAGTTTCATGGGTGCCACTGACAGTGGCAGTTGCTCGGAGCTGGTGCTGTCAGTTGGGAAATCAAGAGAGGTTAGGGTTTGAAGGATTGTTTGAAATAGCTGTTTAGGAGAGAGAGGACAGCAAATAAGGTAAAGCTTACACACAGGAAGGGTAGCTGGATGGTGAGCAATTCAGTGGGAATGGATTGAAGGGAATGGGAGACTGATGTTGTAAACCAGATATGCTCAGAAAGAGCATAAAGGGAAAACTTAAGGAGACAGCTTGCCACCTGGGGTTCTGGGGAGGCTGGAGTGGTTGTTTGTTTCGATGGACGCGGAACACAGAAAAGGGAGGAGCCAGCTGACATTTTGCTCTCTGCTCACAACTGAGAAGCCTGTGAGTTCCATGTATGTGCTTTTTGGAGGTGAGAGTGAAGGGGACAGGGCAGAGGAGTTCAGGAGGCAATTTGTGGCCAAGAGAAGCATGGCATGATGTGGTCTCCAGGACGGTCCTGAGTGTTGATAGTTTTGGTAAAGAAGGGTGACATCTGATAGTGATTGATGTGATGCTGCCAAAACTGCATAGAAGACTTAGTTTTTATCCAAGCTAGTAATTTGTGATCATACTAGACTTGTAGCTGTAAGTTGGAGATTTGGACTATGCCAGGAAAAATAGAGAAAAAGATGTGATGTTTTAACACCATAAATTGTTAGGTCCTTGTCGGAGGAATACTAAAGTACTCTTCCTATTGAAATAGTGGTTTAAGTTAACTTTCTGTAAAAGACCTCTGTGCTGTGCATTCGATATAATGAGCTCTGATTGGTAATATCAGGTGTCCAGGTCTAACTTTGAGGAAACACATGATCTGTTTATCTCTGCAACAGTTTCAGTCAGGATTGAAATACAATGTCAGTTGTGAGAAATAACTTAGTGTGTTTCTTTTGACCATTTGGGAGTTTTCAGCTTGGTGACAGTTCCTCAGGATCTAGGACCACCTTGCATTTTTCAGATAATCCGCTATTTTTCTGACTGGTAGCTTTAATTTCATCCCCAGCAAAAATGACCTCTTCTGCCAAGCGACAGATTTGTCATTCTTTAGTTTAAACTAAATGTCTTCCAATGTACCCAAACTAACAGACACTGAAGAGAATTCAATGTCAGTTGTATGCAAAGGTGTTAATACATATATTGATGCTACATAATTCTGAGGGGAGATCAGCGGTTTGTTTTACCTTAATGTAAACAACTACGCTGTTCGTTCATAACAGTGTCAGCTGAGAATGCTGGCTTTTCACTCTCCGTGTGAGTGAAGCAGTAACCAAGCTTTGAAAGAAATATCTTCATATCAATTAACTGCATCTATATCTGAAGTTTCACTCAAAGCTCAGAACCAACAATTTGGGAGCTGGAGTTTCCCTGAGTATTCCATAAATTAGATTGAGATAACATCACCATCTGCATGTAGCTTGTCGGATTGATGTCCTGATCTTATTTGGTGACTAAAAATGCATCATGTTCTCAGCGGGTTAGACGAGGCCCTGCAGGACACTTTGCTGCTTTGACTGGGTGTAATTTACTGAGTGTGTTGCCTGGCCACCAAAGTTCATCATGTTTCCTTTTGCAGAGATTTACAATAGGATGACCAGCAGCACTTGGAGAATGATATTAATTCCTGAGTATTCAGTCTTATGCCCTCTGCTCTGCAGTTGCCAGAATGGATGGCATTTTTACTGCAGCAGTAACACACACAGCATTTCAGTTGACCAGGCTGAACTGCTTTCGTTATGTTGTGAAGTAGTTTCTTCCAATGTTCATTGGAATCATGGATATCTATTGATTGGTTTTCACAATTAGTTCAAGTGCTTTGACCAGCTCTAAAGGTGCAGTATACGGTTTTACAATACAGCAAAATATTGTTTTATATTTCCAACTTGCATCCAAATATTTTGCTGATTGTTGACTTAAGTATGCCCAGAAAGCATCAACCCATTTATTTTGTGCTCTTGACCCCCATTGAAAGCGTTATACCTTTGTTAGTCATGTTTTGCTTTCACCAAATTGGGGTAATTGAAAAACAGTTTATAATAAACAAGGATCTTCCATGCATTCTAGATATTGTACTGTTTTATTTGATTAGTGCATGGCTCTTCACAGTGTTTATCTGCCTCCCATAGAACAAGAACTTCTGCGACAAGAGCTGAACACCAGATTTTTGGCCTCGCAGAGTGCTGACCGAGGAGCCTCGCTGGGACCGCCACCCTACATGCGGGCGGAATTTCACCAGCATCAACACCAGCACACCCATCAGCACACCCACCAGCACACGTTTGCGCCATTTCCGCACACCATCCCGCCAACGGCCATCATGCCAACACCTGCACCACCCATGGTGCGTACCCAAGGCAGAAATGTGAGGATAAGTAGAGCACAACAAATCCATTTCCCTTGCTTCACTATGATCCTTGTGAGCCACTGTAATTATTTATTGTCTGCAGACTTAAGCCTGTTTGCACCCACCATTTTGTATGCAATTATAAAATGGATTAGGCCATAAAAACTGTTTCTGTGATGCTAATTAGAGCCATTTACAATGATCACCTTCTTCCTAGCTTTCTTTAACTATTTGTGCTGTCTTGAATTTAAGATTACGGAGCAATGTACTGTGCACCTGGTTGATGGGTCTCTGCCATTCCGAATGAATGTTGGGAATTTGGACGTGCATTGTTCACAGTTTTCTGACCATTGGATTAAGTGGTCAGAAAATCGGCCCAGAATTCCACTCTGTTCCTCTGGTAGTTGGGATGCCCCAGCAGAAAAGTGAGGGCAGAAAGACATGGCAGCCAAATGACAAAGTACAAACATACTTCTTGCGAAGTTTCAATAATGCATGTTCAGTTTCACAATAGATCTTCTGTTTATCAAGGTGCCACTGTTTCAGTGGCATTGGCTGCTACCCTTCTACTTGCACCTTGAGTTTCTCAGCAAGAAAACCCAGGGCTTTTGTGTGTAAATTGCCATTAATTATCTGAATTGGTGGAATCCTGAAGTATTTCAACCCTGGAAGACAAATATAGCAGAGGGCTGGGGTGGTGGAACCAGATATGGACGGGATTTTACTTTATATTTCCCTCAGATTTACCTTCTAGGGTGAATAGAAGCCACTGTAATAGAAGGGATATTCCAAAAAAAATTGGCCAGACCTGCCTTAAAAAGACAGCACTTGCAATGACTTAAAGGTTTTGTGCTTTTGATGGTCTTGTCCTCCTACATAAAGGGGACTGAAGAGTTTATGTACTATATTTCCTTACGACATAGAAGGCGGCCATTTTAGCCCATCAGGTCCATGCCAGCTCACAGAGGAAACCCATCCCCTGCTAATTCTCCCCGTAACCTATTTTCCCCACATTCCCATCAACTCCTCCCAGATTCTACTATTCTCCCCGTAACCTATTTTCCCCACATTCCCATCAACTCCTCCCAGATTCTACTATTCACTTAAATATTTGTGGAAAAATACAGTGGCTAATTAACCTTCCAACCCACACATCTTGGAGAAAACTGGAGCACCCAAGAGAAGCCCATATGGTTCACAGGGAGAACACACAAATTCCACACAGACAGCACCAGAGGTCGAGATTGAATGTGTGTTGCTGGAGCTATGAGGCAGCAGCCCTACATGTTGCACCAATGTGCCAAAAAAAAGGAGAGGAGACAAAACTAAGAATGGAGAACTTTCAAGAGAGAACCTCTTCTCAAATGACCATCTTATACTCAAATTATATTTCTCCACAGAAATTAATGTGTATCCACTCGTAAAACTCCCAGGTGTCATTCAGTGCAGCTTAACCTTATGGTTGTATCCTGTTCTTCCCTGTGACTGAGGAGCTGCCCTTTCTCAGCTAGGCCAGTCTACTTGGTGAGGGACTCAACATGGGAGTCAAAAGTGATGATAATATCTGACAATATAGCTGCAGGTTCGGTGTGATATATTGTTTTCTGCAGAACCTGAGGGCCACAGCAGGAGTGAATGCATATTTACTGACCATAATTTGTTTCACGTGCTTTGATTCCTTTGCAGTTTGACAAATACCCAACAAAAGTCGATCCTTTCTACCGACACAGTGTGAGTGAACTCACCATTACACCAAGCTTGCTCCACCCTTGAAGCACTGTGTTAATTTAAAAATTAGTGTGAGAGCTCTGCCTTTTATAGCTCATGCATCAAAATTTAAGAGAGAATTGAATTGTTAGCAGCTTGTTGGGTTGAACTGATAACTTTTTGTGGATGTGCTCTGTTGGTAATATTTCCAACATAGTTCATAGATGGCTAAGTTCGTTTGGAGGTTGGGTAAAATGTGTTCATTTAAATAACAATATGGCCAAACTCGTACTTTCTGGGGAGTCAGAGTACTTGTTCTAAAAAACAGAAATACTATGGATCCAGTCGATTTAAAAATAATAATAGAACTGTTGAGTAGGTTAGGCGGTTTTTATGGAGAGGGAATGAGGACTCATTTTCAGGTCAATGATCATTCATTACTAAGTACTTGTATTGTTCTGGTCTGTAAAAAAAAAAGAAATTTTTGGTCATTAACATTTTATTGATATCGGAGTTGAACAACATGATGTTGTGGAAAGATTGCATAAATAGAATTTGCTTTCAGTGTTGGGTGAAATCTGAAGGGACATTAATGCTAAGCTCTTGTAGATTAATTTTGACTTTTCCCCTTCCTCTCAGACCACCTAACGCACATGGTATAGAGAGTGTGGAGAGGGGTCAGGTACTTGCACAAGGGCATGTGGAAGATGGGATTCAGCTGGTGTTGCAGTGTGGGCAGGAGAGATGCAGTGCGGGCAGGAGAGATGCAGTGCGGGCAGGAGAGATGCAGTGCGGGCAGGAGAGATGCAGTGCGGGCAGGAGAGATGCAGTGCTGCCTGATTTGACAGCTGAGATCCAAACCTCACTCACAGAGCACAGTACACCTCTGGTCAACCTGCAGATAATTTTTTAAAACAATTTAACTACTTTCCTGGCTAATTTCAGCAATCATCCCATCAGATGTTCTAATTCAGGGTATCAGACATGCAGATTCTTCCAGACATTGGAGATCATTTTCTCCTCTGACAGAGTGTTGTCTACATGAGGTGAATCATCATATTGTATAAAGCCACAGACACTGGTGTCTGGCTTTTATTTCCTCTGATATGGAAGTTACCTCATGTCTTTCATAAGCTCCTAAGTGATTCAGATTCAACTTCACAGAAGTCAATAAACAGTTGAGGTTAGCTCCAGGCATAGATAGCTTTCTTTACATAATGGTAGGAATGCTTTAACCTTTTGATGCTTAGCTAAGTCTGCGCTCCTCTAATCAACTAGCTCAAGATTTTGTGAGGCACCAGTGAACAAAACCAATACTTCAGTAATGTTATCTGATGTGATTCTTGTTTGTCTCCTGCAGAAAGTCTTTGGAAACTCTGCTTCTTATTTGCTTCTGAGCTGGAGGGGCCCAAATTTAAGCCCAAGTCCATGCTGTGAAAACTAATGTCAACCAAGTCTGTAGATAGACTGCAAATGGCCATGTTGAACCTAGATTGAGATGGGGTAGTGCCACCGAACAGAAGTCTATGTTCTCTCCAGCACCACCTGCAGCACTGCACTGAATCCTCAGTGGGTGCTGTTCATCACCTTGGCCTTGCCTTCTGCTCTTGAGTAGCATGACAATTTTAAAGCACCTTTATCCCTTTAAAAGTCGGTGGAAATTGTGCTGTAAAAGGAGCTGCCTCTGTAACTGTCATGCCTAAAACCTGATTAAGTTTTGAGGTAACAAAAGCAGAGTCAAGATGCAGCTGTGTCAGCTGAGGACCAGCTGAAGATATTCTTCTCATATTGCAGATACAGACCAAAAGGGGAAAAATGTATGACTACTCCAGATCTTTACAGATCACTTTTGAAGATCAGTAAATGACCAAAAGTTAATAGGGAAAAGAAACTAAACAAAGAACCATTGGAAGTACTCGTAAGCCTAATAGAAAGTTGCTACTTTTGAATTCTCTGATATTTCAGGATTATTGGACCTGTAAATTAATTCTATATATGGTAGTTCAAAGTGCAGATTTAATTTGGATAAAAGCAAAACTGTCTTAGAACAAGAAGGATAAGGATTGCTATGTGGCATTGTGGAACAATTCACATGTTGCAGTGAGGAGACACATGCCTTGTTTCATCACCATATAGCTTTTGAGTGAAGGAGAGGAAAATCAGGTCTAGTTCTTACTGCTAGCTGCTGGTCAGTGACTTAGACTGGAAATAATGTGCAGGTGGCTGTTAGGTGAGAAAAAGATTGGATTCCTCTCAATACATGCTTGTTATATGAGGAATAACCGAGTTGAAAGAAAGACCAGAGGGCTGCTAAGATCTATGGAAGGGGACCTTGGCATCAGGCAGTGGTTCCAGATGAGGCAGAGAGGATATTAGGGAAGGAGAAGCTGAAGAATGTTCTTCCTTAAGTCACAATCCAACAATTTTGTGCATAAATAATTGAGCAAATTGATTTTGGCAAGGACAGTCAAGACGTCCTGATGTGTATGTCCAGTTATTTTTAAAAGTCTTTACAGGATACTAACCATCATTTCTGAATATAAACATAATGAACCAACACAGAAGAATCAGGACACTAAAAAGCATGATTCAGCATAGATGGTGGGTGTGTTTCACATCCTGTATAGGTTAAAGTGAATTGTTATAACTTGCATTTAATATTTTTCTTTTCCAAGGTCATTCTTTTATGTAAGGCTTTGCTATTACAAATATTTTCAAGCACTATTTTGTTGTAATGACTGAATTTTCCAAGAAATCATTACAATTAAAGTGGATCTGGAACTAATAGATTTCTCCAATACATGATGTTCATGTCCCTTGCCTTACTACAAATGCACAGAAAGAACACTTGTTATCTGCTCACAGGAAGTCCATCTGCTTATTATTATCTGCTAAGAAGGACTTCACCCCAAGAAATGCACTATCAAGGAAAACGTGATGGGACATCACAGTAATTAATACATCAAGATGATAACTAGTTGTCAAAAAAAGGGTGAATTCAAACTGCAGCTAAGGGATGGAACAATGGAACAAAAATGCAGCTTGACTATAGATTGTCCATTTGCACCAGAGCCAATTCAAATTGAGAGCAGAAACAGGAGGGGATGGTTTCCAATTCAACTTCAGTGCTGCACCTGGTGCTCATCATTGAGTGTATTGTGCATTTTAATTCACATCAGAGCCCAGCCTTCAGAAACCGTATCCTTTCTGATGATTTAAACAGCCTGGATATCAAAGGCATATGGAATTTCTCTTGAACTAATCACAACAGTCAGAAACATAAAGGCTACAATCTATTTCATAGACTGAATCCAATCAAGTTACCATTTTTACTTGCATTCCTACATAGCTTCTTGCACTCAGTATGATTTTTTTTAGAAGAAGCAAAATTAAACTTTGTGATCACTGAAGTACTTTAAATGAGATGCTGAGTATTGCTGATGTCTGATAGTTTTCAATTGAGGCTTAAGGAGCCTCCATAAAGCAACAGGAATCCCTTACTAACACACATGGATTTGGCACTATGCGTAGTTTGAATTTTGAAGTGGAGGATTTTGGAGGCCCAGTTAAGAAGTTTTGAGAGGAGTAGTGTTCATTATGTAAATTATTCATTGAGAAACAAAGGAGTAACATGAGAGTTACAGGAAAATAAGAACAGATTTTGCTCAGTGGCTGGCTGTGAAGAAGAAGAGAAGGTTGATGATTTGGCCATGTACGAGTCATCAGAGTTTACTGGTTCAAAGAATGGTTAGAGAATGCCAGTCTTGTGTTTTAGAAGAGAATGGAAAGAGGGGTAAGAATTTTGCAAGTTTGAGATCCCTGGGATTCAGTGGGTCAGAGTAGGAGGACAGAGCGGCAAGGATAGGCTTGAACACAAGGAGCATACAAAGAAAATTATGTCCATATCTTGCTGATAATGATGTCATCGGCAGGTCACAGGCCAACCAATGAAGAAAATGGCATATTGAATTATATCCCACCTATTTGTCAAAAGGGTATGGCTTCTTTCAATCATTATAGATCTGATTGGGTTCTTGTTTATTCAAATAGGGTTGTTGTACCCCTGAGATCTCACTTTACAGACAGTGCTTCAAGGGTTTTTAATCATTACTGTGAGCTGCTCTTTGACTGTGCTACAATCATTTGTATTCACACAGCAGAGCTGCTTTCCTATTTCATTCTCAAATCTCTTGCATCTAAAGCTTCGCTTGGTTATTGGTGTGCTTCCATGCAATACACACACTCCAGTAAGTTGCTGATCAGTTGCAGAGCTTATAAGTAGTAACAAAATGAAGCATGTTAGCTGAGTAATGAAGCCAGTGCTCTCAGAGGCCTATCGTGTTTTTGTAGATGAATGTTCCACTCCAAAATAAAAGGGAACTTTTTTTTTAGAATTTACAACCTTTCTGCCTTTGTGAAGGTTTTAACATTTTTTTTAAAGCACACTGGTGATTCCCCTAACCTGGGAGTCTTTAACTATAGATTAAATACTGTTTTAACTGTGTAAAGTAGAACCCAGGAGATGAGATGTCCTTTGAGCATATATCCAAGTCTCCAAATGAGTTAAAGTCATCATACTGAAAAGTTCTCAACAGCCCTAACACTGATTGGGAAGTATCCAATTACTTGGAAATTCTTCATTGATTTTTGTTCCATGTTTTCTAGCACCTTACAGCTGCAGCTAATCTGATCGTCCAAAATATCAAATTATTAGTTACAGAAGTATCTATTTTACTTGTAATCAAATGAAGTCTTACAGATTTCAGCAAGTTTTTTTTATATATTGGGTTATCACAGAATAAAGAACATGGTCTTCAGCTGCAAGCAATGACCACTTCTTACCTATAGTAGAATGATCTGCAATTGATAGTAGATTCATGGAGATTTTTTAACAAAACCATTTGTAGCCTTAATTCACTTTTACTTTCCTGAAAGTTACGTTGAAAAAATAATTGAAATTCATTACAAAGAAATGAATCTTAGTGCACATAAAAAGACATAGGTAGTTTGTGAAGTCAGTATTCTGTGCTTTAATCTGCTCTAGATTTGCATCCGTCCTTCAGTAATACGATCAAAAGGGAATAATGTGTCTGGTCAGGCAAAATTTTTCATAGAAAAAACAGGATTGAGTTAGATTTCATTGAACCCCATCTTCTAGAGATCACATCTGTTAAAAGTTAAGGGACTATTCAGTTTCAGTATTACTGATAGATCATTCTTGGAGGAAGCCAATTCAAACATTACTTATTGAATATACAGTGCTTAGTTTAGTTTATCATAACTTTAGATGGTAGTCAATGGAAGCTATGTGTTCCACATTTTAAGTGGCTGTATCCCTCAGCAAACTCTATGTAAGGCATGGCAGAATTTCCTCACTGGCTGTAGTGAAGCAGTTTCTTTATTTGAGCATAGTCAAAATATTTGATTTAATTCAGTTACTACTTCTAAGCTGAGTTCTCCATGCCAATAATCAGTAACAGCCATACATTTTCTTTGCCGCTCTTGCTGCTTTCCATTGCACTGGATTTATCTGCAGCATACATAACTTCCACAAACTAAGCCTTGTTCTGGATTGTGCTTGGACCTGGAATTAAAGATTTAAGTCCAATGGTTGATCATTCAACCAGGGTAAGAGTCCCCTAAGCTGAATACATACCTGATGTGATCAAGGTTCGAAAGTTCCATTAGTCTTGTGTTATGGTAATATTTGTGGGGTGAATATATTAAAGATAAGTTTCTTATGAGAGCAGACACAGGAGGGGATGGTTTCTGAGAAAAAGCATGGATTATCAGAGCAAAGATGTTTGCCATGCATAGTTGAAATGTACTGTATGTAATAAATTTGCCAGTACTGAAATAACATCAATCTCTAAAATTCTGGCTTCTATTCTTTATGTGGCTCAAATTTATTCCCAGACTGTTAGATCTGATTGGTGGGTGGCCTCGTGGAGAATGAAATGAACAAATTAAATTGCCGCCTTAAAATTCTAGAGGAGATAGAAGTTTTTGTTTTTGGGAAAGTGATGCTTTTGGAACGGTAAGTGATGGTTCTCTGTTGCTCAGTTTTGGTCAGTTTTGCTTGTGATAGCCCTTCTCATGCCCAGTTAACCATGGCTGATTTCCTTCATCCTTCTGTGGAAAATACCATGACAAGGCTGTCATTTTCCATAAAGAGGAAGAAGTAAATCTAAGGAGAGGCTATCCATCTACTTTTGTGTATCCCTGTGTGTCCAACACATAGGTGTTATTGGTAGAGCTTTTGGTACAGGTAAATTTCATCTGCTCTCTCATTGATAGTCCAAGCACAGATTATTAATTTAGAACTTTTAGCATTGTTGTGCAACCCCCATTCTCAGGTGTAATGTCTAATGTGATGGAAAAAGTTTACTTTGTGTCTGAATTGTAAAATCTCCATAAATCGCAGGTTCTCGCACTCCCCATTACATACATTGGTTGCTAATAATCCTTGCATATTGCATCTTCTGGCAGGAGGCGATTTCACCAGTGTTCTCCAAACTATGCACACCAGCCCACAGATCCTTTGTCTAGTTTACCATTTCTTTACAGTGGGAACCCTGAGCCAACTCTCAAGTGAAAGTGTGTTAATCAGGTTCTGTAAGAGTTTTGAAGCTGAGTCATCTGATCCATAACACATGTCGAGTTGAGGCAGGCCACCTACTTTCTGTAATCTGCAGTGTTTGCTTTCATACCTGATAATTAATAATTAGTAAAGTACCAGTCCTGTGGTAAGTTGAAGCATTTCTCTTTTACAAAGAGTGTAACATTATCTGTTACAAGCTTGAAATCACAAAATGTAAGCAAAGGATGAGTGTTTGCTCAATCTCTTGATCCATCTTATCCGAAAGGATTTGAATGCACTCATAGTAGTGTGATTTAATATACAGCTGACTTCAAATACAGATTACCGACATGCCCCATTAGTTTGAGGAAATAAAGTCTGAGAAAGAAAGTTAGCATTGATATAGCTTAGTTTTCCTTATCCTAGAGTAGTTGATTGTCAGAGTCTTGCTGTTACTCCTGATGGAAATGATAACAGGAATTGAATACAAATGATCTCCATCCCATTCAAATTCAAGGGTTGAAAAACTTGGACGGAGCCATTTCAGTTTTTGCAGATTCCATTTTAGTTTTGCTGCTTTGGCTCCTGTGTGCTATGAAATATCATTCTTATGGAGCAATGTTCCCATAAAAATATATTAATATCCTTGAAAAGGACATGTGCCAAGGTTTCCATGTGAATAGCTCCATTGCCAGGGAGAGCATGTGGAGAGCTTAGACCTATAAAGAGCTTTTTCAAGAGCACAATATTTCCTTGTGTTTGTTCATGTCAGCACACGCTGCCATTAGCAACAGGAGGGAAATGTGGTGAAAGACCATCAAGTGTTTGGCCATTTTACAGTAGCATGCAGATAAACAGGCCGATTTAGAAGGGATTTGTGATTTTTGGAGGCACTGAGTTGGATCTAGAGCCTTTGGGTGTGTGGGCACCCATTTTTTCCTTCAACCTTCAAAGCAGCAGAAAATTAGATCTGCTTTGCTGATTGGCTTTAAGATGCTGGTGAAACCAAATCCTGATTCAAAGAACTCTTCTCGCATTTTAAGTTGAGCATGTGGCGTATAGCAGAAAAGGTGCTAAATGCTTTGCTCGCTGTGCTTAATTGTTGGATTCAGCAAATCTGAAGCATTCCTCCTTTTTCTTTTCCACAGTTGTTTCATTCCTATCCTCCGTCCATGGCTGGAATTTCTCCCATGATTCCACCTACAGGTCCTTTTGGTTCTCTGCAAGGAGCATTTCAGCCAAAGGTAACCCTGAAATCACTTTGCCAATGTCTTTTTCTTTGCACTCCTGTTTTTTCCAATGTAAGCATTTTCAGTCATCGAAAGCCTGGGAACTGGGAACTGGGAACTGTTGTTGCTTGGATCCTGAAGTGAGGTGAATCCTGGTACCCTGAACCTTCATGAGATAACTGTGCATCATTTCCATGTTCTGAACTAATCTTTCAAATCACCTAATGGGGAAAGATATTTGGTAAACTCTCTGGATTTGTTGAAAGGGAAAATCTGGTACTTGGAGCATAGTTGTACTTAGATCACTGTGATGAACAATGAGCTCCCCGTGCCCCACATAAGAAGGTTAATAGCATTACATCCTCACCAATGTTCCTGCTCTCATTTGTATTTCAATTACTGTTAAAACTAAAGCTTTGCCTCTCTGAAGCATTGATATTTGTGCATCTGCTTCAAAGGTGTATAAAATTGGAAGCAATTATAATTTGCAAACAATGTAATTGTAGAAATGGGTTTCCTTTAAAATCCCAAATAGAAGTGTGTAAGGAATTGGGGTAGTAATAGCAGGAGGTGGGGGAGGGGTGTAGTGGGGGTGGTGGAGGGTAGGTGGGGGTGGTCGAGGGTATGTGGGGGTGGTGGCAGTGGTGGAGGGTAGGTGGGGGTGGTGGAAGGGTTCTGGAGGGTAGGTGGGTGTGCTGGAGGGTAGGTGGGGGTGCTGGAGGGTAGGTGGGGTGGTGGCAGTGGTGGAGGGTAGGTGGGGTGGTGGCAGTGGTGGAGGAGGATGGCAGCATGTGTGTGGTGACGGTGAAGGGGGGATTTGTGGTCGGGGAATGACGGCAGCAGGTGGAGGGGGGAGGTTATTATCCCTGAACACTGGAGAATCAGGGAATTTCGAGCAGTACAGCACAGCCACTCGGCCTATAAGCCATCAGAATGCACATTGAGATTTAAAAGCCAATGCTGTTTTGAAGCAGTGTAAGTAATGGATCAGTTATCAGTTATTCTCTTACTCTGTTATGTAATTACTGTACATACTTGTCAATAGATAGGACTACTAGTTTTATTCAGGTGCTGGTATTTTAGGGGGAAAGGATGTGGTGGATCCTACAGATAATGAAATAACAGCCAAAAATGCTGAAATGTCCATCAGGCCATGCGGCATCTGCGGAGACAGAGAAGCTGAGCTAATATTGCAGGTGGATGACGTTGCATGAGAACCGGTCAGTCCTGACTCAAACAGGAAAGTGGAGGATGTGATGCATAGCCTCTGTACTTCCCAATACATTCCTCAATGAAAGGGTAATGGTTAGATGCGTCTCATGTTCCATTCACAGCCTGATGACAGTTAAGGATCTTGCTTCTGAAGAAACACTGTTCAGCAGTTAGTCAGCTTTTTAGGTGAAATGTGTTGTAAAAAGGCCAGAAATGTAACAGCCACATTCAGTTCAGATCTTAACATGTCTCAATGTGATCTATTTGAAAAGAAACAGAATATTTATTTTTGATTTATATCTTATAAACTATTTTATTTGAAGAATGATTCAAGGATCATCTTTATTTTATCGTGGGGATATGTTACTTTATGCATCTAGTAATTTTCCGAGTTTTACCAAGTCAGCTGGAATACACAGTGAAGTATCTTTTCTTTTCAGAAAATTGTCCCACAAAAATGCTTCTTCAGTTGTTACACTGTGGAATAATGCTTCCAGTAACCATGGCGTGATGGGTGACCCACATTGGTGCAGAATCCCAGCTAAATGAAGGGTGATTTTGTGATTCTAGGCGTAAAAGATGTTAAGACCACAAAATCTCTCTTTATATAAATGTCACACCTTGTACACACCTTCCTAAAAGCTTAACATTTCTACGGCTGTTATCAGTTATTTTTCTGAGTGGCTTTTCTGAGCAATCACTTTTTATTCTCAATTTTATTATGACCCATCAATTTTTAAAAACATCCCTCATTTTTTGATTCCAGTACAATATTGACACCTGATTGCTTCTAGTTTCAATTTTTTAAAGACATTTTGGAAATTGTTAAAACAACTGAGAAGCCTGAGCAATAATGAAACTCATATTTACACTTCCATATGTAAAGGTTGTTAGCTGAGGAATTCATTATCTGAATTCATCGAGTACTGCCCAATTCTGTAAAAGCATTACCATGATTGTCATCACACACAAAATACTGGAGGAACTCAACTGGTCAGGCAGCATCTATGGAGGGCAATAAACAGTCAACGTTTCGCATCGAGACCCTTCATCGAGACTGGAGAGGAAGAGGGTAGAGGCCAGAATAAGAAGGTCGGGGGAGGGGGAGGAGCACAGGCTGGCAGGTGACAGGTGAGTCCAGGTGAAAAGGGGAAAGGTGACCTGCTGAGTTCCTCCAGCATTTTGTGTGCGTTGCTCCAGATTCCAGCATCTGCAGAATCTCTTGTGTCTCCATGATTGCCGTAACAAAATTGATAAATGTAATTAGAACAATTCAATTTTAGTCTGTTTAGTTAGAATAATTCCTGGGATTTACCTTCTTGAGGGTTAATTTCATTTTTTGGTGGACTTCATGTTGCACAAGCAAATATTCCAGATACATTCCAGCAATCTGATCAGGAATAGTGCATTTCTTACAAGCAGCTTTTATTCTATAGGTATTACAGTCTAACTTTAAATAGTTAGAGGTTAAATGTACAGTAAACTACAGAAACAGAGTTCCTCATCCACCATTTTAATCCATTTTATTGAACTCCCGACATGAATTCTCTTGCGGTCTCTCAGTAAACAGTGGGAAATGTCACCACATTCAAATGAATGGTGAGTGGGTTTGTCAGTGTGTTTTCCCACTGTGTTTCTAATATTGGGATCCGTATTTAAAGATAGTGCAGATTTTGAAAATCCAACATGAAGAGAGTCTGGGCAGTTCCAAAGGTAATTCCATTTGGCTATGAGTCTGCAGCTATATCACACTCATTTTAATGGTGCAAGCAGATATGAAACCAAAGAAAGGGTTGGTTCATAGTTTGCCCAAGCCTGCAAGAAAATAAGGTCAATGTGGCAGTTGAAGAACTGCTCAGATTCAGTCATTTACCCAAGTCAGGATAAAGTGAAGAGAAAATGGTGGCTGTGTCCCCATAATTTGACATTATTTGGACAGGTTCTGACAGGAAAACCAAAGGGTAGCAACGGGAAAATATTTGGAGTTCAAGCAATTGTAGGAGCTTTTTCTAAAAGTGGGATCAATACACATTGTTGATGGTGTGTTGACAGTGTACATGGTTGGCACAGACACAGTGGGCTGAAGGGCCTGTTCCTGTGCTGTACTGTTCCTTAATGGTATTCTTGGTGAATTAAATGGGAATTGTTACTTTTATTAACATTAGTACTCCTTGTCTCAATTTTGCAAGTTTTCTAAGGCAGTGGACTGAAGATGAATGATTGGTATGATGTTTACACAACCTCCAAAATAGGAGGAGAGTCCAATAGTTCCCACACAGGTTAAAAGTGAATAAAAGGTGCCAGGAATGAGCAGGAATAAGGTGCTGTTTCCTCCTCAGAAAATGGCACTTTGTTCTCCTACAGTTGCAAGTCTAAATTAAACATTTCACCTGCTCCAGAGAGCTGTCAGAAATGGTTTTCTGATCTTCCACTTTAATAGGCTTTTCTATCTTCCTCCACAGACCTCCAATCCCATTGATGTGGCAGGAAGGCCTGGAGCTGTTCCCCATACCCTCCTGCAGAAAGACCCCAGGGTATTTGTTGCCTGATTTCTATAAAAGCTATGTCTTCATAATCCATTTTTTATAAGTGCAGTAACCTTGGATAACTTGTTTCTCCTTTCTGCCATATTGTCATGCTGTTAAGATAGGTTTTAAATCTTTGATTAAACCAGTAAATTGTCTGTGGTGGGATTGCAAATATTTACTTTAAGTGTTAATTGCATCCATTTACTTTCCAACCAGTGAAGTGACCTGAGAGTTGTTAGACCTGCAGAAATGATAAGGAATGCAAGACTCCAGGCAAAATTACCAAAGTTAGAATAAAACTGAATAATAAACTTAGAATAAAAATGAATTAGGAGCAGGAATACAACATACAAGAACATTTATACTGTTATGAAATGCTCAGCCTGAAAAAGAATTGGAAGCAGATTCAGTTATAATTTTCAAGAGGGAATTAGATAAGCGGGAGAGACTTTGCAAAGCCACAAGGAATGGGCAAAGGACTGGGGCCAATTGGAAAGTTCTGTCCAGATGTAAGCTGAAGCACAGTTGGCAGAATGTCCACCTTCCTCACTGTAAGGTTGCATGATTCCATTGGTATTGGAAAATCAAGAAAGTAAATAGGTCTGAGCAAAGGGCATAAAAGTAGGATTGAGTAATTCCATCAGAAGAAGTGGCAGTAGCATGGGCATGATGGGCCAAATGGCTGCTTTCAGTGTTGTATTTTCTTCTTTTGTAGAGGTGAGGAAGTTAATGTCAAGTCCCTGTATGTGACAGGTGTACACCCATACTGCTGAATAGTTGTGGTCAGGTGCACGTCATAATAGATCCACAACTTGAATGAAGTCCTTATACTGTCTTTCAATGTTACAACTTGGGCACTGGCTTCATTAGTATTCTGCCTTCACTCAAGACTTTGTTTCATTCGAGACTTGCTAGGGACAGGGTTGAAGGGATGCCGGGTAGTTGGGTTTGGGAGATGACTTATAAAACAAATGTTGGAATTTTCTGATCCTACATACGAATTATCATCTAAATAAGGTATGGGTTCTTTTCCCAATTGACTGCACTGTTTAATATTCTGCACTAATTAGCACTCATTATAGAATCTTGCTCAGAAGGTGCAGAAGGACACATGGCGTGGGATTTGACAGTATCACTCAATTAGAGGAGAAACTGGTCATCTGAGACCTGAGTATTGCTCTTGGTGGTGTACAGGGTGCCTGTAAATATCCAAGATATGTAATACTTGACAAGGCAATGCTTGATGCTGTCTGAGGACAAAGGATTTCTGCAGTAGTTACATTTCATGTTTTGCGAATTAAGATGAGGTTGTGAAATGTAATGATTCTGAATAAATTTCAATCGGTGCACTCAGCAGCTGTGATACCAGTATCAATCTACCCATGGATGACAATGCTGAGCTTTTAGATTTCCCTCTACAGTGTTGTGACACATGGGATTTGATTTCTTGCTCTCTAAATCAGCACATGAAAGGTTAAACTGGTATTACCCCAGTGGTACACATACACATCAGTTCATTTCCAAATATTTAGCTGCAGCAGTCTTAATATTGGCAAACAGAAGAAAATGAGAACAGTGGGAGACTTGAGTTAAGTGAAAGAGGTGCATATGATGACGTGCACTGTTGATAGGCCATTAGTAGGGTTTTCTTTCACTCAGTGAAGAATGTTTTTATTTTAATAAACCATTAAAATAGGCTGCCTTTATTTTGGCAACTTGAGCTTATTCAAAGAGCTGTTACCTCCATCTATCCATTACCTCCTATGTTCTCTGACCTACGTTGATCTTCAGTCCAGCAACACCTTGGTTTTAAACTTATCCTTCTTTTCAGATCCCACTACGGCCACAGCTCTTCCCTATCTCGGTAACCTTCTCCACCTCTCCCCTATCTCGGTAACCTTCTCCTCCTCTCCCCTATCTCGGTAACCTTCTCCTCCTCTCCCCTATCTCGGTAGCCTTCTCCTCCTCACCCCTATCTCGGTAGCCTTCTCCTCCTCTCCCCTATCTCGGTAACCTTCTCCTCCTCTCCCCTATCTCGGTAGCCTTCTCCTCCTCTCCCCTATCTCGGTAGCCTTCTCCTCCTCTCCCCTATCTCGGTAGCCTTCTCCTCCTCTCCCCTATCTCGGTAGCCTTCTCCTCCTCTCCCCTATCTCGGTAGCCTTCTCCTCCTCTCCCCTATCTCGGTAGCCTTCTCCTCCTCTCCCCTATCTCGGTAGCCTTCTCCTCCTCTCCCCTATCTCGGTAGCCTTCTCCTCCTCTCCCCTATCTCGGTAGCCTTCTCCTCCTCTCCCCTATCTCGGTAGCCTTCTCCTCCTCTCCCCTATCTCGGTAGCCTTCTCTTCCTCTCCCCTATCTCGGTAGCCTTCTCCTCCTCTCCCCTATCTCGGTAGCCTTCTCCTCCTCTCCCCTATCTCGGTAGCCTTCTCCTCCTCTCCCCTATCTCGGTAGCCTTCTCCTCCTCTCCCCTATCCCGGTAGCCTTCTCCTCCTCTCCCCTATCCCGGTAGCCTTCTCCTCCTCTCCCCTATCTCGGTAGCCTTCTCCTCCTCTCCCCTATCTCGGTAGCCTTCTCCTCCTCTCCCCTATCTCGGTAGCCTTCTCCTCCTCTCCCCTATCTCGGTAGCCTTCTCCTCCTCTCCCCTATCTCGGTAGCCTTCTCCTCCTCTCCCCTATCTCGGTAGCCTTCTCCTCCTCTCCCCTATCTCGGTATCTCCACCTCCACAACCTTCTTAGACTCCACCTTCCTCCAGATCTGGTCTCTTGTATATCCCCAGTTGTAATCACTCACCACTGACAGGCGTACCTTCAGCAACCTAGGACCAGGGCTCCAGAATTCCCTGAGCATCCGCTTTAATATGTGGCTTGGAGTCGTACTTAATACAATAACTCTCCTATGAAGTACCTTGGGACATTTTTGCTACATTAGAGGTCCTATATAAATGCAAATTATTTTTGTTTTCGAACTCCCTGGTCGTTGATCTCTTGGTAGACAGTTAAGCTGATGAGGATGCCTTTGCGTTTTTGGAAGGAACTTGAACTGAAGCCCACTACAATGACAGATACAGGGCAGAGGAAATCCTGGAAACTTTTAAGTCCAGTTTCTAATTTTGGAGAGAGAGAAGTCATGGTGTGTGTAAAATTTGCACTTAACAATCTCTGCTTTTGAAGTTTGATCCAGCACACATGAAAAGAGTTAGGCTAGGTTACACTGAGTGGTGTTCTGTTTACAAGGTCCATGTTTGTAGAGAAAGGTCCTGTTGTGTTATATGTTGAGGTGTATAGTGAAGAATTCTGTTCATGACATCAAACTGTGTGCTATTTATCATCGTATAATAAATAAAAACACTTAATGATTCACACGGTGCCTTAATTTGGTAAGTATGTTTATCCATAAGACCACAAGATATAGGAGCAGAATTAGGCCATTCGGCCCATCGAGTCTGCTCCAGCATTCAATCATGGCTGATTTTTTTAAAATCCCATTTTCCCACCTTCTCCCCATAACACTTGGCCTCCTTACCAATCAAGAACCAATCAAACTCTGCCTTAAGTACATCCAATGATTTGGTCTCCACTGCCCTGTGTGGCAATGAATGCCACAGATTCACCACTCTCTGGCTGAAGAAATTCCTCCTCATCTCAGTTTTAAAGGGACGTTCCTTTATTCTGAGGCTGTGCCCTCGGTCCCTAGACTGATGGAAATGTCCACTCTATCCAGGCCTTTCAGTATCTGACCATTATCCACAGAAAACAGAATGATAAAATAAGTAATTTTCACCAAATACCCTTGTTTTTCAGTACTCCTTCATTGTTTGTTATTTTCAATGACGTATAAATTAGAAAAGAATGTGGAAAGTTTGTTTAATTTGTTTGTTTCACTAATTTGAATAGAGACACAGAAATAGTACAGCATTAGAAAGCACAAACATGAACAGTTGCTCGTCACTGCAGAAACACTGACCTTGATATTTACAGGGAGGTGGAGGTGTTAAAGGTTGCCCTAACTAGTGAACTCATTAAGACTGGTAACCTGAACCACCTCATTCCGAATTGTTTTCTCTCTCGTACATTTGGCAAGATTGGGAGCCCTTGTTGGAAGGTCTTTGATGGTGGGCTGCAACAGGGAAGGGGAGGGAGGGTGGAAAGGTCACAGGGAGTTAGGAAAGGTTGGAGTTTGGCTAGAAGCATCTGCTCATACCTTGTCACTGGGAAACCTGGCCCACTCTCCTGTAGTAAAAATTGAGGCATGCAAGTTGATATAATGTAAATAATTAAAACTGAAGGTGATGAGATGAAGGTGGGGTGGGAACTAATGTCTGCCTTTTTGAAATGTTAACCTCTTTTTGCCTCTTCTGCATATTTGGGGTGAGTAATCTCCTGCCCTTTTAGCAGCTCTGTAAAGAAATAATGTTGATTTAATGTTGATTTTTTTTAGTTTATGAAGGGAATGTGTTCAGTCTGGAGAAGGACAAATGTAGGATAATGTCAGGAAAATAGTCCTGACAAAAGTTGAAGTATCCGATAGGGGAGTCTGGCAGAGAATAGAAATAAAAAAGTACAATGTGCTAGGGCATTTAAGTCGACCATCTTGTATGGTAAGCTAAGAGTAGTCGAATATTTATTCTCAACTTGCGTTCAAACAAACCAGCACCAGTAAGTTAGGCTGTGACCCTGAAAGGAGAGGGGCTGGGAGAGGTAACAATAAACGTTTAATTGAACATTTACTGCTAATTCAAACTAATCTGGTTTAACGCAGCTGAGTTTTATTTTGAACAGGACCTCTTCCCAATGTGCTGTATTTACCAAAATACTTCTAAACATAGGGAAGTAAAATAAAATGAGTTAAAAGCTCAGTTTTTCTGTTCAATCAGATTTTAGTAGAGAAGAGGGTCACATTTTAGAATTGTTTTTGGCATTCAAAAAGGATCCAATCCAATGGAGATATGCCTGAAGAGTTCTCCATACCTAAAATTAATAACGAAGAACAGAAGGTCAGACAATTGTATAAAAATTTGATGATTATATTTTCTAATAATGTTTCATCTAAAAGTAAAATGTTAACATTTTAAATTACTGACTAACGAAGTAATAAAAATTGCAATTATTGTTATGCTTTGACTGACAAGCGTGTAACCGAGCTGTCACTCTTTATTTGCAGTTGACAGATCCATTCAGACCAATGCTGAGGGTAAGAGTCTTTCCTCTGGAATTATAATCCGTCTGTTTGTCCCCTCTGGGAGTGAAAGATAAGTGAATGATTGAGAAATTATTGCTGGAAATTAGATCACGAAGCCCTGTTTACTTCAGAATTCAGTGATTGAAAACGGAGTGAAGTGTGACAATGACTATTTTCAGCTCATTTCGTGACGGTCCAGAAATTCAGCCGGCCACTTCGCCCACTGAGTCGCTCACTTTGTGTCTGATGTGATTTATGCTAGAATTGCACATCAGGTTACATCACACCCTAAAGAAAAGAACTGATTGTTGCACTTGGTCTCGATAGTTAGGGAGGGGCATGTGGTTTCATGGCAGGGCAGTAATTCACTCGATTGTAATTTGCATTTCTTTAAAGAAATTTGAATGAGATTTCTCAAGTATTTTCAAAACATGAGTGAGTGCTGTTCAGTACTTATGGAAGGGAGGTGGAGGTGTGGTTAAAGGAATTGAAACCTGGATCAGGATGTTTATGAGCAAAATGGGGGGAATCTGTGGAATGGGAATGTCAACAAGTTGCAATAGGAAGGCTGACTGGAAGTGGGCCAATTAGGACATAAGTGATTTGGTTGATGATGTAGTCAGATGATGTCCACTCCATTTTAAAAGGTTCATGGGTTCACAGTGTGTAACCTAGAGTTTTGTTGAGTTTATATGCAGTGGGCAGATTGTATTGCGTAACAGTAGCAACCAACATTAGCAGCTATTAGAATGGATTTTTAAATATTATGATTTATGGAGGAGAATCAAAGGAGTCTATGGGTATGGACCTCTCTGTTGGAGGTCTGAGCCAAAATTTACACTTTTGGAGTTGTTATAAAGGAAGCTGAAATAAATGTTTAATTTTTCTTCTACAGAAGCCTGGCAAGTGGTGTGCCATGCATGTTCACATAGCGTGGCAGATATACCATCATCAGCAGAAAGTCAAGGTCAGTACTCACTCAGGATTTCATGGTTGTAAATTCCCTTATGAGTGCTACCTTAATCACCTTGTACTTACCACTCATGCCATTGGGAGGAGTGAATGTTCTAAACCACACAAGTCAAGCAACTTACAAAGCCAACGTAATTCTAATGGCTCTCCTGCAATGGTGTCATTGTCCATCTCCTTCCTTTGTGTATCTTTTTATTGTTGTAATTATACTTTTATGTAGTAACACTTACCCAGTTGTTTCAGAGCTTTCTTCCAATGGTGTATTGGGATTTGCTGGGAGGACACTGGAAGGCAATAATTTGTGGTCCATTGTCAGGAAATTCCAAACACGCTGTGTAATACTCATTCTTTATGTTCTTTACCTCCACACTCCCTGCTGCATTTGATCAAATGTTTCATTACTTCTCTCCCACTTCCCACTGCTGAACATCACAGGAATCCCAGTCTAGGCCGATGCTTGTGGGCCACAGGGAATTGTATGAAATGAGCTTGGATCATCTCGACCCAGTCTGTAGTGGCCATGAATTTATAGAAGGAACTCATCATAACACTAGACTAATTTCTCACTGAGATTCTGGAATCATTAATATGGGAAATCAGGCACAGTTACAGTAAGGCATCATGTACTTAGGTTCAGGCGCATTGCAGGTTAGATTTATTCTGCATTTGGAGTGCACAAATAGTGTTTAAATTGGGAAAAGTTTGATCTCACTCTAATAATGGTCTTTCTCTCCCTAACCCCAATGCTTGCTTACACTCAACCATGCTAGTGATTCACAATGCTGGCAATTAGTGTCTAGGAATTCAACTGTGTCAGACTTGGACATTGCACCAAGACCCCCAGTAGTGGAAAACTGTGAGCACTACAGGTTCCAACCAAAGAAAACGATAAACAAATTACAGTCCTCTTAAGGTGGAAAGAAAACGACACAAAGAAAATTATCCTGTGCCCACTTTCAGTTTAATGCTGTGCAGTTAGAGCCTCATCCCAATATAGGACTATAGTGTTTAGATGCTTTTAGAGATTGGTCTGAGCTGATGATCCAGAGACATGAGTTCAAGTACTACTTGGATTCTGGAATAAGGAGCTACCATCAGCATTACTAACCAGGTGATTACTGAATTATCCTAAAAACCCAAAGATGTTTCTGTACTTTAGGGAAGGAAACCTGTTTACCTTACTTGGTCTGGCCTCTGATTCCAGACCCACAGCTGTGCTTCCCCACACCCCTCCATGGGAAGTGAACCCCTCCTTGGACTCTGCTTCTGACAATTCAAAGTGTTCTCTTTGTAAAAATAAAATACAGGTTACGGCAGGGTTCCGTTTCTGTGAACTGTTTGTAACCCAAAATGCAGGCAAGAACCAAGTTCCCACACAGCAGAAGATGCCTGCAGCCCTGCAGCAGCCGGCAAATCCGTCCTGCCAGCCTCCCAAACACTCGTTTGTATATGGGGCCATACGTAAATTGGGTGTTTGTAAGCTGGGGAGGCCCTGTGTGTTGAATTAACTAGAATTAAAGTAAAATGGGCTTTATTACTTAAAAATTAGATGATTTAAGCAACTTTGAATTAAGGTTAGATGGTACACATGAGTTAGTAGTGAGTGAACTGTTGTTTGTGAATATTCTTTAAAAATTTGTGTGCAAGAATTTGTTCAAATTGCACCTGTCACTCTTCCCATTGGTACTGACATTACAGATGGGGAAGGCTTTTGAAAGGAAGACTGAACAAGGAGAAGTGTAACAGCCAGTTTTGTTTGCCTCTTGCAGCAACAGATACAGTCAGATCCACACAAACTCGACTTCGGCTTGAAACCCGAATTCCTGAGCAGACCACCAGGTCCCAACATGTTCGGAGCTATCCACCACCCCCATGAGCTGGCTCGCCCTGCAACCCTCTTCTCCACTGCTGGTAAGGAAGAGCTGTTAATTGTGTAATTGTCTTCTCAGAGATCACAAGCTGCCAGTGTCTGCTGTTTCTGTGTGGCCTGCAAGTTCCCTGCAACACCAACAGTCCTGTTATCTGTGCAATTACCACTAGATGGCACCATGGGCATTCAGCACAGAGTGCATTCCCTTGAATTCTCCGGTCTGATCCCGTGCAGCGAACAGTTAAGATGAGATACCTTCATTAGTCACATGTATATCGGAACACACAGTAAAATGCATGTTTTGCGTAGAGAGTTCTGGGGGCAGCCTGCAAGTGTCGCCATGTTTCCGGCGCCAACATAGCATGCCCACAACTTCCTAACTTCCTAACCCGTACTTACAAGTAAAAAGATACCACTCCTTCCAAGGATATTTCTAACTATATTGTTACATTTAAAACTATTCACTTTTTGACATGCCTACATCTGTAAAGAAAACCTTATATTTATAGAGCATATTAAACAGCATCACAGCCAAATACTTTTGAAATGAAATCATCGCTGTATAAAGTGCTGCAGCCAACTTGCACACACAAAGAATCTGTTTATAGGGATAAATTTGGGCAGGCCAGAAGGTTAACTTCCCTCGTTGCTCCAACTAGCAACAGTTATATAAGAAAATAGTTGGGTCTTCATTTCAATGCTTCGTCCACAAGTCACCACTTCCAACATTATCACACTCCCTACATCATTGCATACCCTAACGTTTGCTAGACTGCCAACTGAGCGTGGTAATTGGTGCTTGACCCCGCAACCTCCCACGTAATAAGAGTGCTCCCACCCAAACTCACAGTTGGTATCAACAACAAATGGGCTGAATACTTGACTGGTAAGGTAGGTTAAGCAAAGAAAAATTACAATGGTGACTGCACTTCAAAAGTTATTTTTTGGATCGTGTTTTGGGATGTTCTGAGATATCGGAAGGTGTTTAAATAAATACATGTTTTCCTCTTAAAAAGTAGACAAGACTGCCTTTGAATCATGGCTGTTCTTTTCCCGTCAACTTGCCTTCGTTTCCCCGGTATCTTCTGGTACTACCGTGGGCTTTTTCATAAGCATGTTAAAGACTAAAATACACCTCTGCTCATCCTTTGGTAAAGACTATCAGAAAGGAGTCTCAAAACCCCAATATTTTGGAGCAAAACTCATGAAGCTGTGCTTATCTCTTTCCTTTTTCTTGGTCTGTCTGTCTGCTCTCCCTTTTTCTCCATCATCTTTTGAAACTATCTGTCTGTCTTTACTGCTCCCTGCATTGAAATCTGTTTCGCTCTGTTTCTCTGTCTGCCGTTTGTCGGCCACTTCTCATTCCCTTTAATGACCAAGTGCCTTTTTGTCAAAATGGATTACACAGGCAAGCAGATGATTTCCACAAAAATGTTCCCAAAGGGAAGGTGGGATACTCTACTATCCTGGACGCAGATACAACAAGTAGTTAGGAATGCAAGTGGAACGTTGGTGTTTATAGCAACAGAGATAGAGCATAAAAGTATGGAAGTCTTGCTGCAACCGTATGGGCATTGGTGAGACCACTCATAGAGTACTGTGTAGCTTTGATCTCTTCATTTAAGGATGGATATGCTTGTATTAGAGGCAGGGTAACGAAGGTTCACTAGGCCGATTCCCATGATAGAGAGCTAGTCTTATGAGAAAAGGTTGAGGAGGTTGGGCCTGTACTTGCCAAAGATTTGAAATGTAAGATAAGATCTTACTGGGTGAATACACTCGTAGGGAAATTTAGAACCAAGGGATTCAGTTTCAAACAAGGGGTCAACCATTTAAGATGAAGACAAGGAGAAATTTCTTCTCAGGGAGAATTGTGGATCTTTGGGGGCCAAGTCATTGAATATAGTCAAGGCTGAGATAGAAAGGTTTTTTAAGGGAGTCAAGAATTCCAGGGAATAAGTAAGAAGTGGAACTGAACCCACAGTCAGATCAACTATGATCTTATTAACAAGTGGAGCAGTGAGAAGCCATAAAGCCCACTCCTATTTCTATTTCTTCTGTTCTCTTGGATCGATCCTGCAATTAAACTCACAGCTTGTTATTAGATAATGTAGATTGTGCTTAGAGGTAACTATAATGCAATGCACTCGATTTCCATTACATCTTCGGGAAGCGACAGTTTACGCTGTGCTTTATTTCACAAAGTGGTTCTACAAGCCAAGTTGCAGAATGATGCAGTTTGAAAGGTTTAAGTGCAAGTGCTTCCCTGGAGGAACTCGGCAGAAGGCTAACTATGCTGTTTGTTTGTAGGCACCACACATCCGACTGGAAATCCCTTTGGACCTTCGCCTCATCACAACAGCTTCCTGAGTCCGGCTGCTCACTTAGGTAATCATGGCACGGCCAGTCCGTGGGGAACTCTTGGGTAACCAGTTCACTGACAGAAGCAATTCCCAGCAAGTTAGCAAATGAAGTAATGCCTGTTCCGCCAAAGTGTGCATCAGGTTAAAAGGTCCACATTTGGTGCAGCTGGTTCTGTGGGTCTTGCTGAATGTATATTGTAAAATAATAATTCACTATTTAAGGGTATGGTTCCATGAAAATCTCAGATCGCATTTAAATACACCCTTCTATGAATTGCTCATCAGTGGACAGCAACCCACAAAGTTAGATAAATTGACTTACACTGTTACAGAAAGAAAATGACATTTTAAAAATCTATTTTCATGTACCTCAGCCCTCCCATGACAGCTCGAAAAATATTTATATACACCCGGTCATAAAATTGCAGAATGAACCTTGCTAGATATTCCATCATTGTGATTTGCCCATGTTTATATTGAAAAATGGTGGTGTGGCAAGGTGAGATCAGGGATTCAATCATCTGTGATGATGGCATGCAGTGGCATGGAGTGTCAGGTGATGGCGCTGTTGAGACCATGGTTTTGTCAGCTGGTGTTGCTGCTTTGACAATTGCAACAAGCATTTCGACAAGCGTTTCACAAGGAATGAGGCATCTGGAGGGAGTGTGGGGTGGGGATGCAGGTGAAAGGGTTGGCGGAGGTTTTCTTATGGCTTAAAGTATTCTTTCTTTTAAAGTTAGAAGAAAGTCCTTGGCAATTTTGAGAAAATTTCAGCTGGCTGCCCAGTGACATTTGCTTTCCTCAGTCATTTTACAGAATGCGGAGATTGCTAGCAATATCTTACACATCCCTAATTGCCCCTGAGAAAGTGGCAGTGAGCTGACACCTCGAAACCACTGCGGCCTTATCTAGCAAAGATATTCCCATAATGGTGTTGGGTCGAGAGTTCCAAGGTGTTTGGATCCAGTGATGATAAAGAAACAGCAATAAATGGCCCAATCAGGATGGTGTGCAAGTTGGCGGGGAACCTGTAGGTGGTGGTGTTCCCATGCACCTTGTCCATCTTGTTGGTAGAGGTTATGGGTTTGGGAGGTGCTGTGGAGTAGTCTGGGTGAGTAATTGCAGTGCGTTTTGGTTACGGTACACACTGCAGCACTGCACCGGAACAGCAGAGGAGGGAATATTTAAGATGGTGGGTGAGGTGTCGATCAAGAGCGTCGTTCATGCTGGATGGAGCTTTTTGAGTAGACAAGCCTGAGGGGTACTATGGAACTGGTGCAGAAAGCACAGCAGTCTAGATTTGTCAACTCTTCACAGTCTGTCATGCTGAAGGTTGTATCACGTGACTTTGTCCCACCAAGTGGCCTTCCTACCACAGAGCAATGCTTTCGACAGTCAATTAGAAAGGGAAAAGGCATTCTTTATCATGTAACCTACCTATTGCTTGCCAGCTCCTTTCTCACCCCTCCCCCTCACCTCTTCATACTGGCTATCTCCCCTGTACATTCTCAGTCCTGATGCAGGGCCTTGACCCAAAATGTCTACTATCCCTTTGCCTGCACAGATGTTGCCTGAGCCGCTGAATTCCTGCAGCAGTTTGTTTTATTTTGCTCCAGTTGCCAGTATCTGCAGTCTCTTGTGACTCTTTATCCAGTGACTGGATGAGGGATGGCTGTGTCAGAACGCCACTATCCCCCACTGCAATACTGTTAGAAGTAGTAAGCAAAGCGCGTTGAAATAACACTATTTTCTGAATGTTACTTGATACTTTTGCCTGATTTGCTCCCTGAGGTGTTCAGAGATTACTCCCCATTTCCTGCAAGTTTCCTTTGGAGCAGGGAAGTGTGAAAGGTTAAATGGAGACTCACATAGTTGCAAATCCCATGGTTTAGAGTGGAGCTGTTCTGGCCTAGGAAGACCATGCCGTTATCCTGAGTATCTCCATGGCAACAAGAAAATCAATATCTCCGAGAACCTCGGGTGAGATACTGAGACCATGCTCCAGCACATGGTGGAGCACTATCATCATGATATATGGGATAGCTTCATAAGAGAACTAGCAATTCAACACTGAGTATCTCTGATGTTCTGTGGACCATTAGCAGCAGCAGAATTGTGTTTCCCCACAGTTTGTAACCTCAGAACCCACAAACTGACCATCTCTGACAAAGGAAAGTCTAACCAAAATATTCAATGGCATTGACATCACCAGGCACCTGCACATAATCATAATAAAAGGTCACAATTGACGAGAAAGCTCAACTGAACCAGCCAAGTAAATTCCAAACGAGAAGGTGAAAGACTGGGTATCCTGTCGGGAGATGCTCACTTCCTGACATCTGAAACCCTTTCCACCGTCTGCAAGGCATGTCGGAAGCACGATGAAATATTCCCCGCTTCTCTGATAGCACCTCCCGAGCCCGCGATCTCGACTGCCAACAGTGATGAGAGCTTCATGGGAACACCACCAGTTGCAGGTTCCGCTCCGAGCCACACACCATTCCTGACCTGGAACTATATCGCCTTGCCTTCCACTTTGCCGAGTCTAAATCCTGGAATACCCTACACAACAGCATTGTGAGAATACCTCAACCAGAAGGACTACACCAGCTTAAGAAAGTGGCTCACTACCACTATCTCTAGCACAGTTATGGGTGGACTCTAAACTTTAGCCTTGCCAGTGACGCCAAGGTCCCAACAAACAAACAAATCCCTGACTTCATCGTTAAAGCATGCAGTGAACCCAAGTGCAATGAGGAGAGCAGGACACCAGCAGGAGCAGCAAAGGGACCTGGAAATGATGCAGGTCGTCCTGGTCAAGCTACAACAGAGGACTCGATGTGTCCTAAATTGCAAAGCACCATGTAATAGGCAGAGTGAAGTGACACCACCACCCCCCCCCCCGCCCCTCACAATCCATGGTCAAATGCACATCCCCCACCAATGATGGGACAGTGAATGGGAGGAAGAGGGTCCACAAGCATCCTCATCAATAGCAGAGCCTGGCAGCTGATGGACTAGGCCGCTAACAGTCCTATCAAGTGATAGTTACTCTCCAGTGACCTGCTCACTGATGATCTGCCTGGACCACTCAGCCCCATTCATCATCACGGCCTTTCTCCAAACACAGAACAAAGCTGAATTCCAGAGCTGAGGAAAGATTAAGGGTGGAATGACTGTTCTTGACATCACAGCAACATCTGACATGAGTATGGCATTGAGCAGCCCCAATAAAACTGAAGCCAATGGGCGTTGAGAACAAAACTCTGCATTGGAAGACGGTTGTGGTTGTTGGAGGTCAGTCGTCTCAACCCAGGAGTTTCAGCCACCTTCAGCTACTTCATGAATGATTATCTCTCCATCACAAGATCAGAAGTGGGGATGTTTGCTGAGAATGCAAATTGTTCAATTGCACCCTCTTATTATACCAAAGCAGTCTCTCCCTCTTTGCAGCAAGACCTGGGCAACATTCAGACTTAGGTTGCTAAATGATAAGTAAGGTTCATGCCACCTTAGTGGGAGGAAGTGGTGGCTTCCAACCTTCCCTTGGTGTTCAACACTATCACTGTCATAAATGCCCCAGCATCTTTCTTTTCTTTTTCAATCTTTTCATTAATTTTCAAATTAGTACAAAATATATATTAACATTAGTAATTATACATATGGTGCAAAGCGATCAGGATAGCAATCATAACAGTTAAAATATATAATCACAAGGAGTAAAAAAAAGTAATCTCAACCTCCCGTTCTGTTATTAAGTGAACAAATACAAAAGAAAAGATTGAAAAGAAATGAAATTTAATTATATGAAGGAAGAACCCCCAAATCAAAAAAAAATTGATAATAAACCAAAAAAAACCCAAAAACTTCAAAAAAAAACTGGACTGATATTTCTTCAATTAAAAAGAAAAAGAAACATTACTATATCATCAATTCCGCTCCTCTGTATTCAAGGGTTATTGAAAGGGATCTGAAAAAGGTCAGCTTATATCATATGGAAATATTGAATAAATGGACTCCAAACTTCCTCAAATTTAAGCGAAGGATCAACAGTACCATTCCTAATTTTTTCTAAGTTTAAACATGATATAGTTTGAGAAAACCACTGAAAAGTGGTGGGAGGCATTGGATCCTTCCAATTGAACAAAATGGATCACTTGGCCATTAATGTGACAAAGCGATCATACGACAAGCAGAAGCAGATAAACGGCGAGATTCCATCATTGGTAACCCAAAAATTGCAGTAATAGGATCAGGTTGTAAATCAATATTCAATACAGATGAAAGAATGTTAAAAATATTTTTCCAAAAGGGGATAGGACCAAAACATATGTGTCAGGGAAGCCACCTTCGAATTACATCTGTCACATAATGCCCCAGCATCAGTGAAGTCGTCATTGTCCAGTAACCCAACTAGATCGTCCAGACAACATCTGAAGCCACGAGCTTGTCAAGGGCTGGGATCTTGTGACAAATGACTCAACTCATGACAACCCAAAACCTTTCCAACATCTAGAGGGTACAAGTCAGGAAGGTGAAGGAATGCACTCTATGTGTATAGATGAGTACATCTTCTGTAGCTTGACACCATTCAGCAAAATCGGCCTGCTTGATCAGCACCAAATCCATCCATCCCAAACACCAAACAAAGGAGCACATGGCTGCAGTGTGTACCATCTACAAGATTTTGCAACAATTTGACGGGGCCTCTCAAGCAGTGGTCTCTACTGCAAGAAAGGGCAAAGCCATCAGAGCATCATCGCCTTCGAGTCACACGCCATTCTGACTCGGGAGTTTATTGCTACTCCCTCGTCATCAGTTGGACTTGTTGAGCCAACATCACTGAGTGAGTACCTTAACCACACGGCCTGCAACGGTGCAAGGTTCAGGAAAACTAACTTCCCACAAACTTCTTGTGGGTAATTAGGAGTGGGCATTAAAAGCTAGTCCTGCTGGCAGCACCCAAATCTTTTAAAAAAGGTTCTTTCGTGAAAAAAAATGTGAGAGTTTCTTGAATAATTTAATCTGATGGTGGCAGTATTGCTGAAGTGCCTGCTGGTGACGCTGCTGAACTCATCGTGCTCGATGTCTGCATCGCCACCTCATAGCTGTGATCTGGGGGATTTTTGAAACGTCATAAAAGTAAATATAATAACGCTTCTAAATCCTGTAAATAATTTGTTGGCAAAGGCACAAGGTCATCCAATAATGGGGGAACAGGACAGTGTTTGTGTGTGTTCTGACACTTTCCTCTTGCAGTGTGAGTACAGGCAGTGAAGAGATGCCCAGTGCCTACACCTGAAACAGATATTAGTCCTTTCACTCAATGCCTGTTATCTACTCCCTTCACCTCATTGGCTTTCCTGCAGGGAACCAGCATTTTGAGGAATACCTGTCTTTGCATGGCATAACCAGTGGTGTTTAAAGGCTGTTCGGCCCTCATACTTCATGCAAGCCCCACTCCCCAGCCCCCCCCCCCCCCCCCATTAAGAGACTCTCCCTTTTAAGCGCAGAGGTACTTCTAGAGGCTGAGCTTGGAGTACTTGACAAATCTGAGTGAGACACTTCTTTTCATTTACCCTCTTTGTATTGTTTCACTGGTGTTCCAGGAAGGAACCAAAATACTAATGGGTTATTTGTCACAATGATGCACATCAAGTTATGATTCTCTAAGTGCACTGGTTTACATTGAAGGTTGGACTTTTAATGTGCAACTTCGATGGAATTATTAAGATAGGCCAAGTTTCCTTCCTCATCATTGATTATCATGTGTTCCTGGCTAATCATTTAGAGATTTCAGAATACTCCGTTTATTCTATCAAGTGTCCTTCTGCATTGGTGGACTGATTCCTAATCTATGTCAGTAGATTCAGAATTGAGGGCAATTGAATAAGGTTGCTGGACCATGTGACCTGTTGGAAATATAATTATTTTAGAAGGTTGTCAATCACCGATCCGATGTTGGGGGAGAATTTAGTCTTTGATTGCCAGCAGCACATGGAAGAGCATTAGTTGCTGGTTGTATTACATCCACATATTCAGTTCATTGAAGTGGTTGGGTCTGGATATTTGAGGAGTGAATGCAGATGGCTTCCAGTACTCTTGTTTGACTTTAACATTGACAGCCAACATTGAAGCAGCTGGACTAAAATCCAAAGCAGAAGCTTAATGTTAGCAAAGCATCATAGTTCCATTATGTTTGGTAATATGATAAATAATACTGGCGTTGTTCACTCCAATGAATAATTGAAAGAACAGCACAATGCAGGAGGTATTGTCGTGACTCTGTACAAAGAAGATCCCATTTTTCCCCTCCACGAGGGAATTCTTCACCTTCACCAAGAATGGATTATGAAAATCAAAAAAGCTGCAGATGCTGGAAATCTAAAATCAAAACAGAAAATGCTGGAAACACTCAGCCTGTCAGACTGTATCTGTGGGAAGAGAAACAGAGTTAATGTTAAAGGGTCTTTGACTTGAAACATTAACTCTGTTTCTCTTCCCACAGATGCTCTCTGATCTGCTGAATGTTTCCAGTATTTTCTGTCTTTATTACCAAGAATGTGTTATCTGATGAGTATCTCATCTGTTGTGTGAGGGACCTTGCTATGTGCAATGCCACTTTATTACCCTGCATAACAGCAGTGACTTTTAAACCAGGTTATGACTTATGAAGTCATTTGAAGAGATGTCAAGATATGTAGAGGGGTTGTGGTGGGTGGGAGAGGAGTTTGGTTATCAATATCGTGGCTCGGGGAAAGGTCCCCTTACATTGGTATATGTTGGGTATTGATGGGGTGACCAAGGCGGTCACTTAGTCACCCCATTGAGGCGGTCACCCTTTTAACTTTAATTTGTTTGATTCAAAAAATCAAGGGAGTCCAAAATCAGAGCTGAGCCACATGTTAGATTCTTATCTGGGGGAGCCAAATCATACGATCAGTCCAGCTAAGCACGGTACGAGTTCACAATGAGACACCATTGTATACATGATCTTGTATGTATCCAGATGGAGGGAGAAGATGGAATTGAGCAGTTTACGGCTCCAGAGCAGTTTGTCTTCATAAAACCTCGGCCTTGTACAAGTTCCTTGTTCCAGTGGCTGCTCACACTGCTTCTCATGGTTATCGGTGCCCTGTTCTTAGTCCCCAGACAAGAGGTGGCAGTGGGAACCACCTGCTGAAGTTTCATTGAAGATATTTGAGACAGTCTTCTACTGCACCAGGGAGAATCTGGTTTACTTGGCATCTGTTTCTATGGGGAGGCAATAGGCCTGGACTTCCTGCCGCCCTATGTGGTCAGGAGTGTCAGGTGGGGATTTGGGAGTTTAGTTTTCAGTGCATCTCCTTCAGGACTCACCAGGATAACAACTTACTGTGCTGATAGTTGTGGTGGAAGGAGTGAGGTGTGATGGAGGGAGAAAATTAGGAGCTGAAGTTGTACTTGGCCATTGCGTAGTAATGTTCAGTTAAGACTTGTGCACAGGGTCTCCGCTACAGTAAACGGTATCTGAGGTAAGTTTTTTTTTACACAGAGAGTGGTTGATACCTGGAACTTACTACCGCAGGTGGTGGTGGAATCAGATGCAATTGCTGTTTAAGAACCATTTAGACAGGCACCTACATAGGCAAGGCATGGAAGGGTACGGTCCGAATGAGGGGAAATGGAATTAGTGTAGATAGACGGCATGGACATGATGGGCCGAAGGGCCTGTTTCTGTGCTGTACGTCTCCATGACTTAAAAAGAATTAAATTATACCAATAACAAAGACTTCAATTTCTCATGAGAATGCCATCACCTTAAATACGTAAAGCATATGTTCCTAATGCTCCTCTAAAAGTAATGAAGGGATAGTGCATAACGTTATGTCTAGATCAGTTAATTTGGGTTGTTGCTATTTTGTGAATGCCTCATGTACCTTTAGTGCTTCATGGTGGTGACCGCAAACACAGGCAGGCACTGACCCTAGGGGGCTGAGGGTGTTAGCATGGCACAGCAATTGCCCACTATGCGGAGCAAGGAGTTCATGGTGTCAACAGCACACGTCTCTTGCTTGTCATTAGCACTGCTGCTTTGACCTCAGTGGTTCATCTGACACCATCTCTTAACCTCACCCAACCAATCACATGTTCAGGAACATGAAGCCTTTCCCGCATTTTCTCATCAATGCTATTTGAAGATCCCATCCATAACATAAAGGCGAGGTACTGGTTGATTTCTCCTGGCTAAAATCTTGCAAGTATCTGGTGATTCTGTCATTGATTCAAGGTGCCAGGATCTGCAGGGTGACAGAGGTTGAAGAACATTTTGGTGGCCAAGACTAATATACAAACCAATTGTGATCAGACATGGTGTGTTATATAAGGGTCTTACTCAGAACAGAGTATGACTGGGAGATGGGGCAGAGGCACTGTGGGTGGAGGAGAAGGATTGTCACCAGGAGCCCATATTCATCAGTGAGGAGCATGATGCGACAGGATTGCACTTTGATAAATATCTCTTCACTGCAATCTGTCACTTACTGCACCTCCAATCGGGGAAGACTTTGTTTTGCAACAGATGTCAAGGTGACTGTGGCAATAAATGTTTATGTGCTGGGCTCCTTCTGATAAGAGCTTGAAGATATTCTCAGTATCTCACACTTGTCTTGTCAGTGAGGCTGTGTGCTTGGAAAGGGCCAAGAGAATTCACTTCCCTCTTGCTCATGGCCAGCAGCCACAGAGCACAGTTATTGAAGGCGGTTTTAAAGGAAGTTTGCTCAACACAAGCAATAAACCCTGCTGCAGGGTGCCATTGACTGCGCCTACTTTGCTTTATGGCATGCATGTCAACTTTGCCCTGTACTGGAACCAAAAAGGGTTCATTTGGTTTGACCAAATACAGCAGATCATGCAGGGCTTCATTCTGTGCCAGCTGCATTTGATCCACCACAGCAAACCAGAATGTGGCAACTTTTTATTCCATATTTCTTATTCACTTACGACACAGAAAGTGGCCATTTTGGCCCATTGAGTCTATGCTGGCTGACAGAGCAATCCCATGTACCCTGTAAGAGAAGTGCTGTTCTGTAACTTTGTGTTGAGCTCCATTGGAACAGTAAAAGGCCAAGGTCCAAGTGGGAGCAGGAGAGGGAATGAATGTGATAGGTGATCAGAAGCTCAGGGTCAGGTTTGTGGATCGAGCAGAAATGTTCTCCAAAATCCTCCCCCAATCTGTTTTTTGTCTTCTCAATGTAACTGAACCGATACAACTTAGCTCCCATGTAGAACATAGAACAGTACAGCTCAGGAACAGGCCCTTTGGCCCATGATGTCTGTGCCGACTGTGTTGCCAATCCAAGTTAATCCCACCTGCCTGCCCATGGTCTATATTCCCTCCATTCCTTGCCTGTTCCTGTGCCTGTCCAAATGACACTTACATGCTATATTTACACTTTTGTGAACAGGAAGCATGGGTTTTCTTGCGATTACATTCTTTCACGTAGGTTTAGGCTATGGCTGAAGGGTTTTGTTTGCCACTTTAAATCTATTGGAAATTTCCTTGCACTTATGATTTTGGAATAAGGAGATGAGGGAAAGCGAAATGTCTGCTTGGTGGGATTGTACCAATGATACATGCTGAGTCATATCAGTCTGTGGAGGCACTTTTATCCTTTGAGAGACGAGGACTCCATAGAATGCATTCTATCAGAGGGGCTGTGATGAAGTTGTGAAGTTCGCACCTAAGCAACTGTCAAAATCCACCATGAGCACGGCACTGTCCACAGCTGGTGAGGACTTTGGTGGCCTCAGTTCTTGCACCTTAAGTGCCTCTCAAGTTGCCACTTGGGGTCACCAGTCACATTGGCCAAAGGTGCGTAGTGCATACGAAGGAATGTTTTGTGCAGGAGTATATCATCTCAGCACATTCCCCTTGAGCAACCAACAACAGCAGTGTGCAGCTTGGGGAAGGGGACAGAACAAGCCTCTTTTCTCTTTAAAAGGTAAAACTGAGGGAAAAAAATGGAAGTCAGGTTTAATATTATGAAGAAGATTAACAGGGAAGAAGTAGAGGTGGTTTCGTGGAGCTCAAAAGATGGAGCATAAAATGTGCAATGGTCTATTAAGAGGAATTCTGTAGGGAATTTCCTTACCCAGATGGTCAGAATGTGGAAGGTACAACATGGAGTAGCTGAGTCAGTTAGTGAAGGTGGTTTTAAAGGAAGTTCGTTCAATACAAGCAATAAACCCTTGGCTACCATTACCAATAGCAACAAATAAATTGTTGCATGACACACCGATGATATTCTAAAAATCAATGCTGAAAACACAGGCAGTTGCTGTGTGCCTTTGGGAATGTTTGTTACTATCGTACCGGGGGAGTTGGGATGAAATTGATTTCTGGAGTTATAAAACTATGTTGGAACATTCTTAACTCCTCAAAATTCACGAGCTTTTTTTTTCGCAAGGAGGGGACAGAGGGCTTGAAAGTGGTATACACAGTCAGTAATTTTCATAAAGTGATGTATTTAAATTTCCTTCATGAACAAAATGATTTGATGCTGCTCCTGCTTCAAAACTTTCTAGGAAATTCCAGGTCACAGTATCTTGATTGGTCCATCCTATGCACAACATTTAGAAACCTTGCATGTCATTGCTATCCACCGTGTCCAAGAGCCTAGCTCTCTCCACCTTTCTACAGTAGCAGAGACTGAATACCTGTGTGTAACTGTGCAGAAATCCATATCAAATTCTCTGCCAGCTCAGTTCAGGATGGTTCAATGGCATTTTATTTCCACATGTTGGTTTTATAACAATTGTGTAAATCATACCAGGGTTTAAAGCAGCTCTTGAAGGCAAACAACATTAATGGGTTTGCTTTCTTCATAAATCTATTACATGAATCCTTTAACACCCTTTTTTAAATCATTCATGCTGACTTGTTCAGTGCCTTTGTTAAAACTATACATATGACATCATTGGGAGTTAGTGAGACTTACCCAAGGGGGAAAGGGTTTCCCTCTGATTGAGAATTAGAATTGGGCTGGTAATTTTTATAGCACGTGCACTGAGAAAATCTTTCCGCAGTGTGAGGAAAGAAACCTTTATAATAAGGGTATGATTTGGATACCAGACATTCATTCCATACTGTAGAGAAAATTGAAAATAAGTTGGCCCAAGGTTCAAGAGGCATTTCATTTCTTGAGAATAGATCAGTGTGAATCTTCTCTTCTGGAGCATCTTAAACAAAATCTGGTCTCTATCTTAACCTGATGTCATCAGCAATAATTTCCTCTGATCATAAGTGGCCATTCTAATTTCCTGTAATGTGACTTCGGTTAAGTCTGGGGATGACTTTACATTGCATTTAGAACCACTTTAAGATTTTTTTTTTAATTTAAATGATTTTGATCAAATGTGTAACTTGTGGACACATATTGGTTTGTTTTTTTAGAGCCATTTAATAGACCAAGTGGTTTGACTGGTCTGAGATCCTTAAGTAACAGCGCCTTTGGTGGACTGGGGAACCCTTCAATCAGTGAGTATTTCTGTCCTTTCGGTTCTTTGTATGACTCTCTCATGTTTTACTTTGAGAAGTGATACTTTGGCTGATACTTGGGCAGTACTGACCCAGTACTGTGAACTATAACGTAGCCAGGACTATTTAAATGTGCAATAGCCAAATCCATGCCAATGAACTAAAACTGAGATAAATATATGCTTGCGACCAGATCATCACACTTGTTTACTCCTGTGCGCATTACACTGATGTGAAGCGCATCTGAGTGCATCTCACCTGTGTCTATTATAAACTAACTGTGTCACATTGATGTGTGTTTTATTATTGAGCATTATACTTGTATATCACCTTTGTGTGCATTAGTCCTGAGTGCTGTATCAGTGTGAATTATTTCAACCTGTGTAAAACATCTTACGCAAAAATGGCATTTGTTTATTACTTCTGTATGGGTTGCATCTGTGTGTATTTCACCTCTTTCTATCAAACCTTGGTGTTATTTGTGGAATGCTTGTCCCACTTCACTCACTCTCACACACACACACACACACACACACACACACACACACACACAAAATAAGCACCTCTTTTACATCTGTACAAATTACACTTGCAAATATGTAATGTACATTTGTTTATAAATGTCAAGCATGTCTGCATCATAACGGTGTATTACCTTTTATCAGCCATTTTATTGTATTTGGTATCACATCTGTATCTATTAACATATCCCTTCAGTGTGTTTCACAGTATCACACCTTACAAATATTAGAAATGTTTAAAATCAATCCATATCATAGTTTTACACTTGACTGTGCCATATCTGTGTGTATAATCTTATAACCTTCATGGTTTTAATGATGCTTGTTGAGTTATCACGTATACATGTCATTTCTATCTTGCCCAAGTTGCCATTTGCTGGGTGTGCACCAAGGCATTGAATGTCAGCAGTCATTAGACTTCATAGCCTGTGGTTCAGTTCCACAATAGGTTGTATATTTTCCAAATAAACCATTGGAGGAACTCTAAATATGAGTTGGAAGCAATGGATTTTCTGATTTCTCCAAAAATAATACAAATGCCCCCAAGGTTCTGAGGTAATCAATATCCTGTACTCTTTACCCCTGCAGTAACCAACACTGTATATGGCCAGTTTTCTAACTGGATCTCACTACTTGGATTTGATTTCAATGATTCTTAGTTTTCTGTTTAGCATTTGTTTCAGCTATAAACTTTTGATGCCCTTGCATAAGTATTATTTTTTGACTGTGCCATTATGGATTTGTCATTCTGGTAAATTGGGAACAAACCCGTGACTGAGGTGTCTATATCCATATGCCCACCAATCTTTGGAAGGTTCAGTTTGACTATCATAGTAAACAGAAACTTTTGAAGGACTACACTGACAAACAGTGCAGTTCTTTCAGTGGCAGGGTTTCATTCATCTCAATGAAAGTTCACACATGCATGTGCTGATCTAAAACAACCCATGTTTTAGTGCTCCCAACGCTCGACGTGATTTGCAAAAGAATTTTTATCCCCATAACTCATGTAGAACATCCGGGCATACAGATCAAGCTACTCACTGGGTGGTGAATACTTAAAAAACCTTCAGCAAAACATATTTATGAATGGTTGTGTTGATAAATGCTGGTGTTGTGGAATCAGTAACTTGAGGTTGGTAAGTGCATCTCAGTGACTGGATGTAGTCACTGACACCTGGACTCCAGCCTGTTCTTTGCATTGTGGATTTTTGGTGTAAAATGATACACTAACATTTAACCATCAAATGCAGAGAACTGATTCATTTTAGTGGTAGTATGAATATGATAGTGGCAAGGTGTGATTATTGTACTGCTAAGCTGAGGAAATGAGAAATCCAGTTCACAGGGATAGCTGGAAAGGACAGAGGAACAGCAGAAGGGATAAAGAGAAAAGATTGAACAGAGGAAGATGCAGAGAAGCAGTAATAAAGATAAATGACAAGCCTAGGAGAAAGGCCAAGAAGGGTGGTAAAAGAACATGAGGAATGGTAATAAAGAAAATGTTGAAGTGCAAGGCAGAGTGAAAAGGTGTTGAGGAACAAAAGGAGATGGCAAGTCAAGGGAGACAAAGATATTTCATCTCTCAAGGTGTACTTTTTGTTTGTGAGAGTGAATGGGATCTCCCTGACTAACGAATTCAGTTGATGACATTGATTACCTTCCGTTCTCCACTCGTGTTCACTGCTGCTGGGAAATCATTGCAGCAGTCCCACACAGCACTGGATGGTGCTGTTGGTCTCTAATTCATTCTTTACATCTGAAAGATTACCAAGGTTTCATAGCTCATCCGCCACTGAGGTCAGTTTTCTTAAAAAAAGGAAAAGGGAAAATACTGCAGCTTTACTAAAGGGTCGTACAACTTTAAGTCTGAGCAACATCTCTTTCTAAACTATGGTCTACAGGCACTGAGTTGCACTTCATCCTCTTCCTGACCTCTGCCTTGGCCTCACTTCCTTCTGTGTCCTGCCACTTGAAGCTCAGCCTTCAGTGCCCTGTGTGTGTTTATATTACTTTTCCTATTTTCCTCTCAAAACTTGGTGTCACAGCCCAGAAACAGGCTGCCTGATCCATCAGCAAAAAAACAAGCTGCTGGAGGGACTTGGCAGGTCGAGCAGCATCTGTGGGTTTTTGCTCCAGATTCCAGCATCTGCAGTCTCTTGTGTCTCCACCTGCCTGATCTATCAGGCCTGTGCTGGTGTTTTTTCTCCACCCCAGTCTCATCCTGCCTGCCTTTCCACTGCCCAAGACCTGTATAGTTCCCTTTTCAAACAACCAAAGTTTCAATGAAAGACTCTGCCACATTCAAACCACACTCTTTTCAGATTATTTTTTTCTAACCACATTGTTTTTGTGATTATCTTAAATTTGTATTGTGGCTTTACTGCCTTGTCCAAGGTGTGGAAACAATCTCTAAAATCCCTTGGCCTTTCCCAGCTCTTCAGGATTTTGATAAACTTATCAAGTGCAATCCCAGTAAACTTTCCTTCAGCTTCATACAAGTACTCTGCCCAGCCCTGTGACAGGAGTGCAACGTTGGGTAAATCAAGGAGCTGAGAAGGAGGATACAACAGGACATTGAGCATTTGGTAATGAGGTGTCACTGGTGTCTACTTCTGATTTTTTTCAGACACTCAGAACAGAAAATTAAAATTAGGAGCTGAACTTAATCCATTACTTTGAAACTTATTCATGTTTAGGCAACTTTATTGAAGCATCAAGGTGACTGCTAAGGTGGCTGGTTCCTTTTTCCTATAGTTTGTTACAATGTTGTGAATAATACTGGCAACTGTTATATTATCCATTCCCCATTTTGCTATGAAAGTAGTTGTGAGTCTTCCTATAAAGGTATTAGAAAAGTAATTCCAGGATATTCACTTCATGACTAACATCGACTGACAATGCAAGTCCACTTCAGATTGGTTTATGTTTTGGTGATGTTGATTCTCCTGCTCTTTTTGGTGGTAGAAGTCTCATGGAGGAAGATGCCATCATGGCCACTGTGTTGCTGCATCTTTTAGATCACATCCAGGAGCCACAGTGCGATTTTCATGGAGAGGGTAGATACAATGGCAGGAGCACGGATGCAGCAAACTGTTCTATCCTAGATGGCGCTGAGCTTTTTGAATGGTGGTGTTCCCACACCCACTACTCCATCACATTTTTGACTTGAACATTCTGGAAGGTGGTCAGGAGGAGGGCTGAACGATAGTGGTGATGTACCTGAACACTACTGTAGTTCGGTGCTTTAGCACTGAACGACAACTTTATGAAGTTGAATTTGAAATGTGAAATTAAATTCAATGTATTTGGCAATTGGCTAGAAAAAGGGAAATAGTTGTGAAACCTTTTGGATTTCTGTGATGATCCAATTACTTCATTAACTTTCTTCAGGCAAGGCAACCATCCAGTGCTTTTCATTATGATCTTCATGTAACCTTATACGAATTGGTTGATCCATAACCCCATGAAACTGGCTAACTAGGCATGAAATTGTAAACAGTTATTGCAAAGTTCAGTATTAAGAAGTTTCCTCTATGTTTGTAAATTGTCACTGCTAACGTCAGCATGTAACAGCTCAGTGGTGTATGGTTCTGCATGGTACACTTACAGAAAATTATCAAATCTAACAATTGAGATGTTTCTCCCAATTGAAATTGTCTATACAGCAAAATGTTTCTGGAATGGGAAACTTGGAATATAATTTGTGGAAAATTATACCTTATGGATTTATGATTTTATTCCATTTTGATTCAATTTGCCACTCATGGACAGAATGCTTACTTAGTCCTATGTTTTGAGATATTGAATCATTTTATAATGTGCTAAGCATCATGCTGCAATGAACTTAAGTCTGGTGATTCCAAGCTTCAAAGTCCCCAGTTGGAGCACATGGAATAGTCATTCTGTCACTGGCCATGTGTTACCCATTAAGAGGAGTAAGATTACAAAGCTGGGTGCCAATCACGGTTGGTCTAATAGATGGGGCCAGACCTAAAACATGTATCACTGGCTCCGTTCAGATGCTCAACTTCATTGGCATTGCAGACTGTGGTCACAATCATTCAGATTTTGGTTGGGGTTTGATGACTTGAAATTAATCCAATTTATTTTTGTTGGTTTAGCAGATGTTTTTTCCCTGTTTTTCAAACCCAAATGATATTAACCTTTGTGTTCTTAATTTTTTTTTAATGCAGCCACTTACTTAACATACCTTAATGGCTTAAGAGCAAAGTGCAGTGTTCTATTGAACAGATTGCGAACACCTCACTAATTAGCAGTGTTAGTTGATCTCAAATTAAGTAGAGTTGGATGCCGGCAAAGGAAATGGGAAAATAGCCAGTGGTCCCTCTGTTCTCACTCACCAGGGATGCCAGCTATAACGTGTGCAAGGACGGGTTCAGACTCCATTCCGCTGTGAATAGGTTTGGGTTCTCAAAATGAAGTAATGCATTGGTTGAGGGACATGAGAATTGTGGAAACTGAGACCCAGCATGACTCTATGTGTGAAGACAGTTACAGGAAGCAGAAGAAACTTCTGAATTCTTTTTAATTCCCCCTTGGTTCCTTAATTTCGTTCCGCCCTTTCAAACTAATTGCGTCTTTTGTAATCTCCTGTTGTCATGTGGTACTTAACATTCATTTAATGAATTGAATGGCAATGAGAGTGCCAGGTTCTTGTAAATCTGTAATCTTTCCCTTCTTGTTTCCAGCTGCCAATAGTATGTATACATTTTAAGCTCAGCGTGCATTGCTTGGTAAGTACAGTCATGTCAACTGCCAGACCTTTTAAACATTTTTTTGTTCTTTTGTTTTCTCAACCATTTCAGCATCCAACACAATGTTCAGCCACAAAGATGGCCCCAGTATGCAGAGCTTTAGCAATCCTCATGAGCCTTGGAATCGACTCCACCGAACGCCACCTTCGTTTCCAACCCCACCCCCTTGGCTGAAGCCAGGGGAGGCAGAGCGCAGTTCCTCTGTAGCCGCTCATGACAGAGATAGAGATGTAGAAAAACGAGACTCTACCGTTAGTAAAGATGAAAAAGAAAGGTACGAAGGGTTAAGCAATAAACTTATCCAATCCGATACTATATTTTATTAAAGAGCCGTGAACTCGAAGGTGTGGGTTATTCATTGTCGCGTGATGTCACGGCAGACTTCCACCAAATCCAATTGGCTGATTCATGGGCAATATTGGACACCTATACCTCGGTTTGAAAAGTTAATTACAATCAGTACAATGTTAAATTTGTAAGTGACATTAGTCAGAATTTAAATTCAGATAAACGTGGACTTGTTAATCTGCATTCAATTTAGTTTTAACCTTCCCCCATTTATGAATACTCCAAACCCCAGTAGCTTTCCTTTCTCTTGTAAGTAAGTCTTTTTAAGACAATATAGACTACACCACCTATTCCCAGTGCTCTTTCACTGGGAACAACATTCCGGAAAACAGCAGGAAATTACTGATTATATTCTCTCACCACTCCTTTCACATGCTTGCCCCTGCTAACATCTCAGCTGAGATCTGGGACTCACTGCTGGGGGAAGAAAAAATATGTTGCACCACAAAGTGCAATGCTTCATTGTTGTGCTGTGTCCTCGTACATATGCATAATTTTTCTTTATAACATACATACCTATGAAGTGCCACAGAACACTCCTCTATACTTGGGCCCCTTGTATTTGAAATTAGATGTGCAGTTCATTTTAATGTTAGGGTACCTTGCTGGATCAGGGCGAAGGGAGTTGCCTTTATGCACTTCAACCCATTTTAGGCCAAAGAGTCCGTCTTAATACCACTAATCTCGAGGTAAGCACACTTTATTCTGCATCTTGATAAACACAAGTTGAGAGTCCGTACTATGAAATAATAGTTATTTTAACAAACTAAAATTAGATTTAAAAGGAAACATAGTCATGTTCAAATAAAATATAAATTTATAAGTTCAAATAATGTAATAACATAACAATTTAGACAAAGAAGTTAACTGCTTCAAAATTTCAATTAAATTTAGGAGCACTCTCCTAAAACTTCATCTCCATATGGCCAAAATAATATATAATTATAATATAAAAGATAGTCAAGGAACAACCACTTAGTTCTAGTGGCTAAGCACAATAATAATATTTGCATGACATTTTGATGTTCTTTGATGTTCTATTTTTTAAAAATTTGTAAATTACAACTAAAATGTCATGTCATTCCATTTTTTATTTTTATTTTGCATAGAAATAACTGTAAACCCAGATGTAACTGTGACACTACAAATTTAGCCATATTCTGCATAGTGGTACATTATTGCTCATTCACTAATGGGTTCTTCAAAAACAGAATACTCTCAGTGAAAAGGGAATTAAAATGGTGCTACCATCCTCTTAACTAGTAAAATTTCAGTTAGCATAGAGTACTCACAACTCTACAGATGTAAATCAGAGAGAAAAGCCATTCTCTGACTTACAAAACGTGTATTTTTTATTTGAAACTGAACTTTAGTTTTTATCTTGAACAATTTAATTAGAACCCATTACTGATCCGAGGTGTTCACATTCACTGAAAAACTACCATTTAATGCCCATAAAAGTTATGTTATTTCTGTACTGTTGGACAATGTAATTCGTTTTGAAATGACATGAATCCTGAAAGGCACACCTTCAAGTTCATTATGCATATAGAGTACACCAATGACAAGTATCGCTAGCTGACATTATTGGTTTAAAAAAATCTTCAGATTAAATTTCTAATCATTTGAAACAATATCTCATATTGCAGGTATTTTTGAATTATGATCTTTCAGTGTCTGTATGCTCGATTTACAAATCCATTTTTTGCCACATTTGACTCTGCAGAAAGCTATCCGTAATGGACTTCCACCAGCCTTTTCAATTTACCAAATTTCACAATGAAATTTTTTGCCAGAACACATCCCTTATGTAAATCGAAGAATACATGCTGCTATTAAAGATACAGTTATTGTACTGTTAGTATAATTATATTGAAAATTTTTACTTTAATCTGGCTGCATTAACAATACATAATAGTTTTGCTGGCAGTGGGTGGAACACTACAGATCAGGACTTTACTCAAGATTCCCAATGGATTGGGTTGAATTCTCTCTCAAGGTCAATTTATTCAAAAAGCATCCTTCCATTTCTTATTCTTTATAGGTAATAATATTTGGTAACATTCTTGTCATTAAGTTCTATTTTGCAGTTAGTGCCATTGTGTTAATCTGGACTGGCCTATGACATGTTGTTGACATGAAACTTCTTAAGAAGTCTTTGAATATTTTCCCCCTTTCTAGTTTAGAACATGTTACAAGTTAAATCTCTCAAATCATCAGGGGAGTCTTTCATGGAATTCCTTAAGCTTTAGTATGTTTGGGCAGAAGGTCCATGGAGATTATTTGCATCACTTTCACACACTATGAGAAAATAGATAAAGGTAAACTCCCATTGATGCTTTTGGCAAACAGAGTTGGATGTGGCCACATTTGCTGAGACTGAGATCAATAAATTCTTAACACCATTGGGAGGAAGACAAATTGGTTCCATGGATTGTCTCAAATGATGAATGCCAAATATTAATTCACTAAACCCAATTTGGAGCTCCAATCTCAGCTGCAGAAGTCACTGCCTTATCCAAAGATACATTCCATGTCTTAGTTTCACTTTGGTCACTGTGGTTACCATAATATCCACATTATGTACAGAGTGGCACACTATAAATGTGAACAGCTCCACTCTGCAGTAACTATAATTGCGGCTAAGAAGAAAAATAGATTCATCTTCTCATTCTCCCTGTTCATGGTAAAGCTGAGATATTTTCCCCCTCCACTTTCACCATCGTATATATTAATCATTTGCGTCTTAATCATACAGAAGCCACCTCTAAAGCAGTTACCTACCTGATCTTGTCCTTCGGGAATCCAAACCTTTTTTTTAAACATTCCAAACTTTTAGGTGTCTTAAATTGAGATTAATATGATAATACACAGCCCACTCTCTGCACTGAAAATTAAAATGGTCATCTGCCGGTCCTGGTGAAGTGTTTCATTGGGCATCTACACAATAAACAGGACACGTAATGGGGATTATTAATCTAATGTGCCCGTGCCATTGATGGCTCGTCTTCACAAGGACCACCATCATGAGTACTTTTACCTTGATTGATTGATCTTTACTCAGCAACCTTTGTGATGGACCAAGTCCTGCATTGTTCAGCTGCAGTGGAACTAAAATGTGAAAGGGAAGACCTCGTAAATCAAGAACTATTTCACAAAGGGTTTGAAGCAAATGGGCAGAGAAGAAGTGATAAATCTTCATTTTGGTAGGGGAGAGGAAGTGTGGAGGGCTCCATATTAAGGAATACAGAAGAAGTAAGGAAGTTATCTTTAATCTAAGGTTAACCTACCCAACAGAAGGCTCCTCAATCAAATTGTCTGCTCTTGCTACACATCCCCCAAAGTTAGATGGCCAGCAAAAAATATTCGGCCAGTTTCACTCTGGGTGGCTTAGAGGTTTAGATCAAAATTGAACCCTCCCCACCCCAACAAAGACCAAATGATAATCAGCCATGGTAGAGGAGGATGCGATAGATGGTGATGGGAAGAGAGGTCTTGAAGGAGGATGTTCTATATTTGGATGGAAAGGTTAAACAAACCTTCAAAAATAAATTCCAAATTAGGTCTGAAGTCAACAATTTAGTCATTATCAAGCTCTGGTCTTCATGCTGATTTTAATCTAATCTATGAGTAAAGCAATATGTCATTGGTGTAATCTATACTCTGTCTTTATTAGTATTGCAAATCAACTGGAGTTTTGCAGAATACTTGAGTATATTCCTGGTTTGATCATTTGCTTGTTCTTTCTTTAATGGAGTCAGTATTTTGTACTTAAAGCAAAGGAGCACCACATATTGAAATTAATTTGCCACCTGTTAAAATACTGTCTGGTTCTGTTTTACTGAAGACCTTGACGTTGTTTATGATGATCAAGTTGCCATGACATTGTGGTTATTTCATTTTCTGAAATCTTCCTCCTTGCTCCAATATTGTGACTGGGTTTTTCAGGACAAGCAGGAGAGTGTGCTCTGGACATTACCAACCCTGTTTTACAGCTGTTACTGAAAGGGAAGGAAGCCTTCTTACTCCCTGCCCACCTTTCCTATCTCCTGCCAGCACTCATTACAGAGACTGGAGTTAAATGCACGGTGAATTGTTCTCAATGGGCAGCTGTCTGTCAGGAGCAAGGGGGATTCTTTTATTAAAAGAAAAGGTTCTCCACTGGTGAACCTTAGGCCTGATAACTTACATTTGAAAACTTTGATACCTAAATTTTCTACAGGAATTAATCTAAAATGTAATATGTTAAATATGTCCCCCAAAATATTCTGTCCCTAGAGAAAGTGAAAAAACTATAAGCCTTTCCATAGAGAAGTACAAAATGGTTTATATAGTTGTCACATATTCAAGGCTATATGGTTTCTGAGGTGACTTTTAATTTGAGTATCAATAGGGATAAGAACACAGTGAAAATGGACTAAAATGGGAACTAAGTCTGAAATACTGGTAACATGACTGCAGTCCTGTATCAGGAATTCTACCAGCTGCAAATTCTATCCTGAAATATGGTTTATCCACAGTATAGGGGAATAGATTACTGGCCAAACATTTGTAAAATTGGCAGAAATCTGATGCAACTTTCATCAATGTTATGCATTGAGGTGCAACCTATATTGGTTATTTCGGTTGTTCTTCTCCAGAAAGCTAAGGGTAGCAACAGATGGTCTGAACCAAATCACAATTTCCTGTAGTTTAGTCTTGCAGTACCACCCTTATTCTGAACAGCAGATCAAATGTTATCTCTGGTGTGTTTACATTTATTTCTTGGGCAAGGAAAATTATTGAGTATTATTATCCAATTAGCTGAAATCAGCTGAACTATTAGAAGAGAAACTCAAAGGCTTATTTGATTCAAATTAACACTCAAATCTATTGGATTTAAAGGTGTTTGGAAATTCTCAATGGAGGACAACAGTTCTGATTTAATATAGGCCATCACCATAAGACTTAAAAATAATTCAAGCAGTTCTGATTTTATCTGATAACAGCTATAAATTCAGGCCTTCTTGCAATTGGGCCTACTTTGCATAGTGAAGATTAATGATGTATATATGTTTGACTTCACCCTAATAAAAACCTATGATAAACTTTTGCAAATTATTTCAAATCAATTTAGTAGCCCATATCCCAACAGGACCAATACTACTTTGATTACAGATATAGAATTAAAAGAATGAAGTTTTAGAAATTCACTAAAAATATTTCTGTTGTTAGTCGTTATTCTACAAAGACTAACCCTATCCCCGCGCCCCGCGCCCCCCCCCCCCCAATGATACGAAGAGGAATAGAAGAAACAGTGAACCTTCCTATTCATCTGTTACAATCCACAGTACTACCATGTCACCCTGTCGCAAGCAATCTGTAAAACTAAAATGCAATAAAAATAATTCTTACAACCCCACATCTATTGTTGAAATCAAATCTTATTGTCTTGTCAGTTCAGTTGTGTGACTGTAGCTAAAAATCGGTGTCCACAAGTAATTATGTTTTTGAAGGGATTTGAAAATTCAGAATATTTTAATTAGCATGGAAAGCAGATTTTAATATGCAAACCCCAGCTTTAATTTTCTCATTAACTGATTTCAACAACTACAGCAGTTTACCACAATACCCACTCTGAGCCACAAATTCAGTACGTGCAGGTCATCCAACCTCACTAGTACTTGCAGGTTTGTGTGGTCCTCCACTGACTTCTCAAAATACCACCCCTTTTCAAATTTCCTTTGCTATAAAATTGTCATAGCTATCAATTAAGTCTGTGATTAATTTAAGCTAATTAAAAGCTTCAGGAAGGCTGCTTTGAACTGTTGTAGATGATAATTTAACTCAAAGATGATTTAAATTAAAAGTAGGGTTATCGGGATAAAATTGTGTTCTTATATAAAACCATTTTTATTATGTATGTTTGTCCACAGGGATACTATGGAGAAGCGACACTCCACCCATACTTCATCTCCGTCTGTAAATCAAGTTAATTCTTTGGGACACAACCGTAGTTCCACTGAGCACAACAGAAATCATGTAAATAGTGAACTGCGTGATAAGGAAAAGCCAAGAGAACGAGAACACACAGATACTTGGAAGGACTCGTCTGTTGATGAACACAAAGTTAAAGAAAACCATGCTCCTGATAAGGAGAGCCTGGGACTGGATGGCAGGATTGGGGAGGACTCCAACAAGCATATGAACAGAGTCAATTCACCTTACATCAGACTGCCAAGCACAGACAGCACAAGGGCCAACAGCTACGCCAACAGAGAAGTAGATCGGAAAAGTGAGTCTTCATATGACCATCAGAAGAAAAATAATGAAATTAAAGTAAAGGAGGAACGGAAGGAAGACAACGACATTATTTCAGAGGTGATTCAGACACAAAGGCCCTCCGAGCACTCCCAGCCCACTTCATTGCCCAGTGTTCATCCTAGCCCCTCGATGACCTCCATGCCTATGGCTATGGCCATGAGTGGGGTGCATCCCATGAATAGCATTAATACACTGGACAGGACACGGATGGTAGCTCCCTTTATGGGGATTAGCCCAATACCTGGAAGTGAGCGCTTTCCATATCCTCCTTTCCATTGGGATCCAATGAGGGATCCTTTGCGAGATCCATACAGGGGGTTGGACATTCATCGCAGAGATCCACTAGCCAGAGACTTCTTATTGAGAAGTGACCCCTTGCAACGACTGTCAACACCAAGGTTTTATGAAGCAGAACGCTCTTACAGGGATAGGGAGCCCCACGACTACAACCGTGATCATCCATTAGCTATGGATCCCAGACGTGAGCATGAAAGGATGAGCCACTTGGAAGAACGAGAAAGACTGAACATGCTCAGAGACGACTACGAACATGGACGCCTTCATCCCATCCACGCAGCTGCCCTGGATGGTCACATGCCTCATCCCAGTCTTTTAACACCAGGACTTCCTAGCATGCACTACCCTAGAGTGAGCCCTTCAGCAGCTCACCAGAATGGCATCCTCAATAAGACTCCTCCCACAGCAGCTCTGAGTGCTCCTCCCCCTCTCATACCGACAGGTGGGGCACGTGCTGGTTCTCCTAGAAGGACTACTCCTTTGACTAGCACAGAGGCAAGAGACAGGCCCCCTTCTCACACACACAAAGACATTGAAGCACGATAATACAGACATGGAAAAATAAATGAAGGTAACTATTAAGGACATCCTTCAATCAAGGCCACTTTTGTAGTGTGATAACCCACCGAATAAAGCATTGGACTTCAATGAACAGTAATCAGTGGGTGTGGCCTTCACCAACGTAAAAATGTAAAATTACTTTGCAGAAAATACACTTTTGTACATTTTAAGCTTAAATTTTGCAAATGTTTAATGTCAATTTGTTCCTTTCTTCCTGTTAATTTTATTTGTAGTATATATATAAAAATGTGTTGTGAAGAAAGAGCAAACTAAAAAGAGTAAGTGGTATATTTATCAAGGAATTGGGTATGTGGTAAATGAGGAGGCCTAAGAAGAAAAGCTAAATTGTCTTTGAAGAGTTATGGTTAAGACCTGGATTGAAGGAATCAAGCTGTATAGATGACTGTATAGAGGAAGTTCCATGGCTGAATGGTACATATATGCAAAAAGGAAAAGACAAAAAAGCTTTACCATGTACAAATGTAAATACATTGAAGGGCGGCTGTTTGACAGTCAGTTCAGAAGCATCGGACAAAGCGTGCTATTGGGAGATTAATTATCTGTTAACACAGTCTGCTTGTGCTGTGTTGGATAACTTTTTGTGGCTGTACAGATATTCCCAACTATGCAAGCAGGTGAATGCCCCGGCTTTTCATGCAAAAGTCTGCATTCCTCAATGGAGCCTTTTCAACACAATTCATTTAACCGCGTCTAGCACATTACATTGTGTCTAAGGATTGTAAACTATGTTAATGAAGTAAAATTAGTTCTGTTGGTCTAATAGTGTATTAAAGTGCTATCTGAAGTTGTTTATTCTGTTTTGAAAAAATTCTATCTATGACAGTTGTTTCTTATGAGCAGAGATCTATTTTAGTAGTCACCTGAAGGTTTAGTTGTGCGCTTCAAATTTGTGAACTCCTGATGTTGTGCAGTGTTTTTGAGAAACAAAAAAAATAATGTACACTGGATCAGTAGTGCTAGAACTCAATATTGCCTATAGACTTTCATTTGCAGATATGCTGTTTATCATGTACGTAATGAAGTCCTTTACAGATCCTATTGTAAAGTGAAGCGACTCTGAATCTTCGGCATGTGCTTCATAAACAAAACTTGTGTTATGTAAATTGTGCCATGTTATTAAAAAATTGAACTGAAGTGTTCTCAGTCTAACTGTGCTGTAAGCTTGCGTTGATATTCTTTGCTCTTTACTTATGGCTATTTCACAGAAAAAAATGTTCACTTGGGAAGTGACCCAATGTTATATATTTTGGATGTATAAAAGATCTGATGGTGGTGCAGCTATTTTAAAGATATCTCCAATAGCTTCCAACTGATTTGTCAAACCCTCTGAAAGGTGTTAACTCTCATTAAGATACACTTCCAAGGATGGGCAGTTCACCAATACTTTGCCAAAGTGGCTGCTGTTTATAATGGAGCTGCAGCAAGTGGTGCCGCCAGTTTCTTGAACGGTGGGCGCCATCACAGTCAAGCTCAGTATTATCCTCACTCAACTACCAGAGAATGTACTTTTAGCAGAGGTATTGATAGATTATTGTCACTTGTACCAAGGTACAGCGAAAAGCTTGTCTTACAAATTGATCGTACAGGTCAATTCATTACACAGTGCAGTTAACATTGCGTTAGTACAGAGTGCATTGATGTAGTACAGGTAAAAACAATAACAGAACAGAGTAAAGTGTCACAGCTACAGAGAAAGTGCAGTGCATGTAGACAATAAGGCGCAAGGTCACAACAAGGTAGATCATGAGGTCAGAGTCCATCTCATTGTATAAGGAAACCGTTCAATAGTCTTATCACAGTGGGGTAGAAGCTGTCCTTAAGTCTGGTGGTATGTGCCCTCAGGCTCCTGTATCTCCTACCCGATGGAAGAGGAGAGAAGAGAGAATGTCCCTGGTGGGTGGGGTCTTTGATTATGCTTGCTGCTACACCAAGACAATGAGAAGTAAAGACAGAGTCAGGAATGAGGAGCAAGAACCCTTTTACACCTTTCCCCTATCGAGCCCACTAGCCATTTCTCTCAGTCTAAGCGTTAATGAAGCTGAGGTGGGGCTGCGGCTGCGGCTGCGGCTGGTGCCGTTTCCTCCCACGCTCAGGAACCTCATGACTGCAACTTCCTACTGACACCTCAACTTTCCATGTACCACCTGGAGAAGAGATAAATCAATGACGGTGGTGATTAATTAGAGAATGGGGAGGGAGAGAGTTTAGAACATAGAACAGTACAGCACAATATAGGCCCTTCGGCCCACAATGTTGTGCTGACCTTTAAACCTAGCCTAAGACAATCTAACTCCTTCCTCCCACATATCCCTCTATTTTAAATTCCTCCATATGCTTATCTAACAATGTCTTGAATTTGACCAATGTACCTGCCTCCACCACTGTCCCAGGCAGCGCATTCCATGCCCCAACCACTCTCTGGGTAAAAAAACCTTCCTCTAATATCTCCCTTGAACTTCCCACCCATTACTTTAAAGTCATGCCCTCTTGTATTAAGCATTGGTGCCCTGGGAAAGAGGTGCTGGCTGTCCACTCTATCTATTCCTCTTAATATTTTGTACACTTCCACCATGTCTCCTCTCATCCTCCTACTCTCCAAAGAGTAAAGCCCTGGCTCCCTTAGCCTCTCCTCATGATGCATACTCTCTAAACCAGGCAGCATCCTGGTAAATCTCCTCTGCACCCTTTCCAATGCTTCCACATCCTTCCTATAATGAGGCGACCAGAACTGGACACTGTGCTCTAAGTGTGGTCTAATCAGAGTTTTATAGAGATGCATCATTACCTCGCGGCTCTTAAACTCGATCCCACGGCTTATGAAAGTCCATAAGCTTTCTAAACTACCCTATCCACCTGTGAGGCAACTTTGATAGAGATGACAAATACACATAGGCAAGACAATGAGTGGTGCTGGTTGGCTAGAAGTTGCTTGACTACATTTTAAAGGGTGTCAACAAAACAAAGTCCCTAAAAAGTCCCATAAACAACAACCTTCAATGGTGAGGTTCCCAGAACAGGATCTGGGTCTTCCCTATGTAATGATTTTGCTGTATCAGCTTCAGGACTGACTACCTACTGATTTATTGCAAGATTTTCCACTGCCAAAAATGAACCTCGGCATCAAGCCCTTGAAGGGACAGAGGCACTTTACAAGCAGTGCTCTTCCTCCTACTGAAGAGTAATGTTGCTTCAAGGATGGACGAAGCAATGAAAGGAGAAGGGATCAGAATGATTTGGACAGGCATCTTCTTTCAGCAAGATGACCACAGAGCCCTGGAAGACCACAGTGACTCTAGAAGGCCATAGCCAGGATGGAGGTTCTTTAGAGGTTGTCATCTTCTTCTTAGACCATCCCTCGAGATGGTGATTTGTTTCCACTATGATTTTTTTGGTGTTCTGAGGTGGCTAATGAAACCAATGTTGGGATCACAGACTCTCCTACATATGGAGTGAGAGGAGGCAGATGGTCTGCGTAGTTGGTGAGGTGGTACATGCCTTCCACTGCTTATACAGGGTCTCTGTTTGCTCCTGATCCATGGATTTGAGGTTCTAAATACCACCCCAAATGCTCCATCTCCACTTTGAGTTGTAATGGGCCTGAGTTTCAGGAGTCAGTGTGATGTTGCACTTCTTCATGGAGGCTTTGAGCACATCTTTCAATCTTTTCCTCTGCCCTCCTAGTAATTTCTTTTGATGATAGAACTTGGAATATAGTGTCTCAGGAGTTTGCTATTGGGCACATAAGCAATATAACTTGGGAGAGGACACGGACATTGGCTCATTTATCCTTCCAGTGTTTTTGGAGGATTTCGCAGAGGTGGTGTTCATGGTATTTTTCCAGTGTCTTGAGATGCCTGCTGTAGGTAGTCCAAACATACCGGAGGGCAGGAATCTCTGCTGCATGGTTGACGATAAGTTTTGTGCCAGGTCTGAGGTCTTCTTCAAATGTCCTTATTCTCGATTAACCAAAAGCTGTGCAGGTGCATTGAAAGTGGCTGTGAACTTCATCACTGACATCTGCCTTCACCAAAAGATATGGAAGGTAGCTCATATTTTCCAAGGTCTCACTGTGATCCTTTATCACCACAGGGGAGTGTGGTGCAGCAGTGGCAGGTTGGTAGAGGGCATTTATTCTTGCGACTGTTGGGTATATGGCCCATCTTCTTGTTTGCTGCAGTCAAAGTCCATGACGACTCTGAGCACAGCCTCTGAGCATGTGCAAACGCAAGTGCCATCTGCATACTGCAGCTGGATGACTAAGGTTTGTGTAGCCTTCATTTCTGGAGTGTCATAGGTGTTGATTGAACAGCTTCTCAGTAGTTCTGAAGGTTAGCTCCACTCCCACAGGAAGTCTGTTGGAAGTGACACGCAAGATGGTGGTGAGAAAGATTGTAAAAAAAAATTGTTGGGGGTAATGATACAGTTTTCTCCGATACTGATCTTCTCTGAGATTAGATCCATTGTAGACCTTTGCTTTGTGTCATGGCTTGCAAGCCACCAGAGAACAAACATAAAATGGAGATGAATTTCTGTGGGCCACTGAATGTTCCACTGTCACTCTGAATTGATGGAATCAAAGATTTTTGTGAGATCAAAAAACACCATGCATCGTGGTTGGTGGTGCTCCCTGCATTTTTTCCTTAAGTTGTTACACAGTGAAGATCATGCCCACTGAACCTTTGGATTAGATAGAATCCACAGTGTTACATGGGGAGCAGATCAGTGAACACTGGGTGGAGATGGACTTTCCATGTGGCAGAAACAAGGTGTGTAGCCGGAGCACCATGATTGTGTTTGTGACCAGAGTTAGAGACAAGAAACTTGATTAGGTGTGCAGCTGGAGTCAGAAATATGGTTGGACATGTAACCAGAACTCATGATCGGGGATGTAGTTTAGTGTGGCTGGAGCCAGGGACCAGGAATATGGTTGGGTGTGCAGCTGGAGCTGGGGATTGGGAATGTGGTTAGTTGTGTGTCTGGGGCTCAGGTACATGGTTAGGTGTATCAGGAGTAACACTATATGACTGCAGTCTATGCATGCCTGCACTTTGGGGAAATCTATAGTGTGATTATAGTGTATGGACAAATTCATACGACTGCTCCATCTGGTGAAGTCTCCTGTTCTTGAGTATGGAAGCTGAGTGACCTCCCTGATGTACCAATGAGCAGCAAACTGTAAGGTACGACACAGATCAGTCGTAGCAGCAGCAGCAGCAGCAGCAGCAGTAATCCAGAAATGAGAAAGCCGAGACTGATCGTAACATTGGCCTTCACGGACAAAGAGTCAAGGCCCACTTTAGCCATTGTTTGAGGACAAAGAATGCAATTTTGAATGTTAAATGTCCTTCAAATTACACAGTTTCAAAGCCAACAGGGTAAGTCAAAGTTGGTTGCTCTGGGACTCTGAGAAACGTTGCTTCTCAGACCAGTGAAACTGAAGATCACAAATGCTGGAAACTGCAACACTGATGTCATTGGGTGAGTGTTGGTGGGATCGGATTATGCTGGAAAAAATTTCACTCACTAATGAAAATCCTGCAGGAAAGTGAGGTATCAAGTTCCACTCCTTCCCACACCCTCTCAGGTTCCAAGAGCCATAGCAATGGGTACAATTTTGCTGTACTTTGGATTTATCTAATTTCCATCTACAAGGTACCACTTTGTTTGGCGTTGTGTCAAGGAATTTCTGAACATTTTTTTTTACTACTTCTGAGAGTCAGAGCAGTTCCTGACACAGATTGCACACACGAGGTCCTTGCCAGAGCAAATGGAAACCAATCCCATTGTTTTGTGCTCTTCCCCTACTTCAAAAATCTGTACATTTTTCCCTTAGAAGATAAAGCAATCCTTGTCAAAATGGAGAACAGTTCAACGTTCTTCACAACTGTGTGTCAAAAGAAACCTGTTAACCTATTTCCTCATACATTTACTATTTTAAACTGAAAACTCGTCATTAACTACCCAACCAGCGGAAATTACTTTTCACTTCAGTTTATCAGATGAAATACCATAAACAGAATGGAGGATCCAGATGCACAAATCTAGCCAGAGGCTACAATGTGATAGCAGTTGCAGAGATCTGCCTGCAGACAAGAGAAGGTTCAGACCTAAAAATATACCAGAATTTTTAGAAAGAAGCAAGGCTGAGAATATTAATGAAATACAGAATCTTGGCAGGAGACGAATTACTCAGTCGCAAATCATTGAGCAACTCAAAATGGATATATAATGCTAGGGGACTATTTAATAAGGTAATTTAATGGTCATTGGTAATAAGAGAACTTGATGGTGATCTGAATTTGGATTGAATTCGTTATCAGCATTACTGAAAGCAGGCTCACAAATCAAGAGTTGCAGGAGAGAAAAGGCATGGACAAGAATGGGATAAAGTTGGCAAGCTTACAGACCCAAAGTGTAAGCAAATGTACCATGACGTAAAAGATGAATTTCTTAGGTGACACCAAGTTAGGAACATTGAGAAACTAATGCAAGGGTAAAGACTAAAGGAAATTATGCTAAATCCAGCCCAAATTTCTGGCTCCTGAGACAGTGAATTAGAACCAATGCATTTTCTTTAGGTAACACTGTCCTCCAAGTAGGGCGTCAAAGCACAGAACCACAGCTGGCAGGCTTTGCTAGTTGGAGATCATAGCCTGTGGGGAAACAAGGAGGCTAAGTGTGGTGATATTGCAGAAGTGTGCAGTTATTATTGAGGCCTGAGGGAAAATTGTGAAGGAAAAGATTCTGCAGGAAAACCGAGCAGCAAGTTCAGGTTAGTACGTGCACACCACTTGGGAACAGGAAGAACAAGGTGTCAGATGGCCAGCGTTCTGCAACTGCACTTTGTATATATTAACGAATTGGATGAGAAAGTAGGTGGCACGATTAATTTGTCTGTGGATGATACCAAAATTGGTGGTGGTGTGGACAGTGATGAAGGTTAATTACAACAGGATCTTAATCAGCTGGGAAAGTGGGCAAAGGAATGGCAGTTAGAATTTAACTCGGACAAGTGTGGTGATGCATTTTGGGAAGTTAAACCAGGGTAGGACATGGGGAGTGAGCCCTGGGGAGTGTTGTTGAACAGAGAGCCCTAAGGGTACAAGTACATAGTTCCCTGAAAGTGATGACACAGGTAGACAAGATGGTGATGAAGGCATACAGCACATTTGCCTTCATCAGACAGGGGCATTGAATACAAGAGTTGGAATGTCACGTCACAGCTGTACAAGATGTTGGTGTGACTGCAGCTGGAATATTGTGTGTACTTCTGGTCACCACACTACAGGAAGGATGTGATTAAGCTAGAGAGGGTGCAGAAAAGATTCACAAGGATGTTGCTGGGACTGGAGGGCTTGAGTTACAAGGAGAGACTGGGACTGTTTTCCTTGGTGTGAAGGAGACTGAGGGGTGACCTTTATAGAGGTTTACAAAATCATGAGGGGCATAGATAAAAGTGAGTGGTCACAGTAGGGTAGTAGTGTCTGAAACTAGAGAGCATAGAGGGGAAAGGGGGGCAAGTCTTTATCCACTCAGAGGGTGGTAGGTATATGGAACAAGCTGCCAGAGGAAGTGGTAGAGGCAGGTACAATTACAACATTGAAAGGACATTTAGGTTCATGGATAGGAAAGGTTTCAAAGTTAATGGGCCAAATGCAGGCAAATGGGACTAGCTCAGGATCGTACCTTGGTCAGTATGAAGTGCCTGTTTCTGTGGTGTAGGACTCCCTATCAGGACAAACACTTGTTTAAATTCCATTCTGTTTACATTAGCAGTTCCAATGATAAATAATGAAAAAGTGTTAATCAGAATTGTCAAAGAAGTAATGTATTTTTGAGGTTCTATCAAGCTTTAATTTGGGAATGGTTTTCAGCGTTTTAAAAGGGATGGGGGGGGGGAGAAGAGGAGGAGGGGCAGCGATACTGGTCAGGGACACTGTTACAGCTGCAGAAAGGGTGGATAATGTAGAAGGATCCTCTCTAGACTCAATATGGGTAGAAATTAGGAACAAGAAAGGAGCAGTTACTCTACTGGGAGTATTCTATAGGCCCCCCGGTAGCAGCAGAGATACTGAGGAGCAGATTGGGAGGCAGATTTTGGAAAGATGCGAAAATAACAGGGTCATTATAGTGGGAGACTTCAACTTCCCAAATATTGACTGGCATCTGCTTAGTGCCAAAGGTTTAGACAGGGCAGAGTTTGTTAAGTGTGTCCAGGACGGATTCCTGTCACAGTATGTTGACAGGCCGACTAGAGGAAATGCCGTATTAGATCTAGTTTTAGGTAATGAACCGGGTCAGGTGACAGATCTAGCGGTGGGTGAGCATTTGGGGGACAGTGACCATTGCTCCATAACCTTTAGAATTGTCATGGACGGATAGGAGCAAAGAGGACGGGAAGATATTTAATTGGGGATAGGTGAATTATGGGGCTATAAGGTGAGAACTTGAGAGTGTGAATTGGGATGACATTTTTGAAGGGAAATGTACTATGGAGATGTGGTCGATGTTCAGGGATCTCTTGCAGGATGTTAGGGATAAATTTGTTCTGGTGAGACAGAGAAGGAATGGCAGGGTGAAGGAACCATGGCTGACAAGGGAGGTGGAACAACTAGTTAGGAAGAAGGCAGCATACATAAGGTGTAAGCAGCAAGGATCAGATAGGGCTCGTGAGGAATATAGAGTAGTAAGGAGGGAACTTAAGAAGGGGCTGAGGAGAGCGAGAAGGGGACAAGAAAAGGCTTTGGCGAGTAGGGTTAAGGAGAATCCCAAGGCTTTTTACTCGTACGTGAAGAGCAGAAGGATGGCTAGAGTAAAGGTAGGTCCGATTAAAGACAAAGGTGGGAAGATGTGCCTGAAAACTGGGGAAGTGGGTGAGGTTCTCAATGAATACTTCTCTTCAGTATTCACCAAGGAGAGGGGTCTTGATGACGCTGAGGACAGTGTTGGTAAGGGTAATGTTCTAGAGTATGTAGATATCAAGAGAGAGGATGTGTTGGAGCTGTTAGAAAATATTAGGACAGGTAAGTCCCCAGGGCCTGATGGAATATTCCCCAGGCTGCTTCGTGAGGCTAGGGAGGAGATTGCTGAACCATTGGCTAGGATCTTTGAGTCCTCGTTGTCCACGGGGATGGTACCGGAGGATTGGAGGCTGGCGAATGTTGTCCCCTTATTCAAAAAAGGTAGTAGGGATGGTCCAGGGAATTACAGACCAGTGAGCCTTATGTCTGTGGTGGGTAAGCTGCTAGAAAGGATTCAAAGAGATAGGATCTATGAGCATTTAGAGAATCATGGACTGATTAGGGACAGCCAGCATGGCTTTGTGAAGGGAAGATCTTGCCTCACTAGCCTGATAGGGTTCTTTGAGGAGGTGACCAGGAAGATTGATGAGGGTAGTGCAGTAGATGTGGTCTACATGGATTTTAGTAAGGCGTTTGACAAGGTTCTGCAATGGTAGGCTTCTTCAGAAGGTCAGAGGCCAAGGGATCCAGGGAGGCTTGGCTGTGTGGATTCAGAATTGGCTTGCCTGTAGAAAGCAGAGGGTTGTGGTGGAGGGAGTGCATTTGGATTGGGGGGCTGTGACTAGTGGTGTCCCACAAGGATCGGTTCTGGGACCTCTACTTTTTGTGATATTTATTAATGACTTAGATGAGGGGGTGGAAGGGTGGGTTAGCAAGTTTGCAGATGACACAAAGATCAGTGGTGTTGTGGACAGTGTGGAGGGCTGTTGAAGCTTACAGAGGGATATTGATAGGATGCAGAGCTGGGCTGACAAGTGGCAGATGGAGCTGAATCCAGAGAAGTGTGAAGTGGTACACTTTGGAAGGACAAACTCCAAGGCGGAATACAAGGTAAATGGCAGGATTCTGGGCAGTGTAGAGGAGCAGAGGGATCTGGGGGTTCATATCCACAGATCACTGAAAGTTGCCTCACAGGTGGATAGGGTAGTTAAGAAAGCTTATGGGATGTTAGCTTTCATACGTCGTGGGATCGAATTTAAGAGCTGTGAAGTAATGATGCAGCTTTACAAAACTCTGGTTAGACCACACTTAGAGTACTGTGTACAGTTCTGGTCGCCTCATTATAGGAAGGATGTGGCGGCATTGGAGAGGGTGCAGAGGATATTTACCAGGATGCTGCCTGGATTAGAGAGTATGGATTACGAGGAGAGACTAAAGGAGCTAGGGCTTTACTCATTGGAGAGAAGGAGGATGAGGGGAGACATGATAGAGGTATACAAAATATTAAGAGGAATAGATAGAGTGGACAGCCAGCGCCTCTTTCCCAGGGCGCCAATGCTCAATACAAAAGGGCATGGCTTTAAGGTAATGGGTGGGAAGTTCAAGGGAGACGTCAGAGGGAGGTTTTTCACCCAGAGAGTGGTTGGTGCATGGAATGCGCTGCCTGGGGTGGTGATGGAGGCTAATACGTTGGTCAAGTTCAAGAGATTGTTAGATAAGCATATGGAGGAATTTAAAATAGAGGGATATGTGGGATGAAGGGGTTATTGGTCTTGATCTTGGTATTGGTTTATTATTGTCACTTGTACCGAGGTACAATGAAAAGCTTGTCTTACAAACCGATTGTACAGGTCAAATCATTACACAGTGCAGTTACATTGAGTTAGTACAGAGTGCATTGAAGTAGTACAGGTAAAAACAATAACAGTACAGAGTAAAGTGTCACAGCTACAGAGAAAGTGCAGTGCAATAAGGTGCAAGTTCACAACAAGATAGATCGTGAGGTCATAGTCCATCTCATTGTATAAGGGAACCGTTCAATAGTCTTATCACAGTGGGGTAGACGCTGTCCTTAAGTCTGGTGGTACGTGCTCTCAGATTAGATAGTCTTAGGAGTGGTTTGAAGGTCGGCACAACATGGTGGGCCGAAGGACCTGTATTGTTCTATTATAACCAATTTCCCCTGATAGTACCCACCTATTCTTGTTCACCTTTCCCATAGTTATAATGAAAGCTGCACACATCACATTGTGAATTATTATCCCAGGTGTGGTCTTCTTTTTCTTATACAGTCTCTTCAGATGATTTGCTTCCAATTCAGTTCTGTGGGCTCTGAGGTTCTATTGAAGCCAATGTAGGAACTATGGATATAACATTGCAGTATTTCCACTGATAGGAGCCTATCATCTCAACATGCAAGTTTATATAGTCGGATTCCCTTATGGTTGTCGGCAGATGGATTTATAATGGGAACATTCATTTCACAAGGAGGCATATGTCAGGTTTAGGCAGCTGGGTTCAGGTGAGTCCCTTGAGGAATATAAGGGATGTAGGAGAAGAAAATTAGGAGGGCTTAAGAAGAAGTACACTTTAAGAAGAAAATTAAGAGGGCACAAAAGCCACAAGATATCCATGGCAGATAAAGTCAAGCAGAATCCAAAAAGATTCTATATTAAGAGCAAAAGGGTAAGTAGGCAGAGAGTTCTATCAAGCATTAATTTGGGAATATAGAGAATAACCAATTTCCCTGATAGTACCCACCTATTCTTGTCCCTTAAGGATCAGTGTGGTAATCCATGTGTAGAGCCACAGGAGATAGGTGAAGTCTTACATGAAAACTTCTCATCTGTTTTTACTATGGAGGCTATGGAAGCTAGTGAGTTCAGGGTAGAGAACAGTGATGTCCTGAAGCAGATTGATGTTATGAAGGAGGATGTGTTGGTGGTCTTGAAGCACATGAAGGGGCCTAACCAAGTGTATCCTAGGACATGTGGGAAGCAAGGCAGGAGATTGCTGGAGCTTTGGCAGAGATTTCTGTCATTTTGTTAGCTATGGGTGAGGTACAGGAAGACTGGAGAATGGGTACTGTTATGCCTATAGTTAAGCAGGACTGCAAGGGAGCTACAGGCCAGTGAGCCTTACATCAGTGGTGGGAAAGTTACTGGAAGGGATTCTGAGGGACAGGTTTATTTGCATTTGGAAAGACAAGAACTAATTAGGGATAGTCAACATGGCTTTGTTCGTGGGAGATCAAGTCTCACAAATTTGATTGAATTTCTTGAGGAGGTGACCAAGAGGATTGATGGGGGCAGGGTGGTGGACATTGTTTACACGGCTTTTGACAAGGTCCCACATGGTAGACTGGTCCAGAAGGTCAGAATGCATGAAATTTAGGGTGAGATAACAAATTGGATACAAAATTGGTAGGAGGCAGAGGGTGGTAGTGGAGGGTTGCTTTCCAGATTGGAGAGCTAAAACCAGTGGGGTACTGCAGCGATTGGTGCTGGATTCTTTATAGTTTGTCATAAAAATGACATGGAAGAGAATGTTGGTCGCATGGGTAGTAAGTCTGCAGATGATACTAAAATTGGTAGTATAGTGGACATTGAATAAGGTTGACTAAGGTTACAACCAGATCTAGATCAATTGAGAAAGTGGGCAAGGGAATGGCTGATGAAATTTAACTCACACATGTGTGAAGTGATGCATTTTGGCAAGTTAAACCAGGGCAGGACATACACGGTGAATGGCAGGGTCCTGGAAATGTTATTGAACAGTGAGACCTTGGGGAACAAGTACGTAGTTCCCTGAAACTGCTGACACTGTTAGAGAGTGGTGAAGGCGGCATGTGGCATGCTTGCCTTCATCGGCTGAGGCACTGAATACATGAGCTGGGACGTCATGTTACAGCTGTATAAATAGTTGGTTAGGCCACTCTAATTGCCACCTTTTGTGCTGGAGTAAAGGAGGCTGAGGGGTAATCTTATAGAGGTTTATAAAATTATGAGAAACATATATAGGGTAGACAGTCACTGTCTTTTTCCCAAGGCAGGGGAGTCTAAAATTAGAGGGAATAGGTTTAAGGTGACAGGGGAAAGATTTAAAGGGGATCTGAGGGGCAAGTTTTTCCACACAGAGGGTGGTGTGTATATGGAACGAGCTGCCAAAGGAAGTGATAGAGGCAAGTACCATTACCATGCTTAAAAGAATTTTGGACAGATACTTGGATAGGAAAAGTTTAGAGGGATATGGGTTAAACACAGGCAAATGCGATTAGTATAGATAGGAGTCTTGGTTAGAGTGGACGAGTTGGGCCAAAGGACCTGTTTCTCTGCTGTATAACTCTACCAATCTATGAAACACATGAAAGAAAGGACTAAAACAAGAAGAGAGATTGCTAGAACACACAGCAGGTCAGACAGCATTTGTGGGAAGGGAAACAGAGTTAACGTTTCAGATCGAAGCCCTGAAATGACCTGAAATGTTTTTGACCTGAAGCACTAACTCTGTTTCCCTTTCCACAGATATGGCCTGACCTGCTGAGTGTTTCCAGCAACTTCTGTTTTTATTTCAGCACATGAAGTTTTTTTGATTTTCAAAGGAAGAACTGAATTGCACCTGCACATCCTGGTGTCCAGCTATTCCCTCACCTGCTAACCCCACTTCACCTTAATAGTTGATTTTGATCACTAGTGTTGAACACTGTGGGAGATTAACCAACACATCAATAAAATCTAGCTCAAAGGTACAAATAGCAATCAACCACAGTGATGTGCTTTCCTCAAGAGAGAGGGAATGAAAAAGCAGGATATTACCACTTTACAGAGAGCTGGTACTGTTTGGGGAGTATTGTATCCAATTTTGTGCATCATCTTTGGAATAGATATTTTGAAACTCGGGGAAAACCCAGCATCAATTTGACCAGATAACATTTCAACATAATTGTCATCCATTGATTACTTCAGAGACAACAGCACCAAGCTGATATTTTGCCAAAGTATATGCAGATATCAATAAATACTTGAAGATTGTTAAACTGAAAACAGTTGTACTAAATAGCTGTTGGGTGCAAATGCACATGTTGCATTTACAACCATGCAAGCAGGTTAAACAAAGTCATAATTTAAGCTTGACTATTTGTGCACCTTATTGGCAGAACAGATAACTCACCTCCAAGTCTTTTGATATTAATGTTTATCCATCCAGACAAGCTTCTGCAATAAATAGAAGACAAGAACAATTCTTACATATCTTTAGAAAAGTGTGGGTACTCCTTGCAACCCTGTCACATTGACATCATTGTGTTTTCTTCTGGTAATGCTAAATCATAATTTGTAAGAGGTTTACCGTGATGGATAATACACTTGTCTGTCAACTGACATCATTTGAAAGGAAATTAATTGCTGAGGTCATGTATGACTGTTCCCATTGTCAACATTGCCTGTTGATCAGATTCCAAGATTCCATATAAAATTCACAGCTTCCCTAAATATCATTGTCCAAGGCTGTTCTATTTACTAGATCTGCTTTAGATTTTAATATTCTTCAAGTATTTCCTGTTTTCCACATATACCTGTGGCAAATGTAAAACGGTTGTCCCTGAGGCATAAAATGATTGACAATTGTTTTAAAATATCACCCTGGCAAATTGTTCCTGAACCCTTTCTAATTCCAGTGTTTCTCTCCCGAATGAGGTTGCACAAAATCAGTTGCAATATTTCAGTGTTTACCTGCTTCCTGTAAAACTGTCTCTATACATCGCTTCATGACCGAGGGTCAGTATAGTAGTTCACCTATCAAGCAAAGTAGACCTTGCTTGCATCCAGTGAGTTTTGTTGAAACTAGATACAAATCAGGAATATTCACTCCAAAGTTGATTTCAAGAATATTTAATTAATATGTTTCTCATTTTTAAAGGTGAACTTATTCCATGTCTAAACAAAAAAAAATCCTGTAAGTACTCAGCAGGTTAGGGAGGGAGAGATTAAGCTAACATTTTGGGTCAATGACCTTTCATTGCCTTTGTATGATTGTTTCTTTTCCATAGAGTATAAGCTGCATGATGACCACATTCTCACAGAACAGAGTGTTGCCTCACAGGTCCAGGGACTCAGATTTGAGCCTCTCCTGGGGAGTTTGCACAATCTCTTATAACCACATGGGTTTCCTCTGGATGCCCCACTTTCCTCCCAAAGAGTATGCTGTAAATTCCCCCATAGTGGAAGTTAATGGCAGAAGAGTCAAAGGAGAATTGAGGGCATGGTTGGGGGAGAGAAGAGGTGCAGGGAAACAGGGAGATGGGCTATGGGACAAATGGGATTGCTCCTTTTGGCGCTGACATGGCCACAATGGGCCGACTGGCCTTTTTCTGTGTCAGTATAAGTTTGAGAAAAAGTAAATGAATTAGGAACTTCCAAGTACACTTGCTTTCTTCTACGGCAGAAATATTATCCTGAAAAACAATCCACCAGATCGCTATGACTAGGTTCCTCCTTACTGCTGGGTTGCCAGGGGCATTTGAAGTAAGGAAGCTTGCCTAAGGTAACAGTGTGCCCCGAAACCCAGTCCTCTCACATGCAAAGTGAGCACAAATTGGGTTTTAGGCATTTTGGTGCACTAAAAGGTGGTACATATAAAGCTAGCTCCAAATCAGATGTTACAAACAAAATATGAAGTTAGAACATTCTTGCTTTATGAAATTGTTATTGTGGGTTACTCTCCTTTAACAGTAATGGCACGTGACCTGCGCATTTCCCAAGCAGGCAGCTTTCATATCATTTGTATACTGGCCATCAAGAAGCTCTTTTTGGAGCACAGCCACTTGCAGGAATATAGCAACCAATTTGCTCTCAGCGAGGATGCACATCAGCAATACGACAATGATCCAATAATTTCTTTTCATGATAGATCTCCTCAAAAACACCAGGAATGGCAAAGCAGCAAATAGTTATCTCTACTCCCACTGTGGCTGGAGGAGAGATCAGTCCTGTGATGAAGGGGACTCTGAAGGAAATCTAGATTCATGTCCTCACCCCTGGGTGACTGATTTTATTCCACAGAGAATTGTAAGATGAAAGTCAGTACACATTGCTCTTCTTTATAGGGTACTTATTTTTTAATACGTGTATTTTTATAGAAAAAATATTGCAAGAGGAAAAATATTTTGCCAGCAGAAAGATGAACTGGAGAGTTAGCATGAATTTATGCCTGAGAACCAATACAACATAATTTCACATGGGAGAGTCACTACTCCCAGGGCAACATACTTTATGTCCATTCACGTTGCCATGGTTTGCCAATGCAAGTATGCATAAAGATGCATTATAATTCAACATCTGTTATAATTAGCAATATTTATAAAATGCATTAGCAATCACAGCCTTGTCATTAAACCATACATCATGCTGCAGTAAAATAAAACCTCTCACTTTTTACATCAGGGTGAGCGTCGAAACATCTGGCTGGAATGTGAGCTGATCTATTCAGTCCTCTGGAATGTGAGATCCAGGAGATTCTACCACCCCAGTCTTCTTTGCATTCCCTGAACATTATTTCTCACCAAATACAGGTGAGAATTCTGAAGGAAGATGATCAAACTTAGAAATTGCTTCCCGCATCACAATTGCAGTTGAGTATATCTGGTGTTTTCTGAATTTATTTGGGAATAATATCCTCATCAAACTTGTTGAAGTGTCAGGGTGTCCTCAGAGAGCCAAGAAAACACAACTATCAAAGTTCAGATTGTTGGAAGAGGTGGACCAGCCTGCAGCCAATGACCTGTGACAGCATCAGGACAGCTGAAGATGTGGTGGCTGGGTTCAGGGGAGGAATAAATTGGCTTCACAAACCTGGTCAACAGGGAACTGTCTTTAAAGTTTGCTAAAGTCTTGTGCATGCTGAGTCATTACTCAGATGAAGGGTCTTGATTTGAAACATCGAACGTCCGTTTCCCTCCATTGATGCTGGCAGACTCGCTGAGTTTCTCCAGTGCTTCAGCGACTCAAGAAATTCTGCAGATGCTGGATGTATCTGGAGCAATACACAAAACATGCTGGAGGAACTCAGCAGGTCAGGCAGCATCCATGGAGGGACATAAACAGTCGACGTTTCGGGCTGAGACCCTTCAACAGGACTAGAAAGGAAGAGGGCAGAAACCAGAATAAGGTGGGGGAAGGGGTAGGAGTACACGCAGGCAGGGGATAGGTGAGTTCAGGTGATAGGTGTATTCCTCCAGTGCTTTGTGTGTTATTCATTACTCAGCCAGCTAGTTTTGCAATGGGCTTTATCAGACTGCAGTTAGAATCCCTTATATGGCACAATAAGATCATCAGATCTGATACTTCCATTGAATCAGACTCTCTGTCTTCTAGTGGGCACACAGTTTTCCTGCATACAAAGTGAGGTAATTAAAAAATGATTTGGTGTTAGTGAGGGGGTGTTATCGCTCGAGGATGTGGTTGTGGTAGTGGAAGTGGAGATTGTAAAATTGGCCTTAAAATTTATATATTAGAAAGACCTTATTGCTACTACAGTCAGCAAGGAAAGTGTAAGCAGAGTTTCTGGTTAGATTAGATTTTTGAACTCATTCCAGAATATTATTTCTGAAATTTTTTTTTAACGTGTGTATATGAAAAACCAACATGACAACAGAAGGTATTATTGATTATCTCCTTTTCACTTACCTTAATTTCTCTTGGCTGTTCATTAAAGAACCTTCCCTCTTAAACCCTGGCTACTCCCTTTGGTACAGCCCTGCTTTTTACTCCCTGGAATCCAAGGAGTATAGACTTGAGCATTTCTGGTGTACATCTGGACTATTCGTTCATCACCAGATGACAAGTACTCCTGGGTGCTACACTCTTCTGTCAAACTTCTTCTCTATTTCAATATGTACTAAAAACATGAGCTACTCCAACTGTGGCGGGACAGATACAATTAAATCTTACATATATACTCCAATATTCTCTATGCTGAAAGGCACCAGTGCCATACATTTTGGTTTAAACCAAAGTTTTATTTCAGCCACTGAATTAAGAGAAGTGTTCAAGTTTAAGCAGTAGGATTGGATCAAAGAAATGTAATACTTACTGCAATTGCTCATTGGAATCCCCAGAGTCATCTTATTAGCTGTGCTACTGGCCCAAGGAGGTTTGTTCAAATGGGGACAGGAATACGATTTTTTCTTAAAGGTCTCAGCTGCTATTTAAGGTGACTGCTTCTATTGCTGGTCTAGAAGGAGAGAGAAATGGAGAGAGAGATGTATCATTTCCACTTTCTGAAGGGTGCATAGAAGTGCTTGTGGAGCTCTGTTCATAGAACTATCCATGTTCAGTGTGAGGAGGAAACACCCAGAATCCACAAATCCAGTAACGTTTAAGGAACTTGTGGACCCTTTGCGAAGGTATTTTGCTACCCAGTTACCTTGGATTTGCTGCCCACCTCAACTGGGAGGCACCACATTGCCAGTGACAGTCCAGCAGACAAGGACAAAGAGCACTCTGCCTAGTTAAGTTGTCGAAAATTATGCAGGCTTCCTCTCTTCCCATTGTATGCTAAACGAGGCTGCATACAATGCCCTCTGTACTTTATTGCAGTTTGCCAGTGTAAACAGACATTATTTTCACAGATTTTGGAACCCACCAAGCTTTTTACCAAGTAACTGACATGTGGTTGAATGCCTATTGTTCACACAGCAGTAGAGTGACCAATTGACTGTTACCCATCTATGTTTCCTGGCAAACCTTTGATAGTGCAACTCTATCACAGAACAAAGAAGAATATCCAAGACTGAGGTTATCTCCCCATTTCTTCCCCTGCAGCACTATCATCAAGAATAGGTCAAGCTGGGCAATGGGAAGCCCATGAAACAGATGGAGAGGGCCTTGGTAACAATGGAAAATCCCTGAACACAGGGTTAACCACCTTTGCTGTTGATGTTTACATTTGCTAGATGTCTGTCAACAATAGGAGGTGAAAGGAATCCTGCACAGGAATTACAGTTACTGGAAGTCTGCTGTAGAATAATGGCTGGGCTTTGATTTAGGCTTCTTCTATGTAAACCCACATCTTTTTATTACCTTTAGTCGTTCACCACGGGTGTTGGTTTAAGGATTGCCCTTTATTTCTTCCTTAATAAGAAAGGAGGAGCAAGGAGGCCAGTGAGTTTCAGCAGGCACAATATGAAACTTCTGGCTCCAACTCCACCTCCCCACACCACTTTATAGATCAAGACAGATGCATCTCAAAGCACATCACCATGCACAGGCAGTTCTGCTCCCCACTGTTATAGTGCCACCCTTACCCAAGACCTGCTGCCATCTAAACCTCTCGGCTCCAAACTTCCTGGCTCCTTTCAGGTTGAATCAGTGGATGCCAGCTGACAAATGAATCACAGATTCATTGTTTGAACTGCTCAGTTCAGTATGTGAGGGCTGTTCAGCTCTTACTCAGTGATTGGATTTCTCCAGTTGCCTGATGTCAAGTGTTCACAGCCCTTCTAGTACTTTGAGTGATAAATCACCAGCAACACTTCCCTATTATTATGCTCAGGACAGTCACACAATTTACTTCTTTGAATATTTGAAAAGCACCATTGAATAAAGCCAGTAAAGAATGGATGAAATCTAAAGAAGTGTGAGAATAAGGCATGCAGCACCTTTTAAAATGACTTGGGTTTCGATTCTGTCATCTGTAAAGGTGAAGTAAGTTTTGGGAAAGGCTCTGAAGAAGAGAAGTGAAAGCATTAACAGTTGAAGGCAGACATGTTGGGGCTGGTAGGAGAGCTCAGTAAGAATGGCCTCAGGTTCAAGAGGGATTTAAACCTTTCATCTCAGGACATTAAAAGCTGGAAATCCCTTGTAAAGTGGACCATGGTTCTGAATAATGCTTCTAAAAATGTAATTATGGAAATGTAGATATATGGAAAAACAGGAGGAAGAATCGACCATTCAGCTGTTTGATCCAGTTCTACTATTCAATACAATCATGGCTGATCCTTTGTCTCAATGTCATATTCCCACTCTCTCATTTTATGTCCAATAATTTATCTCCTTAAATATATTCAGCAACTTGGCCTTCTGTGGTGGAAAATTCCAGAGGTCCACCAGCCTCTAAATGAAGAAGTATCTCCTCATCTCAGTCTTAAGTGTCCCTGACCCCATACTGTGAGACTGTAAATCCTCATTCTCCACCCCCACCTCTCCCAGCCAGAGGAAACATCCTCCCCATATCCACACTGTCGACTGGTCAGAAAACCACACATTTCGATGAGATCCCCTCTCATTCTTCTAAGCTCTAGTGAATACAGGCCCAGTCTCACCTCATAGAACAGTACTCCCATCTCAGAAATCAGTATGGTGGACATTAGTTGCACTCCCTCTATTCCAAGTATATCCTTTCCAATCGTCCTGTATAATTGTAGTAAGGCATCCTTGATCCTGCACTGCAGACCTCCTGCAATGAACAACAACAAACATTTGGCTTCTTAATTGTTTGCTGTACACGGACATTTATTTTCAAAGTATGATATACAAAGATACACAGATCCCTTTGTGCAACAACATTTTCTAACCTATCACTTTGTGTAATTTATGGATAATTTTATGTTTTGTGTTTGTCTGAACCTATGTGCCTGTGATGCTGCTGCAAGCAAGCTTTACATTGTACCCATACCTCACCATACTCGTGCACATGACAATAAACTGGACTTGACGTTACCATTTAAATAATACTTTCTTTCCATTTTACCTATAAAGAAAGAAATACATTTCTCCATGTTATACTGCACCAGCCATATATTTTCCCATTCAGTCAACATGTCTAAATCATCTTGAAACCTCAATGCATCCTCATCACAATTCACACTCCCACCCAGTTTCATGTATTCAGCAAATTTAAAAATGTTACACTCAGTTCCCTCATCCAAATCATTGATATATATTGTGAATAGGGTGGGCCCAGAACTTATCCCTGTGCTATTCCACCCAGTCACCACTTGCTATCCTGAAAAAGACTCATTTATTCCTACTCAGTGTTTCCTCTTAGCCAATTTTCAAACCATGCCAGCATATTACCCCATCCCATGTGCTTTAATTTTGTACACTAGCCTCATATGTGAGACTTTATCAACAGCTTACTGAAAATCCAAATATACCACATCTACTGGTTTTCTCTTATCTATTCTACCAGTGACAACCCTCCAGTAAAACACACTTTCTCTTTCACCAATCCACGTTGACCTTGACTCATCCTAATGATGTTTTCTATAATCACATTCATTATAATAGACTCTAACATTGTCCTCACTCATGATGTTAGGATAAGTGATCAATGGTTCCCCGTTTTCCTTCCTCTTTTTTTTAAATAGTAGGATCCAATCTGCAGGAACCATTCCATAATCTATAGAATTTCAGAAGATGATAAACCAATGCATCCACTATTTCCATGATTACTGCTTTTAGTACTCTGGGATGCAGATTATAAAATCTTAGGGATTTATCAGCTTTTAGTCCCATTAATTTCTCCAGCACCACTTTTTCATGAAAACTCCTTCAACTCCTTCTTTTCATTAAACTCTTGGTTCCCTTGTATTTTTGGTAAATTCTTTACGTCCTCTTCTGTGAAGGCAGAGCTAAAGTGTTTGTTTAATTGCTCTGCCACTTCTTTGTTCCTCATCATAGATTCTTCCATTTGTCTGTAAGGGATATATATTTGCCTTCTCTAACCTTTTTAAAAACAGAAGACCATTAGACATAGGAGCAGAACTAGGCCATTCAGCCCATCGGGTCTCCTCCGCCATTGTATCACGGCTGATTTATTTTTCCCTCTCAACCCCATTCTCCTGCCTTCTCCCTGTAACCTTTGACACCCATACTAATCAAGAACCTATCGACCTTCGCTTTAAATATACCCAATGACTTGGCCTCCACAGCCATCTGTGGCAATGAATTCCACAGATTTACCACCCTCCGGCTAAAGAAATTCCTCCTCATTTCTGTTCTAAATGGACATCCTTCTATTCTGAGGCTGTGCCCTCTGGTCCTAGACTCTCCCACTACTGGAAACATCCTCTCCATGTCCATTCGGTAGGTTTCAATGAGATCCCCTCTCATCCTTCTAAACTTCAGTGAGTACAGGACCAGAGCCATCAAATGCTCCTCATGCATTCACCCTTTCATTCCCAGGATCATTCTTCTAAACCTCCTCTGGACCGTTTCCAAAACGAGCACATCCTTCCTTAGATATGGGGCCCAAAACTGCTCACAATACTCCAAATGTGGTCCGACCGATGCCTCATAAAGCCTCAGCATTACATCCTTGCTTTTATATTCTAGTCCTCTTGAAATGAATGCTAACATTGCATTTGCCTTCCTTACTACCGACTCAACCTGCAAGTTAACCTTTAGGGAATCCTGCACTAGGGCTCCAAGTCCCTTTGCACCTCCGATTTCTGAATTCTTTAAGAAGGGAGGGAGGCAAAAGAAAATAGTCTACACCTTTATTCCTTCTACCAAAGTGTATGACCATACACTCCCTACACTGTATTCCATCTGCCACTTCTTTGCCCATTCTCCCAACCTGTCCAAGTCCTTCTGCAGATTCCCTGCTTCCTCAACTCTACGTGCCTCTCCACCTATCTTTGTGTCATCCGCAAACTTGGCCACAAACCCATCAATTCCATCATCCAGATCATTAACATATAATGTGAAAAGTACCAGACCCAACACCAATCCCTGTGGAACACCACTAGTCACCGGCAGCCAACCAGAAAAGGTCCCCTTTATTCGCACTCTTTGCCTTCTGCCAGTCAGCCAATCTTCCATCCATGCTAGTACCTTTCCTGTAATACCATGGTCTTTTATCTTGTTTAGCAACCTCATGCAGGGCAGCTTGTCAAAGGCCTTCTGAAAATCCAAGGAAACAACATCCACTGACTCTCCTTTGTCTATCCTGCCTGATACTTTCTCAAAGAATTCCAAGTTATCAGGCAAGATTTCCCCTTAAGGAAACGATGCTGATTTCAGCCTTTTATCATGAGCTTCCAAGTACCCCAAAACCTCATCCTTAATAGTGGACTCCAACATCTTACCAACTACTTAAGTCAGGCTAACTGGCCTTTTGCCCCCCTCCCTTCTTAAAGAGTGGAATGACACCGGTGATTTTCCAGTCCTCTAGAACCATTCCAGACTCTAATGATTCTTGAAAGATCACTACTAATGCCTCCACAACCTCTTAAGCTACCCCTTTCAGAACCCTGGGGTATAGTCCATCTGGTCCAGGTGACTTATCTGCCTTTAGACCTTTCAGCTTCCCAAGCACCTTCGCCTTAGTAATAGTGACTACATTCACTTCTGCCCCATGACTTTCTTGAATTTCTGGCAATGTTGCTGGTGTCTTCCACAGTGAAGACTGACACAAAATACTTATTCAGTTTGTCCGCCATTTCTTTGTTCCCCATTACTACCTCTCCAGCATCATTTTCCAGAGGTCCAATGTCCATTCTTGCCTCTTTTTTACTCTTTATATATCTGAAAAAACTTTTGGTATCCTCTTTTATATTATTGGCTAGCTTACTTATATATTTCTGTTGGTTTTTAAAAGCTTCCCAATTCTCTAGCTTCCCATTAACTTCTGCAATATGGTGTACCCTCTCTTTTGCTTTTATGCTGTCTTTGACTTCCCTTGTCAGCCACAGTTGCCTCATCCTCCCTTTACAATGCTCCTTCTTCTTTGGGATGAACTGATCCTGCATCTTCTGAATTACTCCCAGAAACTCCTGCCATTGCTGCTCCACTGTCATCCCTGCTAGGGTCCCCTTCCAATCAACTTTGGCCAGCACCTTTCTCATGCCTCTGGAGTTACCTTTACTCAACTGTAATACTGATACATCTGATTTTAGCTTCTCCTTCTCAAACTGCAGGGTGAATTCTATCATATTATGATCACTGCCTCCTAAGGGTTCCTTTACCTTAAGCTCCCTAATCAAATCTGGTTCATTGCGCAACACCAAATCCAGAATTGCTTGACCACAAACTGCTCTAAAAAGCCATCTTGAGGGCATTCTACAAATTCCTTCTCTTGGGATCCAGTGCCAACCTGATTTTCCCAATCTACCTGCATATTGAAATCACCATGACCACTGTAACATTGCCCTTTTTACCTGCCTTTTCTATCTCCTGTTGTGATTTGTACCCCATATCCTGGCTACTATTCGGAGGCCTGTATATAACTTCCATCAGTGGCTTTTTACTCTTGCAGTTTTTTTAACTCTACCCACAAGGATTCTACATCTTCTGATCCTTCTCTTTACACATCCATAGAAGCTTTTACAGCGAGTTTTTATGTTCTCTGCAATTTACTCTTATATTCTGATTTTGTTCTCTTATTCAATCTTTTAGTCCCTTTTTGGCTGAATCCTAAACTACTTCCAATCCTCCGGTTCACTACTTTTCTGGCAAATTAGAAAAAAACCTCCTTTATGAATCTAATACCATCCTTCTTCTATTAACTATGGTTGGGTCACTTTTCCTTTTATGTTTTGCACCAGAAAGGAATGTACAACAATTGAAGTTCCTGTGTTTATTCCTCACGTTAGCCATTGTCTAGCTACTGTCTCGTCTTTTAATGAGGTTCCCCAGATCATCTTGAATTCACTCCTCATACTTTGTAGTTTCCTTTGTTTAGAATTAAGAACACAATTTTGGATTAAATTACTTCACTCTCCATCTTAATGGAGAATTCTATCATGTTATAGTCACTTTTCCCTTTAGGAGCCCTTTTCATTGTACATTGCCAATGTAGGCTAGTCTATTTCCAAATTGGCTCTTCATTGTACTGATGTGTAAAAGAAACAACAAATAATCCAGGAATTCATTTCCACAGTATTATTGCTGATTTGGTTTGAATAGAGTAAAATCATCCATCACAATGCACAGCATTCCTACAATTCAGTAACTTGCTTGATACGGAGTTGATGGTAGGGTTACCAATCTCCAGGAGTATTCTGGAGTCTCAAAGAACTGATGATTAATCTCCTGGACAGCAGTGCAAGTAACCCAAGGAGGAATCATCTGGATATAAAAATGTGTTCTTTTTGTTTCTTTTGAATACTTCTAATTTATTGATTATTGAATAAAATTGAAATTATTCCAATCGACAATGGGTAGGTACTGGCTCAGGACGATGGACCAATGCAAAGGTTCAAAGTGAGAGTATCTGGGAATGGAATCTCCAGAACACACCCAAAGTGTGGCACTTTGAAGTGATGTAAAGCACTTAGTTTACTCCTGAATCTTGCTGGATGGATTCAAAACCCATTAGTCCTCACAGTGATCAATTGTTTCTGCTATGCAGCAAGCAAATGAACACTTATGAAGAGAGAATTATATCAATGATGCACTTCTCAAATGAAAAAAGATATGTAAATACCTTCATTGCCAGATACTTACAAATAAGATTTAGTTATGCTAAACAACTTGTTTCATTCTCAATTAAACAGCCTGAATTCCCTTTGGGCTATATCTCAGGAAGCCAATGTGGAACTATTGTATATTCTCAATTACAAGGCTCAAAATTTCTTTCTTTGGGGTTATTAGAGGGAGAATGCAAGTTTAAAAATGAATAATGTCTTCCCTCAAGTTAATCCCTGGCTGGTTTATCCAAAGAATGGGTGGTGCAGTGGTGTGCCCTGTGACCACATGGGTTTCCCCCAGGTGCTCTGATTTCCTCCCACATCCCAAAGACATGTGGATTAGATGTTTAACTGGCCACTGTAAGTTGGCCCGAGTGTGTAGGTGACTGAGGGGAATTTGGAGAATAGAGACATACAGCCCTTCTGCCCATCCAAACTAGTCCCATTTGCCCATGTTTGGCCCAAATCCTTCTAAACCTTTTCTATCCATGTGCCTGTCCAACTGTCTTTTAAAAAGTTGTCATTATACCTGCCTCATCCACTTCCTCTGGCAGCTCGTTCCATTTACATACCACCTGCTGCGTGAAAAAGTTCCCCCTCAAGTTCCTATTAAATCTCTCCCCTTTCACCTTAAACCTATGCCCTCTATTTCTTTATTTCCCAACCCTGGGAAAAAGACTGAGTGCATTCACCCTATCTATGCCCCCCATGATTTTATACACCTCGATAAGATCACCTCTGTCTCCTACGCTCCAAGGAAAAAGTTCTAGCCTGTCCGACCTCTCCCTATAATTCAGTCCCTCAAGTCCTGGCAACATCCTTGTAAATCTTTTCTGAGGTGATGGGAACATGGGGAGAATAAAAGAATGGGACTAATGCAGGATGAGTGTAAATTAGTGAGCGATGGTCGGCATGGACTCAGTGGACAGAAGGGCACGTTTCCATGCTATACCTCTCTATGACTCTACAGATAGGAGAGCCAATAGGAGCATTTGTATCAATGCATCTCTATCATTAGGAACTGTTGCCCCACTGAGTTCCAGGCTGTGATTTCTAAAAGCAACTTTCCCACCTTGTTTCCAACTTCAGTGCAAGCTGTTTTAAGATTAAAGGGATAGAATATATAAATTAAACAGAGGTTCTCAGAAAGGGGTGGGTGGGTAGGAGAGGAAGTGATAAGGAGGTGGTATTTACTTTAAATATCAGAGCAGGAGAAAAGTAGACTAACAGCTCATATTAGAAAGGATTTTACAGAAGTTATGTTATATAGAAAGAAACATAATAAAACAAAAAAAATCCCCTTCTTTAATTTATGAAAACAGGGATCTTCTCCCTTTGCAGATCCCTGGGCAGCATTACTCCAAACCATTCCCTCTTTGAAAAAAAAGACTCCTTAATGGATGTTGCTTGAAAAGTAAATAAGGCACATGCAGAGTGGGCTGAAAGTCTGTCTTCTATGCCGCGTGATTCAGTAATTTCAGTACCGCAGTTTCTGCTGGGGAAGAAGCTTTACATGTTGCCTTTGTTTTAATTGCTGGATTCATTACATTTGAGCTGGGTAAAATGTGGCTGCATTTTCACAAATCAGATTACAAATACCAATCGGAAAAGTTTATGTTTCTCAAAACTTTGTATGCTTAAAATACATTTCTGCATCTGTGTGCATTATTTTTTATCTGCTGACATTATGAACTTAAAATAAATAGGCTAATAATTGTGTCAAATAGCACACATGGGTATGTATTACCTGGACGTTTAATACTCCCATGTGAAATTTGCTGATGAAATTTTCTACCCTTGTGTAATGTTTTGTTCTTCATGGGTCCCTATGCTAGTACAAGCAATAACATAATAGTTTTATTGAGCTTCTAATTAATGCCTCTATTAATAGAAGTTTATAATATACATTGAGATAAACAAATTATTCCACTTTACTGCACACCAGATTTTTCAATCTTTGCTTAATGTGATTGGTTTCTACAATATCTTTAATCCCTATTGTTTCTACAATATCATTGATATGACCAAGGGAAAGAACTGTCTTTGCCTTGTATTTATTTTCTTATATTCCTGGTGGTTTGGTTTAGGTGTCCAACCTCTGGAATCCTTGTATGATGGATGTTTATATTTAGATAATATTTAGATCTCAATTTATCTTGCTTTCTACTTTTATTGTGTTCTCTATCATTGGGCATGACTCTTCTCATTAGTATCATGACAAACCACTTGAACGTATTGGAGCAGTGTGATTTTATCATCGCGATGAACCATATTCTCTGCTAGTTTAGTGATGGGCATCTCTCAAAATCTGGCAGCAAGGCTAGAAGTAATGAATTTGTAGGAGGCTCCTCCGGGCATTTAAGGTGTTCATTTTTAAGGGTTTTATGTCTTTGTTAACATCAATAATGGCAGAACATAATATTCAGAAAGGAAGGAACACACTGTCCTTCAAGCCTGTTCCACAATTATGTTTGTTCTGATCTTAACTCCACTTCCCTGTTCTGCAACCACTGCCAAGTCAACAAGCTGAAGCAGGGTGAGGACCCAGTCATGCAAGGTAGTGTTTAAGACAAGTGAAGGTGATTTACATTAAAGCAATTGTGCAAACAATTAAACAGACAGTGAGAGGAGGGAGAGAATCACTTTCTATCCTATACTCTCTCCATGTGAACTACTTCCCTGCCTTCTATAGTTAGAAGCTAAAGCCTTAAATTTTTTCATTGATCTAGCTTTCACAGTATTATTGTGTGCAGCTTGTGTATATGCACTGTGCACGTGCAGTTTGTGTATGCACGCGTGGGGGTAGAGGGGAGGAGTCGGAGTCCCGAATATCTGCTACTTTTTTGTTGAAGTGGTTCCTAAAATAACAACTCAAGGACTAACATTTAAAGGTTATCTTCCTTGTTCTAGATTTGCCACAGAGGATATAGGTATCCTCTGCTTACCTACTCTATAATCATCGTAAATACCTTAATTAGATGACTATTTAATCTTCAGTATTTAGGAGAATATACTTAACTTTTAAAATCTATCATCATAATTTAACCCTTTTACCTTTGGGATCATCCTGCGAAATCTGTTTTGCATCCTTTCCGAGGTCGAAATATCCTCCCTCATGTTTAGCGTCCTGCTGAATGCAGAACTCCAGATGGAATCTAATCAGACCTTAACAAAGCTGCAGTATAACTGACGGTGATTTCATCGTTTGTGAAATCACCATCAGATACAAGGCATTTTTCTGCATGCTTCTTCAACTGCAGTCCCTAGTCTCTATAAGTACGCTCAGGTGGTTCAGGTGTGGCGTGAATAGATCAACCCGCTGTTATGAGCTTGTAGTTCTGTTTCCAAAGCGCATAGGCATTTATTTGTGCTGTATGTAGTGTGAACACATACAGTGAAAGAACTTCAACAGGTTGCCCAAGATTCCCTTAATGGCTGATTGCATCTTAGTGGAATTTGTGTCAATATTTGGGAGTATATGATTTTTGAACAGGCAGGAAGGCTGTCCTGGCCAGAATATTAAAAAATCTTGGTTTCATTCTTTAAAGCTGTGTTCATTCTGTTCATTTAGTTCCATCTCACAAATGCAGAATAATAGTTCAAGTTTGAAGACATTTCCAAGATAAGTGCTGATTATAATTATTTCTTCAGGCATGGCATATCTGATCCACAGATAGAGTTAGCTCTCATTTGGCTGCATAATCCCACGGAAGCTCAGGCTTAATGTGCACAGAGCCTTTTCCCATTCCCTTTCTCACTGTAAAGGCAAGAGCAAGCAAATTCAACCTCATCACTGATTTTGTCTTCCCTGTACATTTCCCACTGATGTGGAGTAGAAACAAATGTGATGGAATGCTGGGATCAAGTGAATCCTCCGAGGAGTATACGGGGTGTAGGAGTACACTTAAGAGGGAAATTAGAAGGGCAAAAAGAGGACATGAGATATCTTTGACAGATAAGGTAAAGGAGAATACAAAGAGATTTTAGAAGTATATTAAGTGCAAAAGAGTAACTAGGGAGAGAACAGGGCTCCTTAAAGATAACCAAAGTCATCTATGTATGGAGCTGCAGGAGATGGGTGAGATCCTAAACGAATATTCGTCATCTGTATTTCCCTGGAGGAAGACATAGATGGTGGGGAACTTGGGGAAGTAAATAGTGATATCGAGGAGAGTCCATATCACAGACGGGGACGTGCTGGAGGTCTTAAAAAAGCGTAAAGGTAGATAAATCCATGGGGCCTGATCAAATGTATCCTAGGACGTTGTGGGAAGCTTGGGAAGAAATTGCAAGGCCCCTTGCAGAGATATTTGAATCATCGATAGCCACGGGTGAGGGGCCAGAAGACTGGAGGGTGCCTAATGTTGTGCCCTTATTTAGGAAAGGCTACAAAGAAAAACCTGGGAACTATGGACCGGTGAACCTCATGTCAGTGGTGGGTAAGATATTGGAGGGGATTCTGAGAGACAGGATGTACCTGTGTTTGGAAAGACAAGGACTGATTAAGGATAGTCAGCATAGTTTTGAGCGTGCAAAATCATGTGTCATAAATTTGGTTGAATTTTTTGAAAAAGTGACCCAAGCAGATAGATGAGTAAAGTGCGGTAGATGTTGTCTGCATGGAATTTAGCACGGTCTTTGACAAGGTACCACAAGGCAGGCAAGTCCGGAAATTTAGATCACATGGGATCCAGGGCAAGCCAGCCAATTGGATACAAAATTGGCTTGATGGTAGGAGACAGAGGGTTGTGGTGGAGGGCTGATTTTCAGACTAGAGGCTTGTTACTTGTGGTGTGCCGCAAGGATTGTAGCTGGGTCCACTGTTGTTCGTCATTTATATCAATGATTTGGATCAGAATGTAGGTGGCATGGTTAATAAGTTTGTGGCTGGCACTAAAATTGACGGTGAAGAAGGTTGTCCAAGGTGACAATGAGATCTTGAGCAATTGGGCCAGTGGGCAGAGGGATGGCAGATGGAGTTTAATTCAGATAAGCGCAAGGTATGTGATTTTGTTAAGACAAACCAGGGAAGGACTTACACAGTAAATGGTAGGCCCTGGGGAGCACTACAGAACAGAGAGTCCTTGGGGTGCAGGTACATTGGTACATTGCTCCTTGAAAGTGGCGACACAGGCAGACAGGGTGGTGAAGAAGGTGTTTGGCATGCTTGCCTTCATCAGTCAGAATATTGATTACAAGAGTTGGGACGTCATGTTACAGCTGTACAAGGTAAGGCCACATTTGGAGTTCTGCATATAGTTCTGCTATAGGAAGGATGTCATTAAACCGTAGAGGGTGCAAAATAGATTTATGAGTATGTTACTGGGACTGGGAGGCTTGGGTTAAAAGGAGAGGCTGGATAGGCTAGGACCTCTCTCCCTGGAGAGTAAGAGGCTGAGGTTTGACCTTATAGAGGTTTATAAAATCATGAGCGGCATGGATAAGGTGAATAGTCTTCCCTAGTCTTTTCCCCAGGGTAGAGGAGTCCAAAACTGGAGGGCATCGGTTTAAAGTGAGAGGGGAAAGATTTAAAAGGTACCGAGGGGGCAACTTTTTCCACACAGAGGGTGGTGAATATATGGAACAAGCTGCCAGAGGAAATGGTAGAGGAGGGTACAATTATGTGATTTGAAAGGCATTTGGACAGTTACATGGATAAGAAAGGTTCAGAGGGATATAGCTCAAATGCAGGCAAGTGAGACTAGCTGAGTTAGGCAACTTGGTTGGTACAGAGGATTTGGGCCGAAGGGCCTGTTTCTGTGCTGTATAGGTCTAAGACTCCATGACTCTGATGTACTCCCCCAGTTGTCATTGCATTCTGACATTTTTGCTTAGGGAAACATGCTGACCAATTACCAAACAGTGGCAAACTCCAGCATTTTAACAGAGGCCAATGACTGCACGGCTGAAGAAGTTTACAACAAAAGGAAGGTGCTAAAATCTGCTCATCATCTCCCAAATCTCAACACTTCTACTCACCTAAAGGAACACCTGATCTCGTAGCCTGGCACTCTATTCCCTTTTGCAGAGTAGCATGCAAATGATTAGCCGAGCCAGGACCCACTGTTTTCCTTGGGGAACACCTATTGGTGACAAAGTCTGTCAATCCTGCAAGATGTGGGAAGTCAGAAAACTCCCTGATGACTACGTCTGCAGGAAGTGCACCCAGCTGCAGCTCCTGACAGACCGGGTCAAGGAACTGGAGCTGGAGTTGGATGTACTCAGGATCATCCGGGAAGCTGACAGCTTCATAGATGAGAATTTTACTGAGGTGGTCACACCCAAGGTACAGGCTTCAGATAGGTCTGTGACCACAAGGAAAAGTATGGGGAATAGGCAGTCAGTGCAGGGCTCCCCTGTGGCCATTCCCCTCACTAACAGTTATACCCCTTTAGATACTGTTGAGGGGGATGTTCTTTCAGGGGCTAGCAGCAGTAGTCAGGTCTCTAGCACTGTGACTGGCTCTGAGGCTCAGAGGGAAAGGGTACAGTAAGGCCATATTTAGAGTATTGTGAGCAGTTTTGAGCCCCATATCTAAGGAAGGATGTGCTGGCATTGGAGAGGGTCCAGAAGATGTTTATGAGAATGATCCCGGGGATGAAAGGGTTAACGTATGAGGAGCGTTTGATGGCTCTGGGCCTGTACTTGCTGGAGCTTAGAAGGATGATCTCATTGAAACATACCGAATATTGAAAGGCCTGCATAGAGTGGATGTGGAGAGGATATTTCTAGTAGTGGGAGAGTCTAGGACCAGAGGGCACAGCCTCAGAATAGAAGGATGTCCCTTTAGAACAGAGATGAGGAGGAATTTCTTCAGCCAGAGGGTGGTGAATCTGTGGAATTCATTGCCACAGACAGCTGTGGAGGCCAAGTCATTGGGTATATTTAAAGCGGAGGCTGATAGGTTCTTGATTAGTAAGAGCATCAAAGGTTATGGGGAGAAGGCAGGAGAATGGGGTTGAGGGGGGAAAATAAATCAGCCATGATGGAATGGCAGAGCAGACTCGATGGGCTGAAAGGCCTAACTCTGCTCCTATGTCTTATGGTCAGAGAGGGTGATAGTGATAGGAGACTCTTAGTGAGGGGGATAGATAGGAGATTCTGTGACCGCAGAAGAGATGCCAGGGTGGTGTGTTCCCTCCTGGGTGCCAGGGTCAAGGATGTCTCTAAGCGGCCACAGAAAATTCTCGAGAGGGAGGGCAAACAGCCAGAGATCGTTCTACATGTTCGTGCAAACGACATAGGTAGAACAAAGGATGAGGTTCTGCAGAATAAGTATAGGGACTTAGGTAAGAAGTTAAGAAGCAGGACCTTGAGGGTAGTGACCTCTGGATTTCTCCCGATGCTACATGCTAGCGAGGGCAGAAATAGAAAGATAGGCCAGATGAATTTGTGGCTGAGGAGCTGGTGCAGGGGGCAGGGATTCAGGTACCTGGACTAGTGGGATCTCTTCTGGGGTAGAGGCAACCTGTTAAAGAGGGACCAATATCCTTACAGGGAAATTTGCTCGTGCTACACGGGAGGGTTTAAACTAGATTGGCACGGGGGTGGGACTCTGAGCAAGAGCAAGTCATGGGATAAAGCAGCAGCCAGCAAGAGCAAGTTCAGTAATCAGGATAGCCAGGGGCACAGTACAGGCAGGGAAAGGAATACCCAGTTAACTCGCATTCATTTCAATGCACGAGGTTTAACAGGTAAGGCAGATGAACTCAGAACATGGATTCGCTCTGAGGACTGGGATGTTATAGACATAACAGAAACATGGCTGAGAGAAAGGCAGGACTGGCAGCTCAATATTCCAGGATCCAGATGTTACGGCGTGACAGAAGTACAGGTAAGCGAGGAGGGGGTGTTGCCGTTTTGATAATGGGAAGACATTACAGCAGTACTCAGAGATGACATTCCTGGGGGATCGTCCAGTGAGGTCATATGGGTAGAACTTAGAAACAAGAAAGGGATGGTCACTCTAGTGGGGCTGCATTATAGACCCCCCAGTAATCAGCGGGAACTTGAGGAGCAGGTGTGTGGAGAAAGTGCTCATAGTTGTGAGAATAATAGGGTTGTATTAGTGGGAGATTTTAATTTCCCTGGTTTTAACTGGACTACCTAGAATGTTAAGGACCTGGTCAGGGTGGAATTTGTGAAATGTGTTCAGGAAAGTTTCCTAAGTCAATATGTAGAGGGCCCCACTTGGGAGGGTGGACCTTCTCTTGGGGAACGAGGTAGGGCAGGTAACTGAAGTGGCAGTCATGGAGCATCTTGGCTCTAATGACCATAATTCTATTAGTTTTAAGATAGTGATGGAAAAAGATAGGACAGGTCCACAAGTTAGGGTACTATACTGGAGCAGGGATAATTTTAGGAGAATTAGGCAGGATCTAGCAGAGGTCGATTGAGTGAGCCTGTTTGAAGGGAAAGAAACAAATAGCAAGTGGGAGGCTTTTAATAGTGTGCTATCGAGAGTTCACGAGCAGCATGTTCCTGTCAGGATGAAGGGTAAACCTGGCAAGTTTAGGGAACCTTGGCTGATGAGAGATATTGAGGCTCTGGTCAAGAAAAAGAAGGAAGCGTTCACTGGGTTTTGGAGGTTGTGGATGAGTGAATCCCTTGATAACAAAAAAAGATTAAGAATACTCTTAAGAGGGAAATCAGGAGGGCAAAGAGATAGTATGAGATGGATCTGGCAGGTAAGGTTAAGGAAAATCCCAAGATGTTCTACTTGCTATATTAAGAGTAAAAGGGTGGCTTGGTAGAGAGTAGGTTCCCTTAGAGATCAGCAGGGCCACCAATGTCTTGGGCTGTAGAAGATGGGTGGGATTTTTAACAAATATTTCTCCTCCATGTTTACTGAGGAGAAAATCATGGTTGCTCAAGAGATAAGAGAAACAAGTGGAGATGTTTTGGAGAACATTCATATGACCAGGCAGAAGGTATGTGCAGCCTTACAGTGTATTAAGGTGGATAATCCCCAGGGCCTGACCAGGTGCATCCTCGGATTTTGTGGGGGGGGGCGCTGGAGGAGAAATTGCGAAGGCCCTTGCAGAGCTATTTGCTTCATTGTCAGCCACAAGTGAAGTTCTCGAAGACTGGAAGGTGGCTAATGTTCTGCTGTTTAAGAAGGGTAGCAAGGACAAGCCAGGGAACTGCAGGCCAGTCAGCCTGACGTCAGTAGTGGGGAAGTTACTGGAGGGAATTCTGAGGGACAGGATCTACCAGCGTTTGGATAGACAGAGTCTGATTAGGAGTCAGCATGGCTTTGTGCATGGGAAGTCATATTTGGTGAACCTTTTAGAGTTTTTTGAAGGGGTAACCAAAAAGGTAGATGATGGTAGAGCAGTGGATGTTGTCAATTTGGACTTTACCAAGGCCTTCAACAAGGTCCTGCAGAGAAACAGAGAATGGCAGATGCTGGAATCTAGATGAAAAACATGATGATGCTGGAGGAACTCAGCAGGCCAGGCAGCATCAGGGTCCTGACCCGAAATGTTGACTGCCTGCATTTTGGATGCTGCCTGGCCTGCCAAGTTTCTGCAGCATCATAGTGTCCCACGTGGTAGGCTGGTCTGGAAGGTTAGGTCCCATGGAATCCAGAAAAAGCTAGTTAGGTGGAATTAAAATTGGCTCGGATGTAGAAAGCAGAGGGTGGTGATTGAAGGTAGTTTCTTGGAATGGAGGCCAGTGACTAGTGGTGTGCCACAGGGGTCAGTGTTGGTACCCTTTCTATCCATTATTTTATATAAATGACTTGGATGCGAATGCACAAGGCTTGATCAGTAAGTTTGGGGATGACTCGAAATTAGGAGGTGTTGCTGATAGTGTAACGTAGATTACAGGTGGATCTTGATCAGATAGGGAACTGGGCTGAGGAGTGGCAAATGGATTTCAATACAGGCAAGTGTGAGGTGATGCATTTTGGAAAGTCAGACCAGTGTAGGACTTATACTATGAATGGTAGGGCATGAGGGACTGTAATGAAACAGAGGGACAAGTGCATAGTTCATTGAAAGCGGCATCACAGGTAGACAGGGTGATGTAAAAGGCATGTAGCACGCTGGCCTTCATCAGTCAGGGCTTTCAGTTATAGGAGTTGGGACATTATATTGCAGTTTTGTAAGTCGTTGGTGAGGCCGCACTTGGAGTACTGTGTACAGTTTTGGTCACCCTGTTATAGGAAGGATGTGGTTAAACTAGAAAGAGTGCAGAAAATATTTACAAGGATATTGCCAGGACTAGAGGGCCTGAGTTATAGGGAGAGGTTGGCCAGGCTTGGTCTTTATTTCTTGGAGCACAGGAGAATGAGGGGTGACCTTATAGATGTTTATAAAATCATGAGGGGCATAGATAAGGTGGATGGTAACAGTCATTTCCCCAGGGTAGGGGAGTCCAAACCTAGGAGGCATAGATTTAGGGTGAGAGGGGAAATGTTCAAAAGGGACTTGAGGGGCAACTGTTTCACGCAAAGGGTGGTGAGTATATGGAATGAACTGCCAGAGGAACTGGTTGAGACAGGTACAATGGTATCATTTAAGAAGCACTTGGATAGGTACATGCATGGGCAGCGCTTGGAGGGATATGGGCCGAATGCAGGAAACTGAGACTGGATGGGTGGGCACCATGGTTGGCAATGGACTCATTGTGCTGAAGGGCCTGTATCCATGCAGTATTGCTCTATGACTCCAATATTTATATCACTGTTTCAGACTTGGTGCCCTGTATATATTTTCCAGGGTGTGCCTTCCGATTCCAATTGATGACTCTTTCTCAACATCATATTCTGTAGGGATTGTCCAACAACAGCCAGGGATAGTACCAAGAAGAGAGCTGCCATCCATTTTGCTTCAGCAGCAGCATTTGCTCCACTTGCTACCAGCACTAGGGAAGATGAAGAATTAGCACTAGAGCAAAGGAGGCAGCAGGTACAGCACATTTTGGGATGAAAGCAGTTGTTGGTAGAAGAAAGATGTAAATGGTAAATAAAATCAGGTGTGTAGTAAAGTGGGCAATCTGATGTAGGCTGGAGAGAAAGCTTCAAATACTGAACTCTGAGATCAGGACCATCCACAGCCAGTATGTAAAGTTAATTTAGTTCTTTGAAACTCAAATAACTAGTTTGGCACATTCCACTACTCCTGTCTGTCCAGAAATGTTTAACAGTTTTGCAAGATTCTTCAGACGTGTAGCACCACACAGGAAGGACTTCAGCACAAGACCCCTTTACCAGAGGACTAATCAAGACTATTGTAATTAAAGGTAGAAAGAATTTAAGACTGCCATGAACCCATTCCTTTGGGATTCTTCATGTTGTAAAATCACTTGGAAAGAATCCTGGAACAGGACTTCTGCAACCCTACAGCAGCAGTCCATTCCCCACACAGATTGGTATAGTTGCTGGAGAGGCATTAGGTGCAGCGTCATAGCAGGAGGAGTTAGAGATAAACAAGGAGAACATCGGGATTCATGCCACTCATCTGCCCCACTAAATCTGAGGCAGATGCTAACCAGCTGTTGGTCTTGACGTGCAATGCTTCTATTACCTTATGTATTGGTAGACTGAACACTGGGTGACCTTTATACTTCTTTGGAACTACAGAAGTATAAAAGGTTGGCCTACAAGAGGTTCAGATGTCTGACTGCAGTGAGGAATTAATTTCCACTTTCAGCTCTCTGGTGAACTGTAAATTCACAAATGATCAGCAAAGGATCAGTGGTCCGCAATGTTGCCAAGTTAGAAATATGAAGTACTGAAATTCTCATGAGTGCAATATAAGTTGCAGTGCAAAGTGGACTGGTTATTAAGACTGTACCAATCAACTGGTGGCAACAGCAGCATCATTCTTTGCAGTATGTAATCTGTATGTGTCTGCGTGGGTTTCCTCTGGGTGCTCCGGATCCCCCCACATTCCAAAGACATACAGGTTAGGAGCTGTAGGCATGCTATGTTGGCACCAGAAGAGTGGCGACACTTGTGGGCTGCCCCCAGCACATTCTCAGTAACGCAAAAAGATTTCATTGTGTGTTTTGATGTACATGTGACTAATAAATAAATATCTAAATAAATATCTTAATTAAAGTGATACTAAGGAGAAGGTTGATACCACAAGCTCATCCACCTTCTCGATTTTCTTGTCAGTTTCTTCCCATAATGCAATCCAAATTTGTCTCCACCTATTGTAAATTTGACAATGCGACTTGCAAAGCCACCAATTGCTGGTCTCACTACACTCAGAATGATGACATTTCTTAACATTTCTGTCCTGAATGCCAACCCCCTACTTAGAGACTCTTAACTCCTGGTTCTGGACATTCCAGCCAGGAATTCACATACAGGGACAAACCTGGTTGCTTTGAATACTAACAGAGTCTTTCAACACAGAAACAGGTCCTTTGGCCAATCGTTCCATGCCAACCATCAAGTACTTACACTGATCCCATTTACTAGCATTTGATCCATAGTTTACTATGCCTTGGTGATTCAAGTGCTCATCCAGCTATTTATCAAATGTAGTGGCAAGTGAGAATACCTGCCACCACCTTCTCAGACACTGTATTCCAAATTTCAACCATCTCTGAGTGAAAAAAAAATCATCAGTTCCCCTCTAAACCTTTCACTCCTCAACCTTAAACCTATGGTCTCAGACATCTTTGCCATAGGGAAGTTTCCTACTATCTAGCCTATCTCTACCTCCATTATTTAGTACACCTCTATCAGGTTCATTCTTAGCTTCCCCTGTATTCTCATTAATGAAACATTCCAGCCAAGGCAACATCCTTGTCATCTTTCAATCTCTCACCATCTGGCATCTTCTTGCCATTCATTTAACCCATCAATATCCCCTTGAAGCCCTTCTGCATTCTCCTCACAACCTACACTGACACAGTTTGTGAATAGCTTGGGCTTCAATACTGATCCCTGCAATACCCCATTAGTCACAGCCTCCCATTCCAAAAATGACCTGTTTATTCCTACCGTTTGTTTTTCTGTCTATTAACCAATTTTCGTTCTATATCAGTGTAATATCCCCCCAATCCCTTGTCCTCTACTTTTATTTAATATTTACTTGCGTGGCACCATGTTGAAGGTCCTCTGAAGTTTACATACATCACACCCACTGGTTCCCCTTATCTATTCTGCTAGTTATAAAATAAAAAAAAAATTAATTGATTGGTCAAAGATGATTCTCCTTTCATTAATCTATGTTGACTCTACTCAATCCTATTACACTTTTCTAAATACTTTATTACCTCCTCCTCAACAAAATTTTCTTGCATTCCCTCATTCTTGATGACAGGCGAATGGGTCTGCAGTTTCCTGTTTACTTTCTCCTTCTTAAACAGTGGTAATAACATTTGCTACCTTCCTTGTGAACTGTTCCAGAATCTGTGAAAATCTGGAAGATAACTTCAAACGTATCCACAAGATCAATGTGGTTTCTTCTACATTGAAGAAACCAAACACAGATTGGGTGACCACTTGGTAATTGGTTAATTATTGTCACATGTACCGAGATACAGTGAAAAACTTTCTTTTGCATGCCATCCATACAGATAATTTCAAAACATAAGTACAGTGAGGTAGTACAAAGGGCAAGCACTTTGCAGAGTACCTGTGATTGGTTCGCAGGGCACAGCCCTGTGCTTTTTGTTGCCTACTACTTTAATTCTCCATCCCACTCTCACTCTAACCTATTGGTCTGCAGCCTCCTGCACTGTTACAATGAGGCCCGATGCAAGCTTGAGGAATAGCACCTCATTTTCCGTCTGGGCATGCTCCAGCCTTCTGGACTCAATATTAAGCTCTCCAACCTCAGGTAACCTGATTTCTTGGTCCGTATTAGTCATCCATCTGTGATACTGGCTCAGCTTGTTTGTTTTCTTTCCCTTTATCTTTTTTTCTCTCTGGAAGTGGAGGATTTACTCAGCCTGACCTGCCTGGCAGGTCTTCCTGCTCTGCATTTTGCAACTCTGCCATTCTTTGTCCATGTTCCCACTCTACAACTGCTCCCAATCACTCATTGATCAAATAACCATGCCTACAGCTTATCCCCATGGTCACCCTGGTTTGATCCTATCAGAGAAATTCACTCTCCTCCACCCTCCTGGCAGCTTAATGGACTTCTTTTCTCTCCTTCCCAATCCTGACGATGGGCTTTTGACCTGAAACATTAACTCTGTTTCTCTTTCTACAGATATGGCCTGACCTGCTGATTATTTCCAACATTTTCTGTTTTTGTTTTACATTTCCAGCATCTGCAGTTTTTTTTTACATACTACATCCATACACAACTCATTCAAATCTTTGGGATGCAGGTTATTGGCTTCCAGTTCCTTTAATTTCCCCAACATTATATTTTCACAAATATTAGTTTCTTTCAGCTCTTCATGTACTCTAGGCCTGTTGTTAATTATTTCCGAAGGATTTCTGTATCTTCTGCAAAGACAGACACAAAATATTTATTTACTTTCTCTGCCAATTCCTATTCCCTCTGCAATTAACTTTTGCTAACCATTTTCTTTTTATCTATCTATAAAAGATTTTACTATTTGTCTTATGATTTTCATTTAATTACTCTCATATTCTTCCTTCCTTTTCCTTTTCAAATTCTTTTTTGCCCTTTGCTGAAATCAGAAATATTCCCCATCCTCAGGCTTACATTTCTTTTTGGCAACATGATAAGCATTTTCCTTTGATCTAATACTATCTTTAACTTTTCTTGATAGCCACAGCTGGACCACTTTTCCAGCTGGGTTTATGTACCTTAAAAGAATATATTATGTTGGAAACTACATATTAATTCATTAAACATTAGTCATTACTTTTTCAGTGTTATATCTTTCAATGTAGTTTCCCAATCTACCATAGCTAACTCATCCCCTGTACTTAAATAGTTTGCATAGTTTACATTTAAGACCCTGGTTTCAAACTGAATGAAATTACTATAAATCTTAATATAATATTCTGTCTTATTGTGATCACTGTTCCCTTAAGGCCCCATTAACTGCTAGATTATTAGTATTTTTTTTCATTGCTTAATACTAGATGTAAAATAATTTTGTTCCCTATTTGGTTCTTCAATATACTGAACTAGAAAATCAGCTCTTATACACCCCATGAATTCATCTGCTACATTATTACTGTTAATTTGATTTGCTTAATCTAGGTGTAGATTAAAGCTTCCATGATTATTATATTAATCTTATTACTCATGCCTCGAATTTCCTGATATTTATGAAATATGCCCTACATAAACACCACTGTTTGGGGATTTACTCCCACCAGTCTTTCTGCCCAGCACTATTCCTTTGAAATAACCAAACTGATTCTACTTCTTGATTTTCTGGGTTAAGATCCTTCCTCTCTTCTGACTTTATTCCACCCTTTAATATCATGGCTACCATTCCTCTTTTTTACTATTTTGCCTATTTCTTCTAAAAGTAAACAATTCTATAATATTTAAATTCCCAAATTAGGTCACATAGCAACCATGTCTCTGTGATGGCTCCTAGGTGAAACAAGATGTGCATTCTTCACAGCTGTTCGTCTGAATGTCTACAATAACATTGGTGGAGTAGCACATAAGTAGTTCTATATGCCTGCCATTCTTCAGTAGAAGATACAATGAATGCCTCCATGAAAAAATTGCTATAGGCAATTGAAGGTGGCTGTGAAAGATTTGCTGCAAATATCACAGGTAGAAACATTACCACCAATATTTTTCGAGATATTCTGTAAGAGGTTGGCACAGTGGTGCTACATGTAATGCTGCTGTCTCACAGCTCAAGAGACCCGCATTAAATCCGGACTTGTGGTGCTGTCAGTGTGGAGTTTGCATGTTCTCCCTGTGACTGTGGGGTTTCCCCCCATACCCTGATACTTGTCCATAACCTACAAACTTGCTGGTGGGTTAACTGGCCACTGCAAATTACCCCTTGGTGTAGGTGAGTGACAGCAGATTCAGGATGGTGTTGAGCATGTGAGAGAAAAAAGGTTACAGAGAAAAGTGGGGGAATGGGATTAATGGAATTGCTCTGAGAGATGGCATGGACTCAATGGGCTGAATGGCCTCCTTCTATGTCACATGATAAATTTTTATGATTTCTGACTTTCATTTTGTGAATCAAATAGTATTACAAATTGTCAAAGTAAAACATCTCAAGGTGCATCATAAAGGTAAGAAATGGTGACAAAACAGTTAGATGAATTGTCCAATTAATTGAAAGGTTGGGTACTAGCATGGGAAGAGCAATGTTGGTATGTTTTTAAGGTTGGTAGATAGGCTGTAGGTGAAATAAAAACAGAAAATTTGGAGATACGGAGCAGGCTAGGTAGCATCTATATAAAGAGAAATAACAGAGCTACCAAGTTTGGTTGATGACTTTTCATTAGGAGAACTGAGAAAAAAGTAAATGTGTTTTAAGTTAGAGAGAGGGGTTTGGGTGAGCAGAATGAAGTGGTGGTGATGCCAGCTGACAGAGTGGTGGAAGCTTATTAGTGACAGATGATCTCTTTGATAGCAATGTGAATACAAAGATGTGAATGAAGACAGTGGGGAAAAGTGAAAAGACACAAAGCTGAAACTGTGAGAAACAAACTGGAGAAGATAAACAATGTAGATACCGCACATCTGAAATAGAGAATCAGAAGTAATAGGAATGATATTGGTCATAGGGTGAAATTGGTTTGGTGAGGAATGTTCAGAGATTAAGACCTAAGACCCTTTCCGAGAGCATGATGAAATGATAATATGGGAAAGACCACCCAGCCCTCTTGCAAATGCAAACTCTTTGAAAGAGCTCTCCACTCAGTCTGAATGCTGTACAATCCTAAAATGTCTCTTTTATTCAAGTATTTATCCATTTTTGTTTTTAAAGTTGTTGTGGATTCTGCCTCTGCAGGATTAAAGCAAGTTAATCCATGTTCCAACAAATAAGACAAGATATCTTTATTAGTCACATGTACATCGAAACACACAGTGAAATGCATCTTTTGCGTAGAGTGTTCTGGGGGCAGCCCGCAAGTGTCGCCACGCTTCTGGTGCCAACATAGCATGCCCATAACTTCCTAACCTGTACGTCTTTGGAATGTGGGATGAAACCGGAGCACCCAGAGGAAACCCACGCAGACACGGGGAGAAGGTACAAACTCCTTACAGACAGCGGCCGGAATTGAACCCAGATCGCTGGCGCTGTAAAGCGTTACACTAACCACTATACTACCGTGCCTGCCCTAACATTACTGTGCGTGCCCTAAATCTGATTTAGAAAAGGGTTCTGTGCAATATCCCTTTGTTTTTAGTGATGATTTTGATTTTGTGTCATCGTATTACTAACATATCGAAATCATTTTCTATTTTGAAATCCTCAAAGTTTTAAAATCTTCTCAGATCTCCTCGAAATTTATTTAAATGAGAAATGTTCCAATTTTCCTAATCACTCTTTATAACTGCAGACTGCTTCCGCCACCACCCACCCCCCCGCCACACCCCCCCTCCCAGCTCCAATCCCCTCCAATTACATTTGCAAAACCACCTTGCAGCAGGATTCTAGATTTAGCAATCTTTTAATTTCCCTCAACTGGAATTTCTGGAGAGGTGTGTTAGGTGTTCGATGGGGAGGTAGGCTGGTGTAGGGGAACAAGTGGATGATTGCTCAAAGCCTTTGAGATATGGTTAAGTGATCATTTACAATGCTTTTTTTGGTTCTGATTAAGTGGAAGATCCTGGTTCTGGTCTGGTTCAAGTGGAAGATCCTCTTGGAAATTCACCCTTGCAACCATGTTAAAAGTTACATTGTGGAATACTGAAGCAAAAAAAGAGTTGCTGGAGGAATTCAGTGGGTCAGGCAGCATCTCAAGAGGGAAATGTTTTGGGTTCAGAAAGCGTTGACAGTCCATTTCCCTCTACAAATGCTCTCTAACCTACTAGGTTCCTCCAGTAGCTCATTTTTTTGATCCAGATTCCAACATCAGCAATCTCTTGCGTCTCCATTGGCTATTGTCAACACTGTTCCCCCATTCTGTCCTAATGGATGGTCACCTGTTATAGCAACTGCCCAATTTTTACGTCTATCATTTTTGATTGAAGTCAGGTAGCTTCTATAATGGCCAGGTATTCAATATTGGGCATTGTAGCATAGTGATTAAGGAGCCAAAGTCTGGACTGTTGATCCAGAGAAGTGAGTGCAAATCTCATCATGGTACCTACCAAAATTTAAATGCAAATAATTAAATAAATCTGGAATCCATTAGGTTGTCAAACAAAACCAATCTGCTGGAGCTGCTGGACATCAATGCCTTTCAGAGAATGCCTGTATGCAATCTGGCCTATATGTTACCTCAGACTCACAAAGGTAATTAACTCTTAACTGCCTCGACAACTAAGGATACAAAATAAACACTTGCATTGCCAGTGACATCTGCATCCAATGAACAAATAACAAATTGTGCTAGTTTTATCTTGTAGCAGAACTCATTCATGAATTTTGTCACACTTGCCTCTTCAATTCTATATAAAACCTGTTTCCCTTTAATGACCATGCTTCATTTCCACATACTTGATTGCAAGATCCATTATTATGGCCCTGTTATTTCAACTTTAATTTATCCTGCATCAAATAAATGATTTGTAAGAATGATTCACGGAGTCAGAAATCATGTGCGCAGATTTGCAGTGGGGCGCAGATCACCTGGAAAGTTGGGCGGAGTAGTGGCGGGTAGAATTGAATCCAGACAAGTGTAAGGAAATGTTGATATACAGAGGGACCTTGGTGTGCAAGTCCATAGATCCCTGAAAGTGGAGACACAGATAGATAGAGTAGTGAAGAAGCAATTTAGTATCCTTGCCTTCATCGGCCAAGGCACTGAGTATAAGAGTTGGGACATCATGTTGCAGCTGTACAAAACATTGATTAGACCTCATTTGGAATATTGTGCATAGTTCCAGTCGCCACACTGCAGGAAGGATGTGGTAGCAATCGATGGAATGCAGAAGATATTCACCAGGATGTTGCCTGGATTAGAGGGATGCAGTTGTAAGAACAGATTGGATCATCTATAGTTATTTTCACTGGAACGTTGGAGGCCAAGGTTTATAAAAAACAAAATGAGGGGCATTGATAGGTTATTCAGAATCCTTTTCCTTGGGCAGGGGAGACTAGAACCAGAAAGCAAAGGATTAAGGTGAGAGGGGAGAAATTTAAAGGAGATCTGAGGGGTAAGTTTTCGATGCAGAAGCTGGGGTTATCTGGAATGAACTGCTGGAGGATGTGGTGGAGGCAGATACAATTACAACATTTAAAAGGCATTTGGATAGGTATTTGGAGAGGAATGGCTTAGAAGGACACAGGCACAATGCAGGCAAATGGGAGCAATACATAAAAAGTGCTGGAGGAACTCAGCAGGTCAGGCAGCATCTCAGGAGGGTAATAAACAGTCGACGATTTGGGATTAGTGTAGATAGGCATCATGGTCAACATCGACATGGTGGGCTGAAAGGGCCGCTTCTGTGCTGTACGATTCCATCATTCTACGATTCTATGAAAACCCTAAGATAATTCTGCAGAATCTAATGTCAGCAACTGGGATGAGTGTAGATAGGCAACATGACTGGCATGGATGTGGTGGGCTGAAGAACCTATTTCTGTGCTGCACAAATGTATGACTCTATGGTTTCTCTATGAAGTTACAAAAGCCAACCGATAAATCATTAAAAAAGACCAAAATTCTCTGGTAGTTTCTAAACGGTTATGAAGCACATGTACAGAAAATAGTTCCAAATACTGGAAAGGTAGTAAGGTAAAGGAACAAGGTTAGATTAAAATAATATCTGTATTTTTGGACACACCATTTCAAAAAGGAATTTAAAGCAAACAGTAATGTTTCACTGGCATAATACTAAACCTGAAATACTGACATTAATTATACTTGGCACAGGGGAAACTTAGAATAGATTTAATGGACAGTTTTAAAAATAATGAGGAAATTTGATATAGGAGATGAGAACATTGCTTCTGTCCGATGAATCAAAATTAGTGCTCAGAAATTGGGCAGCACAGTGGTGGAGCTACTAGAGCAGCGGCCTCACAGCTCCAGTGACCCAGGTTCACTCCTGATCAGTGTGGAGTCTGCATGTTTACCCTGTGACCACATGGGTGACCCCCAAGAGTTCCCATTTCCTCCCACATCCCAAAGATGTGGGTGTTGGTTGGTTAATTGCCAGTGAATTGTTGCCAGTGCTTAGGTTAGTGGAGTAATCTGGGGGGAGGAATGTGGGGAATATAAAGTATGATTAGTGTAATTGAGTGCTTGATGGTCGGCATGGACTCAGTGGACCAAAGGGCTTGCTTCTATGCTGTATGGTTCTATGATGCTGTGAAATTGGATTTCACCCATTTTTTGTTTTGCTAAACAGCACTGATGCCCAATCAAACCTCCAGAAAAATTCATGAGATTGACCAAAGATACGTTAGGAGCAATGCCATGGTGTTTTGCACTTGGGATTGTGCTTTAAAGTATGCCTGCATGGTTTCAGAAAGAACCTCCCTATTTAGTGCTGCTGGAAACATATTGCAGTGCACCAATGTCAAAAAGTGATGTCCTTTAAAGTAACACTTCTCTTGGCTGCAGCACACATGATGGCTGTCATGCAGATGAGAGAGGCTACAGGAGAAGGGGATGCAGCTCTACAACTTTCTCAGAGGATATCCAAGTATGGGTAGCTGAAATACAAGTCAGGATGGAGTCAGTAGGTTTGGGAGACACAGCAGAGCCATCATTTGGGACATGTTCATGGAAGTGGACAGCCACCATATTTTTCTCAGAGTGCAACCCTGGAAGAGGTTACAGATCTAACAAATACAACAATATTTAACACATACAATGCTGGAGGAACTCAGTGGGTCAGGCAGCATCTATGGACAGTCGACATTCTGAAGAAGGATCTCAAACCGAGACGTCGACTGTCCATTTCCCTCCATCGATGTGCCTGACCCGCTGATTTCCTCCAGTATTTTGTGTGTTTCTCCAGATTTCCAGCATCTGCCATCTCTCTTGTGACAACAAGGCTTATTCTTGATATCAGACTCTTATCTTAGCACTTAAACACAGACACACACACATGCACATACATCCACACAGAGTTAACTACATCAGTTGACACTCCATTGACATACTTCACTCTCTCCAACTTCACTCATCACACTATATTTTCTACATCCCCTGCACAAAAGTTCACACCTTCAAATGTAGGATATTAAAAAATAGTCACTTAAAACTATTCATCTCCCCCAAGGCAAAGACAGTGAAGAATAACAGGAAGGCAACACATATTGGATGGGACCCTCACATGGTCAGATATTCACCCATATGAAAGAGGCCATCCTGAGCTCATGGGCAGAGAAGCATGACAAACCAATAAAATTCTTGACCTCTCAATCTACCTCATTATGACCTTGCACCTTATTGTCTACCTGCACTGCACTTGCTCTGTAGCGTGACACTTTATTCTGCATTCTGTTATTGTTTTACCTTGTACTACATTAATGTACTGTGTAATTAATCAATTTGTCTGAACGGTATGCAAGACAGGTTTTTCATTGTACCTCGGTACATGTGACAATAATAAACAAATTCCAATTCTAATATTAACAATTGATTACATACATTTTATGCATACCCAACCATTGTTTTACAAATATCAGAGGACGGTTCAACCATCTCAGAGACAGCTGTCAAACAGCTCTCAGGTCAACTTTGCACTCAACATCAGCAAGACCAAGGAATTGATTGTGGATTTCAGGAGGGGGAAGTCGGGAGAACACACCAGTCCTCATTGAGGGGTCAGTGGTGGAAATGGTGAGCAGCTTCAAGTTCCTGGGCATCAACATCTCAGATGACCTATCCTGGGCCCAACACATTGATACAACCACGAAGTAGGCACATCAACAGCTCTACTTCAAGGTATGAGGAGATTTGATATGTCACCGAAGACGCTTGCAAATTCCTATAGATGTATGGTGGAGAGCATTCTGACTGGTTGCATCACAGCCTGGTATGGAGGCTCCAGTGCACAGGATTGCAAGAGGCTGCAGAGGGTTGTAGATTCAGCCAGCTTCATCTCGGGCACAACCCTCCCCACCATCAAGGACATCTTCAAGAGGTGGTGCCTCAAGAAACGGCATCCATCACTAAGGACCCTCACCATCCGGAACATGCCCTTTTCTCATTACTACCATCGGGGGGGGGGGGGGGAGGTATAGGAGCCTGAAGACCCACACTCAATGATTTAGGAACAGCTTCTTCCCCTCCGCCATCAGATTTCTGAACAGTCTATGAACTCATGAGCACTACATCACTATTCCTTTTTTTGCACTATTTATTTTTGTAATTTATAGTCATTTTTATGTCTTTGCTCTGTACTGCTGCCGCAAAACAACAAATTTCACGCTATACAAGTCAGTGATAATAAATCTGATTCTGAAGCAAACCATGCACCCTATTCTCCATCCCGGAACAAGAACAATAACCTTGTATTTTATGACCTTGTGTAGGCAGCTCAAATTGCCTCAGGGAAGCCTGGCTGGTCAACTACGTCTACAAGACCATAGACATGGAATGTAGTCAAGTCCCTTGTCAGTTCTCCATTTTGTAATGTGTCTACTTAAGCATTTCTACTTGTCCAACTGTTGCGTTGCTGCTCCTGCCTTGGACACCTCTAACAGTGTGTTTAAGTGCCAGGGGATCTGGTGCCAGAGCTTGCCAGAGGGAGGCTCTGTGCATTCATACTGCCAGGGGACCCAGGTGTGAACCACAATTTGGATGTCTTTAATGATGATGCTGAAATGGTTAGTGGGCTGACCCTTTGACTGCAGGAGATAACATGGAGCATGGTGAAGTCCATCTCCAAGCCTTCGTAGGAGGTTGCATGAAGCCAGGAGACTATGACCCTCACTCTGATGATGACATACCCTTCCTCGGTGGCGACTGGTGACATTCCCATTACATGGTTCCTACTGGTCAGGTGACAGCCCCTGTGGAGACACAGAGTGCAGATGAAGTCCTGGGTGCTCCTACCCGGATCCAGTTAGAGGTCTGGTCTCTGCTGCACAGCAACAGTTTGAAGCCCTGAGACATGGAATTTTCTACCACACAGTGTTGTAGATGCTAGAACACTGGAGAGAAGTTAGCTGAATTTTTTGTAAGACTGGGAAAACTGAGGGCCAGAAGGACCTGGCACAGAAAGGGAGATGAAACCTGGGGCAGATCAACCATGATCATATTAGATGGCACACAGACTTGAGAGGACACGTGGCCTATTCCTGCTCCTATTTTCTCGTATGTGTATATGTAATAATAATCATTGTGCAGCAAAAGCCACCAATAGTTGCTTTGACTAAGGGACATTATTTTGGGTTGAAAATCTCATCTGTATGTTGCATCATCTTTAACAGGAACCACCAAAACACTCTTGAAATGAACATCCTGCTTGGTCCTCATTGCTAATCATCATAGTAGTGCCGTTCAATTGATCCAGTCATGAATAGGAATGACAAAAAGTCCCCATTCATCATGAGGTAGTCCAACACGTGCAAGCTATGTGACTAGATGTCTTTTATTATTATTATTATTATTGAATAGCCTTCTGCAAGTAAAACGGTGCTATTCCAGATACAATTGACTGACCAATCTCAATACAAGAGCATACACAAGTTTCTAGTGCAGATTACCAAAAAATTGTAATGTCTGATATATCTCGACTCTGCCCTTCCTTGTGTTGGAAAGGGGCAGCAACCTGCCAAACTGTGTCCCTGTCCTTTCTTTCAGAACTTTAGGATCTGGCAATGCTTGTCCTTTCAACATGAGAGAAAGGAATTTGGTCTTTATATCCCTTTCTCAATTGACTTGTCACTATTCTGCAGTCTGTTCCTGGCTCTCAATGGATTCTCATTTTCCTTTATTCTAATCAAATAGGTTGAGCTTTTACATCATCCCTTAAATCAATTCCACAAAATAAATTAACAGTATGTAAATGTCTGTTCATCTTTGGAGGTCATGAGCCATCAACTAGCTTGTGGCTTCCAAACCAATAATCTCAAATACCTACAATTCGTTAAGTGCAACCAAAGTGTGCAAACTGAATAACATTAATCAGCAGTTATCCTAGTTGTGAGATCAAGCAAAGAAATTGATGGTCAACATTTGTTTATTAATCTGAGCAAAAGAACCACTTCAGGAATTCTACTTCCTCGAGAAAGGTGCTGCAAATGAAGGGAAGGAGTGACAGTGATGATAACTTAAAATTTTATTCTGCTTGTCTTGGGGTGATAATTCAATGGACAACACTGTTGAAGAAAGGTACAGGGCTATGTGTGTAGGGGGAGGAAAATGAGATTTGTTTTGATTTGCTCTGAAAGAAATGATGGCACAAACACAGTGAGACAAGTGTACTCCTGTGGTGTAAAATCTGGTTGCATGCTTCTGCTCTGCAGAACTAAAAGGAATCAGTTTGGAAACCCTTCTTGGATTATGTGCCAAGGTTGCAGACGACATAAAGAGAAAGTTTTTTCTTTGCTTACCGTTTATATCAATAAAATTAGCCATTGAAATAAATACTTCATTTCAAAGCACCATTAAATTTAGAACTTGTCTGTGAGCCATGAATTTTTAGTTCTTAACACTAGCAGCCAGTAGAAACAACCCAGCAATGTAATAAAGCAACATCTGTTATGGAAACTATCAGAGGAAATCTCAAGAATCTGAGCCACAGTACTGAATGTTTTTTTAACTGTGGAAAGGCTCTTTTGAAGAATATACATTTTTGATCCATGTACAGAGAAGTTATTCCTATCTTAAGGTCTGAGTTTTGGGCTCAATATCCATGATCCTTCTTCATATTTCTTTCCACTGTTAATTTAAATGTCAAAATTGTAATTAGTTTGCACTATTGACAGTAGTCTTATTTGATATTTTTGACATTCTGGAGTGAATGAAACATATATTCCAGTGACCAGTTTGGCACAATTGAGTTAACTCTTAGTTCCCGGGATCCATGTCATCCAGGCAAGGTCAGATAACTGTTAAGTCTACAACTTCCATGTTCGTGAAGTCAAGGCCTGTTTACAAAAAGAACTGTGATTCACTGGAATGGAATACATTACTTAAAATGAACTACGTAAAGGAATTAAGCTTCCAGCCAACAAATTATATTTGCAATAGTTCTTAGCTTCATATAGATTGTAACAAAGACAATTATTCTGAGCATGTTGTATCTACTTGCAAGGAAAAAAAACAAACTTGCTCCTGATGACAGAGCTAATGGTTCAAATCTTGAAAAGTGTGATCAATGAAAAAGTTGACTTTATCAATAATCCATTATGTAGGAAACAAAAGAATTCCCATAAATGATTATCCATGAAATTTGTTCCACTGCTTCAGACAGTGATGGTAACATTTTTCTAGAATCCCCTTGAGTTGAGTAATGTTATCCTGGCAAGGAAATGCATCAATCATTAATACTAACAATATTATAAAGTGAGACCAGAAAGTGGAAAGTGGTATCACTAATCAGTATCATTTGTACAATCACAAACAACTATCTTCTGAATAATTGTCCCAAATTCCAAGCCTTATTGGCAGGAAGGAGTTAGGAGAGAGAAGTTTTTTGTATCATGACTCAAAATAAGGGTAAATCAGTTTATTATTGTCACATGTGCCGAGGTACAGTGAAAAACTTGTCTTGCGTACCGTTTATACAGATCAATTCATTACAACGGTGCATTGAGGTAGTACAAGGTAAAACAATAACAGAGTGCAGAATAAAGTGTTATACTTGCAGAGAAAGTGCAGTGCAGGTAGACAATGAGGTGCAAGGTCATAACGAGGTAGATTGTGAGATCAAGAGTCCATCTTATCATACCTGGGAACCTTTCAATAGTTTTATAACAGTGGAATAGAAACTGTCCTTGAGCCAGGTGTACGTGCTTTCAGGCTTTTGCATCTTCTGCCCGATGGGAGGGGGAAGGAGAGAGAATGTCCAGGGTGGGGGGGAGGGTCTTTGATTACACTGACTGCTTAACTGAGGCAGCGAGAAGTGTAGACAGAGTCCATGGAGGGGAGGCTGGTTTCCATGATGTGCTGGGCTGTGTCCACAACTGTCTGCAGTTTCTTGCAGTCACAGGCAGAGCAGTTCCATACCAAGCTGTGATGCATCCGGATAGGATGCTTTCTATGGTGTATCAATAAAAATTGGTGAGGGTCAAAGGAGACATGCCAAATTTCTTTAGCCTCGTGAGTTCACTTTAGTGAGACTTCCAGTTTGACTATTAACCCTTCCATCACGTGTTGGATCATGAATATAACGGAGCAGATTCTGAGCTCAGTGACATGCTGAGCATGATCACTACCACCACTACTTATGGCCGCAACTTTCTGAAAGAAGCAGCCCCATCCTCAACAATGAGGAACAGGTTTTCTGCAACATAAATCCTGACCAACGGAGGGTACAGCATCTGAAAAACCTTTGATAGTAGGCTAAGTCACACCTCCTGCTTTAGCTGCTTATCAAAAGCTGTCAAATACTTTGAAGGTTCCCCCACAGACATTCTTCTCCATTAAAATCAGTGGAGAACTACTTTGCCAGGTCTAACCTGGCAAATGCTGTTTGTTTGGATTCTCCACTGTGACTGATGGGAGAATCTCTAGAACTCTGCACTCGCTTATTGGATATCAATGTAGGAGTGCATTTACAGATCTGTCAGCAAGTTCTGGACTTCACACACATGTACACAGAAATCCTGAACTTACTGGCACATAAGGAGGAAACACAAGCAATCACACAATCTGCTGGCATTTCCCCGACAACCTTGGGCCAACATTGCCAAACTTTTGGTGGTGTTTCTGACATTTGTGGATAACTTGACACGGGAAGGTGGCTGCTTTTCAGTACAACAAGGACTTAAGGACTTCTATTTCCATTTATAAAGTATCATCAACCCAAGAAAAAATGTGCCAGCTACCTCATAGAAGCGAAAACAAACAAAAAATGACTTTAAGCGCCATAAGTAGATTTTGAGCAGCTGGCTAAAAGTTCCATCAAAGATGTAGGTTTTAGACATCATTTTAAAGGAGGAAAGGGAATTGGAGAAGTTTAGGCAAGGAATTCCAGAGCTCAGGGCTTTGTAACTGTAAGTGTGCCGCAGTAGTGCAGTGAACAAAATCAAGGCTGTGTACGAATCCCAAAATGGAGAAACACAGATATGGTGTAGGATTATAGAAATGGAGGAGATAACAGAAGTTGAGGGAAACAAAAGCATGGATAGATTTGTAAACAGGGAACAGAACTTTAAAATTTTATAATGGAGCCAATATTGTTCAGCAAGCATGGGATATGGTTGAATGGGACTTATTGCAAGTTAGTACATGAGCAATGGGGTTTTGGATAGCTTCTGTGGCACTGGGAGAGAACAAAAAAGTGATCCTAAAAAAATCAGTTAAGTCTTCTTCGTTATCAAATGAAATATATTGATTTTCATTGGCCAATCACATATTCCTCACTGTAGCCTAAGAAACCATGGCTGTTAGGAATATGCAGCTGTTTCCTGTACATTGCTAGGTTATGACTGACACGAGATCTGCTGCAGAGCAAGCCATTTGTATACAACTAAAAGACATTAACTTGACTTCTATTGGTTTGTTATGTACCTGACATTTTCAGAGGTCATGAAAGAGAGGGAGTGCACTACTGGGTGAAGGCTAAGAGGTTAATGCAGTAGCTTCCACCAATTTTCGCTTTCTGTCTAAAGTTGTGACCATTTAGCTCTTAATCCAGGAACACCAAAGCTATCAGTGGCTGCACTCATTTCATTCTTCCTGAGGTCTGTTTCATCAGCCTGTGGCACTCAGTTCTCGAATGTCAACCCCATGTCTCTTATACTTCAGAACCACTCACAGCCAAGCACTGAAAGCATGTAAAATATTTTTAATCTATATTATCTTCTGCACAAATGGACTAGGAGAGAAATTCACCTACAATGCTATTCACATGTGAGGGTATCGGCCATTGGCTGCTCTCACCTTCCCACAATCTCCATTAACCTCAATGCATCTGAATGTCCAAAAGGTGAGTAAAACCACATTTGGACCATGTTTGACCAAGGACATATATAGCGATGTGACCCAAGATGGGGTTCTACCCCTGGATCTTTCACTTAGTGGAGACTGAAATCGTACACTTGCTGGGAGGCATTTCTAAACAAAATATCAGAGGTCAAATAAGCTTTGGAGTCAGAGTGCATCTGCTTTGATTGCTCTCACATCATTAAGATACATTTTCAGTAGTGGCTACATTCTACAGTCATCAGAGGATCCTGGCAATGATTTTTAATTGGTTACAATAAGCCTTTTGTTGAATTTGGTTTAAAAAGATAAATCTTATGCATGAATACATGTGACATGGAGCTTCTCTGGAAAGTCATAGACATGCACCAACCTATATCAGAGGACTTTGCCTGTGGCACACTTGGCTCAAGGTGTAAAATCCAATGCAGCAGCTGCTTAAGGATTGCACCTCAAGAATAAAGGGAAATTTGCGGTAGAGCCAGGAACTTGAAGATCAACAGGGAAAGTGTAAAAAATAACAAGAACTTTCTTAGAGGTCTGTTGGATTTAATTCTATATAAACAAATCATAAAAGACTGGAGGGAGAAGTATCTCAAAACACTGGTTAGATTTTTGAATGTTCATGAGTCAATGGCAAAAAAGGACAAAATAAAGAATTGGGATGTGGCTTCAGAATGGGAGAGCAGATGCATAACCCACATGATGTATACTTGCAGCATCCAGAGAGACCACTGAAATTGTTGATGCCTGGGTTCATCCTGCTGGATTCAATTGTTTTAACTATTTTATTTTAACATGTATAGTGTTTTATACAGCTCAAGTGGCTCCACAAGGAATGGCCACTTCCTAGCTTATTGGTTCGTCCATCACGTGAATACGTATTTTCTCACTGGTTGGTTTTGCCACAGGTATCTAATAGGTTTCCTGATTGGACTATTGTTATCGAAGGAGTACCTCTTATCTCAGGTATAAAAGGTGTTGTTTTTTGTTAATCTCTCTCTTGCTCTCTCCCTCTCTCCACTTCCCCCCCAGCTCATCTTTAGTTCCTTTTGTCTCGGCTCATCTCCTAGTAGTAAAGCTGGTGCTATGTGCTCTGTGACTGTTTCTTTGTTTTAAACTTTTCCAATAAAACTTTGTGAAGCACCAAGTTGTTTTCAACTCATTCTTGGACTCCTGAAAGAACCTGCAGATTCAAAATAACAGGATCCAACAATTTCAAGGAGCTGATTAAAGGTGAGGTACTGTTACACATGTTTATATTCAGGTTGGTTGAATCATTAGATAAAACCAAAAGCAGAAGAATCAGAGTGAGTACGTGAGATGATTGGTGAATTCTGGAGAGATCATGGTCATGCACAGAAAAATATATTTGGTAAAATGGTCTATATCAATGTATCTCATCATAATTCTATCTCATCATAACTATGTTATTAAATTATGAACAAGCACAAGTTACTTAAGTGAAGAAACCATATACTGTACAAGCCGTCCCTGGATTAAGAATACCCGACTTATGGACACCTCTACATACGACAGAGCTCCAATAACATTATTAAATTCAGAAGTCCGACGCAGTCGTTCCTACAAATGGCAGAATGAGTTTCCTCTGTCTCTACACTATTAGTAATTGTTCTTTCTTATCAGTATTGTGTGCTTTTGATGCCACTCATTACAATACTGTGGAGGTCCGGCTACCATATTGAATGATTACGTGATATTTTCTGACTTACGGACAAAATTGACTTATGGACATCTGTAAAAAGGGAACCCATTTGTTACCTGGAGATGGCCTGTATCATTTGGTTTGTCAGATAGTAAGTGTGCCTGGGACCTCAATGGACAAAGTAGAAAATGGATTATATTCGTTTTGGTGAAGAAAATTATAATATTAATGACATAAATATTTTAAAAATATTTACATAAATAGATGAAAGATGGATGCATAAATTACATATGTGCAGATGAGCAACTGAAGAATTGACTTGTACATAAGAACTGAACATCATAAATATGGATATTTCTCAAACATCAACGTAAGTGACCAGTGTTTGAGATAGCAGCTCTTTTGATCTTGTTCCTCTCTTTCAAAACTGGTTAGCAGCAGGCAAGCATTGGAACTTAGCAGAAATATATTTATATAGCACCTAATTAACTTAGAGCAAAAGAATCCGTTAACTCAAGTGTGAAACATTGCCTAATTATACATAAACCCATCTGAATTGTGAGTTTGTATTTGGGAAAAGCAGCCCTTTTGTTGCTCACAAACCAACAGAATCTCACAGTTGCCGTCAATAGCTGGTTTGGTTTCCAGAGATTTTTTACTAGGGCTCACTATCAGTTCACCACTCAACCAAGGATGATGACCAAAATCTGTGCTGATTCTACTGAAGCAAGAAAAGTCTTCCAGGAAAAGTCTTCATTAAAATATATTCTGTTGGGTTTGGTAAATAAGTTCCCTTTCAGCTCGGAACACAAAACAAGTTAATTGTTCTAAAGGACCTGAGACTGACCTTCCAGGAATTTTAGTTTATTTATTCACATAATAATATTGACCGTCCAAGTTTGGAGAGGCAGCCATCCAAAAAACAACATATAAGGTAATTTATTAGGTATCGAGCCAAAAAATTGAGTTAACATTTCCAATATTGAAATGAAAAGGAAAATAATGCAAGGAAAGGAAATGGGAAAATATAATTGGTAAAAGCTATAATAATCCAGTTTTCCCAAAGCAACAGATCAATTAATGCTTTTATTAAAACAGTAACTCCTTGTTTGTGATAATTATATTCTAGCCAGCATTTTACTGCATTAATACTATCATCTATCACTTAAAAGAGGCCATTAATAGCATCTGTCAGTCAAAAGAGACAGCTTTACACTTGACAGTGTTTCTTGGATTTGTACTAGATATAGCTAGCAGGCAATTTAACACTGCCTGCCTAGCATCCAAGCCATCAAATGCTCTTAGCTCACTGATTGTGTACTAAATGATAGCTAATTTTTCTGGCATTTTGTTACTGCATATGTCAGATCTCTGAGGTGTTACAACATATATACTACTGAGCAATTAATCAGACAAAACATGCAATAATAGGGTTGATTAACATATCCCATTAATAGATTTCTAAGTATATAAATAATGCTCAGTATGCCAATCCATCTTTACAATGTATGGACTAAGGTGTTGATGAAGAATGTGAGAAGCACAGAGGCTACCCCTCTGATGCAGCTCCTTGCAAATAACATTGATAGGTTGGAGAGGCAACCTAGCATTAAATGAAAAATTGAGCCAAACTGGAAGCAATCATATGGAAGAACTTCACTGCCCATTGCTCCCTGCAACATAAAGTACCTGATTTGAATCATGCTAATCCATAATGATCATTGACAATTATGTCTTCAATATATATAGATATGACCATCAGTTCTATTGTATTGCTACACGTGAGCATGAATACCAATTATTATACATCAGCAGAAACATCTGCCCAAGGAAGATAGATTATTTAGAATTGTTAACTTGAATAGAGTACATTTAATCTGAATTTATCCAATGCCAAAAAGTAAAAAGTAAGTTAGCGAACAGATTTCAGAATTGCTACAGCAGACCAAGAAGTCAAACAGTAAGAAAAATAGACTTTGAATTACTGACTTATGGAAGTACTGACTTTGCTTTTCTATTTTCAGATGCAAGATATTTTACATTGCTTTCTATTAAGCACTATTGCTTTTATTTCCTTCTGCCTTATTATATTCAAGGAATGTATGTTTAACATGTAAAAATGACAGGCATTCTGCAGCAGGGACTGATCATGTAATGTGATCAAATGGCATCTACTAGGTGGTCTTCTCAGAAATTACAGGCTAGGAATTTGTACTGTATAAAGAGATCACCAAATCTGTCAAGCCAACAACTCTCCCAGGTTGTGCACTAAATATCGTATACATTCATGAACGCAGTAAATTTCAGTTTTGACAGGTTCTAGGAAATATTTATATTCTGAATGAAGTGGATTGCAAAGTTGGCAGCTGTGGTAATTCGCCAGGCCAAGTTGACATTATGTTACCTGGACCATTTTCAGGTTTGGGCCTTGTTGAGATGATGAGCCAGCTGCCAAACTGGAAACCAGGTGTCTATAGAACTGAGGATGCTAAAAAAACAGAACTCATTTAACAGACAGAAAACAAAGATTGGGAATAAATGGGTCCTTCTCAGCTCAGGGTCCCTGCTGTTCTCAATCTATATCAACGGTTTTGCTGAAGGGTAGTTTGCTGATGATGCAAAACTAATTGGGATTGCGAGTAGGGAGTAGGATGTAAAGTGGGTTCAAGGCAACATAGACAAGTGAGTGGGAGAGAACATAGCAGATGGAATATAACGTGGAGAAAAAAAAGAGGTCATCCACTTTGGTGCACAAAACAGAAAAGCAGAGTATTTTTTAAGTTATGAATTTGAACAGCATTCACTCTCAGCCTCCATCCATTTGTAACCAGCTCCTGTTAATACCGACGGTGTGAACCATTTCTCTCTACACAGCAGCTGCCTGGCATTTCCGGCACATGCTGGTTTTAAATGAGAATTGTTTTGTGGTTTGCGTTCTACAAAGCCATGGAGAACAGCATGTATCATTTCTTGTGATTGGATGTAACTTAGGGTTAGTACTATGTTCTTTTCTGGGTCAGAAGACAATGTGTTCAGGTTGTATTCTGGTGCAGAGCATGCAATCCAGGTTAACGTTTCAGCAAAGTGCAAGGAAAATGTTGCTGGGAGGTGATGTTATTTTATGTAGGCATTGGAGAACAGGGTGAGATAGAAACATCATAAATTGGGAGGTCATAGCTGTGGCAGCTTTGTGAAGGGAGCTATCCAATTAGTCCTATTTCCTTGACCTTGTAGCACTGCCTCTGAAATCCTTCTTCCATCAAGTATATATCCATTTCCCCTTAGAGATTTATGGCTGAAAATACTCCTACCAATCTTTCAACAGTCGCCTTCCACCTTTGTCCTGTTGTTACAGACCCTTCTCCCAGTGGAGCCAATCTCCATTCGATCAGTCAAAACTCCTAAACACTTTGAACCACTTTATGAAATCTTCATATTCTTGGCCCATTCTCCCCCCTCCCTGTGCCTATTTAATTGGGCACTTGCTGACGAATGAAAAGCAGTGACCACTACACAAATTCTCTTCTAAATCTGCAGAGAAACACGCATCAGTTGACAGAAAATTGGACACCTCAACGCTGATGTGGGTTGAAAATTGCAAAATTACTTACAAGAATTGATGTGTATGGATTATTCAATACGAATAACTTTTGTTCCAGTTGGTTTTGTTTGCAACTGCAAACTTCTCAGTTCTTGGAGAGTTATTGCACATCCAGGAGGGTGAAAGGGAAGGACGAGTGAAGCATAGCACGTCGGATCTTCCTCCACCCCCGCACCGCCCAGAGGCGTCACCTGCGCACAAACATGTCTGGGCAGGATGAAGAGTGACGGTCTCACTTGCCGCAGTCACCCTGGAACTGGACGGGCCGGCGGCATCCTCCTGAGGCGAATACATGGCTCTGCAATGCATGCTGAGAAAGTGACAACCGCAGTAGAAATTTTGGCCTGTGTTTTCCTATTTTATGTTTGAAAATAATATTCTGATCTTTTATTTGGAAGAAAAAAGCGAGGGAAAATGACCTCAAGCGATACACAAATGGTAAAGGCTTCAGATAAATCAAAGTAAGTGGCAAACAGTGAGCGCACATTGGGTTGATGTTGCTGGCGGTGGCCCGTGGTTTCAAATAAGCCAACACTGTTAGTCATTCGGATGGAAGCAAGTTGCGGACTTGAGTAAGCCAGCTGTTTCTCTGAGATCTACAGAGTGATAGATGGTGCTTCAGCAGGAACATCTCAACATGTTCAAAATATAAAACTGTTCAGTTGTCTCACAGCAGAGAGAATGTAAGTTGGGGTTTGGGGTGGGGGGGGGGGGAGGTCATGGGTGGAGTCTCCGAGGAGTGGGCGGGCCGGATCCAACAAGAGCTGTCCTATTGGTGCTCCTGGGAAATCAGAATTGATTCATTTCATTTGATCTCTTTCCCAAATCTCTCGACTTCTCTATTTTTCCTTCCACTTTAAAATTTTGGCCTCTTTGACCAAGCCTTTTTTTTAATCCCACTTATGCCTTGAGATATTTTTGAGTACAAATGAGGCTCTATATAAACTCTTGTTTGTGTTGGTATAAAATGGCTCATTTAAATTACTTTAAAGTACTCATCTTTTTAGTTTTTTAAACTAAAAACATTTATCAAAAGTTTAATATTTTTATTTAGGAATTGGGTTTTCAACAATAACTGTCATTACTTTTTGTAAGGAAAGCACAATAGCCATTGACTTTTGGGAACCTCTGGCCCATAACCACCCAAAGTGGAAAAGAGATGGTATTGAAAACCTTGTCCATGCATTGGGAGCCCACAGAAACCCAGGGTAAACAACAGAAGTAGTGTGACCACATCACAAACTAGCTCCCTCCCAATTTCTTCCCCATTTGTGGAAGAGTCTGCAATTCTCACATTGGTTCTGAGGTGACTGATGAGGCCAAAGTGGAAGCAAGTCATCCTCAATCCTGAAGAGTTGACCAAGAAAACGAAGGAAATGTTATGTAACAAAAGCTGTTTAAGATTTAATTAATGACATTGTGCTCCAACAATGCCTGAACAGCAGAAATGAGGTAATGCCCATTAAATTAATTAGAGTCCACTATTTGTCAGCATATAGCATATGGATTGCTCATCGCTAAGAATCTTGGTATTAGGGCTGCAACATGAGTTTGCCCAGAATCCCTCCTTTGTCCCTTTTTTATATTCAGCTGTCAACAATGGAGTGACATGACCAGAAGAATAACAGATTACAGGCCATTCAGTTTGGACAGAGCTGTGTTTGGTTATACTGTGAGATACATTTAAAATTCTGCACTAATCTGTCCTGCACTTGGGGAGTTTGCTTAAAGCTAGAATTCATATAGCTCTTTTTCTTATGTTATGAGCTGCTTTACACCTTTTCAAATATTCCTAGAAGGCATTTTGTATGTTTCTTGAGGAGATCTGATGTCAGTGTAGAGTTGTCTCCAGGATGCTTCACAGCAGCATTGTCAAATGTATTTTGTATGTTTTCTGTACTTGTGTTTAGAAATGGGGTGGTTTGAAAGGTGATCAGATTGCTGGTTTAGTAATCCAGAGGTCTGGGCTGATGATCTGGAGTTACATATACCACTTCAGAGACACAAGAGAATGCAGATGCTATAATATGGAGCAAAAACCGAACTGCTGGAGGAACTCAGCAGGTCAGACAACATCTGTGGAGGCAGAAGGATGGTTGACTTTTCGGATCAAGATCCTAATGCAGGGTCTGGACCTGAAATATTGAGGTACCCATTCCAGACTTCCCTGGAAGATCTCCATTACTGGAGACAGTGTTAGGGACATGGGAGGCCATACAGGATGGGTCAGAGACTTTGTGGCAGGAGACATGGTTGTGACAACCTGCAAAGAGCATACTGTCAAAGTGTCTTCAGAAACACCTCATCCTGTCTTGATCTCTCCAGCGAACAATGTGTTCACCAGGTTTGTATCTGTCATCGTTGAGATGTTTGACTTTGCAGGAAGACCCCTTCCCACACCCTTATTCTCAGACTACAACTCGATGGATGTCAGGGTCATGGAGACTCTTAACTAACTTGTCATAGGATCATTCCAAGTGGCTGCAGTGGGTCTCTGTTATGTATCCCAATTTGTTGATCATCACTGCATCAGGGAGGCAATGCAGGGGTCACCCATTGTACTCCACTTTGATTTCAGCAAGGAGCAGATGGTATCCTGGGAACTAGGATTTGCCCACATTGCTGGCTTCCAATGAGCGTAGGCAGTGATTGATTGCACTCGTGTCTTATGCGCTCCCTTTAATAACTTGGGCCTATTTCCACCCCCTCTATGTGCAGGTTGTTGCAAATTGCAAGAAGAATTTCTTGACGGATCTAGTGTTGTACAGCACGAAACCAGGCCCTGCAGCCCAACTCATTCATGCTGACCCAGATATCTATCTACACCAATCCCGTTTTCCTGCATTTGGCCCATATCCCTCTATTTCTTCCCTATTCATTTACCTGTCCTTGTGCATTTTAAATACTATGATCGTACCTGCTTCTACCACCTCATCTGGCAGCTTTTCCATATACCCACCACCCTTGGTGGGAAAACATGCCCCTCAGATCACTTTAAATATTACCCCTCTTGCCTTAAACCTACGTCCTCTGGTTTTAGACTCCCCTCCCTGTAACTACCTACCCTATGTATTCCCCTCATAATTTTATAAACCTTTATCAGGTCACCACTCAGCATCCTGCGCTCCAGTGAGAACAATCCCAGACGATCCAATCTCTCCTTGTAACTAAAATCTTCCGTTCTGGGAAACATCCTGGTAAATCTCTCCTGGGCTCTTTTCTAGTGCTACCACATCCTTTCTATTGTGTGGTGACCAGAACGGCACACAATATTCCAAGGGTGGCCTAACCAGTGTTTTGGTCAGCTGCAAAATGATGTGCCATTTCTTACAGTCAATAAGCCTGCCTATGAAGGCAAGCAAACTAGACACCTTCCTCATTACCCTATCCATCCATGTTGCCATTTTCAGGGAGTAATGAACTTGCACCCCGTTGGTCCATCTGTACACCAATGTTTCTAAGGTCCTTGCTGTTTACTGTACATGTTCAGCCAGTATTAGATGAACCAAAATTCATTACCTCACACTTGTCTGGATTAAGTCTCATGGCACCACTCCACACAACTTTCCAGCTGATATATGTCCCTCTGTATCCTTAAGCAGTTGTCCTTGCTATCTATGAGTCCACCAGTCTTCATGTCATCAGCAAACTTATCAGACCACTGACATTCTCATCCAAATTACTTCATATCTGACCAACATCAAAGGTCTTTTGTACCAATCCCTGCAGTACACCACTGGTTATAGATTTTAGAGAAAGCAACCTTCCATCACTACCCTCTGCCTTCGATCACCAAGCCAATTTTGGATCCATTTTGTCAAAAGAACTTGGAGCCCATGTGCCCTAACATTTTGGACCAGCCTAATGTGTGGGACTGTTGACCCTTGCTTCAGTCAACTAACTTAGGTCAGGAAAATGACCATATGAGTCTTAATTCAAAACATGCACTTTATTGTATCAACATAAATATTCCATGTGAACTTGTTATAATTGACCCTGGGTCAATGACTTGACTGGGTTCCTGAATGCTATTGCTCCTTCTGAATCAATTCTCACCCTGACCCTCGCTCCAACTTACAGCACCAAAATAGAGAATCTCCTGTTGGTCCTTCTTTTCCCTGCCCCAGGCATGGGGGCCTTCCATACAATAGTTAATCTCCAGAGTTCTCACTCATTCTCAGACATTAATAACACAAAACACTAATTAATCCAGAAAGGCAGCCAAGATGACACTGTATTCCTTTACATCTTGCCTTACAGGCCTGCCTACACTGATTATAATTCATAAATTAATGATTCCATGACACAATTACAGAAATGGCTTGCAACAACATCTCTGTATTTCCCAATGAGTGTCACTTCAATTTAAAAAGCTCTGACCCCACACAAAATTCATTTTCCTCAGATCAACTTTGTCCTTTGTATTGCTGCTCAACATCAATGGTGATCAGTCACCATTGTAGCAGCAGCTGAGAGTGATGTACATAACAAGTTGCTGATTGGATAGATATTCAATGGGTCAGAGATGCAGTACATTGAAAGGGTAACATTTCAAGCCAACAAAATATCCATTCATTCAGCAATGAGTAAAACTCGTGAGATCCTGGCTGAGTTTTATTTTAAGCCATTGAGTCAATTGACCATTTGAAGGTACACAATGAGTCACAAGTAATGAAGTGTCAGCAGTAGAAGAACCCTGTTTCACACCGCTTGCATCAATTGGATCAGATCAATGTGGTGACATGCTTTCTTATGCAAACAATCATTTTTCACCAACACTTACCTATTCCCATCACTTTTGATCCACTGCATTAAGTGGGGCTCTTAGCAAAGGGACAGTATCAAGCAGATATTTTATCCTACCAGGAAATCTCCACCACATTTCTTGGAATCTCATAGGAGTCATCTATAAATTCGCTGATGACACCACTGTTGTTGGTGGAATCTCAGATGGCGATGAGGAGGTGTACAGGAGTGAGATAGATTGGCTGGTTGAGTGGTGTCGCAACAACAACCTCGCACTCAACATCAGCAAGACAAAGGAATTGATTGTGGACTTCAGGAAGGGGAAGTCGGGAGAACACATACTAGTCTTCATTGAGGGTTACACATTGATGCAATTATGAAGAAAGCATGCCAGTTGTTCTACTTCATTAGGAGTTTGAGGAAATTTGGTATGTCACCAAAGATTCTTGCAAATTTCTATAGATGTACAGTGGAGAGCATTCTGACTGGTTGCATCAGCGCCTGGTATGGAGGTTCCAATGCACAGGATCGCAAGAGGCTGCAGAGGGTTATAGACTTGGGCAGCTCCATTATGGGCACAACCCTCCCCACCACCAAGGATATCTTCAAGAGGCAGTGCCATCACTAAGTACCCTCACTATCCTGGACATGCCCTCTTCTTGTTATTACCATCAGGAGGAGGTACAGGAGCCTGAAGTCCTGAACTCAGCGTTTCAGGAACACCTTCTTCCCCCCGCCATCAGATTTCTGAACGGTCCACAAATGTGTCAACACTACCTTGTTATTCCTTTTGTTTTGTACTTTTTTATTTTTGTAATTTACAGTAATGTTGTCTTTGTACTGTACTGCTGCTGCATAACAACAAATTTCATGCCATATAAGTCAATGATAATAAACCTGATCCTAATTCTGAGTCCCTTCTTCAGAGAAAGCCTTAGTATTGTTAGTGCAAAGCAAGCAGAGGGTTACAATTCTGCAACAGTAATCAATGGCATTGAGTCTAATATTCAATCATTGCCAAAATAAAATGGCAGCTATTGTATGAATCCATTTTCACAATCATGTGATCCACTGCGGTGAGGCTTTTATTTTTGAGTGATGAATTCTCCTTAATGTCTAGAAATAAAAACAGAAAATGTTGGTAAAACTCAGCAGGACAGCCAGCATTGGTGGAAAGAGAAACATGGAACATTTTTGGTCTGAGATGCTTCATCAGAACTGTTACTGTCTCTGTTTCTAGTGACATTCAAGGTTTTTCAGGAGCATGTTTACATGACGTTCATGCCATTGCCAATCTTTCTAGGTGAGTCATGGCAGGATATACAGTTATGCCAGCAAGTGCCACACCTGTGTCGCTGAGCTCTGCCCATTGAAGTTATTTACTCTGCATCAACATATATTTAAGTAGTGGCAATGCCTTGAGAATTGTGATGAAAAAAATTTAAAAAAAGAAAGGAAAGCCATCACATCAGCTTGTCAAGCCTTACACTGTAATGCCTTTCCCATTTGATCACCTTGCAGTGTATCAAATTGTCCTTTTTGGCTGCATTCTGATTGCTGGAAGGTAGTTCCCTTTCACTTTGACTCTGAACAGGTGTCCTTGATGATCCATGAGATGCACTTGTCCTGGAGAGAATGGCTTCAGACTGCTACCCTGGCCAATGAGAAGGGGCAGTCTGGGATGGCTGGCAGTGGGGCATGCTGTCTGAATGACTTTGGGGGGGGGGGGTGAACATCAGTATCTTGACTATCTGCACCAGATGACTTCTCAGTGGACTGGGTAGACAGTGGTGAAATTAATTGCTTGTAACCAGAACACATTACCATTATTTCAACATCCAGACCTGGAGCTGCTGACTGACAGATACTGAATCATAGGGATCTGGACCCCACTGTCTTCACTCTTTTCCTCAGAGTCAGTCCTCTGCATTGTCTGAACAGGATGCTGCTCACAATGAAGAAGTGTGTGAGCAGGGCTGAGTGGTGGGGGCACATTTCCCCCACCCGGCAGAAGAGAGACAAGTTCTCCTGTGCTACATCTCTGCTGCTGGAGAGCAATGTGCTGCTGCAGAGCGAACCTCTGGTGACACAAGGGACTGCAGATGCTGGAATCTGGAGCAACAAACAATCTGCTGGAAGAATTCAGTGGGTTGAGCAGCATCTGTGGGAGGAAAGGAATTGTCAATGCCTTAGATGGTCGAAACGTGACCCTAAACGTCAACAATTCCTTTCCTCCCACAGATGCTGCTTGACCCACTGAGTTCCTCTAGCAGATTGTTTGTTGAATCTCTGGTGACCCCCAGTATATGATTACTGTTAATTGCCTTCTAATTACTGAGGCAGTCAGATTTTCCCATTAAATATTAGCCTTGCTGATGATGTTCATATCCTGCAAATGAATAAATAAAAAAACTAGAGGACAAAGATTTGTTAATTGGTAGAAGAGTTACAGAAAGGCTGAGTGTTATCTTCACTCAAAGGTTCAAGTGGGCTCTGGAACTGGAGGTTACAGCTTCTTTCCTGCACTGAAAGTGTCTGTGGTTCTAGAATTAGATGATGCCACTATTTGTTGTGGAATGGTTTGGTGCAGTGTAGAGGAAAGTAAAGCAAGCAATTGTGGTTTAGATAAAGTTCTTTTTTTATTTTAATAAATATGTCAGAATTGGCAAAAAAATCTTAAGGAATTCTGTATTTAAAACAATGCAGTAGCCCAGAAACTGGACATACTTATGCATTTTATTTATGTGAAAATTGCATGTAAATATTTGGGTTCCACAAATCACTTCTGGGAGAAACCATGCCTATTGGAAAATTTGTCAGTGGACTTTGTGCACTTGCCCTTAACATGACTGGCAATTCTGGCATCAGTCACACAGCTAATGACGTCGTTGGTTGGGCAAACAGGCATTTCCCATCCTGCCAGCAGAAACTGGAGCTTTTGTATGTGACCAATGACCTCCACTGTTGTCTTATGGAAATACTAGGCACACATTGCACAGGGTTTTGGAATGAAGTAGCATTAAATGATTCAGTTCTTGAACCAACATGCATAACCCTAATCACTACCTCAGTATAGCAACACTATGACCACTTTGCACAAAAATGGACTTAGTTTTTTTGTGCTAATTGTGTTCTTTCTTATATAATTTTGTATAATTTATGTTGTTAATTTATGTTTTTCTTGTGAATGTTGTGTATCTGATGCTATGTGCTTGTGATGCTGCTGCAAGTAAGTTTTTTGTTGCACCTGTGCATACATGTACTTGTGCATATGACAATAAATTTGACTTTGGTCCACACTGTCACATCAAAGCCTTGCACAATGCATCTGCCAGCCTCATTTTTCAGCAGTCGCCATTATATGAAGTGATTCAGTGGTGCTCTCTTCCCTGATCACTGCCTCCTTTTGCACCACCTTTGAATTGCATCATTTGCCCCTTGATATCACAGCAATCTGGGCTCACTCATAGCATGGGATGCCCACCATGCCCCCACAGTTACCCTCATCTCTATAGCAGCCTTTCCTGCAGTTGTACCATGACTGGCGTAGGATAACTTCTTTAAGTGCTGACTCACCTCCAGCAGTCAACACAGCAGTGATGCAGCTACTGTGATCTCTGCATCAATGTCAATGCGTGGATGTGTGTGCAAACTGCCAATGTGCTTCTCTTAACAGATTTTTGCCCAACTTTGTCAGGGATCCGAGTAGGTCTCAGTGTCATTCACAGCATGTGTTTGGTGCATCAAAAGAAGGTAAAGCCCAATTTCTGGACAAATATCGTAAGTTTGTCAGTCACTTAGAATATCATTTGTCCAACGAAGCACCCAGTGTATTTTGACCTTTTTTTGAACTTACTCCATTGCATTTATTCTTCTATTGAATGGGAAGGGATAGACTAGGCAAGGCCCAGCGAGCTTCCTTAATTGGGCATGGTACATATATACACACACACACGCATACACACTCTAGCCATGTCGTCTGCTGGGAGAGGCATGAGACCAGAGGAAACAAAACATGCAGCCAATTCAGAAAAAAAATCACTGAGGAAGTCTGCCTGTCTAAAGCAGCCAAGCCAGGCTCCAGAAGGCCGTGGGAGTTCTTAACTCCTCATAGTCAAAACTAATTAACACCTTGCTTTCCTTAAGTGAGAATGTCCTCTTCAATCAGCAACCTTTAAAAAGACTTCAGCAAATCCTTACACACCCAGTAGTCCTCTAATTGAAGCTTGTTTCGCAACCAGTTGAAAGTTGAAATGAGCTTGAAGGAAATACGCTGAGCTGCAGTGTTCTGCATCAGCCCAACGTTTCCTGTGACTTCCAACAAATGTTGTGCCTGAGCCAAGTGTGTTTATTTAAATGCTATTAAAATCAAAGTTTAATGATACTAGCAGCATCCCTGACCAATTTTCAACAACTCCCAGGTAACATAGACCTCCTATATCATGTAGAGACCACCTTTGAATCTTCTCATGTAAGGATGTTGTGAGGATATTTCCCTAGGTGGAGAGTATAGAACTGGGGGAAATAACTCAGGATAGGGGGTCAACCCCTCAGGACAAAAATGAGGAGGAATTTCTTCTCTGAGAGTTGTGAATCTTTGGAAATCCATACCCCAGAGAGCTATGAATGCAGAGTCATTAAGTCTATTCAAGATTTTTGGATGGTGGGTTGCAGGGATTGGGCAAGAAAATGCTAAGGCCAAAGATCAAAGCAGTCATAATCTATTGAATGGCAGAATAGACTTGAGGGGCTGAATGGCCTTCTGCTACTTGTTCTTATGTTCTTTCTATATGTTATTACATTTCCCTTACAAATCAGACACTGAGAAAGACATCTGAGACAACTCCACTGAAAGAGGCAGGCAATTAATATACTTCAAGTGGATTTATGACTTTGAAACTTACCAAGCGCAGCATTATTGAATTTAAATGCAGCTTTTCTAATACAAGTATCCCTTGCTTTATGAATGTTTGATTTATGAATTTTTGCTGTTATAAAATTGACTATTTGGATGCTTGTCCTCATTTTACAAAGCTTTTCTCCCCATGACAAATGATACTTAAACTTCAGGAGCAGTGATAGGGATTATATCGCTCTCGACAATAAGTGGCAATTGAAATCCCAGGTGCACTGGTGACAACAAAGATTGCTATCCACTTGACTGGCAGATGTGCTGATATAGATTGCTGTTTACACAGACCATTGATATATGTGCCTATTGAAACAAACAGCAGCCTATTGTCATAAGTGCCAACTGATACAATTCTCTATTGGAAATTGGTTGTTGCACAATGTAACCCTGGAAGTGCATCATGTATTATCAAGGGCAGAGATGTTCAAGGGTGAGACCAAATTTAGAATATTGTGTGCAGTTCTGGTCACCGAACTACAGGAAGGATGTCAGTAAGATGGAAAGAGTGCAGAGGAGATTTACAAGAATGTTGCCGGGTCTTCAGGAGTTGAGTTATAAGGAAAGATTGAGCATGTTAGGACTTTATTCCTTGGAGCAGAGAAGAATGAGGAGAGATATGATAGAGATTAATAAAATGATGAGGGGCATAGACAGGGTTAATGCAAGTAGGCTCTTGCCACCTAGATTAGGAGAGATAAGTACGAGAGGACATGGCTTTAGGGTGAAAGGGGAAAGGTTTAGGGGGAACATTAGAGGGAACTTCTTCACTCAAAGAGTGGTGGGAGTGTGGAATGGGCTGCCATCTGATGTGGTAAATACGGGCTCGCTCTTAACTTTTAAGAGTAAATTGGATAGATACATGGACGAGAGAGGTCTGGAGGGGTATGGGCTGGGGGCAGGTAAATGAGACTAGCCAAATAATGTTTTGGCACAGACTACAAGGGCCGAATGGCCTGTTTTCTGTGCTGTAGTTTTTCTATGGTTTCTGTGGTTACAATGGTGAGAATAGAATAATGTTTGAGCAATGGCTAAAAGATCAGAATCTATAGCTTGTGCCCCTGAGTTTGTTGATGAACCAGGAAAAACTGAGATTATTATGGGACAAATCACAAGAACGTGAGGGGGTGATAAATCTTCTGAAAGTGCAGATACATTCAGGGCCAGCCGTGGTTGGTTTGAACATTTCAAGAAGTGTGCAAACCTACAGAAAAATTGTCTTGCAAGGGAGACAGCAAGTCAGGTAACATGGTGGCAGGAAATTCCTAAAGGAGCTGAAATAAATCATTGTGGAAGGTGGACACTCTCTCAGACAAGTACTTAGAGTATGGAACCCTACAGCACAGGAATTTCAACCCATGATGTCTGCGTCAAACATAATGCTGAATTAAACTAAATCTCTTCTGCTTGTACATGATCCATATCCCTCTAATCCCTGCATGTTCATGTATCCATCTAAAAGCCTCTTAAGTGCGACTATCTATCTGCTTCCACCACCACCCCTGGCAGCCTGTTCCAAGCACCTACCACTCTCTCTGTGTAAAAAAAAAACTTGCCCCCACACATCTCCTTTAATGCACCTTATATGCACGTCCTCTAGTACTTGACATTTCTACCCTGGGAGAAAGATTCTGACTGTATACCCTATCTATGCCTCTCATAATTTTATAAACTTCTGTCAGATCTCCCCTCAGCCTTCAACACTCCAGAGAAAACAACTCAATTTGTCCAATCTCTCCATGTAGCTCATGCCCTCTAATCTAGGCAGCATCCTGGTAAACCTCTTCTGCACCCTTTCCAAAGCATCCACATCCTTCTTGTAATGGGACGACCAGAATTGCACACAATACTCCAAGTGCGGCCTAACCAAAGTTTTATGTAGTACTTAATGTGGATGAGATGGAGCTCACGAACATTCACCTTGAGGTATGAGAAAGCTGCTCTGGGCTTTAAGGCAGCCAAAGATTACCTCTCTTCTCCTTGGAGACATTGCTGAAGGTGATTCCATCTTTAAGTCTCTATTGATCTACCTATCAGAGGGTTCCAAAGGGATGTTCAAAGACCAACCTTCCAGTGGTGAGATCTCCTTTAAAAAAAAGCCTAGATGTTGGCAATGTTCTTTCAAAATTATCTCATGTTGTTTCCTCCTTCATTGAAAGATATTGTGTGAGCTTTGCTCATCACAAACCATGGCCTTGAACATCTGGTTAACATTGAGGACGTGCCGGACAACATCTGGGTAGGGCTTTTGCCCCTAACACTACTACATTATTACAACCCACGGACCAAGCTACCATCATTATGTTGCAGGATTATTACTTGCAGCATGTAATGAGCTTATATGGTGTTGTTTAAAAGTCAAGTGGCAAAGAAATCCCACCACTCTGGAAATTTGGAAGAGGTACAATATTATAATGGTCATAGATAACATTAGAGCCTCTTAGGTGATGTAACCTATGCAACAATAAACGTGTAGAGCCATAATCCTAATGCAGAGTTCCATTGGATTTTTGAACCAGAACAATCTTGAAAAAGACATAATCAAATTGACAAATCGGGCTGGGTTTGATCAACTAGACTAAGCTGATGTGGAAGAATTACTGGAATTTCATGCCGAAGAGTTCATTAATGAGAATCTGTTAGAACCTGAGTAGCAGAGGGCACAAGAGGAGCAAGCATCACCAACATACAGCACCACCACCACCACCACCAAGATAGCTCACCATGAAGAAGCTTTTCAGAGGCATTCTTCCACAATGACAAAGCAATAGGATGACAATCCCGATATGGAGCACAGGATTAGATGTGGCTGCATGATGGAAATGTTGTGCTGTGCTATTGAAAACTTTATCAGATGATGAAGAAGAACGCCGTCCAGATGTCCATTGGCATTGTCCTTAAGCCACATTCCTCAGCCACCCAGGATCATTTACAGGAAGAGCCTTTCATTCAATGTTGCAAGCTCCACAAGCTCAAATTTGCTAGCACCACCATTGTTTGAACGCCATTAACAACTCTGCTTCTCATCTCCCCACTGTCACCTCAGTGCGCAAAGCCACCATGGATTAAAAGCTGGAATAGACTACTCAGCCCTTGAGCCTGCTTTGCCATTCGAGAAATCACGGCTGATCTGATTGCAGCTGTGACTCTGCATTCCCATCTTCTCAGGGTAATCTCTAACCCCTTGCATGTCAGGAATCTGTCTCAAAGAACATTATACTTCCACCATCCTTTGAGGAAGAGAGCACCAAAGACACAACCCAATGAGAATATTTTTGTTTTGCTTCATCGCTGTCTTAAAGTGTGCCCTGGAAAGTGACCCCTGTTTCTGGATTCTCCCACAAGGATGTGACTATCCTGTGAATACCCCTTAACAAGGTGCATATTTTGCTTGCTGAATATCCTAAGGTTACACTATGATCATGTGTTTTTATTATCTTAATTTAAGACTTGATTATTACTAAAATTATATTTCATTTCATCCTTTGTGCAGATACACTTTTAAATGATTAGGGTTTTTATTGACTGAATTTCAACCAGAGTTTTTACAATGAAATTACTGGGAAATACGTTTTTGAATTTGTGCTTAATGAAATGATTACTTGGAACATAACCCCTCTGTAAATTGAAGAATACCTGGAATAGACCTTTAGGCACTGGAAAGTAATGAACAGTTCTACCCTTGGCACCAGAAAGGGTGTGTCAATGGGTATACAATTATATTTGGAAAAAGAGTGTAAAAGCAATGAGAAGCTGAGGAAGACAAGTGTCCAAGATTATTGTTGTATACTCGACAGCCTGGCCTTGAATTGGACCATGGGTCTGGATGATTAATTGTGTACAATTCTTCAGGACAAAAAATGGAGGTGAGAGCGGAGCAGCTTGAAGAAGCTCAGAAGAGGGAAGCAGCAGACCTCTTGTTCAATTTTAGTTCCATGTGCCTGAGATTAATAAGGTGAGATTTGACTAGAAGTACAAATTTCATTTCCATTATAGAGGTTATTATAAAGGATTGGGCCAAGGGGAGAAAGATTATTTCTTTTAGGTGTAGAGTCAGTTACAGGATGTCATCAACTTAAAATGTTCTCTGACAAAATGAGGAGTTAGATGGAAGAAATATTTTAATGCAGAGAATTTTTCAAGCCTGTGATACTTTGCCAGGATTGTGGCTGACATGAAGACTTTAATCTTTGCAGGAAGATTGGGTAAATATTTAAAATGTACCAAAATGCACCAATATTTAAAAATACCCACTTTTGTTCAGTGGGTTCTTAACCTCTAAAGAAATCCATTGCAGAGTGTACAGACTTATACACATGAGATGTGAGGAAATATGTGCAGTTTATTCAGCAGCTATTCACAGTCTCCAGAACCTTCTGCAAAGTATTGTTGCAACCCAGAGAGCAGTTAATCACCTGACCCAATCCTTGAAGGTGTGACATATTTAAATATCAATCATTGATCAAATGAAAATTACACATACTACATTGCTTCATTTTGTTTTAAATAGAGATGAGTAGTGGTTGTAGGGTTAAGATCAGCTCTGCACAAGAAAAGCCTCAGCAGCAAGTCATTTTTTAATGCATTGTGAAACCAATTGAGTGCTAAAACTTGCCTGTGATGGTTCTTAAGTATGGATTTTGGACTGATTAGTTATGGCATGCACAGTGGCCATGAGAAGCTATTGTTAATGGGTCATGCATACTGACGAAAAGTGGAAAGAATTACTTTCAAACAGTGAAGGAGGTGTTGGTGATTACATCTGGCATTTGAGAGTGCATCTGTTTTAAAACCAAATAAATAAATTACTCTTTTGCCACAATTCACCATTTTTATAAGCTTCTCTCCAAGTTAATGCAGTCTTCTAAACACTTCCTCAAGGACTTTTTTGGTCTTTGTTATTAGAAGCTCATTCTGACTGGACAAAATTGGATCCCATGGAGCAGTTTATCCATTTTTGCTGAGAATATTTTAGGTAACGGTTTTCTCCTTACAGTACCTTAATACTCGCATACGACTCCTTGTGGGTGCTAAAGCATTGACTTCCTTCATCATATTTAAATCAAGCAAGGTCTTGCGATAGTTTAACCTAGTAAAGAATTTTGCTTCTGCAAATTAGCATATAAATCTTGGGGTATGGGCAGGGGGTATTATGGCATCTGGTGATGAATTAAGAGCAATTTTTGTTCTCCATAGAACTGGGTGGTCTTATGACCTTGGGTACCACCACTGTGAGTTTCACACAACCATTCTCTGGCATTTTCACTCATAATCTATACCACTTAAGTTTCTTTAGCTTTTATTTTCTATCTGTATTTTAGTGCATAGGATATTGAAGGATTCAGTTTTGCATTTGATTTTATATATACATGAACTTTGCTGATACTGGTGCATGAATCCTTAAATTTCTTTGCATTGTTTCAGATGTTTGTTTAAAAATAGTCAGGAAGTATTTATGAATACATTTTCTCAATGTACTTTAAATTCTTTCAATCAACTCCTTCACAGCAGTCGATGTGTTGACATAATCAGTCATTATAATCCATAGCTTTTTCCTTTAGATCATTTTAGAGCACCACGCATTCCATTTGTTCTAATGTTCTCAGACTCCCACCAGAGTGCATTATCATCTTTAATGTGCTTCTGGTTAATGGCAACTTACCAAACTTCCAGCTACATGCATCACTTCCTTGTACGGAGGAATCTGAAGCTTATCAATATTCATGTCAATGATTTGATGATCTTTAATCTTGAAATCATGTTTTCCTTTTAGTGGCATATTCACAATCTCTAGCGGCACTGCATTCAAATTATCTTGTAACTTTTCTGTTACTTTGTTAGATGAGATGTCAATTGATTGCCAATTTACATAAGAATCAAACAGTATTTCTAGAAGACTACTGTCTGATATCAGTGAATTACTACAACACGCACATCTTTGCCCCGGCCCTCTGTTTAAAATACATTATTTGCCCAAAGAAACATTTCCATCCTGCAAATAATACCAACATTTCCAATATAACTGATCTTTGACAGGCCTGCTATTTAGTATTTTTCTATCATTTGGACAAGTACTCGGATTGATGTTTTATCTGCTCTTAATTTTGCTGGCAGCACACCTGCTTCTCTTTCCTTGTCCTTGAGTATAGCCCTTAGATGTCATGATTAATTTAAATTCTAATGCTACCAATTCAATCATGTCCTCACTAAACATCCTCAATTACTTCTTCACTTTTTGTGGCAATGACTCTGGCTATCCTTGTTGTCAGTGTAAACTATGCACTCTCACTGGGTTCTTAACCTTTAACTGAGTCCATTTCAGAGTGTGCAGACTTCTGCAGGTGAGGCATGAAAAAATCAAACAAAGTGTGTATAGTGTGTTCAGTGGTTCTTCATAGTCTGTTTTTGGAACCTTCTGCAACTCATTGTTACAACTCAGAGATCAGTTGCAACATGACACAATGATTAAAGTAGTGGCAGCCTTAATAACCATTGTTCACAACTAATGTTACATATACTGCAAAACAGAGGTTAAAAAGACCAAGACAAGGACAGTAGGATTGCTGTGGTTAAGAGAAGGTGTAAACGTGGTTGTTAGAATACATACCTGAGTTACCTTAAATTCTGTAAGTTCCAAGGTACTTAAGTGGGAACTTCAAGGGTAGCAACTTTAACTGTGCAGAAGAACCTTTATTACCAGGACCACTGAGTCATTCTGTGAAATGGGAAATTATTAAACTATCTCTTAGATCAGAGGTTTTCAACCTGTGGTCTGCCAGCCCCTGGGGGTCCGTGGCGGGTTGCCAGGGGGTCCGCGAGCAAGCCAAGAAAAAAATGGAAAAGCAACCTGTTACAAAGACGTAGCTTACTTGCTTGCTCCAGTTTTCCACTATTCAGAAAATCAACCATATCTATTCTATCTGTTATAGGCGACAATCTTAGAGACTTAGATGGTGTTCCCTTCTGGTAAGCTGCCGCTTAATATTCGATTTGTGTAGTCAGAGTAGTCAGTAGTGTTCACTACTCACTACTATTCTGTTGTGCACTGTAGTGTTAGTGAGACTGAGTGACGTTGTTGGTGTGCCTTAATAATATTGCTTACTTACCGTGCATTTACGCCACTGTGACATCACTGTTAAACGAAAAGTGTGCAAGCGTGTAAATTTTAGATTAGTTTTGATAATTTTGTTTATCAGTAATAGTAATTAAACTGCCCAGCGTGTATTGCTGAGTATGGAAAAATTTCTGAAGAGAAAAGCTGACCAGAAACCGGAAGATTCTGATGACGAAGGGGATAAGGGTGACCGAAAGAGAAAACAACGCAAGTATGATCCAGAATACATTTCATATGGCTTCATCGCAGTGGGGAAAAATGCGGACCAACCTCTCTGTGTTGTGTCTTTGCAAACACTGTCCAACGATGCAATGAAACCAGTGAAATTGAAGTGCCATTTAACAACAGTGCATCCAGATATTGCCAGTAAGCCGAAGGAATATTTTGAGCGGCAAAGGGAGCTGTACCTCAAGCAGAAAGGCAAAATGACAGCCTGCGCCACTGTAAATGAGAAGGCTCTTCGCACATCACATTTGGTAGCATTACGAATAGCACGTTCCAGAAAGCCTGACACAATTGGAGGAGAGCTTATACTGCCTGCAGCAGTAGATATGTGTGAAGTTGTACTGGGAAAAGAATCCAGTCAAAAATGGAAAGCCATTCCACTGTCTGATAACCCAGTGAGCAGAAGAATTGGCGATATAGCGGAAGATATACAGAGCCAGCTGACAGCACGTCTTCAGCAAGTCAGATTTACAGTTCAGCTCAGTGAAAGTACTGATGTTGCCAGTGCTGTGCAGTTGTTGGTTTATGTTCGATATTGCTGGGAAAGAGAAGCTTTGGAAGACTTTTTGTTTTTCAAGGCACTCCCAGGGTGTACAACTGGGGAAGAACTTTTCTGTGTGCTTGACACTTTTTTTGTACAATCAGCATTGGCGTGGACACAGTGTATTAGAGTATGCACGGATGGTGCTGCCGCAATGACGGGATGGAAGTCGGGTCTAGTCGCACGAGTGAGAGAAGTAGCTCCACATGTAGCAGCAACCCACTGCATGATTCACCATGAGGCTTTGGCTGCAAAGGATATGGATGAAAATCTTGCAGATGTGTTTTCCATGTGCATTAAAGTTGTTAACTTTATCAAAGCCAGGCCGCTCAATCATCGTCTGTTTGAAAACATATGCCGTGAAATGGAAGCCGAGCATAAGCATTTGTTGCTACATACAGAAGTCAGATGGCTGTCACGAGGCCACGTTGTGTAGCGTGTACATGAATTGCGAGATGAACTGCTTATTTTTCTAAATGACCATAACGGATCATTGGCACAGTTCTTGACAGATGAGACATGGGTTGCCAGATTAGCTTATCTTGCAAATATTTTCAACATTTTGAACAGCTTAAATCTATCATTGCAAGGACCTGGCTCAAATGTTCTGAAAACGCATGACAAAATCAATGCCTTCCAGAAAAACTCCGTATCTGGAAGGGAAGATGCGAGCAAGGCGTCTATGATATGTTTCCAGTGCTGGCTGATGTTCTGACAGTGAATGAGACTAAGACAGAGGCCATTGCAAGCACCGTTTTGAACCATATTCAACAGCTGTCACATTATTTCCATGAGTATTTCGGTGACAATGACACGAGCATGTTTGATTGGATTCAAAATCCGTTTGAATGCATGCTTACTGATTTAACTGGAAGTGAACAAGAAGAATTGGCTGAACTGTCATCTGACAGGACTTTGCACTTGCAGTTCAACCGAATATCACTGTTGTTGTTCTGGATAGCATGTTCCCAGAAGTATCCACTGCTGTCCGGCAAAGCCATCAATGTTCTGTTACCATTTTCAACCACTTGTGCGAAATAACATTTTCTGCAGTCACTGCCATGAAAACCAAATACAGATCAAGACTGAATATTGAGGATGACATACGCGTATGTTTGTCACACATACCACCACGTTTGGACAAACTCTGCAGTGCAAAACAGGCACAACCTTCACACTGAACTGAACACTGAAAGACACCACTGGTAATTATCATTGATTGAAATAGTCACTATTTCAATCGGGCCTATGTGCAGTAATTTAAGTGTTGTATGCATGAATTATCGATTGTTTGATTTTGTGGGCTTTGAGGCTCCACCATTTAACAAGGACATGTTCTGGGGGGCCGCAGCATGAGAAAGGTTGAAAACCACTGTCTTAGATCACCAGCTGCACCTTTATCCTTATAACCAATTTCCCTTGACAAATCTCAGATTTGAGGCTATTTTGACACTTCCAACATAATCAAAAATAGAAATCTTGCTCTGTTTGCTACATAGTGGGGAAAAAAAATAAAAAAATAAAAAATAAAAAGAATAAATTGGATAGATACGTGGATGGGAGAGGTCTGGAGGGTTATGGACTGGGTGCAGGTCAATGGGACTAGTGGAATAAAGTTTTGGCACAGACTAGAAGGGCTGAATGGCCTGTTTTCTGTGCTGTAGTGTTCTATTGTTCTAAATAAAAAGTCTTATCCTTAATGAAAAATCTTTTTTTGTTTTTTCACCATCTGATTGTTGATTGTTTCCATAATGTTCTGCTTTTATTTCACAGTACTGGCATCTGCAGTATTTTTCTCTTGTTTTAAACTCCAAAATACTCTATTACCATTATTGTTGTATGATTGTTCTGAGTCAAAGGTTTTGAATGAATGCATTGTCAGCTATGGAGAATACTTTCCACTATTGCTTTAAAAGAAATATACAGGTAATTTTCAAGTTTCCACTTTCAGGTTGTGACCAATATCATGTAGGAAAATGAAGTGCCCCCTTACCTATTGTTGTGCAGCTGTTTTCATGGACTTTGATACTGGCGAAGAAAGCTCTGACTTGACACTGATAGCAGACTTGTGACTCAAAGCAAATTTGGGTCGGAGAGAGAGAGTTGTACCTCTTGGTGTCATTTTGCAGCTGCTTGTGTTACTGACACCAGTTTCTGCTTTAGTTCACCAAACTGGGCTGTTTCAGTCAGGTAGTGGACAGTTTTACTCTAAATAGAACCTTAGTTCTATTCATAGAATCATAAAATCATACAAGCATAGTAGCAAACTCTCTGTCCCATCAAGTTCACACCAATCATTTTATTCTAATTCTGTTTTATTTTTCCCAGTTCCCATCAACTCCTCCAATTCTGATGTGCGCACTGGTGGCAATTTACAGTGCCCAATTAACCTATTGACCATCACATCTTTGGGATGTGGGAGGAAACTGAAGCACCCAGGGGAAACCCACACAGTCAAATGCAGAATGTGCAAAGTCCACGCAGACAGCAGCTGAGGACAGAATTAAACCCAGGTCACTGCAACTGTGAAGCAGCAATTCTACCAGTTCTGCCATTGTACCACCCTTGAGACAAGCTGGAAGCTGGGTTGACAATCACTTTTAGTGCAGTTACTTCCATGGTTGCGGCGTTAAAGATGACTTCTTTGATGCAGTGAGATTGGTAAATAATTTCCTAGCACAATAAACTTCAGCACTCTCTTGATCCTTGCACTATGATCTAGAGTTGTCATTTCTGGTTGGACATATTTTGCCGTCTAGCACACAACACCCCAACCAAACAACCTCACTGTCGGTTGCCCAACATTTGCAACTGACTCTTAATTATTCAATTGAAGATGCTTGAATGTGAGTTGAATCTGTACAAAACATCTTAGGAAGGATATACTGGCTTTGGGGGGCAATGCAACAAAGACTTTCCAGAATGTTAACTACACTCCAAGGAGTCATCCATGAGAATGATTGCAAAAGCTAGGGAATTTAAAAATTTAGTCGTTAGCTGGGGGTGATTCAATTGCAGATTTCAAGATAGGGAGTTTTTAGGGTGGAAAGAGAGAAACTATTATTTTTCTGGTTTGGGAGTTAAGAACTTGGGGACATAGTCTAAAAATCAGAGCAATAAGAGAATTACGGTGATTAATCTATCATCATGGAGATGCCAGGAAAATCCTGAAGATTATAAATCTGTTTTGACTTTCTCCTTATAATGGTGTTGTTCCAGACCCATGGAAATCAATTCGTTCACCTACAGATCCATACCATGCAGTAAGAAGTGTGTCATGCTAGCAACATTAAAAGTGATGCCTAGCATGAAAATAACTAACCTTCACTTGCCTCCTGTCCCTTGGTTAATTCTAGGATGGTTGTATATATTATTACAGTTTGTTTATTGTGGACATTTTAGAAAGAATATTGATACTTTAGTTTTAAAATGCCTGGCAATTTGATGCAAGCAATGTAGAGGTAGAAATGATTTATATAATGCAGTTTATTCCGTTGAAGCAAATACATGATCTTGATGCTTTTAGCATCAAGCCTAATTGCACAGTGCACATATTGCTCTTTGGCATTGTTAATCTTGCATCACTGCAGTCTGCAGTTGTTCAATGTGCTTCCTCTACAAAATGTGGTTTAAAAAATCAATTAAATGCATAATGGTGTGAGCTGGTTGATTTATTAACCAGATTGTCTGTAATTGTAGGAAAAGCACTTGTTGACTGCTCAGTGGATAGCAGATCCTGGGAGGTGATTCATAATGCTCTGAGATAAAGTCTTATTGCAGTTCTTATGTTTATTTTTTAATTTAGTATGTACTGAGGGGGAGGAGTACACTCAGGCAGGGGATAGGTGAGTTCAGGTGATAGGCAAGTCCAGGTGAGGGGGGGAAGGTAGTGAGTGGGAGAGGGGGAGAAGATGTAATAAACTGAGAGTAGTAGCTTTTTGATGAGATTCCCTATCCCTCTCTAGCTTTCTTTGCATATGTGATCAAACAAAAGGAAAATAAGATTAAAAGTAATCAATGCACACGTGTGAACAGGCTTTTCATAAGGTACTTAAAGCTTGAAAGGTGAACTCACTGAAACAAAACTTTTATGCAGCTCAACAGAGCAGATAGGGGGATGATGTTTAGAACCAAGGGTCACAATCTCAGATGAAGGGGTGACCCATTTAGGATTGAGATGAGAAGAAATTTCTTAAACTAGGGTGTAGTGGAGCTCTTTGGATTTCTCTACCTAAGAGACTGTGGAAGTTCAGTCACAGTGTATGTTCATGACACAGGTGTTTGGATATTGAAAGGTTAAGGGATAAGAGTTAGCATAGAAAAGTGATACTGAGGTAGAAATTAGTCATGATCTTATCATTTGAATGGTGGAACAAACAGGAGGGGCTGAACAGCTGATCCCTGCTTTTGCTTCTTATGTTCAGTTTTCTGACCTTGAGCAAGAGCTAGGTGATAAAGAGCTGACTAATGATACTGGGATTCACTTCTCTTTGAAAATGCTTCAGCCTTACTCAAAATGATTATGCAGCCATTATGTTGGGCCTTCACCAACAGTCCATTCTTTTCTCTAATCTTTCTAAACATTTACTGTTACCTGTGGCTTAAAGGCATAGAGAACCAATCTTAATCAACAACTAATGTGAACGTGATCTTGTGCTGTACAATGCCATTGTACAGATCAGTGACAATATGCGTGCCTTGAAACAAAAGCTTCTGCAGAACTTCCTAGCAATGTGCCAATACCACAATCTGTGCCCAGCCAATATGTAGTGTCTTTATCCAGTACTTTCCCATCTGTGCCAGCCATCATGTGTAATTAGCCACAATCATTTACAGCTGCTTTGCTGTGCCCTTCTCCTGAATGGGACATACCCAGAATCTGCAGGTCTCCTCAGAGTGCATCTGCAGCTTCCCAGTAAAGTTGCACCCCACAACGATTCATACATGTTGTGAACCATCAACGAGTGATCTGCAACCGTGTTAACCGCCAACCTTTCATTGATCTCCTAATCTCTACCACGCTATAGGCCTGCCTCAAACGTTGCAACAATATCACTAATTTCTGAAGTAGCCTTGTGTATATTGTTCAATTAATTGAATTTACAATTAGATTGTAGATATGCAATCTAACTGTATATTCCTTCAACATTTTGTTCTATTTTTTTCTTTATGAAGGAGTGTAGACTATCACCCCTCGATCAATTGCTGTCTTCGATGTTACTGAAGTTCAGATAATTTATTTGATTGATGGCTCCAGCTATTCCCATTTCCATCTCCCATTCATTATTAAGGCTATAAATGAGCAGTAGATCTAGATAAGCTTCTCATGGTTTAACTGGGCCTTGAAGCAATTATCATTTCTGATTCCGAGCCATTTGAACTTTCCAATTGATATTTGGTTAAATGAAATAATCCATCACCTCTCCTCTTCTCACAAATTCTTGCTATCTCTTCAAAAGGCAAAATGTCTTGCTTCTCATTCTGCATATCTCTCAGACCTTTTTTTATCATAATAGTTTTACCATGCACATGGCAACTCCCTCTTGGTTCCATATGAGCTGATCTATCATACACTGCTGGATGCAATACATGGCCCCTGTCTATTTTTTGTCTATTCCATCTTTTTGAATATTTTGTTCTCTTTTACTTGATATTTAGAGTTGTAGAGTTGTACAGCACAGAAATCAGCCCTGTTTGCCCACCATCTTCATGTCAACCATTGTGCCTATCTATATTAATACCATTTGCCAACATTATGTCCATATTGTTGTGTGCCTTGCCTATTGAAATGCCTGAATAAATGGCTGTCAAAACATTGTGATTGTGGCAGTGCATTCAAGGTATCAACCACTCTCTGATCCCCTTGGAAACTCCTTCATCTCAAGTTAAACCTATGCCCACTTGTTTTAGACGCCCTATCATGGGATAAAGATTCTGACCATCTACTCTACCTATGCCTCTCAATATTTTATATAGCTCTATCAGGTCGCCTCTCAGTTTCTTTCACTCCAGGGCAAACAAACCCAACCCATCCCTCTCTCCATATAACTAAAATCATCTAATCCAGGCAACATCCTAGTGAATCTCCTCTGTGCCCTCTCCAGCACAATCACATCCTTCCCATAGTGTGACAACCAGAATTACACACAATACCCAAAATGCATCCTAACTCTTGTATTCTATGCCCTGGACATACAGTATGTCTTTTTCACCACCCTGTCTACCTGTGATGCCACTTTAGGAAAGTAGACTTGTACCCCAAGCTATCTCTGTTCATCAGCATTCTTTAGGGCCCTGCCATTTACTCTAAATGTCCTTCCTCCACTTGACTTCCCAAAGTGCATCTCCTTACACTCGTTGGAATTAAATTCCATCTGCCATTGCAACTGACCTTTATCCTGCTGTAGTCTCAGACAACCTTCTTTGCTATCCACGACATCACCAATTTTCATATCATCGGCAAACTTACTTATCATTCCTCCTACATATACAGTATATCCAGGTCATTCATATATGTAACAAATATCAAAGGTCCTGGTGCAGATCCTTGCAGTACACCACTTGCCACAGACTTCTGATCAGAAAAGCATCCCTCCACCACTACCCTCTGCCTCCTATTACTATGTGCCTTAATCTTCTGGAACAGCCTACCATGCAGGACCTTGTCAAAAGCCTTAGTGAAGTCCATGTAGACAACGTTTACTGCCCTACCTTCAGCAGGCTTCTTTGTTACCTCATAGAGTCAGACAACACGGAAACAAGCTCTTTGGCCCAACTGATCCATGCCGACCAAGATGCCCATCCAAGTTAGTCCCATTTGCCTGTGTTTGGCCCATATCCTTCTAAACCTTTCTTATCTATGTACCTGTCCAACTGTCTTTTAAAGGTTGTTATTGTACCTGCCTCAACTACTTCCTCTGGCAGCTCATTCCATATACAGACCACCCTCTGTGCAAAAAAAAGGTTGCCTTCAAGTTCCTATTAAATCTTTCCTAAAACCTATGCCCTCTAGTTCTTGATTTCCCAACCCTGATTAAAAAAAAGACTGAGTGGATTCACCTTATCTATGCCCCTTGTGATTTTATACACCTCTATAAGACCTCAGTCTCCTATGCTCCAAGGAGAAAGGTCGTAGCCTGGCCAACCTCTTCCTATAATTCAGCCCCTCGAGTCCTGGCAACATCCACGTAAGTCTTTTCTGCACTCTTTCCAGTTTAATAACATCTTTTCTATAGCAGGGTAACCAAACTGAACATAATACTCTAAGTGCAGCCTCACCAATGTCTTGTTCAAATGCAAGATAACTCCTAAATTCTATACTCAATGACCTGACTGATGAATGCCAGCCAGCCAAAAGCCTTCTTCACCACTCTGTCTATCTGTGACTCCACTTTCAGGGAACCATGTATCTGAACTCCAAGGTCCCTCTGTTCTACAGCACTCCCCAGGACCCTGCTCTTTACTGTGAAAGTCCTACCTTAGTTTGACTTTCCAAAATGCAACATGTCCTCAAAAAATTCAGTCACATTAGTGAGACAAGATTTCTCTCTCAGAGCCACACTGATTATCCCTGCCTTTCCAAATATACATTAATCCTCTCCCTTAGAATTTTTTCCAATAGTTTCCACACAACTGACATGAGGCTCATCAGCCTATAGTTATCTCACTTATCCTTGTTATCCTTCTTAAATAAAGGAACAACATTAGCTATCCTCTAGTCTTAGTACCTTACCTGTGGCTAATGAAGATGTAAAAGTCTCTGTTTGGATCTCAATATTCTCTTCCCTTGCTTCCCATGACATCCCACAATAGATCCCATTTGACCCTGGGGATTTATCTACTCTTATGCATTCCACCTCCTCCTTCTTAACACTGACATGCTCCAGAAAATCAATGTACCGCTCCCTGAACTCACTGTCTTCCGTGCCCTTCTCCTTGGTGAATACAGATGAGAAGCATTTATCTAGGACCCACCCACATCCTCTGACTCCACACAGAGATTAGTCCCTTGGTGACAAAGGAGACCCACTCTTTCCCTAGCTATTGTCTTGCTCCTGATGTAGTTAAAGAATGTCTTTGGATTCTCCTTAAGTCATTGCATTGTTTCTAATATTCTTGCCATATTTCTGACATTTCTGCTATATTGTAGTTGGGATTCTTCAGATAACATTTATGTTTTTAGGAAGAGAGAAGCCAATAAATATCATCCTTGATAGCAAAGTCAAATTGGCCAGTTCCAAGTTTTGAATTATGTAATTGGCATGGATCTATTAGATTTCCCATGAAGATGCCAAGCAATAAACAGTTTTCTTACATGATTAATGGAAAAAAATGTGCCAAAATGTCCCCTGTTCTTTTGCAAATCTTATTCTAGTGCTGAAATGGCATAATACCTGCAAACTCAATGTTTCAATGCAGAACGATCAAAAACTACAACATCTGCATCTGCCTATCACTATCTCTTACCTGCATTTATCTATCACCACCTTGTGCCCGCCCTGCCTCCCCTCTTTTGTCCACCTATCACTGCTCCCTTTTTCCCACCTCTATATTGGGCTTCCCCTTTTCCCATCTTCAGTCCTGAAGAAGGGTCCTGACCCAAAATGTTGACTGTCTGCTTTTCTCCATGGATGCATGGTAAATTTTATTTGGGTATGAAATATCTAATCAGCAATTAATCGCAAAAGATTACAGTTCTTGTACTTTTTATTACTAGTTCTAACTTTACAGGATCGGCTAAAATTCAAGCCTGAAGAACATTACTTCTAAGATAAACTGTTTATTTCCACTGGATGACTGAGTAATGAATCAGAGTTAATCACCAGCTGACAATTTGCAGAGCACAAAATAAATAGATCACTGAATGGAGTTTCTACATTTTCTCTGTTACCATGTGAACTTCCTCCAGATGCTCTGGTTTCCTTCCACATCCCAAGGATGTGTAGGTTAATTGGCCATTATAAGTTACCCCAAGTGTGCAGGAGAGTGGTGGAATCTCGGGAGAGTTGATGGGAATAAGGGGAGAATAAAATGGGATTAGTCTATGTTTAGTTTAAATGGGTGTTTTAATAGTTGGACTAGGTAGCTGAAAGGCTTGTTTCCGTGTTGTATAACTTGATGACCCTATTATTCTATTGAGACTCAAATTATAGAAGCAAAGTTACAAGTGTAAAGATAAATTTGATATTGAGATTATTTTAAGGAAGCCAGTCTGTTAACTAAACTATTGTCTCAAGTACTAAATATGGTGATTCTAGGTACACTTTGATTCAATTTTTAAAATAGACCAGTTGTGGCTGATTGCTGACACACTGCAGGTAATTCCTCCTCCTCCACCTGTCATCCACCTGCCCCTGTCTCCCAACTCCACCAGTTGCCCTCCCCTAGCTGGATCCATCTGCCCATCATCCTTCACTCCTCCTTGGTCCACCAATCACCTACTGGCCCCTGTCTCACCAATGCCCCTCTTCTCTTTATGCTGGCTTTCTTTCCTCTCCACTCTCAGTCCTGATGCAAGGTTTTGATCTGAAAAGTAAACAATTCCTTGCACAGATGCTGCTTAATCTTCTGAGTTCCTTCTGTAGATTGTTTGTTGCTGCAGGTAATTCCTATGCTTCCAGTAAGAAGTCACACTAACAGAAGGTGTAGGCCACAAATTGGGGATACAGTCATAGAGATATCTCTAACATGATGTCAGGAACCCTTAAAATACAGGATTAGAAACAACATCAGCATCTGGAAATAGGCAATTAACAGCCACAAAATAGAAAAACCCCAACCTGTGTTACATAGTCTTTCTTACCACCTTGTTTCCTACTCCAGAACCTGCCACCAAGACTTCTTATTTTCACTACTGCAACATAGTCAGTCTTATCTCAGCCTCATCACCAGTAAAATGCACACTTTACTCAGGGAATGGGCTTGATGGGAATGTTTGGAGAGCCAGCATCCATGGACCAAGCAGCCTTCTTCTATTTTGTAAGAAAATATGAGATAAACATGAAAAAAATCATAATTGTCTACAGTCTTATTGGTGACACAAATGAGTGAACATGTTGGATTTCCTGAAGGCTCTGTGTAAAACAGTTTGGGGAAGAAAAGACTTAGTAACTGAACTTCCTTGTACTTCACAGCAGAATGTTTTCCAAGACAAATTAGATAGCAATGGATTAACATATAGCAGTGAAGGTACCATAAAAACATTACCACCTACTTTTGCTGTTGAATTTTATCCATGGGAAATGCTTGAATAAGGACATAAGTGACTGCAATTTTTCACAAGTTATTACAGTATAACGTTGGCCACTAGAGTAATATCCATTGGTAGAAGGATCCATTAACTATCATGCAGAAAGATAAGAGGCTAATGAAACTACTTCACAGACAATTCAAGAACATTAGGAACATTTGCTTTTGGAAAATATTTTCTGAAGCAACAACTATGCCTGTTTATATAAATAGATTGTTTTCGTAGGATTCATAACAGATATATCTTGAGGTCTTTGATGTAGTCAAAATAAGGTATATACCAGAACATGCTTGTCCACAGTTAGTTGGAGACTTAGAAATACTATGAAACTAAAAAACTGCTCTCTGCTACTGTAATCTCTGCTGCACTCAAATGAGTTCTGTTTTGAATACTCTATCATTAACCGTTTCATGATTATACAATGTAAAGCTGTGAACTGTTGACAGCAGAAGTATGATTTAAAGGTGATCCTTGTTGTTCATTTCCCATTCCATTCAATAGCCACAGGAGTGTAATGCAGTTACCCAATTTCTTTACACTCCTGGATTTTCTAAATGATGAAATGCCCTGGCTTTTGGAATCACTCCTTATTCCTCCTCTTTAGTTCTCAGTGAATTGCTAGATGCTACCTCCTCAAAGTCAACTGCTGGCATCCTCCACAAAGAGCTGCTTTCCTATTTTGACCTGTAGTGATGAACAACTGTTCCTCCAGTTTTACCTTAGTAGGAAAAAATGGGTGCATTTTGCACAGGTTTCAAGAGAGACTTTCAAATGAATATTTGAAGCTCCTGAATCATTAGTGTATGTAATGATTTTGTGTTTGTCAGCTAACGTATTGGGAGGGAACCAAAACATAATCAGGGGGATTATCTGATGGTTCACAACAGACTGACAATGAGAATAGAATGTGTGCTCAGAATTAGAAGCTAGACTGTTAAATTAAAAGATAATAGCTTTTGGTCAGGCTGGAGTGTGGTAGGAAGTTTTCATCCAGTAGAGGTAACAACTTTATTACAATATTATGATCGATTGTAAATAAGCATGCATGCTATTGCTCGCAATGGACAATCTCCTTCCTTCCTGTGCAGAGAACCAATCCATCTTTCTAAGGCTTGATATTGCAGTTGAGTGTACCTGTTGCATGCTGGTTTGCCTCATCTCACTGAACATTTGGGCCTCCTGGGCTAACGTTACAGGAAGTCCCAGTGCCAGCAGATTATTTTCCTGGCCCAATCCCAACCGATCTATCTCAAATGTGACGTTGAGACTACGAGTACATGGGTCTCAAATGTGATCGAGCTGGCTCCCTCGAAACATTCGTGGGATTATTCAAGATTTTCCTCTGTCCTTGTAAACTGTGAGATGCAAGGTGGGCTGTTTTCATGTCCTCTCTTCACTGTGTCTTCTGCTCTCTTCCCCTCCAAGGCATAGAACACACTTGAGTTAGTGCAAGGCATGTATTTAACTTATGATGAAGTGTGAGCATTTGGTGAATGTGAAGCAACAACTTGAAATTGCATGAGTATGAGAGCGAGTGGAAGTGGTGGTGGATAAATGTGGTAGTGAGGATGCACATGGAACAAGAAAGATAGGTGGGTATGAAAGGTAAATGAGTGGGTGTGAGGGTGACCTGATGGAATAGGCATTGGAAGGAAGTCTGAGAATTAAAGCTGTATGCACACCTGGATGCTACTGGATGTGCAGCTGAATACACCTTCCCTCACCTGCTTTAACCATAAAAGTGTTTTCTGCACTGAATCTAGGAGCATGGGAAATTTTTCTACTTTTTGATGTCCTTTGCCTCTTCCAGCCAACTCTCTGTGTCAGCAGAGGTTTCTTCCTCTTCTTGCTGGAAACAGTGAACAATCTGTCAATGAACATGTGGCCTGGTTTCCCTTGTAATATCAAACCTCCTCTCCCATATCCCTTGGGTCACTGAGTAAGTATCTGAGTCATTGCTATTGAGAAGGAAGACCAACCTCACAAGGGAGGTTTCCTCCAAAGTGAGCAACCTTTAATCTCATTTCAACCAAGTACAATCTACATCAGATCTGGCCACCTTACTCTCAGATTTTTTCAACAGCTATGTGCCATGAAAAGTGCAGAGAACTAACTAAGATAATGTTAGGGAATGCAATTTTAGCCCATTTGTTTATTTTTGTTAACTTATCCTTGACTTGCTGGTTAAATGTTGCACTCTGTATTGACATTCAAGGGCACTTCAACTCCCACCAGTTTTTGTTGGTAATCAGGTCCGAAGTAACCCTTCAAAAGGCACCAATCCCTTGCTCTACTTCCTTTCATATAGACGTATTTCTTTTTGTGTCCTGAGATGCCGAAATTTATGGATAACAAACTCTGACGGTTAAAGTCCCAAACTATCAGTACATAAATGTTCATCATGCAGCTGAGGTATGTTGTAAGGCTCTACTCTGTGATTCCATTTTAGGTTTCAGTATGATAATGCTCTCTTACCTTGCAATCCATCTGAGTGCCTGTTGCGTGTTGCCATCAGTAGAAAATATTGAAGGAATTATGAGGTAATCTAAAGGCTTTGGAGGATATGCAATACAAACTAACAGGTTCTAGTGACATATTACAATGCACGATGCTGACATCTCTTCTCAGGCCTGCTGTCTACAGAAGTTCCCATGGCTGTTGTGGAGATGAGTATAACATTTTAATTTATTTTGGATGACTTCTAATTGGGGATTGCACCTCTGATACTAGCAAGGGCAAGGCTCCTTTGCCTCACTACAGTCCAGCAGGTCAGGCAGCATCTCAATCATAGAGTCGTGCAGTATAGAAACTGGCCATTCGGCACACCACGTCCATACTGACCTTTTTGCCAATGTACACTAATCCCATTTGCCCGCATTAAGACTGTATCCCTCTCTGCCTTGGCTATTTAAGCGTCTGTCTGAATGCCTCTTAAACATAGCAATTGCATCCGATTCCACTACTTTGGGAGTGTATTCCAGATATCAACCACTCTCTGTATAAAAATACTTAACCCTCAGATTTCCTATTAAACTTCTTCCTCTCATCTTAAACCTGTAGCCTCTTGTTTTCGATATCCCTACCACAGGAAAAGGATTTTGATAATCTACCCTATCTCTGCCTCCCAATATCATACATACTTCTATTACGTCACTCCTCAGCCTCCTTCACTCTGAGGAAAACAAACCCAACCTATCCAGTCTTTCCCCATAACTAAAGATCTTCAATCCAGGCAACATCCTGGTGAATTTACTCTGCACTCTCTCCGGCGCAATCATATCCATCCAATAATGTGCCAACCAGAACTGCATACAGTACTCCCTCATCAGACATGAAACGTTGACTGTTCTGCATTCCATAGATGCTGCCTGACCTGCTCAGTTTTTCCAGCATTTTCTGGTTTTAATTTAGGATTTCCAGTATCTGCAATTTTGTTGATTTCTGGCATCCCTGCAGTTACAGAAACTCTGCATTCTCTTCAGTCTATTAATTTCCTATATAGTTCCAACAAGGAACTTACAACAACACTCCAACAAGGAATGCAAACAGGCCCTTACAGGCTGCCAGGAACAAGCACACCCTCATTTTACTACCATAATCATATGTAAAGTGGAACTGAGAAAGTGTTTGGAAAGGAAGAATAAGGAAATATTCAGGGAACTTGGGTGACTGTAGGTGGCAAAAGAATGGAGATGGTGAGCCGAATGAGTTCTATCTGAGCAATAATCCTATTACATCTATGATTTTATAGCAAACCTTGAAGCAATTGCAGCAGTGCATTGAAATTTCCAAGACACGAGAGACTGCAGTTGCTGGAATCTGGAGCAAAAAAATTGCTGGAGGAACTCAGTGGGTCAGGCAGCATCTGTGGAGGGAAATGGATATTGGACGTTTGGGTCGAGACCCTTCATCTGGCTTGAGAGATAGCCAGTTATAAAGAGGTGAGGGGAGGGGTGGAGCAAAAGCTGGCAAACAATAGGTGGATCCAGGTGAGGAAGGGTGATAGGCAAATGGAAGAGGGAAAAGTGGAAACAGTGACAGAGGCTGGGAGGTGATAGGTGGAGGTAACAAAGGGCTGCAGAGGAACTGGGTACATCAAGAGGAAAGAGATAAAGGGCAGAGGGGGAGCAGATGACCTGAAATTGGAGAATCAATGTTCCTTTCATCGGGTTGTGTGGGGTTGGGTCCAAATCTCATAAGTAACTGATTGCAGACTAGAGCTTGCTTAGAGCTACTTATTCAGGTGGACATCAAGCAGTACAATTTGTTGGATCTTCCTTTGCTCACAGTTACTGACTTGGAACTATCTTAAATGAAGGTTTTACGTATTTTCACTGTCTCTTTTCTGAGTGCATCTGACACTCAGAAAAGATGTTTATTGATGACATCTTTGAGGTTGTTTAATTAGTACAAGAAAACCTATGCCATCAATAAACTGATTACTGCAATGTGATCAGTTTAAGCAGATTTAAGATAACAAGGAAAGCTGCTTCGCCTTAGGCAGTCCCTTGGAACTGAGGATGACTTGCTTCCACTCTCATTCTGTGGGGTTCTGAGGTGGCTGACGAGGCCAAAGTAGGAACCACAGACTCTTCCACAAATAAAGCAACAGGGATGGGTGGAGGAAACTTTGTGAGGTGGTGCCCTCTTACCGCAATTTACACTGGGTGTCTCTATGCTCTCAATGGACTCGAAGTCTTCAGCATCATCCGAAATGCCCCTCTATTTTGAAAGGTCATGGATTAGGGATTCCCAGAAGTTGGTGGGATTTTTGCACTTTTTAAGGAGGTTTTGAGAATATCCTTGAATAATTTCTTTTGTCCACTTGTTACGAACTATTGGTGAATGTCCCTTTAAGATAGAGCATTGTGGTGTGTGTGTGTGTGTGTGGCGTGCTTACGTCAACAGAAGATAAAGGACGTTGTTGAAGAAGTCAGTCAGAAGAGAGAGAGAGAGAGAAGAGAGCAAGAGACACCAGCCTGCTATTCTCTCTATCAATGGATGAGAAACAATAACCGTGTCTATCACTACAATCCACATACGGATTTAAGGAGTAATCCGGTGGACTCCACTTTGTCGTTAACCTGTGGAGGGAAACAGGTATTTGTGTGGACGGCCACGTCTCGGATGCTTTTCAGGGTGGCAGGTACTTCGGAATGACGCAGTGGAGTTCACTTTGTTGTTGACCTGTAGAAGGAAACGGGTATTTGTGCGGATGGCCACAATTCGGATGCTTTTCGGGGTGAGGAAGTCTCTACTGAGTAAACACTTAGGTGTCGTTGGGGTTCCATCATGGAACATTTGGATTTCGTAATTACTCTCTTTTTTCTCTCTACATCTACGTCTTATCTTCAGACAACGGTGGTTGTTGAAGAAGCCTTTGCTCATGTTTCACCTTATGGCTTGCTGACTGGAACTTTAAGAACCATTCCTAGAGGGACTTGGAGTTTGGGAATTTGCTGCACACACACTACGAGTTTAGTTTTGGGGTTAATGTTTAAGGTTTAACATTTTTACTTCTAACATTCTAACATTTTTACTTTTATTTTTCTTATTATCACAAGTAGCTATTAATAAAGTAGTTTTTAACACTGAATCATGACTCAGTGTGTTTCTTTTGTTGCTGGTTCGTAACACCACTGGTCATCTCTTGCTGTGACAGAGCTTTGAATAGAGTGTCCCTTTTGGGAGTCTGGTGTTGGGCATATGAACACCATGGCCTGCCCATCACAACCAACTGAGTGTAATTATGGCCTCAAAGTTGGAGCTGTTGTCACTGGGAGAGGACACTAATACTGGTTTGCTTATCCTTCTAGTGAACTTGAAGGATTTTGCAGAAAAATTGTTGGTGGTATCTTTCCAGTACCTTGTAGTGTCTAATGTAGTAGTCCAGGTCTCAGGTGCATACTGGAGGTCAGGAATCAGTGCTGCTCATAGACCGTTTGACGTCTTGGTCTTCAAACACTCTCAGACATCCAAAGGTGTATCAAAGGTGATGGTGACTTTCATCATGGATGTCTGCCTTCACTGAAAGTGGCTTCCCAGGTAAGGAAGTGGTCCACATTTTCCAAGGTCTCACCATGAACCTTTATAATGGTAGGGTGTATGGTAGAAGGATGGGGGGAGAGGTAGATTGCCACAGGACCTTCATTTTAAGTTAATGCCCATTGTCTCATATGCAGTTTTGAATGAATCAACAATTACTTGGAATTTGCCCTCGGATATGCACATATGCAAGCATCATTAAGGTGCTACTTTTTGATTAGTTAAATTAGGCTGACATTGGTTCTGGAGTGAAGATGACAAAGGTTATACAGTTTCCCAGGTACTGTAGATTAGCTCTTTTCCAGTAGCAAGCTTGTTGGAGGTGAGGTGAAGCATTATGTTGAGAAAATTGAGAAAAGTGTTGGGGTGATGACACACTAAGGGTGGGTCTGTTGTAGATAAGTCGGTTAAGATTATGGCCTGCATGGCATCATAAAGCAGGCAAAAAAATTCTATGAGCAGCCAAATTTGAGAAAGATGCTTCACAGTCCCTCTTGAATTATGGAGTTAAAGGCTTGAAAACAACCTGGTATGTTGGCTGGTGCTACTTCCTGCATTACTCTTGGAGATGTGGCATGGTAAAGGTATGTACATTGTGCCTCTTGCTTGGCAGAATCCACACTGAGGTTTGAGAGCAGCTCTTTGGCCACTGAAGGAATCAGTTGAGGAGGCCCCTGTGATGACCTTCCTTGAAGGTACCAGATTTGTCTCCTTTAGAGTCATAGAAACACAGGGAGATACAGCAAGGAAACAGGCCCTTCAGCCCACCGAATCCAGGCTGATCATCAACCACGCATTTACACTATTCCTACACTGATACCATTCTCCCTGTATTCTATCAAATCCCCCCACTTTACACACTGGGGCAATTTACAGTGGCCAATTAATGTACTGACATGCATGTATTTGGCAGGTGGGAAGAAACTGGAGCACCTGAAGGAAGCCCACCTGGTCACAGGGAGAACGTGCAAATTCCATGCAGACAGAACCAGAGGTCAGGATCAAACCTGGGTCTCTGATGCTGTTAGGCATCAGCTTTACTAACTGTGCCAAAGTGCCAACTGCTTTCTTGAAGCTGGTCATGGTTTTGGTGTCTCTGAGGTTTCCTGCCATATCATCTACTTTCCAGATGGGGGAGGTGATATTGTGAATTTGTGAGTTAAGTTGCTCCCTGCCAGGCTTTAGAACTTCAATGGGGATAGAGTCTGACACTGAGCCCTTGTTTTTCAGTTGCCGTATGGCCTTTTCAGCTTTGTGGGTTGGAGTTGGTGATGAGGCTGGAGCTGACATATTAATGTGAATGGAATCAAAGGTGCTAATATCAAGGGCTGAGTCATGGTTGAGCATTTCTTTGAAGTGTTTCTTCTGGTGACTGTCTCTCTGTCCCTGATAAACTCTCCTCCATTCTTGGCTGTAGTAGGGTGGCCCCTTTGGTTTTTGGGCCATACATGGTCCAGGTGGTGCCGAAGAATCTATGCATGTCATGGCTATCTGTGAGTTGCTGAACCTTTGGCCCTCATTCCACCTATTATCTGTTCTGTAGGTCATGGCTTTTCTGTTGGTTCTTGGCCTTTGAGCTGTTTGTTTTTCCTTGAGGCATGGAGGAGCTTCCAATCCAATCATAGTTGGAATAAGTTAGCTCCTGGATCTCCTGGTCATTCCCATCAAACCAATTCAGATGTTTTCTGGTAGCAAAGCCAAGAATCTTTTTGGAGGTGTCTTCAGGGTAGTCCAGATCCTGCATACACTGTGGCTTCTCTAAGGGGTTGGGGATGATCAGGTTGTCACTGAGGCAGTCTCTGCAAAGAGCTCTTTTAGGGAGTTATTTCAGACTTTCAACATTAATTCTCCTGTGGAAAAGTTTCTGTTCCTGTGGTTTGTACCCCCTTGGCACTGGACCAAGGCTTTGCTCGATAAAACCTATGTGGTACCTGGTGCAAGACAGCTAACCAGTATTGAAAGAAAATGGAGGAAACAGAAGAGAATGGGTCGCGGTCAGTCTAACTGTCATGGCAAAACATTGTTGGTTATGACAAGACCATGCTTCAAACATTTTGTCAGGAGGAAGTCTCTGTTAGATTCCATTGCCATTAGCCTTCCCTTCTGTTAAGGTGAGGTCCAGGAATTTCTCCCTGGTGTCCTGACCAATATCTGTCACACAACCAGGATGATTAGCACACATTTTCTGTTCATTGCTCCTTCTGAAACCTTGGCAAATTGATTCATGTTTCCTACATCACAACAGTTAGCACATTTGGAGTCTTCAAACGGCTGACAAACGCTTTGAGACCCATCGGTTGTGAAAAGACACCATACAATTGCAACCACAGCAGACGGTGCTGGAGACATTGACGACACGTTGATTTGAAACATTTACTGTTTCTCTTTCCACGGATGCTGTTTGAGCTGCTGAGTGTTTCCAATATTTTACCTTTTTGTTTCAAATTTTCAGAGTCTTAATATTTTACCTCTTTGTTTCAAATGTTCAAAGCCTGCAGGTTTTTGTTTTATTGCAAGTTTTATTCTGCCCTTGTGCATCCACTCCGGATTTTATTTCACAGCCCGTTCGGAATCCGTTCCGTCTATTACTCCATACCATCCCACCTCGCAGCAGAATCCGCTGGGCTGGAGACGGAGCTCCAAACCAGCTGCATCCATCCTTCCTTGTAGCACTGTCTCCACACTGTGGGTGACAGATCCGCTTTGCCTTCAAGGAGAGCACCATGACCTGCCCCCCTGCCTCTCCCTCCCTCACTCTCAGATCTGAGACCGCCGAGAGGAAGAAGCGCATTGGCACTCATCCTGGAACCAAGTCCTCACCCACCCGAGACTGATGTAGCCCAGAAGACACACATGCCGTGGATTTATTTTCAGGAAACTGAACGAGAGGGTATTTGAAAGTCGAGAGTGCCTCTGCTGCAGTACAGCCGGTATCTCGCCAGTTTCACCAGCCTGCGTAGGTCAAGTCCATTTCCTTCCACTTGTCATTTACAGTATCGATCAGGTCAACTTGGGAAATGTTCTAATTGGAAGCGGTCTAATATTTTTTCTGGCCGGTATTGCTGGGACATTAACTAATAGTAACCTGTGCAGTTCTTGATTCCTCACTTCGCTGTTACCGGATTGTCCTTTAAATGCACCAGGCGCCCTCTCAGTAGTTCAATCTCATTTTTTTTTATTTTGGTGGGCGGCAGTGTTAGACAAGACACGAGCCCGTGTTGTAATATTTACCACCTGTAAATCTGTGCATAAAGTCACTTGCAGCAATTCCAGTTCACCGACTGCGATCTTCTGGTGAGCGGACCCTGCTCTCAGGCGGATGGACAGGTTGCCAAGTTGGGAGCCCAATGTCTACGACAAGCCGTGAGATCTCTCAGCCCTGCGGTTCCTCGGGTTTAATCCTTCGTGCACCCTTCAAACTCTGAATTTTTGCCAACTGCCATCGACCCGATTGATTTCGCAGCAGATCACGGAGTTACTTCTCGTCCGCGCTCGGGGGATTGATGGCTTCCCTTCGCAGGGTGAAGGGGCTCCTGATTCTCAACCTTGTGGCCGTGGTGGGCTTCTTGCTCTTCCTGGCGAGGTGCAGGGCTCCCCTGAAGGGGTGGGAGTCGGTGCAGGCGGCGCAGAGCCGAGCCGAGTCCACCAACCTGACATACCGAGGCGCGCATCCTGTCCAACAGGCAGTGCTGAAGAGGTTGTCGCTTCTGGAGGACATCGTCTACCGCCAACTGAATGGTAAGGGACGCGACCGGCAAAACTGACACACTCCAGAGCGGCTCCTCCGTCACACATTCTACACCCTACACTTCAGTCCTTTTGCAAATTCGCAGACGCAGAAAGATGCCATCCTGAACTCAGGGATAGCACTCTTCTTAAGGTGTAGTTACTAATCCAAGGGAGAAGATTGCTGATTTCTTTGTAGGCAGTCCCTTGGCATGGTGGAAGGGTTGCTTCCACCCCAGTTTTGAGGAGTAGGAGATACGCGTGCGGGAATTCTTTTAACGTGGCTTTACAGTAACTACCACAGGAGCCAGATCTTGGACCATTGGCAAAGAGGTCCAAGGGCATTTGGGGACCAGATTCCAATTCCGAGGGATGTGTTCCCTTTCTGAGGAGATGTTAAACACCAGTTCCCTCTCGGGTAGATGCGAACAATCCCCAATGTCCTGGCCAAAATTTATCACTCACTCAAAAGGCTATATGGCCATGACCATGTTACTGTTTATGGGAACTTGATGTACTAGTTGTGGGTTGTGTTTTCTATTGCAATGATGCCTGCAGGCGAATAGGATTTCACTGGCTCCAAGGGGCCAGTGTTCTTCACTTGAAGTAAACCTAACCCATTGAAGCCGCAGTTTCCCTAAACGGCACGGGGGTGCACCAGGCTTTAAGTTTTTGGAAGGGTAGGCAAGCCTGACCTTAATCTGCTGAATCATGCTCAATCTGGACTCGTCTCCTTTGGCAGCACCTACTGGATGGGCCACACTGGAGGCCACCAATCTGTACCACTTCTCTGAGGTGGAACTTAAGAAGAAGATGCAGGAGTCGGCCATTTAGCCCGTACCTGCTCCACCATTCCATAAGACCATGCCTGATCTTTGAACTCAGGGACACTTTAGCAACCACATTATCCCTTTAGTCCCTTAATATCCAACAATGTATTGACCTCCCTCTTTAAGGTATTCAGCAACTGAACTTTTGGAGTCCATTTGACCAAACCATTCCACACACTCGCTACCTTCGGGGTGAAGAAATTTCTTTTCATCTCTGCACTGGATGGCTAGCCCATTATTTTGAGACTCTAAATCATGGTTCTAGACATTCCAGCTGGAGAAAACATCACTCCTCCATCTACCCTGTAAAGTCGTGTAAGATTTTTGCATGTTACAGTGAGATCACCTCTCATTCTTGTAAAATATGGATGGTATAGATTCAGTTTGCTTGAAGGCTCCTCACAGGACAACTGCTCCATCCCAGGTATCATTATGATAAACCTTTTTTGCATTCTCTCCATTCTAAGTATATTCTTCCTGAGGTAGGGAGACTAGACTTGTATACAATATTCCAGATCCAATCTCCTTTGGGCCCTATGCAATTGCTTCAGGATGTCTCATATCCTCTTGCAATTAAGGTCTTTAGTGCCTTCCATGAAGACAGACAAAAAATATCTGTTTCCTTTCGCTGCTAGTTTCTTATTCCACTATATAATTTTTCCTGACTCAGTGTATGTTGGACGAAACTAATTTTTACCTTTTCTACGTCTATTTCAGTTCACTTTTATGTTTCTTGCTAGATTATTCTTGTATTTTACTTTCCCTTTATTAATGTCTTGGTCATCCTTTCCTGAATACTGACATTTTCACATTCCATAGGCTTACTGCTCCTTTTGGCAACATTATAAGCCTTTTCTTCAACTTTCTTGAAAGCCTTGGCTATACCACTTTCCTTGTTGGGTTTTTGTGCTTTAAGGAGATAATGTTTTTATGTTTACTATGTATGAATTATTTAAATGTTAGGCTTTGTTCATTTACTATAATAACCTTTTAATAATATTTCCCAATTTATCATAGCCAAACCCCATGGTTTATACCTTTGTAATCTGCATTATTTAAATTTAGAACCCTTGTTTCAGATTGAGCTAAATTACCTTGTCTTTATATAAAATTGTATCATATTATGATCACTCTTCCCCACACTATCAGTTTATTAATTAACTCTTTCTGATAGCATAACACAAGATATAAAATAACTTGTTGGTTCTTCAACACACCAATTTCGAAAGGCATCTCTTATGCACTCCATAAATTTATCCTCAACATTGTGATTACTAATTTGATTTTCACAGTCTATATGCAGATTAAGGTTCTACATGATTATTGTACTATCTCTGTTACGTGTGCCTCTAATTTCCTGAGTTATACTATGCTCTATGTTAGCACTACCATCTGGGAGCCTATAGATAACTCCCACCATTGTTTTCTGTCTCTTGCTGTTTCCTGGCACCACCCAAACTGATTCTGCTTCTTAATTTTCCAAATTCTGCTCCTTCCTCCTTTCTGCTTTTTTCTCATCCTTTCTTATTTTGGCCACCCTTCCTACTTGTTTGTATTGCCTATCTATTCTAAAAATAAGTATCCCAATCTTGGTCTCTTTGTAAATACAACCCTTTAATAGTTATTTGATCAGTCATACATCTGTTTATGTTATTAATTCATCTATCTTGCTAAGACTGCTGCATGCATTCAGATAAAGTGCCTTCAATGTTGCCTTTTTATCATTTTCCCTGTTCTGACTCTAATTGGTGTCATGGTTCCAAGTTCTGGTTCTCGATTCTGCCCTTTATCCCCATTGATGGTGCCTTGTTGTGCAGCACAAGGTTTCCATGCACTACGATTTGCCTAATGACACACACCTGAGTTCCATCAGGAGACTAGTATAAGAACCCTGGTTTCACAAACGCTGGTTGCCAGATTATTGGTCTATCTCTGGGTATACTTCGTCTCCTGGCTGCTTCGAGCTGTTAACTCTAGAGCAGTCCTGGTTTCGCAGTTTCTCCTAGAAAACCCTGTTTCCGTGTCGGGACTCCATCTCAGAGTCCCGAGGCAAGGTTCCTTCTGTTCACCGTTTTGTATTTGGCACAGAGGAAGCATCCTGACTCCAGTCTCGTTCCAGTGTTTCGCATTTGGGTTCCCCGCGATCTTGCTCCTCGTGTGACATTGTGACAATTGGAGACAAATTCTAAGAGTCATCGATCTGTACAACGCAGAAACAGTCCCTTTGGCCCAACTCATCCACTCCAACCGTAATGCCTATTGACACTAATCCCATTTGCCTGCATTAGGCCCATATTTCCTCTGCTCCTTTTCCATCCAGGTACCTTTCTGTGTTATGTTTATTTGCTCTGTCCCTTCCTGACACACTTTGTCTATCATTACCCATTTTGTTACCCTGTATAATTGTTTTGTCTTCTCTCTTTAACTTTCCAGCTTTCCTTTCACCCCCCCCCCCCCACCCCCCCAACTCATGGGTCACCAGGCCTTGGGTGGCAGAACCTGCTGCCAAAAACAGTGACAATATCTTTGGCAGCAGCAAGACATTCAGAGGCATTAAAGAATAGTTTAGGTCAATTTTAAATAATTTAAACAAATAAAAGTTACTTCAAGTAACTAAAAATAAAAATGAATAAATCTAGTTAAATATACATTGAACTACAAAAATTGTATAATGAAATGAGGAAAAATAAAGAAAAGCAGCAGACCCCAAAGGCCCGTTAACTGCTAGGTTTTTCAATACCTTTTTTTCATTGAATAATCTCCTTGGGCAACAAACAATCTGCTGGAGGAACTCAGAGGGTCGAGCAGCATCTGTGGCGGATCTGTGGTAGCATATTTCCTCCCACAGATGCTGCTTGAGTTCCCCCAGAAGATTGTTTGTTCCTCCAGATTCCAGCAGGTGCTGTCTCTTCTTCTTGGGCACTCTCTCGGGATCAAGGATAACTTGCCTCCACTCTGGTCCTGTGGCTTCTGAGGTGGCTAATGAGCCAATGTGGGAAGTGCTGACTCTTCCACAGATTGGGGAGAAGGTAGTTGATGGGGAGGATGAGTGGGTAGCTTGGGAAGTGGCGCTATCCCTCCGCTACTTACACAAGGTTTCTGTGTGATCCTGATGCATGGCTTCATTGCTCTCAATATCATTGTGAAAGGGCCAGAGGTTCCCAGGAATCAGCAGGAATTTGAACTTGAAAAAGGCCTTGAACATATCCTTGAATTTTTATCTCTATCTGCTGTGATCTCCTCCAATGATAGACCTTGTAATAGAGTGTCTGCTTTGGAAGTTTGGTTTTGGGCCTGCGAACGATGTGTCCAGCCCAACAGAGGTGATCGAAAATCCGTAGGATCTTAATGCAGGGGATTCTGGCCTGGAATTTGGTTTGCTTATCCTTCCATTGAATCTGGAGTATTTTGCAGAGGCAGTATTAGTGGTATTTTTCCTGTGCTTTGAGAGGCCTGCTGTAGGTTGTGCAGATCTCAGAAACGTACAGGAGGGAAGGGATCACTGCTGCCTGATAGACATGAGTTTCATGCCAGATTTGAGGTCTTGATCTTTAAATGCCATTTTCCTCAATTGATCAAAGCCTGAACTGGTACATTGCAACTGGTGGTGAATTTCACTATCAAGTCTGCCTTCGCTGACAGCTGGTTCCTAAGATATAGGAAGTGGTCCATGGTTCCCAGGATTTCATAGTGAACCTTTCTCCTGCTCTGCACTTAGAGCCCTTGCCTTATTCTTTAGGTCACATTAAGCTGATCACAGTAAGTACCAGTGTAAAATTGGAAGTTGAATGTTGGCAATTTTTTTTTAAAGAGATGCTAAATTCTGAGGTCGTGAATAATTGAGAGAGGCAGGATGGATAAGAGAAATGGAAGAGAACTCTAAGATGCTTTCAGTGGTTTAGTGATCTAGGACATATTTAATAATATCATGTAGAGTCTGTTGGTAATTCAGAGCCATTTTATAATAGAAGTAACTTAAGTATGTAATATTTTGATTATAATTATGGAGATAATCCAGCAAGAAGGGATTTTTTAAATATTTATTTGCTTAAAGCTGAAGACATCACTGGCATTTATTGTCCATCCTTAATTGCCTCTTAACTGAGGAGGGAGTTAAGAGTAAACCACTTTGGTGGGTCTGAGGTCACACGTGAGCCAGTCCAGGCAAGGACAGCAGATTTTCTTCCCTGATGGTCAGTATTTAATCAGATGTGTTTATTGAAAACTCCAGTAACTTTGTTGTTACAATTACTGAGACTAACCTTTATTTTAAATACCAGATTTATTTAATTGCTTGTATTTAAATTCCCCAGCTGCCATGGTGGGATTGAGACATGTTCAGCGCTTAAAAACTGTATTCAGATAACCTGAAGGAAGCAACTTTGAATTAAGTGGAGTGGACAGTATCACCTCCAACAAAATAAAAGTGTTTATAAAACACTTGCAGTACATTCCCATGGGAAAATTACTCTGTGCAACATCACCAGGGAGTGACTGGTATTGTTTTAATAACAGCAGTTGTTCTGTGCCTAAAGAAATGACATTGGTATCATATCACTGCTGTTCACTTGGAAGGGATTTGTAACACAGTGCACTTGAATTCTTGAGTTATACTGTTAGTTTTTCCTTAGAGTTGTGAGCCTCGACACTTCTGAGAGTGCTATTACTAAGAAAATTGTCAGATTGTGTTATTCGACATCTTACCTTCAGATGAGATATTAACCTGAAAGCCTAATAACTGGAGGTCCCTCCTGACAGGTAGATGCAAAAGATCCCACAGCATTATTCCAAAAAAAGCAGGGTAATTATCCTTGTGGCCTGATCAAATATTATCCCTCAGCAAAACTGGTTGGTTATTTTGTTTGTGGAGAATCATCTCAAACTTAGACTTCATCATTTAAGGTTCACAAAGCACAAACCATGCTTAGCTGCTTCATTAATGCCCTTTGTCCCATCATGAAACAAGGAGGACTATTCACTGATGATTTTTCAGTGATCAGCTCCTTTCTAGTCCACAGATCATTAACTTTGCAGCATATCTGTACAACATTCCGGCCAGGGTTAGTAGGTGGCAGGTAACATTGTGCTGTACCTGTGCCAGGCAGTGACCAAAAGAGAGCCTAAGCATCTTTCCTTGAAACTCATTGATGTCACTATTGGTGAATCACCCATCATCAACATTCTGGGGACCATCTTCACCCTCTCCACCCCTCTCCTGGCTCTATCTTCCTCTTTTTTTTGTCTGCTTCCATCCCTCTCCCTTCCCTACCTGGCTCACTGGCTCAACCATCATTCAATACTCCCTCCCACACGCACCCCCCACCCCCCACCCAGTCCACCAATCACCTCTAGTCTCTGTCTCATCACTGCTCCTCTCCTCTCTATACCAGTTCTTTCTCCTTTCCACTCTCAGTTGTGATGCAGGATTTGGACCAGAAACAACAATTCCTCTCCCTCGATAAATGCTGCTTGACCTGCTGAACTCCTCCAGCAGATTGTTTGTTGATTAACACTTTGGGGACCATCATTAGTTAGAAGCTCAACTTGACCAGCCATACAACTGCAATGATCATTACAATCAGAGACTGAATATTCTGCAACAAGTAGTTCAATGTCTGACTCCCAAAACTCCATTCTATATGGGGCTGTTGGTAACCCACAATGTATAAGTCAGAACTGGAGTAGTGTACCATTCATTTGTCTAGCTGGGTACAGCTGAAACAACATTCAAGAGCTTAACATCATCCAGGCCAAATGCACTGCAACAACTCACTGAGACTTCTCCAGAAGCACCTCCTAAATCTATGACCCTGACTATCTACAACTACAAGAGCATCAGGTGCACTGGCATAGAAGCAAGTCACACACCATTGTGTCTGTCAGATTTTGCGATTTCTTCAGCACTGCCACATCAAAATCCTCTAGCATCAAGCTTGACACCATTTTGCATGTACCTTCAAGGACCGGCTGCAGTGATTTGAAAAATCCACAAACACCTTCTGAAGAACAACTGCAGACATTGCCCATTTTAACAATCACCATTTTCCCCCAATACTGCATGAACTGGGATCATTTTCAGATTTTAAATTAACATTTGGAACTATGGTAATCTAAATTTGCAGTCAAATATTCTATCTGTGAGTTCACCTTGAATTTATATTCAGAATATTCCAATTATTATATTCAAATCTAAAACCTGATACAAATAAAAAAATGTTCTGCACTTATCTGAATGGATGCATCGATTTTGTTCAGATTCAATTAGCGAATGGACCAGAAAATAGGCAGTGGTATACAGCTTTGCAAATTCAGCAGTCTATTTTCAAGTTAATATAAATCAGATCCAAGCGTAACAATTCCTAGTAAATAAAGTTCATGTTTTATGTATCAAGACTCAGGAGTATGGTGTCAAAATTGCAAGTTAACATCAAAAACAATGACCTAGACTTATTTGAGAAAAGGCATCAGTTGTATTTGGAGGCATTCAGAAATATTTGTAATTTTTGAAAGATTCAAAAGACGTTGTCAACGTGACTTCAGCAACGCCTTTGACAAAGTCCTGCATGGTAGACTGGTCCAGAAGTTTAGATCACATGGGATCCAGGGTGAGCTACCCAATTGGATACAAAGTGGGTTTGGTGGAAGGAGTTAGAGGGTGGTATGGGGGGTTGTTTTTCAGATTGGAGGCTTGTGACCAGTGGTGTGCCGGAGGGATTGATGCTGAGGCCTCTGTTGTTTGTCATGATTATTAATGGTTTGGATGAGGATGTAGGTGGCATGATTAGTAAATTTGTGGTTGACACCAAAATTGGTGGTGTGGTGGACAACTGCACTGACTCCAGGAGCTATCAAAGACACATTCTTAGAGCTTGCTAAACTGGGAATTTAAATTACAACAGGATCTCTGGGAAAGTGGACAGAGGAATGACAGATGGAACTTAACTCAGATAAGTGCAAGGTGATGCATTTTGAGAAGTTAAACCAGGGCAGGACATACACAGTGAATGACAGGGCTCAGGGATGTCATAGAACAGAGAGACCTTGGGGTACAGGTACACAGTTCCCTGAAAATGGGGACACAGTTAGACAGGGTGGTGAAGAAGACATATGGCACGTTTTCCTTCATCAGTTGGGGCACTGAGAGCAAGAGTTAGGACATCATGTTACAGCTGTACAAGACATTGGTGAGACAGCGCTTGAAGTATTGTGTGCGGTTCCAGCACCATACTATTGGAAGGAAGAATAAGCTAGAGTGGACACAGAAAAGATTCACAAAGATGTTGCTGGACTGGCGGGCTTGAGTTAAGAAGAGACTGGGTAGGTTGGGGCTATTTTCCTTGGAGCCCAGGAGGCTGAGGAGAGACCTTATAGAGGTTTATAGATAAGGTGGATGGTCACAGTCTTTTTCTCAGGGTTGGGAGTCTAAAACTAGAGAGCACAGGTTTAAGGTGAGGGGGAAAGATTTAAAGGGACCAGAGGGGCAAGTTCTTCACACAGAGGGTGGTGATAAATGGAACGAGCTGATAGTGGGAGTGGTAGAGGCTGGGTACATTACAATGACTAAAAGACATTTGGATATGTTCATGGATCGGAAAAATTTAGAGATATGGGCCAAACATTGGCAAATGGGATAAACTTCGGCAAACACCTCGGTCAGCATGAACGACTTGGGCCGAAGAGCCTCTTTCCATTCTGTATGGCTCTGTGACTTGATTTGATAGCTGACTCAGCCAGGGAGCTTGGTTTAGCCAGCTGCCAAAGTTTTTTTTCAGCAAGACTTGTTCTGACTCCGCAGTGTGACAGTATATATGCCTGAAAAACCCTGTGCATCTCCACTGAGGGTCAGGTCAGGTCATCTTCAGGATGGGAACTGCTGTTGGGAAATCCTTGCAGGACCAATGAAAGGTTAATGGGTGGTGGGGGGGGGGGGGTGAGAGGAGAGTGTGAGCTTACTATTGCTGTCTGAAAATCCTAACCCATGCTTCCCCTCATTTGATGCCCAAACACAGGGACAGATGTTGCTGTAGAAGTAAGAGAGAGACTAACAGAGCTCACAGTGATTGAAGTTTAAATTCAGCAGCCGCGTGTGCACTGTTGCATCAGAAATTGTCAATGTTTTGACTCAGTTACCTCACTCCACCAGCAGTGAAACTGTGGGCCATTGCATCTGCTGGGTGACTCTGGAACAGAGTCATTTTGCTTAGGATCTGTCTGGGATTTGATCCCTGTAGATTGGGTGCCTAGATCAGGAAAATTAGTTAGGACTTTGCTATCCTACATGGTGCTATTGGTATACTTACTTGTCTTGCCTCCTTCCTGCCTTCCTCATCAAGCCCTTCCTCTCAGTTCCCTCATCCTCACTCCCACTTTCTCTTCCATCCCCACCCTTCCTTATGTTCCCTCCCTCCCACCAACTCTTCCATCACTTTCACTCCTTTCCCTTTCCTCCTGCTCCTTTCCCTTTCCATTGTTTCCTTCTCTCTTCCCTCTCTCTCTTCATCCCTATTTGACCCTTCCTCCCACTTTTGTCTCTCTCCCTCCCTTCCTCTTACTCTCATTCCTTTTCACACCCCCCATCTATCTCCCTCCCTCCCATCCCGTTCTCCCTCAACCTCTTTTTGTCCTTACATTTCCCCCTCCTCCTTCCCTCTGCCTCCCACCTCTGCTGCTGCCTTGGACAGTTGCTTCAACTGCACTGACCCCAGCAGCTATCAAAGACACATTCTTAGAGCTTGCTAAACTGGGAATTTGTTGGGATGGATTTGAGATTTGCCAAGCAGGTTTCTTCAATGCTTTTCTGTCCCTGTTGGGAGAATCGTTCCTGGTATATTCCTGTTTATTTTCAATTCTCCCCAGTGACTGCAAAATCCAGTAATTGTTTCTTTCTTGGCCCAGGAATTAGGCTCAGTAGGTTATTTGCCTGGGCCAGGAAATAATAAGGAATCTGCAGCAACCTCAAATGGGACAGTGTATTTCCTAATGTAATAAGGGAGGTCTCTTACAAAAAGGGATCGTTGGGAACCTTACATACAAATCCTTTGGTAATAAAAACAACTTTAACATGTGAGGCTCCCCATTCCTTCAGATTTTACTTCATGTGGGAGAATTTACTGGGGGAGAAACCCTTTCTGTCCATTTTCTCTCTGTCTGTTCCTCCATTTTGTTTTGCTTCTTTTTATTTTGCTTTTAGTGCCTGGCTTCATATTGAATTTAGTATCCTAATTGATACTTCCTCATTCAGTCTTTGCTGTGGTCATTGCAGAACATTCAAAGTGATTGGTTTAGGAGCTAAATAGTTGTTTTCCCTGTTCACTCAAGACCCTGTAAAAAGGGACCAATACCAAATTGTTTATAAGTTTCAGTCCAAAATCCCATGGCAAGTCTGTGGAAAATTACAAATGTAACAAATGGCACCATTCGTTCTCAAGATCAAGCCCACTGATTATAATGTTGGCGTACTCATGAGCTTTACAAAAAAAGGTGAATCTCTATTTGAAGTTCTATGTACTCCTGTTGGAAACAGTCCAACCCTTTTGGAGCTTTTACATTTAACAGGTTAAAAAGCTTTATTTTAGATAAGCCCCCTACGGTAAGAACAAGTAATAATTATTTCAGTCTTTTTGTTTTCTGCATGTATTTGGCCCCCACCTTTGCATAATTAACAAGCTCCCACAACATCACTAATGCCACTGCTGGCTGATGCAAGTAAAAAAAAACTAAGGCCAAACTATCAGAGCATCTTCTTTTGATATTCCTTTCTTTTATTGGGAGAGACTTGGATTCTGTTCAGTGTCTCCCTTTTTTTCCAGGGCACCTGCAAGTCAGCAGAGTGGTTGTATTGAATCTGTGTCCCACTGCTTAGCCGTATTGTGTATTGGAGCTTGAAGTTGCACCATTGTCTTGCACCCACGGTCATGAAACACTTCCTTTATTCTTATTTTGAAGTGCTTGATTTTCTTTGGTAGATCAATGTTTTCTGCAGTCCTTATTATTTATATGACCAGCAGCATTCTGTTCCAGCATTTTAGAAACACCAACTTATTTCTGTAGAACTGTTGCTGATTTGTTAACTTATTTTGGCAAATATTTAATGTTTACAGAATAAGCTATCAAGTTACTCAATGTTATTTTGAAAGTCTACAGTTTTGAAACATGGAGGAAAGATTGGCTATGCAAACATAATGAGCACCTGTTGAAAGTTTAAAAGAAAAATGTAGAAATTTGAACGAAACACTGAATCTGAGGAAGTCAAATTGTCCAGTGCCCACCATGATAAAGAGAAAGATTTGATAATGCTGCCTAAAAGTGTTCAAATTTGTTTCATAGATTGAAAGTTAAACATTTAGGGGTTTGGAGATTATGCAGTGTGCTTACTTATGGAATCAATCAGGTCGCAATTAGAAGCCAATTGGATTGCACAAAACAGACTAATTTCCTGAGAGGAGTCTGAGATTGATTACTCCTATTAATGCCCAAGTAGTAAAACCTGGAATTACATTGATTGCAATAGTCTGTATGGGAGTACTATCTAGCAATTGATTATGTTTTTTTAATCACATTGGTTATTAAGAAGCATTTTGTGTTTTGTAAATAGAAACATAAACTCGGTAGGGGATACTAAATGATACAGTTGTTCAAAACACATGGTTTAACTCATTTAAAACCAGTTCATTTCATAAATGATCTTACATTTTATCTATTCACAAGATTTTGTTGAACTCTCTTAATCTAACAACATACTGTTATCCGTGTTTTCATCAGTTTTGTAGGATGCTCAGTAACACACTGTTGTAGTATGCGAGCTTTAGTTCAGGCCCTGGTAGCACTGTACGCTTTCAACTTTGATTATCGTATGATGAGTTGTGGGTCTCACTAGAGGATCCTGAGCATTGGACAAGAGGGGAAAATAAGAGGGCCAGTTAAATTCCAAGGAGTAGCTCAGGAACAGGACAAGATCTGTGAGAGGAAGATTGCTCATCCTCTTGAACTTGGATTTTCAGATGGGTATTTAACATGAAAACAATTCAGATACTTAAATGCTGCAATTCACGTGTACGTTTGTGACTTTGAACCTGGAAATTCCTGATTTATTAGCTTCTGCACACAGCTTAATGTTTTAAACCTAATCAATCAAACGGAGCTAATGAACATCTAATTTACAAAGCTCCAGAGAGACCATGATCATTTACAACGCCCAATCCCTGCCTTAGGAGTCCGTAGAATTTGAAGGAATAATTATGGAATTTCTTTCCTTAGTACTCAGATGTTACGGGATTTTAATTAGCTTTAAGTAACCATATTTAAAATAAACCCAAAGTGTTATCATTGGACTAAATTCAGGTTCTTGGTCCTTCTGCGGTCCTTCCAGCACCACCCTCTCTAAGTTACTGGAGACAGAGAAAAGTTGTGTCTTGAATGGTAGGGAAGTATACGGGGGGACACCTGTAGATAGGGAACCAAAATTGTATATAATGCTCCATGTTTGGGCCCACATGGAGTAAGATATCTTTATTCATGCACTCAAGTCATTTTCCAATAAAGGCCAATGTACCATTTACTTTTCTTCTTGCCTGCTGCACTTGCATGTTATCCTTCAATGACATGTACAAAGACACGGAGGTCTCTTTGAACATCAATATTTCCAAATTTCTCACCATCTCAACAAACAGCTATTTAAAAAAAATTCCAGCAGCCGTATAATTTTGTAGATGTTAACTGAAGGTAGTGTGCCTTGTCACACCTGTCTGTTCTGTGATAATTCTGATTACCTTTGGACAACCCTGAATATGCCTGCATTTTTATTTGGCAGGTTTCTGGCCCATGTCCTGTCTTCAAGCATATGCTACCAATTGTTTTCCAGGATGTGTACCAGATAGCCTAAACAAACTACTGGAACAATGCGTGTACGTGTAAAATCACTGGTACAGCATTGCAGCACAGTTGATTTACTCCATGTTATGAATTTGGTTTTGATAAAATCTTGATTGGCCTACACATCACAATAAATAATTATCCAGATCTTTGCGTTCCTTATCTTTCGCAAAGAAACTGAAATAGCTTTGATAATTTGGATAATAAGCAGAGGCCCATTCCAGCCTTGTATCACACATTTCCAACACAGTTTTGTTTTGCCCCTCTCCAGTTCTGGTACAGTATGTCAGTGTCCATTTATCTCGACCTCCTCCAGACAAATGTTTACTGCCCTCTTTCAGGCAGCACAACCAGTTTGTTACATTTATAGCTTTTCTCTGATCTTATAGGTAGACGATCATTGACCTGAGAAGTTAACTCTCCACAGATGCTGCCTCATTTGCTGACTGTTCGCCTCTTTCTGCTAAAAATAATTTACGATTACTAGACAATAAGTCATCTTACATTTTGAGCAGATTTCACAGAGGATAGGTTTCTTAGGGTATACGGAAATTGGGATGATTTCTGATGTCACTCTTCACCACAAATGATTTAGAATCAATTGATAATGGTTACAAAATGGCAAAAGATGCCTTAATAGCTGACTTCCATGGAATGAGAACTGCCTTGCATGGGATAAAAGCGAAATTTGATTTTGAGAGACAAGAAAGAAGAAAATTATATAGTCAATGAACTGTTCTGCTATCCTTTGCTTTTTATGTGCATGACAGAGGCAATATTTCCATAGCAGTCAACCATTCACAGCCTTTTTGTAGCATTTTAAAATATTTTAAAGGAAATTAATACCATTAGTTGCCTCTTGAGAAAGCAGGGTGCTTATCTGAACTCCCCAACTTCACTAGTATTGCAGAAAGAGTTCTCAAAACAATTGGATCTCAACACTCAGGCCACAGACTATTTGTAACCCGATCACCACTCTGCTGCAGCCAAGTGATAACAAATATAGTGCAATATTTAAATGGATGCAAGGGAAGTAACTTGTGTGGGTGGGGCCCACAGAGCTGCAGGAATGGTCCATCATGGCAAATAGGCTGAGAATTACTGCTCTAAACTGACTCCAATGAAAACTCACGTTAACAATTTTAACCTTGCATAGCAATTAATTTACTTGAGATTTAGTAGTGTCCTTTGATAGATTCTAGTCTGCAAAGATTGTGGTTGTCCAGTTGCTGTTTTTAAGCCAACAATCAAATTGGTCTGTCATCTATATGTTTATTATAAGCTTGATATGTTGGCATGCGTTTCCAGTTAAATGAATAAAATCAGAAGATGCCAGAGAGACTCAGCCGGAGAAGATGAAATGTTTCATCTGTTGTGACAAAAGACCTAATTTTGATTGTTAATTTGTTTGCTCAGTCCACAGATGCTGACTGATGTGCTTCATGTTGTCCAGCAATTTCCATTTTAATCTATTTCTAAAATTTATTCCATTGACTTGATTTATTGGAGCCAAGTCTTAGGAATGAGTTTCGGGTGCATTTCTACATTGAGAGGGATTAGAAATTTGGAACTTCCTGTGCGTACAGAAATTGATGCATGGTCAGTTGTTACTTTTATCACTAATTTTTTGGGGATGTGGATGCTAACAGCAAGGCCAGCATTTATTGCCCTAACCTAATTACCCTTGAGAAGGTGGTGGTTCACTGCTGCAGACTTTGTGATTCTAGGGGGTAGCCCGAATGATGTTTTAATTCATCTTCTCCTATTTACACCTCCTTCAGACAGATCAGCTATGATTCACAAGCCTTCACCAACATCTTCCTGTCAGCACCCCCAACACCTGTCATTCAGTCTCTCTAGGTATCCTTTTTGACACAGGCATTCACCTTGGTTTCCCTAACTCTCCCCCTTATCTGTAACTTAAAATATGTTTGATTTCTAACTTTTATTGTTCTGATGAAAGGTCATTAACCTGAAATATTAACTGTTTCTCTCTCCTTAGATGTTGCCTGACCTGTGAAGTATTTCCAACATTTTGTATTTTATTTTTGATCTGATCCATTTGTTGTGGGATTGCTTGTTGCCTGTCGGATGCTGTTTTTGCTGCTGAGCATGCCTGTCATCCTGTGTTGCTTCTGACTAGGTTGGCACTTTATTTTAGTTATACCCTTGTGCAATGCTCTTTGAACGAGGGCTGACCCCCTGCTTGATTGCAATGGCAAATTGACTAATATGCTGGCACATTTTGCAAAGCTTAATGCATTAAATATTTTGCTTCAAATGCAACTATCTGCAGAAACTTGTAATTGATTACAGCAATAGTTAGCTGCTGAAAGTTAGCCAGATTGTTTCAAATCTACCCAGTGTTAATTGGATGTAAAATTGATAGTTATTTGGAATGGTGTTTCTTTAGACATTACAGATGGATATCAAAATGATATCTGATACCTTTGGCCACATTCTGTACTGAACCATATTTGATGCTACCTTTATCAAAGACAAACATATGTCACTTTTATGTCTGAAGCACTTGCACTGGGCTGTGAGGTTAATTCAACCTGGTTGAACTCATTTTGGCTGAAATATTTTTGTCCATTGCTGGAGGCAATAACAGTGGTGCAGAGCTGGGATCTAGTCAGACAGTGTTGCCACTTAACCAATAAGATTAGGGCATTGTGAAATGAAAGGAGAAAGGACTGAGGACGAGAATGAATTAGAGTGTGCAAATTCATCAAAAAAGCAGACACAGACTAGGGGAAAGAAAAGATATTTCAATAGAAAAAGAATTAAGACATAAATCAAAGTAAGGAAACAGGACAAGTGTAAATATTGACATTTAACGATCTCATGAAGCAATTCATAACCCAAAGGAACAGGCAATGCACTTTTAATTATTTACTTTCTGGGCTAAAAGATTGATTGGTAACCATTCATAATTATCACACTATTTTATATATATGTTTAATATTAAGTGACTAGTTTAAAGGACAACTAATATGCAAGTGCTCAGAAACTTGAGAGTTTAAGCAGAGATTCCCTTTTCCTGATGACAGGGGTAAAGCCACCCAGCATGTTAGGAGGCTATCCCTTTCTATTGCAATCTGATTATTAACAGCCATGTCCATTCTTTAGATATTTTAAACCCATTTTAAGTTTATACCTTTGTGCTTCTGTTTTCTGGGAAAAAACATATTTAGAAGAGGAAGAGGAAGGTATTAAGAAAGGAAGGGAAAAGAATGCCTTTCAGAAAAATAATCATCAGTTAAACTGCATAATTCTTGCTGCAGTTCAATCCTTTAAAAGGCCATTCACCAATCATGATGCTAAAAACAATACTGCTGCCCAAATTATTCCTGAAGCACCTTTTCAAGTGGTTGTTCATCATTTTCTGTGTATTAACTAATTTCAGAAAGAGTACAGCATAAGACAGATTTGATCTTTAAGCAATAATAGATGGAAATCCTGAATGTTCAGTTTAGTTCCTGATGTTCATTCAGTTAATGAACAAATAAGAGGAGATTTTTGCTGTTGGCCCAAAGTCATGAGTGCCTGCTTAAGACATAGTTATTTTTCCCTTAGCATCCTGGGATAGATCGTCTAGGAATTTCAGTGTCAGTCCTCAATTAACATTGACAGCTGACCTCTCTTCTCCCTATTGAATATTTCTCGTTGGCATTCACCAGGGAGAAGGACATGGAGGCTAGAGAGTTAAGGGAGGGGTACACTGATATTCTAGAGCAAATCTACATCAGGAAGGAGAAAATGTTAGAAGTACTGAAGCACATTAAGGTTGATAAGTCCCCAGGGCCAGATGGGATCTATCCCTGGATGCTAAGGGAAGAAAGGGAAGCTCTGATGGAGATTTTTACATTTTTTTAACACACAAGTGAGGTAGCAGAAGACTGGAGGATAGCTAATGTTGATCCCTTATTCGCAAAGAGCAATAGGGATTAGCCTGGGATCCATAGATAAGGAAGTTTTTGGAAAGATTCTGAGGGAAGGGATTTTTGCTCACTTGAAAGGCAGGAACTGATTAATTTCTGTGTTAAGAAGATCATGTCTCACAAATTTGATTGAGTTTTTTGAGGAAGTAACCAAGGAAATAGAGTATAAGATTATAAGTATAGTATAAGTTGAGTATAAGAGTAAGGAAGTCATGCTGCAGCTAGATAAAACTTCAGTCAGACCACATTTGGAGTATTGTGTGCGGTTCTGGTTGCCCCATTATAAGAAGGATATGGAGACTGGGGATAGGGTGTGGAAGAGGTTTGCCTGGATTAGAGGGTATGAGCTATAAGGAAGGTTGGATAAACTTGGATTGTTCTCCCTAGAGCATTGGAGACTGAGGAGAGACATGATAGAGGTATTTAAAATTCTGAGAGGCTTAGATAGGGTAGACAGTCAGAATCTTTTCTCCAGGGTCGAAATGTCAAACACCAGAGGACATGCTTTTAAGGTTGGGGGGTGGGGGAGTTCAAAGACGACATGAGGGGCAAGTTTTTTTATGCAGAGAGTGGTAGGTGCCTGGAATGGGTTATCAGGGGTAGTAGTGGAAGCAGGCAGTTTGGTGGAGTTTAAGAGGCTTGTGAATGTGAGGGGAATGGAGGAATATGGATGATACACAGAAGGAGGACATTTAGTATAAATTGGCACCAAGATTGGCACAACATTGTGGGCCAAATGGTCTGTCCAGTGCTGGACTGTTCTATGTTCTAGAAATTAAAGAAGGCAGGGTGGTAGGTGTTGTCAGTCTGGACTTCAGTAAGACTTTTGTCACAGTGTCACATGAAAGGCTGATCCAGAAGGTTAAGGCATGAGGGATCCATGGTGTGTGGGTGAACGGGATCAAAAATTGGCTGGATGATAGGAGGCAGAGGGTAGTGGTGAAAGGATGTTTTTCTGACTGGAAATATTTAACAAGTGGTGTACCACAGTGATCAGTGCTGGAACCTTTGTTGTTTGTAATATATGTACATTTAAATGACTTGGATAAGAATGCAAGGGGTATGATTAGCAAGTTTGCAGACAACATGAAAATTGATGGAGTCATAGACGGTGAAGAAGCTTGTTTAAAGATACTGTCGGACATAGATCAGCTGGGAAGTTGAGTGGAGTGGTGGCAGATGGAACTTAATCTAGACAAGTGTGAGACAAGAGAAACAAAGGACTGCAGATGCTGGAATCTAGATGAAAAACACAATGATGCTGGAGGAACTCAGCAGGCCAGGCAGCATCCGTGGAGAAAAGTAAGCAGTCAAAGTTTTGGGTCAGGACCCTTCTTCAGGACTGAAGATAGGAAAAGGGGAAGCCCAATATATAGGACGGAAAAGCAGAACAATGCACTTTGGGAGGTCAAACTCTGTTGGGACATAGAGAGTAAATGGCAAGGACCTTAGGAGTGTTGATCTACAGAGAGACCTTGGAATGCAAGTCCATAGCTCCCTGAAAGTGGTGACGCAGGTGGACAGGGTAGTGAAAAAGACATTTAGTATGCTTGCTTTCATTGGCCGAGGTTTTGAGTATATGAGTTGGGACATCGTGTTGCAGTTGTGCATAACACTGCACTTAGAGTATTGTGTACAGTTCTGGTCGGTGCACTACAGGAGGGATGTGGTAGCAATAGAGAGAATGCAGAAGAGATTTATCAGGATGTTGACTAGAATGTAGGGCTGTAGTTATATGATTGGATAGGCTGGGTTTATTCTCAATGGAAAATAGGAGGCTGAGGAATGACTGAGGAATTATGAGGGGCGTAGATAGGATATATAGTCAGAATTTTTTTCCCAGGGCAGGGGAGTCTAAAACCTCATGGCACACATTTAAGGTGAGAGGGGAAAATTTTAAAGGAGATCTGAGGGGCAAGTTTCTTACACAGAAGGTGAATATTTGGAATGAGCTGCCAGCGGAGGCAGTGGAGGCAGATACTATCACAACATTTAAAAGGCATTTGGATGGGTATGGACAGGAAAGAAAGAGATATGGGGCCTATTGTGGGCAAATGGGATTAACATAGATGAGTATCATGGTTGGCATGGACAAAATGGGCCATTTCCATGCTGTACATTTCTCTGATTCTGGACTCTATTCAGGCACTCTTCTGTAGGCTTCAGTGTTGTGGAAGGTTGACTGAATTCTGTCAGAAATGGTCGGTTCACCAAGAACAGACCAACAGTCAACTTGAAGAATTTTGTTCTTGAATCCAACAGACAGAATTTTTTTTGGTAACATTTTGCAATTTCACCTTATCTAACTTCAATTCAAGCTCTGTTTAAACATATCACAAGTCCCCTAAGTGTGATCTAACAATTGCATTTTAAGGTTTGTACACATGACTACCACTTCGCTTTTAGCTTCCATTAAAATGAAACTCATCTTTATAGAATATGTTGTTGTGACAGGTCCAGTGTCTTACTATTTTTCTAAATCCTTTCAACACATTGTATTTTATAAGTCTATTGTTCTCGAGATCTAAATTAAAATCAACTGTTCTGACAGTGAGGGTTGAAGAAGCATTTGTAGTTCCCATTCTGCAGAGTTAAATTTGAAATCATTTGAATGCAAAGTTGAATAATGAAATTGGTGTATCCATGACATATTATCATTTCTCCCTGTTGTCATAATGGACTAGCCCACCGGGTATCAGGCACGTTAATTAAAACAATGTGGAAATTAACCAAATATAGAGACAGGGCATTTGGCCCAATATGCTACCTATTTCTATTAGCACAACAATTTTTCCTTTTCTCCTTCATCTGGATTCCCCGAAAACAATCACAGCAATATAATTTCCCAGTGTTTTTAGTTGGCATTCCCAAGACCAATGTGCACTACCAGTAGACCCCTTGATGATTGTTTGAAATTTGAATGAAATTGGAGGACGTGATGAATATTTGGAACAATATATACCAACTGTGACTAAAATTGATAATCTATTATAGCCCATGAATATAGTACCAATTACACATATTGGATTATTGATTTGTGTCTTTTGTTACCGTTAACAACACCTAAATATCCAATAACCTTTGAGTACTAAGATAGAATGCTGCATACCTCAATGATCAAAATTGTATCTGTGCATGATTTTATTTCTACAAAACGTCAGTGCTTCTCAATTTTATGTTGTGTGAAAATCCTACCAATTACTCCTTTCTCCACCAAATAAATAATTCACTACTACTAAAAATTACCATTTCACAATGATTAACTGAAGCTTTACGCAACTAAATCTACATAGAGGCATTTAAGAGGCTCTTGGATAGATACATGTATATGCGGAGAATGGAAGGCTGCAGACCAAGTGCAGGCGGAAGGGATTGGCTTAATTAGATGTCAGTAGCTTAATTAGTTCACGTCGTGGGCTGAAAGACCTGTTCCTGTGCTGTACAGTTCTATGTTCTACACTTTTTTTGTTAACCATAAACAAAACCAAGATTCATTTTTAATAAGAAACTATTTGTCAACTAAATGCACAAGCAATTAACAGTAACATACTAAATTGGGATTATATCTTTGAGGGGAATGGTTTATCTTAATGCCCTGATGCTTGCTGCTGCACTACTCCAGAAGATTAGGTGCTTGACTGTGGTAAGGGGGTGAATTTCTGCCACAGAGTCTTATAGACATACAGCATGGGAACAGGTCCCTCAGCCTCCCCAATCTGCACTGACCATCAACCACCCATTTACACTAATCACATTTTATTCTCCCCACATCCTCATCAATTCCCCCCAGATTCCAACACTCACCCACACACCAGGGGCAATTTACAGTGGCCAATTAACCAACAATCCTGCACATCTTTGGAATGTGGGAGGAAACCGGAGCTCCCGAAGGAAACCCATGCAGTCACCAGGAGATCTTGCAAACTCCAACCAGCGAGCACTCAAGGGTAGGATTGAGCTTGGGTCCGTGTGCTGTGAGGCAGCAGCTCCAACAGCTGTGCCACCCAATCCATGCTGGAGGGTGCTCATGTACCCGTGCACGTGCCAGCTGTGATTGAGCAGAAAACCAGCATCGTTGTCAGATGACCTAACTTCTACGTTCTCCAGGTTTTCCAATAGAACTGACTTGAGCAAGCTTGTTCCATCATGTAGTGCAACCTCACTATTGTATACATTGGAATCATTTTGGATTGTGTATTTATTTCCCAGAAACTGTTCTCATTTGTTTTAATACTTCCTCAAATGAAACCAAATCTTGAGCAAGCAATGCAGAGCATATCAGAGTTCCTGGAAAAACATTATTTGAACTATTTAAATAGATTAAGCACTTCAATTTCCAAACACCCAATGCACTTAAGTTATAGTAACCAAGCAAAACAGATTGATTATGTCTTGAGTTCAGGCGTGCCTTCCTTTAATGTTATCCTTTGCTCAAAGGCTGCATCCTTGCCTGAGTCAGAAGTTTGTGTTAAAATCTTATTTCGGCTACTTAAGCATACGATGCAGGATGGCACTCCATTGCAGTATTAACAGGGTGCTGCATTATCAGAAGTGCTATGTTCAGTGTGGCATTAAAAATTAAGCCCAGCTGCCTTCTCAGATGGACCATGGACATACTCTTTGCTTCATTTAATCAGTAGGAATCAAAATTTTGAGGCCTCATTGTAGCCACATTCAGACCAGTTCAAAGTTTGATTTTGATCAGGTTGAAAATGATTGGCCTGGAAAATAACTTAATTATAACCAAACATTTCACTCCCTTGTACTTTTTAATATGTTAAGTGTAATATCAAGGTTTGTATTTCTCTTCAAGCAGCAAGCACTGAAGACTTACTTCCTTCTTCTCACCAGGCTCCATCAGGATATTGGGCATTATGGCAGACCTGCTGTGGTGTGTTACCAAGACAGTCAATTACATGATGAGTTGCAAGAGGCTGATACAATTTTTATTACAGTTAATTTACTTATGGAATTATTATAAGAACATAAGTGAAATGAGCCTTTGCAAATGAGGAACAACGGCATGTCTTCAAAGCTTCCAATGATAGATCACGCTAAAATATTGTGGAGCAGCAGAGGTCCTTCAGTATGATACAATTTTGCAAAATTGAAGAATCCCCACTGCTCTGCCACTGTGAAATCAATCCTGTTTATTTTACTTCCATTACTTTAAAATTAGGTAGTTTGGGATTTAAAGAAAAAGGCTGAGTTTGTGAAAGAGAAGCTTTCATTTTCTATAACAATTTTATTTCAACTATATAAACAACTAATTTGGCAAAAAGATACTAGTTTTGCCAAGAAATTCACCTTTGGTTACTGATTATGTAAAGCTCAGTGGCCTCTGGTCATTGAGAAGGATACAGTGAGGGTTCAGGGGGATATCAACGGGCTAAGTAAATGGGTGACATGAAAGATGGAATATCACATGAAAAAATGCCAATAGAAAGGGAAATAATTTTAAAGTGCTGAGAGACTGAAAGATGTTCCCGGAGGCACCTGAGTGTCCTTGTGCACCAATCATTGAAAATTATTGTGCAGCTTTAGCAAGCAATTTGAAAGGAGAGGTTTGGTAGACTGGCTTACAGTATATTCTCTAATGTTCAGAAGAATGAATGGTGATCACATTGCAATATACAAGATTCTTGTGGAGCCTGACAAGGTAGGTACAGGTTTGATGTTTCTTCTTGGTGTCTTGGTCACAAACACAAAATAAGGAGTTGGCCATTCAGGACAGAGGGGAGAAGAAGTTTCTTCACCTGAAGGATAGTGAATCTTTTGAATGGTCTACCCAAGAGGTTGTGAACTCTCAGTCACTGGGTACATTCAAGACAGAAGACTGGATAAATTTTTGGATGTTCAGGTAAACAAGGGGATATGGCGATGGTGCAGCAAAGAACTGAGGTAAATGATCAGACATGGATCTTATTGAATAGTAGGGCAGGCAAGGGACCCCGTGGCTTCCTCCTTCTCCTTTTTCTTATGCTTTTATAATGCACTAATGCAAAACATTGTAGATGTCAGCTCATTGCACTCTGCATCCAAATTTCATTCCATTGAAGTCAATAAAAAGTTTGCAGCAGTTATTTTACAGCGAGCGCAGCTGGTGTGTTATTGGGCTTGGTCATCCAGCCCATGGACTAACTGCCAGTATTTACTTTAGTTTCTGGTTGGAAGGTGGCTGGATTGGCGGAGTTAATTGCCAAGTACTCTGACTGTCAGACCTCTCACTTGCTCAAAGTTTAATCTCCTGTGACAACAGGCAGACTCCCCCCTTTCAGCCATCCAGGGTTGGTGAAGATTGCTGCACACAGAAAGTCGCCTCTCTCCGGCATCAAAGACACTTGCAAGTTTCTATAGGTGTATGGTGGAGAGCAATTCTGACTGGTTGCATCACAGCCTGGTATGGAGGCTTCAATACACAGGATCGCAAGAGGGCTGCAGAGGGCCTGCATAGACTCGGCCAGCACCATCACGGGCACAACCCTCCCCACCTTTGAGGACATCTTCAAGAGGCGGGCACCTCAAAAAAGGTGGCATCCATTATTATGGACCCTCACCATCTGGGACAATGCCCTCTTCACACTACTACATCAGGGAGGAGGTACAGGAGCCTGAAGACCCACACTCAACGATTCAGGAGCAGCTTCTTCCCCTCCGCCAGCAGATTTCTGAACGGTCCATGAAGCAGTGAACACTACCTCATTATTCCTTTTGTTTTGCACTATTTGTTTATTTTGTAATTTATAGTTTTTTTATGTCTTTGCACTGTACTGCTGCGCAAAAACAACAAATTTCATGTCATATAAGACGGTGATAATAAATCTGATTCTGAGTCCTGAAGATTGTTCAGTGCACCCAGATCACTGGGCGGCAAGAAGCCTTGGACTGAGTGAGACATCATGTAAGGAATAGTGGTTTGTGGCTTGGTTGTGGAACTTGGTGAGTGGGGATGAGTGTCTGGAATGGGAGAGGATCTGTAGTGAAGTCTGGGGCTACTTGGTGGTGGAGGAAGGAATACAGTGCTGAGCCTTGGTTTTCAGGGTTAGAGGGAAGTGGGTATTGATGTATCTTAAGAGGATAAAGTAGTCTATAAGGTCACTTCTTAAATATTCTTTTGATTATATCCTTCCTCCAAGCGATTGGCATGTAAGCTTGGTGACATTTCTCAGCTGTAGCCTGAGTGGGAGTGGGTGCAAAACAGAACACAGTTGTGAATTGTCACCAAAATCTTTCCTGACAATTAGCTGGGAGGACCAAGCATTAAGCACCATCAGTGGGGTTGGAGGCTGGTCACGTGGTTTAACGTGCATTGATGATCAGTGAGTGGTTGCGGTGTTTGCTCTACCTGCTGATCTCAACCAACTGTTCGCCCAGTCTGTGTAGTAAATAGCGAATGGTACGCATTGCAGCCACAATCTATCGGTGAGTCCTGGACGGGCCTCCAATCAGACAATCTGGTTTATTAAGTCTTTTGCAGCATTGTTGAGAATGGCAAAATGATCTTCTCCCTGATAACAGTGATGGTCATAGGTTGTGTGTGTATTTCTCCTTTTAAGTTACAATAAAGGAACTCTGTTCTAACATTTGGACTGTGATCCAGATAAATGTCTTGCATTGGATGTGCACAAAATTATCAAATACATCTGTGAGCTTTCTACATCTTCTACATCTTGAGTTATGCACCAAGGGCAACTGGTTGGCCGTATATTTCCTCATGAATATTTTGGTGCTGCAGTACTTGCTGTGGACCACAGGGCACCATAGTGGGGAGAAATAGAAAACATTATATAATACACACAGAAGACTGCAGATGCCAGAAATATGAAGCAACACACAAAGGAGCTGGAGGAACTCAATGGGTCAGGCAGCATCTATGAAGGGAAATGAATAGTTGACATTTCGGATCGAGACCCTTCATCAGTCCTGGTGAATGATTTCAACCTGAAACATTGACTGTTTTTTTCCCTTCTTAGATGCTGCCTGATCTGCTGAGTTCCACCAGCTCCTTTGTGTGTTGCTGTATTCTATAATATAGATTTTCTTGAACTTGCAACTGCTACCTGGGCAAACCTCATGAATCATTAAATGCCTTTTGATACTGAGCTACCAACTGAGAGGTTGTTCAATACCAAGAACATCATATTCTACTAAGTGTGAGCTCTTCTCCACATTGGCCTCTTTAGTTGTTCACAATGTCATTATGTCTCTTTTTCTTTACTTCTATTAGTAACAGATCTGCTTCTGAACTCTCAGTGATCCAAGGAACTGACCTGGAAAATTTATAGCATTCTTCCAACTCCCAAAGAAACCAAAACAGGTTTTCTGGCCTCTCTTAGCTGCTGGAAAATGGGAAGAAGAGAATCTGCTTCACTTTACTTTCATTGAAATGAATAAAAAGACAATCTGATGGGTTTAGTGAGGGGTGAGGGGTGAGTGATTGTTCCACCAGGCAATGTTAATGAGCAATTGGTAATGACTCAAATCTCGTCCTTTGTTTTTAGAATTTTCATGCTTTCCGTGAAAAGGAACAATGTCATTTTAAAAACCTCATTGGCAATATATAAATTGATAAGTTAGGGTGTAAAGTATCAAGTAATATCTCTCTGACCAAGTCAAAAGTGTGGTTACGCTGCATTGAGAAATAAACTTAAAAGGTTACGGCTACATATTAGGAATTTTACACAGTGAATGTCTTCTGGACATGCTTCCAGGTGAGATACAGATCACCTATCTCCACCCATGCTGTCCTTGCATTGCTAATTACTTCAAAATAGTCCTCAGTTCAAAAGTACATCACCTTTGTTGGACGTCCCTGTGCATTATCCATAGGTGAAAGTGAACTGCTGCAGGCTGGAACAGTGTACTGGAAATAAAGTGGCCGACACAATCCGTGCAAGTGGGTTAAATTGACCACATTATCTGGAAAACAGTGCCATTAAATGGGGCATTTCACATTCCAGGATTCCTTCTGGATATTTATGTTGCTCTGTTGATGAGAATTTTTTTAGAGTGAAAGCAAGCTTTTAAGACTTACAATGTATGCTGTTTGTGGCTGCCTGATTCTTGGTGTGTGTGGGATAGAACAGCATACAGCGTGACTTTGACATGGAAACAAAGGAATGAATAGAAAGTCAATTTTTTCTAAAGAGCAGCTGATTTTACCAGAAAAAAAGTTGCAGCTATTTAAGAAATTGTCTTTCCATTTTCTCTAGAATTTCTCACAAACTGTGGTCAAGTTTATTTGTTTTTTTGAGCTACATTATCACATTGAGAAGATATAACCTGGGACTTTTCTGTTAAATGGTGAAGAGTCCATTCACATGAAGGTTTGTTTTGACACATCGCCGTCCTATCCGGTAAGTGCCTCCTTGACAGATGGTAAAATGAAGCAGTCAAGAAGAAGTTAATTATACCTTTTTTGGTACACTAAAATATTGTTGCACCAAGATTGATAAAATTGCTTAAAAGCAAATGTGATGCAGCATTACCATGGTTGCCACCTCCGAAGGTGTATTAAACTGCGACTAGTGCAGGTCCTGTCAGGAGCATTAGCATTGTAATATAAGTTCCGCCACTGGGCTGCAACACTCAGTAAAGAACATCAGCCCCTAAAGTAGATACAGGAGAATGCAGATGCTGGAATCTGGAGCATCAAACAATCTGTTGGAGGAACTCAGCGGGTCGAGCAGGGGTGGGGGGGGGGGGTGTGGAGGAATGTCGAGGTTTTGGATCAAAACCTTACATCATTCTTGATGCAGGTTCTCGACCCAAAATGTTGACAATTTCTTTCCCCCCCATAGATGCTGCCCGACCCGCTGAGTTCCTCTAGCGATTGTTTGCCAGCCCTGAAAGGCACTGTTCCAATGGTAGCCAGAGACTAAGAGCACAGAGGCTGCCTTGGGGGAGAGGGAGGCAAGGGTCTACCCAATTGTGCAATTTTATGCCTTCTCTTCCAGAGTCAGCTCCTTTCCCAAAGTCACTGCCGCACCTTGCCCTGAGCCTGAGGGATAATCATTGAGCCAAGCGTTATTTTCTTGTTAGTTGCATTCTTCTTATAAACCCTTACTAGCTTGAGTGTAGAGTGTGCACCTTGGAATGTGTATAAACAGCTCCATTGAGTGTTATGTTCCTTTCTTTTCTGCAACTGTTCAATCATGTTTTTGGATCCAAGAGCACCAACTTGTGTTGCATAGAGCTGAAATGTTTGTTGCATGACAGTTGATCCCATTAGGTGTGTGTCTTACACTGGCAAAATGGCAGATGCACTAAAGTGTGTCACGACTAGAAGTGACTGGCACACCAGCAATAAGTGATCACTGATGCAATTTACTCTGGGTAAATTCAAATTTGTGTCATGTAGCAGTGAAAAAAGAACAGCATCATGTGATCCATTTTCCAGGAAGTGTTATTTGAATGGTTTGTCCTTGGATACATGAATTCATGGCTATATAAACACATTTACAAGCATCGCTTATATTTAAAGACTTTCACATCTTAATACTGCAGTGTTACACCTCCAGAAGTGTCAAAGTATCTGCAACAGTTGGGTTTCAGATGAAGTGGCCTTGCAACAAACATTAGTTCATGGTCACATTCATGGTTCTCAGAGTTTCATTGGACCAAACCAGAATATCAGGCTGAGCAAGCAGTAAGAGATTAGCAAATGAGGATGCCAATCTTCAAGTGTTGAAGCATCTGTCTTGGCCACGTGTTGGTGGTGGCAAACATGTCCATGTGACTGACTACCTTTCCTTTTTAGAGCAGAGAAAGATATGACATGTGAGAGATGTGTTCAAAGTAATGAGATTTCATGAATAGGGTAGATCGAAACACCCCATAGGCAGAGGAGTCAAAAACTAAAGGACACATAGAACTGTGACAAAGGGAAGCTTTTTGAAACACAATGAATATTTAGTATCTGATATGTATGCCTTGACAGAGTGGTGGAGGCAATTGGTTTTATCAAGTGAATTGGGTGTATACTTGACGGAAAAATTGGAGGTCTACAGGGAAAGACTGTAAGAATGGGACTGACTGCATTACTGATGCAGAGAGCTGACATGGACTTAAACGGCCAAACATCTTCCTGCGTTTTTGCCATTCTCTTATTCTGTGACTCTATCAGTGTAAGACAGGAAAATGAAAGATGGTGTAGCAGTAGGGTGTGGGAGAGTAGCAATCTACTGAACACTGTTTAAAATATCACAACAATAATCATTGCAAAAATATTATAGAGCCAACTTAAATACATACAACCAGCTCCAGGGCCCAGTATCGGAGTCATTTGTTACAGAATCAGTCCTTGACAATTTCAAACTGTACAGCTGAGTCATGTTTCACAAGCCACACATTGCTGAAACAGTTAACAAAAAAAATCTAGGTGTAGTAATAATGACATAGCCTATTAATTTAAAGTTTAATAAGCAGGCTAATAATGCATTTTAAAGTATTTTTAGCGTATGTTGGATAATTGATGATAGGTCACTTCTGGTCAAGCCCTGTGGGGACTAAGATCCTGCTTTAAAGAGAAATCTCTCAGTGTAATAGAAATGAAAGAGAATACAATTGTACAAGGAACAAATAAATGATCACTTGTCAGATTTGCTGTTACATGGGGAAGACGCACATGGACCAGGAATTGAATTAGAAGGGAATAATTCACAAGGGAAGTGACTAACCTGCTTTTAACAACTATAGCTCAAAAGTATTAGGATTGAAGTCCTGCTGTTAGAAATTAGTTTCAGCCTGTTTTTGGCATAGAATTATGGTTATTCTGGAAGCATGTTAAATAAATTTAAGCCTTGCACATGATTGACTTCTTTCCATGCAGCTGTGGATGGTTTTCAGTGGGTCCATTTAGCCTGGCTGTTTTTCCCTTGCAGCAACTCTCAGGTAGGTAAGCTCAAGGAGGAAACAGGAGAGCACCAGTTGTGTGCTGCCAGCAACCTAGGAGTTTTTGAAGCCAGGAGAGAACTCCTGCTCCACAATGTACAAAGTTAGGTTTTAAAGCTGATTCTGGTGGATCCCTCCAGCAGTCCCATTAACAGCCTAACATGCTTCTGGACAAGGCTCTTTGATAAACATAAGCAAGGACCTGATGAGTGATTTGGATACCCACAGGTGATCCATGAAGATCCCTCAGCCATGACTCCACTCTGCACCTATAAAACAGGTACAGCAGATCCAATTCTCCCTCCTGGAGGTTACAGCACAGGTGAAATCTAGATTCTGCTTCAATAAGGATGTTTTTATTTTACTCTTATCAAACCATACTAATGCAAAGAATGTGGTGGCTGGAGCCACAAAATTGGGATGGGTTCAGCTTGTAGCTGCAGTAAGCTTTCATCGATCATACAGTATATGTTTTTTTATGTTTGTTTCACTGTTTCTGAAGAAACATTTGAAGCCCTGAAACATACAAAATAGAGCTAATAAATTATTTGTTTGTAATGCACCATTTTCATAATAGTCTATGCTTCACTGATTCCCACTTTAGGATTGTCAAAGTCCCTTGGGCTCATTGAAGGATTTGGTGGCCGAGGTCAGGGAGGATTGCCTGCTACACTTACAACTGAAGAGGAAAGAGAAGCCGCAGGAGCATATGAAAAATATGGATACAATACTTACTTGAGTAACAGGATTTCACTGGATCGGTCCATTCCAGACTATCGACCAAGTAGGTAAGTGACACCCCATCAATCATGTGCAAAATGCTAGTAATAATTCCATCATTAGTTTTTAACCAATTTTTGCTTTGGTTGTTACAATATGTTTTCTTAGTTTCTTTATTAATGAGTTTCACACATGGAATGACAATTCAATTTTTCTGTGTGTGTACCAGCAAAATATTCAGTGAAGGCATGGTGCAGTTTCTGTTGAGCTTAATGGGTGCTTAGCAGGCATCTATTCCCTCTGTTGATGTGAAGAAATATTCCCCTTGCAGACTTATAAATCCATTCAGTTTGGAGTTCTACCTGCATTCTGATGTTTTACATTCCTGTGCCCTTTCTAAATATGATTGTCAAATTAAATTCCGGTGGAAGAATGCCATGTTATCAACTCGCATTCAGTTCAAGTTAAATTGGAATTGACAGAACTTATCTCACGAGAATGTTCAAAATTAACATCAAATGAATAGCTCCCCTCTTTATGGGCTTTAAGAGACTTAATTGGAAATAAATGTGGGCCATTTTTACTTGGTACTTACACACATATGTTTCCCATGTACAGACTGCAAATAGCGTGGTGGTATTGGTATTGGTTTATTATTGTCACTTGTACTGAGGTACAGTGAAAAGCTTGTCTTACAAGCTGATTGCACAGGTCAATTCATTGCACAGTGCAGTTACATTGAGTTAGTACAAAGTGCATTGATGTAGTACAGGTAAAAACTATAACAGTACAGAGTAAAGTGTCACAGCTACAGAGAAAGTGCAGTGCAATAAGGTGCGAGGTCACAACAAGGTAGATGGTGAGGTCATAGTCCATCTCATTGTATAAAGGAATCGTTCAATAGTCTTATTACAAAGGGGTAGAAGCTGTCCTTAAGTCTGGTGGTACGTGCCCTCAGGCACCTGTATCTTCTACCCGATGGAAGAGGAGAGAAAAGAGAATGTCCTGGGTGGGTGAGGTCTTTGATTATGCTGGCTGCTTCACCAAGACAACGAGAGGTAAAGACAGAGTCCGAGGAAGGGATGCTGGTGTCTGTGATGCGCTGGGCTGTGGCCACAACTCTGCAGTTTCTTGCGGTCCTGGGCAGAGCAGTTGCCGTACCAAGCCGCGATACATCCAGATAGGATGCTTTCTATAGTCATCAGTAAAAGTTGGTGAGAGTGAAAGGGGACAAACCGAACTTCTTTAGCCTCCTGCGGAAGTAGAGGCGCTGGTGAGCTTTCTTGGCCGTGGCATCTACGTGATTTGACCAGGACAGGCTGTTGGTGATGTTCACTCCCAGGAACTTGTCCCCTGCGTTCTTGACATTGAGGGAAAGGTTGTTTTCATGACACCATTTCACTAAGCTCTCTATCTCCTTCCTGTACTCTTGACTCATAGCTGTTTGAGATATGGCCTACAATGGTGGTATCATCTGCAAACTTGTAGATGGAGTTAGAGCACAATCTGGCCACACAGTCTTGAGTGTATAGGGAGTAGAGTAGAGGGCTGAGGATGCAGCCTTGTGGGGCACCCGTATTGAGAATAATCGTGCTGGAGGTATTGCTGCCTATCCTCACTGATTGTGGTCTGTTTGTTAGAAAGTCAAGGATCCAGTTACAGAGGGAGATGTTGAGTCCTAGGTCTCAGAGTTTGGTGACAAACTTGCTTGGGATTATTGTATTGAAGACAGAGCTGTAGTCAATAAACAATAGTCTTACATAGGTGTCTTTACTATCCAGATGCTCCAGAGCTGAGTGCAGGGCCAGGGAGATGGCATCCGCTGTAGACCTGTTTCGGCAATAGGCGAATTGCAATGGGTCCGGGTTGTCTGGTAGGCTGGAGTTGATGCGAGCCACGACCAACCTCTCAAAGCACTTCATGATGGTGGATGTCAGAGCCACTGGTCGGTAGTCATTGAGGCATGTTACCTTGCTTTTCTTTGGTACCGGGATAATAGTGGTCTTCTTAAAACAGGAGGGAACCTCAGATTGAAGCAGGGAGAGGTTGAATATGTCCGCAAATACTTCTGCCAGCTGCTCAGCCCAAGATCTGAGCACACAGCCCAGGACACCATCTGGGCCAGGTGCTTTCCTCGTGTTCACTCTCTGGAAGACTGATCTTACATCCTCCACTGTTATGTTGTTACCTCACTCATAAGTAATGCCTGTATTACTTCTGAGTGAGTATGACTTATAATACTGCATTATTTATAATTCATGTTGGAGCTGAGGAATATCTGCATAGGATTTCTTTTATATCCATTAGGAGGTGTTAAAATGACACAGATAAGGGTCACCAATAGCAATTTTGATTATTGGTGCACTACATTTAACTTTAAATTGTGACCAAGTTTCAAACCTGTCAGGATCAATTCATCAGTGGTATAAGCTTTTTGCAGATGAAAATGAGATGGATGGTTTACCTTGCTGAGACTGAGTTGTAGGCTGTGAAAGTAGGTTTATAGCGTCCTGGGAGTGCCCAACAACGGGTGCCCCCAAGGCAAATGGTTTAAGGTCAATGCTTCGAAAGGGGTGTTACACAGGGAATGGTGTCATGTCACATTGGCTCTGATGGACTTTGTTACTTTGGAATTTCAAGGGTCACTCCTGGCAAGAAATGCCTGATCAAATTTTCTGAAAGAATTAAAATAAGCTGGAAATAGTCCTTATCATGTGTCAGTCTGAATAAAGAAGTGTTTTCATTCATAGAATGCTGAAGAAAAACCCAGCATTATGCATTTCAACTTCCAGGTAATTTTTGGGGACAGATTAGACAGTGTCAGAAAGTTCCCAGGACCAGTCAGTGGCCAAGAGAAATATTTTGAGAAGGCAACTGAAAACAAGGCCTTCAGCTTTCCCCATTTTAAGTTGTAAGGTAATTTTTGATTCTCCAGTGCTGAATGTTTGACAAGAAGTCTGACAATTTCAAGACGGTGAGGAGTCAAAAGAGGTTTATAAGACAGCGCAGTGACATGGCCAGTAGAGTCATTGTCTCACTGCACCAGAGATCTGGGTTCTATCCTGACCTCCAGTGCTGTCAGTGTGGAGTTTGCACGTTCCCCTGTGACTACGTGGGTTTCCTCCCACATTCAAAAATGTGCAGGTCGGTAGGTTAATTGGCCACTGTAAATTGCCCCTGGTGTATAGGTGAGTGGTAGAACAGAGGAAGTTGGTGAGAATAAAATATAAAAGAAAGGGATTAATGTTGGATTAGTGTACAAGGGTGGTTGATGGTCGGCAAGGACTCAGTGGGCCGAAGGGCCTGTTTCCATGCTGTACCTCTCTGTGACTATGACTCTGGGTTGAGAAAAGGCTTCCATCAGCACATCTGTGGAAACTGACACAGGGTTTGCAAGTGTCAAGGAGCGACATGTAGATGAAAAATCAGAGGGCTTAAGGAGTGATCTTTTCACAGCCAGAGGGAGCAGTGGAGATGAAGAAGTGTTGTCCTTCCAGGATTATTTAGCTGTGGCTTGACAAGTAAGAATGGAACCAGGTTATTATAATCCCAGGCAACTGGAGATGCTAGAGAGAGATGTTTGAGGGAGGATGGTGTGGTTAACTGGATCAGAAGCTGCAAACAGATTGAAGGGGTGATAGATTACCTCTGTCGCAATCATATATCAATGGAGTCTTGTGTAAGAACCATTTTGATACCGTGGCAGGAAGCCTGATGTGAGACATTCAAATATGAAATAACAGTGACAGCTATAATTATACCACAATTTGCCCAAATTGTCAATGATTTTTGTGAAGGATAATCTTGCTTACTGATGTTGGTTGGAGAGCTTTCCTTGCTGGAAACACATGGATGAAGACAGGATTGATCTCCACAATGATGCCCACTGAGTTAAGTAATCTGCAGGCACTCTGTCAGCACTCACAAATTAATACTGGAGTGCTGGCTAAGGTGCTGCAGGCTGACATGGATCCATGATCTAGGGCAGATTCATTGGGCTGGAAATTTATGGTCACATGAAAACAAGAGCCAAAATGTGGTTTTGCATTTTAACTGTGTACAATTTCTGGAGTTGTACATGAGATACAAAGGAATCTGTACTAGATTCTGTCACAGTTGGAGCTGTTTAAACTATGGTGTTTAACAGCTACTGTTGATGGAACTCATAGGATGGTTCGGCCTGAACTGATGTTATCGGTATTGTGGACTTTGTCTGAAAGCTCCCTGACACTCTCTACCCCCAACAACTTGTTCATCAATGCTTAGATTTTCAATTTTTTTATTCCAGTTTACCTGATTGTTTTCTGTCTTTTCCCTTAATTATTCTAAACCTGTTGATATTATGATCATTATTCTCAAGGTGTTCCCCACCTGAACCATGCTTGGTGCACTTCATTCCTCTGATCAAGATCCAGCACTCTTCTCTCTCTTGTTGAAATGGAAAGCTGCTTGTCCACATTTAAATGATTACTCCACTCTTTGCAATTATTATTTCAGTCTATATTGTTCCCCATTACCTCTGACAAGCCACATAAAGGGATATTAGGAAAGAGAGATATTATGTTGGAGAGAGGAAGTGAGGCAGCGAACTTTAGGGAGGGATTTCCAAAGCTTTGGTTCCTGAAGACAGGGCTGCCAGTGGTGGAGCAATGAAAATGGAGGATGCACGTAGAACATAGAACAGTTCAGCACAGTGTGGGGCCTTCGGCCCATGTTGTGCTGACCTATATAAACCTTATCCACATTCAATCTATCCCCTTCTCTCCATCACCTCCCATAACCCTCTATTTTTCTTTAATCCATGTGCCTGTCTAGGCGTCTCTTAAATTACCCTATCGTATTGGCCCCAACCCCCACCCACGGCAGTGCATTCCAGGCACCCACCACTCCCTGTGCAAAAAAAAACCACCTCTGACATCTCCCCTGAACTTCCCTCCATGCACCTTAAACAGATGACCTCTAGTATTGACCATTACCACCCAGGCGAATTGGTGCTGGCTGTCCACTCTGCCTTTGCCTCTCATAATCTTACATACCTCTATCAAGTTGTCTTTCATCCTCCGTCGCCCCAAAGTTGCTCCACAAGAGGCCAGTATTAGTGAAGCAGATAGATCTCAGAGGACTGCAGTGCTGGACGAGGTTACGCATGAACTTCTTTCATGATACAAAGGTTGTAAAGCTGATCAAAAGGCCCCAGGATATATCACTTCAGTTCATTCACTTCAGTGGTGCAGACTGCTCATTTGATACAACGTGGCCCATATTAACAAGTTTACTTGAATAATAATTGCTTTTTTCAAATCTGAGGAATTCTCACTTTTTCACACTTAACATCAACTCGCTTATGTCTAGCCAGGCTTAGCCTCCAAATCGTTCAACACTTGTTATAACCTTCTTTGTTCCTGGTTGTGGACAAGAATGATAGTTGTTGTGGTTAGTTGTTAAGTTGCTTTGAAGAGCCTACACCATTTCCATTACATCATGCAACAAATAGAATATAGCTGAATTGGAAGGACTGTGGTTGCTTTACACCTAGCAACTCCTAAAGTACTAGGCCACTAGAAACACTCGTAGTTCAGAACAAGCAGGGATGGATCATTGGTTCGGTTTTTGCAGAATTTGGCAGCTTACCCTGTCATTTTTTTGGCGCTAGTCACAAATTTCCATCTTTATTAAATTCAGTTTGTGGAACTTAAACTTACACCCTTGGGGTTGGTTTTCCAGGATCACAACCACTCAGCTGGTTAATGTTTGGAGCCTGCCTTAGGCTGACTTTTGTTACATTGAACAAACAGACCTCCTGATCCAAATGCTGATCCTGGTGCTAGAGATTAAGAAACTCAGATTGCTCAGGGCATAGGCTGAACATAGCACAGTCAATTCTTGATTATCCAGGGTAATAGAGAAAAGCACCTCCAAGGATATTGCCAAAACATGGATAATACAAGACATATTAAAAATTGTCACACAGCATTTTCATTATTGTTGATTATTTATAAAAATATTGCACAATGTTTATTTGTTTCATCGATTGCATTGCCCTTTGTAATAGTTGCAGAAATAGTCTTTCATGGATGTAGCATTCTGCTGCTCTGCATAATTAAATAGTGGATCAACAGTGGTGAGGGCTGCACTGTGAGAAACCCAAAGCTGCTGAATCCACTCTTCTTCCTCTCCTGTGCTTTTGCTTGACATTGAAGTGTGTCCACATACAGACTGTACAGCATCATTGTCAGAAAGCAGTTCATACCTTGGGTCATGGCAATCAATGGTCAGCCAGTCCTCATTTTCTCCATCGATGCTTTCAACCCAGTCTGTTTGTGACACAACTTTTATTGCTGGAACTTCTTCCCTTTCCAAGCCCTGGCTAACGTACGTCTGCAACAGTCCAGATCAATAATTCCTTTCAATGCCTGCAATCACTATCTGGTCCATTATCCACCATCAGGACAACAATTTCGGGCAGGCCTTTTGATCACAGTGCTCCTGGACATGAAGAACAGATCTGCCAAAGTGGCTGCTTTGATAATTACAAGGTCTGTCCACACTGATTTCTGGTTGAAATAATCCACTGGCATATTTGTGGTTCAGTTCCTTCAGATGAGCGTGGTTTTCTTGCACTGCATTTGCTCAGTATTAGTATTATCCTCTCTTCACTACACTGCTGAACTGGAGCATGTTGGTCAGTCTTGAATGTCAAGGTCCTTGGTCAGCAAGCATTTTCAATGAAATCTGGTTTCACTTGCATTGTAAAACCATTCTGTTCATGACCCTTGCTTTTCAATAAATGTTGTGAACTCCTCCGGGAATATGTCAGTAGGTGGTATCAGCATGCAATGTCTCCCCTTCAACGTGGATCTGGAGGCTATCATGTCACTTTTTAAGATGGACCAATCATCCTGGTAAAGTGTGAAAGTTTCCCTCCTGTCTCCAAGCATCAAAAAAAACTGCCCTACTTCGCAAAAGTTCTAGTGCACCTTCACCTTTTTGTTTACTGAACCATTCCAGTTTTGCTTTTTCCATGTTTCCTTCTTCTTTGATGTTCTAATAAGACGCATCACTTGAAGAAGAGCTAACTGCATAAGAAATTGGTACTGCCTTGTCCTTCAACTCACAAACTGTTCACTAATTCCATATTCTGCAGTGATACCTTTTTCCATTTTCTCAAGGAATGTTTTCAAAGTTTCTCTTCAGTGGTCAAAAATACATTTCTATTTGTTGCAATTTACAGTACAGGTATAACTCTCCAACTGCTGTACAAATACTGTTAGCTTCAATAAGCTTCAAAGATTTATCACTTAATTGTACTCTAACTGTAGTTAATGTGGTCTTGCTGTATTCCCTGGAGGCAGGCTTTTAACGCCTGAAAGGTTGGGCTTTTTACCTGGGGCGACAGAGGCTTTTTAAATCTCTATAAGTTTTATCAATGGATAGTGCAGGTTTTTCCCAATAGGAGCATTTGAAAATTACAGAATTTGAAAATTTGAAAATTACAGCAAGCCAATAGATCAGTCGTTGGATAAATGAGAGTCAACTGAAATTTCATTTTAGCACTTCCTTCAAATGAATTTCAAATAATATATAACTTAAAATTCTGCCATTCCCTTTCTGCCCTTTGTAGAATCACTGAAATCAGCACAGAGAGAGGTTGTGTGACTTGTTTTTCTTATGTTAGCTCCTAACTGCAGCTATCTAATCTATACCATTTTACTGCTCTTGGTCTGTATCCTTGCTTATTCCTCATTTCCAGCTACATCTCCAAATCCCATCTTAATGATGTTACACTGTCAGCTACAGAGCTCCTTGTAGTAAACGTATCCTGCGTACCAACGAACCAACATGTGGAAAAAAAAAAATCCCCCTTTACTCTTCTCTCTCTAACCTTCCACTAACAATCTTTAGTTTGTATCAGTGATTACATTTTTCAAACTTTTACCTTCTCAAAATCTTCAGTATTGGGGGATCTATAATTTGCAGTGCCATTTCTTATTCAAATGCCCTGGTGGTTTTCATTGGAAATATAAACCTTGCAGTCTGAATTAACACCATTCCTCTTCTGTTTGGGAGCAATTGCATCATGGTTGTTTAACAGCAACAATTTCAATTTGTGAAAGACTCCCATTATATGTTAAGTCGATCAGATGCTGCAGGTTGTCAATCTAAAACACCTTTGCAAATATATGTAAATATTCAGACACATCAAGATTAAACATTTAGCCTAGAAATTAAATCCATTTAGCACATTTTTCATGCACAAATCATGACAAAAGGCAATTTTACCCGAATCAGATAATGTTAATATTTATTTCTGGGTGAAATCATGCCTGTTGAGAAGTTGGCCCAGGCACTCTGTGCACAATTCACCCGAACAAAGCTGACACCTGCTGTGTGTCAGTCTCTCACCTAATGGTGTCACAAGTCATATACTCTTTGTGCCTATCCATACCATGATCCTGAACCCAGCATATTCCGTGCTCCTGTGCTACAATGTACAGGTGCAACGTCTGGTTTTCCATGGACTGGCTGGCTGGTCATTGACACAATCTGGCTCAACATACCTTTTCCAAATTTCACACATTTTGGGTAGGATGCTCTTGAGTGTTACCTCCATAAGCAGCACGCAGCACATGTTTGCACCAATTTCTGAGTATTACCATACATAATATACAAATTATATATGTAATTAAAATCAATTATGAATGTCTTTGGGAGTGCAATAGTTTATTTAAATAATTGCATTTATAGAATTTATAATTCCTTTTTTCAGAGAGCCCTTGCTCATTCCAGCAGTTATTGCTGTGTCCTCTCCAGATGCTGTAGGCTGTTGTTACACTTGTGGCAATTTAAGGTGTTATGTGAGCCAAAAGCTTTCTGAGATGTAGTCTGAAGTAACTTTCAAGAACATAATAAAAACTGAAGAAAACAGACAGATGCTTTTGCTCTAAACTCTTCATTCTTTTGAGCAAAGGGCAATCAGTCATCACAATCAATGCTATAATATTATTTTGAGATAAGAAGCACAAGATCCTTCTTTTGTGAAGAACAGAACACAATAACATGAAGATCAATGGAATACTAATGGGAGGTAAAATACACATTGTCTGGAATCCTAGCTAGCTTACACTCCAGTGTTTAAAGACATAACCTTTGGAAGCCTGCCAATAATTCCAACAAACCAATTCACACACCTAGATCAGAGAACTATTCATCGGAACAGACATAAACATTCTGCATTACCACCAATTTAAGAGTACTTATAAGCCTACCAGGATAAAATTCTGGGAGGCCACTTAGTCTAACCAGTCAATGTTGCCGATTAGCCTCGATATCAGTAATCAGTTTGTCCACCCTGATTTCTACATCCCTTTTTGTTCAACCACAATCTACTCTATAATAATAACTATTATTATTTATTTATTAGTCACACGTACATTATTTCCTCAACTATTAACTTCTGAAGTTCATGCCCTGAGGTCATATCACCATGTCAGGGAAATCCACACAACAGTTTATGGCAACTCTTGGATTTGTTGACGAAACAAATCCCAGGCTCGGATGTTCTGGTGCAAATAAGGCCCAAGATATTATTCGCAATAGAATTACCTCTGCAGTCTCTTGCCATTGTGGAGAATGGAGATTGTGGAGGGAATGTTAGGGAGAAAATTGTGGAGGTTGGAGAGAGGCTTGAGGCTTGGTGGGTCTGGTGATGGGTTTGAATAGCGGGTAAAGAGGGGAGGGCTTTTTATGGAAAGTATTCAGACCTGGAAATGTAGGAGAAGTTCATAGAAGGATCCAAACTGGAAGGGAGAATAAAAATGCAGACAGAGTCTCCAAGAAAGGTCAGGCCCTTTAACTAACACCAAAGTAATCTTCCAATGAAAGCCACTCTGGTGTTTGAGGCTCACGCATGTGCAATGGAATTTTAGGCAATTGCTATCCAACGAGCACTGTGGGCCACTTGACATCACTGCACATGCCCAATGGCCTCTGTTCAGGAAGAGGGAGTGCCAGCAACAATTTTGAACCACAATATTCTGCAATGATCTGAAAATAATTTGGGCAGTGTTTCTCTCTATGAAAAAGTTTTTTTTTAGCTTTTCTGTACTAAATCTCTTCAATATAATTTTCTACCCTTGGGTCCTCTCTCTTAGTATTAATATCTCATTGAGTGGAAGTCTATGTCCATCTATTCAGACTTGACCTTTCATAATTTGAGGTACTTGGTTCATATTGCCCTGTGATTTTAACAAAAAATGTATTTTGCACATTTGTATTTATATTTTTTATACCAGCTAAGTCCTTGTGAATCTGCACTGTACTTTTTAAAAAAAAATTCCCAGTAACATGGAGACCAGAACAGCGGACAGCTCTTTAATTCAAGTCCTGTTGACAGATTATAATGGTTATAATTGCATTTGACTTAATGTTGAATATCATTTGTGATAAATCCAGAAATGCCTTTAGCTTTATATACAACATCGTCATCTTGAAGGGATGTGTTTAATATCACTGAACATGTATCTCCAATTTGTGTGGTTCAGTTGAATTATTTGTGCTTTGCCCAGATGCATTGTAGTTTTATCTATCTTGAATACCTGCTTGACATCAATTCAGATAACAAACAAACCTTTTATTTAATATTCCAGACACCAATTTGTTAGCCGTTACAGGGAATGATTTCACACTGCTGGGAACAGTTCATTAGCTTCAAAGAAAATTAATTATATTCATTAGGATCAGCTCAAGGGCAGTATTCACCCAGGGGAATGCTGCAGTGAGTCTGGCTCTGTGGCTTGGAAGGGAAAGGGGGAGAAGAGGAGAGCAACAGTGATAGGGGACTCTGTAGTTAGGGGAGCAGACAGGAGATTCTGTGGACGTGAGAGAGACTCCCGGATGGCTCTGTTTTTCGTGATTTTTATTAATGACTTGGATGAGGGGGTAGAAGGGTGGGTTGGCAAGATTACAGATGACACAAAGGTTGGTGGTGTTGTGGATAGTGTAGAGGATTGTTCAAGATTGCAGAGGGACATTGATAGGATGCAGAGCTGGGCTGAGAAATGGCAGCTGGAGTTCAATCCAGAGAAGTGTGAGGTGGTACACTTTGGAAGGACAAACTCCAAGGCAGAGTACAAAGTTAATGGCAGGATTCTGGGTAGTGTGGAGGAGCAGAGGGATCTGGGGGTCCATATCCACAGATCCCTGAAAGTTGCCTCACAGGTGGATAGGGTAGTTAAGAAAGCTTATGGGATGTTAGCTTTCATAAGTCGTGGGATCGAGTCTAAGAGCCACGAGGTATTGATGCAGCTCTATAAAACTCTGGTTAGACCACACTTAGAGTACTGTGTCCAGTTCTGGTCGCCTCATTATAGGAAGGATGTGGAAGTGTTGGAAAGGGTGCAGAGGAGATTTACCAGGATGCTGCCTGGTTTGGAGAGTATGCATTATGAGGAGAGACTAAGGGAGCAGTGGTGGAGGCAGGTACATGGGTCAAATTCAAGAGATTACTAGATAAGCATATGGAGGAATTTAAAATAGAGGGATATGTGGGAGGAAGGTGTTAGATAGTCTTAAGCGAGGTTTAAAGGTCAGCACAACATTGTGGGCCGAAGGGCTTGTATTGTGCTGTACTGTTCTATGTTCTATGTATGTTGCCTCCCAGGTGCCAGGGTCAGGGATGTCTCAAATTGAGTCCAAAGCATTCTAAAGGGGGAGGGTGAGCAGCCAGAAGTCATGGTACACATTGGTACCAACGACGTAAGTAGGAAACAGCATGAGGTCCTGAAAAGTGAATATGGGGAACTAGGTAGGAAGCTGAAAATCAGGACCTCGAGAGGAGGAATCTCTGGATTGCTGCCTGTACCACGCACCAGTGAGAGTAAGAATAGGTTGATTCGGCAGATGAATGTGTGGCTAAGAAATTGGTGCAGGAGGCAGGGTTTCAGATTTGTGGATCAATGGGATCTTTTCTGGGGAAGGTATGACCTGTACAAAAGGGACAGGTGAACTGGAGGGGGCCAATATCCTTGCGGGCAGGTTTGCTAGAACTGTTGCGGAGGATTTAAACTATTTGGCAGGGGGATGGGAACCCGAGTGATAGGTCAGAGGATGGGCAGTTGTTGTATAGGTTGGTGCAGCATGTACAGAGACTGTGAGGAAGGATAGGCAGTTGATAGGGCAAAATTGCAGTCAGTTGGATGGGTTGAAGTGTGTCCATTTTAATGTAAAAACTATCAGGAATAAGGTGATGAACTAAGAACATGGGTCAGTACGTGGAATTACGATGTTGTGGCCATTACAGAGGGCAGGAATGGCTGCTGAATGTTCTGGGGTTTAGATGTTTCAGAAGGGACAGGGAGGGAGGTAAAAGAGGTGGGGGAGTGGCATTGGTAATCAGGGATAGTATCACAGCTGCAGAAAGGGGAGACGTCCTGGAGGGATTGTCTACTGAGGTCAGAAAGGGGAGCAATCACTCTATTGGGAGTATTCTGGCATGGTTCCGGAGGACTGGAGGGTCGCAAATGTAGTTCCGTTGTATAAGAAAGGTGGGAGGCAGCATAAAGGAAATTACAGACCTATTAGTCTGACGTCAGTGGTGGGAAAATTATTGGAATCTATCCTCAAGGATGGGGTTATGGAATACCTAGAGGCGCAAGGCAAGATAGGTCCTAGCCAACATGGTTTCGTGAAGGGAAGATCCTGCCTGACCAACCTATTGGAGTTTTTTGAAGAAATCACAGGTAGGGTGGGTAAGGGAGAGGCGGTAGATGTTGTGTATTTAGACTTTCAAAAGGCCTTCGACAAGGTGCCTCACAAAAGACTGATTAATAAGATGAGAGGTCATGGAATTACGGGTAGGATAACAGAATGGGTGGAGCATTGGCTGGTTGGCAGGAAGCAAAGAGTGGAAATAAAAGGATCTCGTTCTGGTTGGTTACCGGTTACTAGTGGTGTGCCACAGGGGTCGGTGTTGGGACCGCTCCTTTTTACCTTGTACATTAACGATTTGGATGATGGAATAAATGGTTTCGTGGCTAAGTTTGCGGATGACACCAAGATAGGGGGAGGAGTAGGGAGTATTGAAGAGATAGGAAGGTTGCAGAGGGACCTAGACAGTTTAGGAGAATGGGCAAGGAAATGGCAGATGAGATTCAATGTTGAGAAATGTGCAGTTGCACACTTTGGAAGCAGAAATAAGCGGACAGATTATTATCTAGGAGGAGAGAAAATTCAAAGCACAGAAGTACAAAGGGACTTGGGGGTACTCGTGCAGGATACCTTAAAGGTTAACCACCAGGTCGGATCGGTGGTAAAGAAAGCGAATGCTATGTTGGCATTCATTTCGAGAGGTATAGTGTATAAAAGTAAGGAAGTGTTGATGAGGCTCTACGGGGCACTAGTGAGGCCTCATTTGGAATTTTGTGCGCAGTTTTGGGCCCCACATCTTAGGAAGGATGTGCTGATGTTGGAGAGGGTTCAGAGGAGATTTACGAGGATGATTCCAGGAATGAAAGGGCTTACGTATGAGGAGCTTTTGTCGGCTCTTGGACTGTACTCACTGGAGTACAGAAGAATGAGAGGGGACCTCATAGCGACATTTAAAATATTGATAGGAAAGGACAGAGTAGATGTGGCTAGGCTGTTTCCCTTGGTGGGTGAGTCCAGGACCAGAGGGCACAATCTTAGAATTAGAGGGTACAGTTTCAAAACAGAGATGAGGAAAAATTTCTTTAGCCAGAAGGTGGTGAATTTGTGGAACTCCTTGCCACGTACAGCAGTGGAGGCCAGATCAGTGGGGGCGTTCAAGGAGGAGATAGATAGATATCTAAATAGTCAGGATATCAAGGGATATGGGGATAAGGCCAGAAATTGGGATTAGAATAGTTTTTTTTCCCCATTCCCCATTTCTCATTTCTATTTTCCCTTTCCTTGGAGCAGACTCGATGGGCCGAATGGCCTGCTTCTGCTCCCTTGTCTTGTGATCTTGTATTCTTTAGACCCTGCAATAGCAACAGAGACACTGAGGAACAAATCAGGAGGCAGATTTTGGAAAGGTGCAAATATAACAGGGTTGTTGTCATGGGTAATTTCAACTTCCCTAATATTGATTGGCACCTTCTCAGTGCCAAAGGTTTGGATGTGGTGGAATTTTGTTAGGTGTGTCCGGGAATATATAGACAGGCTGACCAGAGGAGAGGCCATTCTGGATCTGGTACTAGGCAATGAACCTGGTCAGGTGTCAGATCTCTCAGTGGGTGAGCATTTCGGAAACAGTCAACACAACTCCCTGACCTTTACCCTTGCCTTAGATAGGAGCAGACAGTATGGGAAAGTACTTAATTGGGGGAGGGAGAATTATGATGCTATTTGGCAGGAACTTGGGAGTGTAAATTGGGAGCAGATGTACTCGGGAAATGCACAATGGAAATGTGGAGGTTGTTTAGAGATCACTTGCATGGGGTTCTGGATAGATTTGTCCCATTGAGGTAGGTAAAGGAACCATGGGTTGACAAGAGATGTGGTATATCTAGTGAAGCGGAAGAAAGAAGCTTACTTAAGGTTCCAGAAGCAAGGATCAGAAAGGGCTCTAGAGAATTACAAGGTAGCCAGGAAGGAGCTTAAGAATGGACATAGGCGAGCTAGAAGGGGGCCCGAGAAGGCCTTGGCAAGTAGGATTAAGGAAAACTCCAAGGCATTCTACCTATATGTGAAGAACAGGAGGATGACTGGAGTGAAGGTAGGACCAATTAGGGATAGAGGATGTGGTGTATATGGATTTTAGTAAGGCATTTGATAAGGTTCCATATGAGAGGCTCATTTAGAAGGTCAGGAGGCATGGGATCCAGGGAAACTCGGCTGTGTGGATTTGGAATTGGCTTGCCCATAGAAGGCAGAGGGTGGTTGTAGGTGGAGCGTATTCTGCCTGGAGGTTGGTGACCAGTGGCGTTCCGCAGGGATCTGTTCTAGGACCTCTGCTCTTTGTGATTTTTATAAATGACTTGGATGAGGAAGTGGAAGGGTGGGTTAGTAAATTTGCAGATGACACGAAAGTTGGTGGTGTTGTGGATAGTGTAGAAGGTTGCTGAGGGTTACAATGAGACATTGATAGGATGCAAAACTGGGCTGAGAAGTAGCAGATGGAGTTCAGCCTGGAAAAATGTGAAGTGATACACTTTGGAAAGTCGAATTTGAAGGCAGAATACAGGGTTAATGGCAGGATTCTTAGCAGTGTGGAGGAACAGAGGGATCTTGGGGTCCAAGTCCATAGATCCCTCAAAGTTGCTGTGGAAGTTGATGCAGTTGTTAAGAAGGCGTATGGCATGTTGGCCTTCATTAGTCGGGGGATTAAGTTCAAGAGTTGCAAGGAAATGATTCAGCTCTCTAAAACCCTGGTTAGACCACACTTAGAATATCGTGTTCATTTCTGGTCACCTCACTATGGGAAGGATGTGGAAGCTTTAGAAAGGGTGCAGAGGAGATTTACCAGGATGCTACCTGGATTGGAGAGCATGTCTTATGAGGATAGGTTGAGTGAGCTCGGGCTTTTTTCTTTGGAGCGAAGGAGGATGAGAGGTGACCTGATAGAGATGTACAAGATGATAAGAGGCATAGATTGAGTAGACAGCCAGAGACTTTTTCCCAGGGTGGAAATGGCTAACACAAGGGGGCATCATTTTAAGGTGATTGGAGGAAAGTACAGGGGGGATATCAGAGGTAAGTTTTTTTACACAGAGAGTGGTAGGTGCGTGGAACACACTGCCGGGGTGCTGGTAGAGGCAGATACATTAGGGACATTTAAGAGACTCTTAGATAGGCACATGGATGATAGAAAATGAAGGGATATGTGGGAGACAATGGTTAGACTGACCTTAGAGTAGGTTAAAAGGTCGGCACAACATTGTGGGCCGAAGGGCTTATACTGTGCTGCAAAGTTCTATGTTCTATAACATGAACAACTCTAAAATATTGTTAGGGTTTATCTAATAACTAGATGTCTCAGATCTGAAACTCCAATGCCCCAGTATCCATAGCCCTAGGCAAGGTGATGCCATATTCTTACCTTGGTATCTCTTGACAAAGATTGGTTGGGTTTTCTTCCCTGAGTTGAACCACAGAACAGTCATTACATGGAATGATATATGCAGAGAGTACTGAGCCCATTTATGATGTTGCCACAGTTGAATTGCCTCATGACATTGACAAATTTGTTTTGCACATGGAGGATGACCAGTAAAGTGCCAGAATAAAAATCAGAAAATTCTGGAAAATCTCAGCAGGTCAGGCAGCAGATCTATGGAAAGAGATCCAGTTAACATTTCAGGTCAAAGACCCTTCATTGATGCTGCCTTAGCTGCTGAATTTTTCCAGCATTTTCTGTTATTATTTCTGCTTTCCAGTATCTACAGTTTTTTTCCCCCATATTTACAGAAGTACCAAAGGCCTGCCTAAGCTTATGGAACTCAGCAAGGACTCTTCAAGAGAAATTTATAATGGGTCTTAGAAAATTAAATTGAGTTCAGGTTGTATCAATTTGGCTTGTGGTCCAATGAGTAAACAACCACAGGTAGAGATCTATCAAGGTGTTTAAAAGGTGTCAGTAAAATAGTTACAAAAAATATATTTCCCCTGATAGAACAATCAAGAAGTAGGGGATATATAATTTGTCAAGCCAGGCTATTGAGGAAGATCAGGAAATATATTTTCACATAAAAGCAACTAACATCCGGAATTTATGTCAATGGGGTCTGCTAAGGTACAGCATGTTTTAACACATCAAGTTGTGGCTAGTGACTGCAGTGGCTTTGGTGAGTGAGGTATTTCAATGAGGGAAGGGCTTCAATATAGCTTTATATGTAAAGAATTAAATAAATTAGATAAATTTCATAAATTCATTGAATTAAGACAGGCATAGCAAGTCAGGGTTGTGCTACAGCTGTAATATGTGGGAGCAGATGCAAACCATTATGATCCATGGTAACCATATTTGCATTAGGTGTCTGTAGCTCGAAGAAATTAGAATTGATGAACTGGAGTCTGAGATTTGGACATTGTGCTGCATCAGTGAGGAGAAAGTTATCTGGATACTTTGTTGTGGGAGAATATCACATTTCTTAGATAAAGTGCTGGAGAATTGTCAAGGGATGTGACCAAAGGTAAGGTGGGTATGGAGATCAGAAGGTAGTATTGGAGGAGTTTATTCCTTGCATTTGTCAAACAAGTAGACAAGTCTTGTACCATGTGAGCCTGTGTGGATGATAGCAGAGCACTGCCGTACAGCAAGCTATTGAAGTTGTGGAGTGAAAAGAATGTAAGAATGATAGGGGACAGCATCGTGGTGGTGGGGGCATGTGGATAGGCATCAATTTATGGAGCAGAAGGAATGGCGAAAGAGGGAGCTGTTGTCTGGAATGGGCTGCATTTGAATCGGGATGGCAAATCGAATAGCCAGGGCTATAAACTAAATAGTGATGTAGGGTAGGAGGGTTCTGTTGAGGAGACATTTGGAAATTTAAAAGGAAAGAACGAGGCAAGAATGCAAGTTGAGTCAGAGCAAGGAAAATGGTAAAAAAAAGACAAAATTGAAGGCTCTTCATCTAATGCAGCGTTAGTAACAACATGGATGGATTAATGGCACAATTAGAAAGAAATGGGTATAATCTAATAACAATTACAGAGGCATAGTTGCAAACTGACATATTAGAAATTAAATATTCTAGGATAACTAAATTTCAGAAGACCTGGGCAAAACTGAAATGGAATAGGTCTGATAAAATATACTGCACTAGAAAAAGTGCAGAGAAGGGATCTTAATTCAGAAAATCAAAAAAGTAGAATCAATATGAGTGGAGCTAAGAAACCAGCAAGGGGCAGAAAACATTTGTGGGGGTTGTGTAGAGGGCCTCACACACTGCTGGTAGTCAGGACATGGAACAATCAAAGGAATTTGAGGTGCTTGCAACAATGATAATGTAATAATTATGGGGGACTTTAACCTAGATATAGAATGGGAAACCAAATTGGCCAAAATAGTGTGAAGGTCCTTCAGATGGATGTTGAGGAATGAATGATGGAACAAACTATTTTGGATCTAGTACTGTACAATGGGAAAGGGTTAATTAACAATCTGGTAGTGATGGAGCCTTTAAGGAGAAGTGATAGGAATATGATGGCATTTTACATAAAGATTGAAAGTGGTTTAATTCATTTTGAAACCAGTGTTTTAAATGCACACAAAGTACAAAGATTGCAGGTGTGAGTTTGTCATGGTCAGTTGGAAAAGATATAGCAGTAGACAAGCAGTGGCTAATATTATAAAGAATTAATCCCTAGTTTATAGCACATTGGTATCCCCTTTAAGACACAAAATCCAACAAGAAAAGTGGGCCAGTTGAGGCTAACAAGAGAAGTACTAGATCAAAGCAAATGGTGTATAATGTTGCCAAAAAGTACAGTAAGGTTGAGGATGTGTTTTTTCCATAATGTGAATTGGTTATAATTAAGGAACACTATATGCATTTTGTGGGCCGCATTGGTTGTAGTACAGTTGTGATCAGGAAAACCTGTTTAAATTTGTGTTTTGAAGGCAACCACACCCTGTTCTGCTATAATGCGACTTTCTATAACACAAGATTTCTTAGAAACTTAACTATCACGTTGCCAAACTACCTGTACAGTATTATAGATATGTAACTGCAATTATACAAGGCCCCTGTGAACCTGCACCTGGAATATTGTGTATTGGTCTGGTCTGACTACCTCAACAAAGAAGTACTTGCACTATTGGGAATACAACAGAGGTTTTCAGATTGATCCCTGAGGTGAGGCTTTTGTCCTGTCAGGAATCACTGAGCCTGTATTTCTTGGAGCATAGAAGAATGAGGGGTGAAATCATTGAAGCTCTCAAAATTCTGTGGGACTTAACAAGATAAATGCAGCAATGATGTTTGTCCTGGCAAAGGTTTATCGAACCAGGGGGTCATGGTCTCGAAATAAAGACTCGGCCATTCAGGAAAGAGATGAGAAGAAAATTCTTCACTCAAGTGGTAGTGAACCTTTGGAATTCTCTCGTCAAGAGTTGTGGAGACTCAGGTTAATAGTGTTAAGATGTGAAGGGAATCAAGGGATAAGGGGCCAGTGCAGGATATTGGTGCAAAGGCAGATCAACCATGATCTTATTGACTGGTGAAGTTGGCACAAGGGGCTGAATAGATGAATCTTGTTTCTATTTTCTATCTACACTGGTTATCGCCTGCAGCTTGCTCTTCTATTTCTGTCTTGTCTTTTCTTTTCCTGGTGCCCTGTGCTTGATCTAAGCCTTTACTTGGAGGTGTCTGTTTGTAGCTAGCTTTGCTTTAATGTTTCTGATTCTTGACTCCCAGAACTTCACTCTCTTGTTTGCTTTGAAGCTATTCTTGGATCTGAATGAGTCTTTCATTTTTGTTAAGCTACCTCATTTCACACTTAGTAGCACCTCCTCACAACTGAGCAGTTACAACGTGGGGTTTGGCATTCCTTGAGGATTGGTGTATTAAAAGGGGTTTAGATTCAATCCAATTGAGTAGTTTTGAATATTTTATGTTCTGCCCCAAAGAATTCATCCTGATCTGTCATTCATCTTTGACTGGAAGCATTTTAATGTTATTACTTGTGTTGCTTTCTATCCATTAATATAATTAGCTAGTGACAACTCCCAATAATTAGCAAGCTGCTTACTGGAAGGATTAAGGTTTCCTTAATTATGTTTCAGAAGAAGCTATTTATGATTGAGGCAAAGTCATGTATCTTCCTGGGACTGATTATTCCCTGGCTAAGAAAGCCTTTTATTAGTTAGCACTTTCCATGGCTTTAGCCTGTTCCAAATTGCTTTCCGACAAAAGGAATACTTGTGAATTAATTGCACATGCTATTGTAATGTCAGGAAATTTGGTAGCCTCTCGCACACAGCAAGATTCTTCAAGCACCAAGTTCCATTGAAGTTGATGGAACTGAATTTCAGAAGCAGGGCAGGATGCACAGCTCTAATACATTGTGTATTTAATGTTGCCAAACATGAGCTATTCTGGCTCAGCGTTGTTGGTTATTCTTTCTCTTTTTGTGCTTTTTTCCCCCTTCTTCTTCACCAGTATATATAATCACTCTAGTGTGAAGGTTTGCTGCCCACAGCAGTAAACAAAAGTTTTCATTAAATTAAGAATTTATCCTTAAAAATGTCTTCCAATGAATGTAATTTAAAAGACATTTTCAGCCAATTAAAGCAGGTAAGTGGTAGTTTATGGTTGCTGTGTAATTTTACCTTGTGTTTGATCAAACTTGCTATCAACAAAAACTGTTGACAACTCGCAAGGTTTTCGTTTAAAGAAAACACATGAATGAAGCAGAAAACAAATCGGAAAGATGGGTAGATGTTAGAGACCTTTATTTGGTAAGATGGAGACAATCACTGTTACATCCCTAGCAAGACTAGAAGAGGTCAGTTGGCACCTGTGGAGAGAACAAACAAGATTTGTTTTGTCAATCCAGGGTCAGAAGCTTAAGACATAAATAAGATAAACCTCGTGTTTTGAACGATTGAGTAGGAAATATGAGAGAATGAAGGAATTGAAAAATCTTGAGGACAGGTTTGTAAAATAAACATAAAGCTAAAATCTGAAACTCCTAGAGCCAGTGTTCTGACTAAAGGATGTCATGGAGTAAGATGAAACCTTTGTTACACTTTGGTGGAACAGATCAGAGGTAAAATTACTGGTGAGTCACCGATACCTTAAGAGACTAGTCAGCAACCATTTTGCATAAACGTCACCAGAATTCAAAAGATTCCCATGGAGGACAGGACACATGAAAATACACTGCTTAGTTGAGATTTGCAAAAGATTTTCAAAGACTGTAGAATGCGAAAGGAAAGGAAGACCCAGTTGTTTTGAATCTCAATCGTACCGGGAGGTGGATCAAAATCTGTAGTTGTCCCAGATCAATAGATATCTGCCATATTTTCCCCAAGGTATAGCATAAATATAAAGCACACATTCACATTCATGAACTTGCATAAACTTTTTAGGCACATTTCAAAGGGCTAAAAAAAATTTTGCTTTGGCCTATTTATTTCAACCCTGCTTGTCTCTCCTCTGAGAAATGTGTATGCAACAGAATGTGGAAGGCTGTGTGGCTTTTCTTAATTGACTTAGAGGTTGCCAGAGGAAAGTGGCCCTTGTGAAGATGCAAATCAGGGTCTTCTGACCGTTTAAGACATCAGTGCTATTGTGATGCAAAATTATGGGATCCTCGCCCATTTCTGAAGTGCGGTTGGTCTGTCGGCGCTTCCTAAAGCAGCATGGAAAGTGGCATTTAACTGCAAGTATTTGAACCAAAGGATCTTTGAGCTATTTGGGCTTACAGTTTCCAGATCACTTCTTTCTCTGCTTTGCTTAAGGCATTCCTACAAATCATATTTCCAGTTTCATAAATGAAGGAACAGTTGGAGGAGGAGAAGCAGCATACTGAGCTACATAACTAGGGAAATAGAGAAGATTTTATACTTGATAGTGGGGGCAAGGGATCTAAGATGCAAAGATGTGGCAAATCAATTAGTGGAAACAAAGCAAAAAAGAAAGCTATTATTAAACAGGTTATGACAGGAAGGGATAGGGAGTAAAACTTTAAATTTAGATAAGGCTGGCGATTACAGAAATAATAATCTCTTGATCCTCAGGCCCTGAACACTTGACCCCAAAGCCTCAATCTCCTGAACTCAAGGGCCAAATCATCTGACCCCCAAACTTTAATCTCTTGACTGTCAGGACCCAAACTCTTGACAAAATGGAATTAATTAATGATCTCGTTGTGAAAGTACCCATTGGTAGCAGCAATTAAAACATGATTAAATTTAACACTTCATTTGAATAAGAAAAGAATGTGTCCAAGGCTAGCATTTTAAACTTAAATAAGGGCAATTGTAAGGGTATGCAAGCAGAGTTGACTAAACTGATTTGGCAAATTAGATTATGGGGTTGGTCAATTGAGATACAGTGGCAAACATTTAAAGGGATCTTTCAGAATACACAGAATAAGTACATTCCATTGAGAAATCTCTAATTCCCCTTGGAATTTTTCTAATATCAGTTAAAGATAGTATCCACTCAAAAGATAAACATTTAATTGCACAAAAACTGGTGGCAGGTCAGAATAGACAGAAAAGGAAAAACAGCAATGAGTGCTGAAAAGATTAGTAAGGAAGTTAAAAATAGAGTATAAGATAAAGCTAGCCAGAAATATAAAAAGAGATAACAGGAGTTTGTTTTAGATATTTTTAAAAAACAAAAGTTAACAAGTTAACCATCGATTGTTTGAAAAGTAAGTCTGGGGAATTAATAATGAAAAACAAGGAGATGTAAAATGAATTAAATCGGTATTTTGCATCACTGTGCTTCATTATAGCGGATAAAAGTAACATCCCTGCAAATAAGAAACTGAAAGGAAGGAGAGAAGGATTCAGGAAAATTGCAACCACCGGGGAAGCGGTACTGAGCAAATTGTTAGAGCTGTGAGCTGAAAACAAGTGGCTCATGATTTAGTTTATGCATTGCTTTTAATTGTCCAAAGTTTCTTAGATTCTGAGAAGGCTTCACTAAATTAGAAAAGAGCAAACATTACTTCTTTGTAGAGAGAAACGAGAGAGAGAGAGAGAGAGAGAAAACGAGAGAGAGAGAGAGAGAAAACGAGAGAGAGAGAGAGAGAAAACGAGAGAGAGAGAGAGAGAGAAAACGAGAGAGAGAGAGAGAGAGAAAACGAGAGAGAGAGAGAGAGAGAAAACGAGAGAGAGAGAGAGAAAACGAGAGAGAGAGAGAGAGAGAGAAAACGGGAGAGAGAGAACGAGAACAGGAAACTACTGCCCAGGTAGGTTAACATGTGTTAGAGAAAAATATAAAGTAATCAGGAATACTCAGCATGCTTTTGTGAAAGGAAAGTCATTCTTGACTAATTATTAGAGTCCTTTGAAGAAAAAATGTGTGTTGTGGATAAAAGAGAAGTGATGGCTGTACCATACTTACACACTTGATAAGGTGCAGCATCAAAGGTTATTGCAGAAGGTAATATATTGGCATAGATAGAAGACTGGCTGGTTGACAGGAAGTGGAGAGTAGTAATAAATGTTTTATTTTCTGGTTGGCAAGATGTTATGAGGGTTCAGTGCTGTAGCTTCATTTTTTTACAATTTATGTAAGTGACTTGTATACATAGCTTTGGAAACATTATCTAAATGGAGAGAGATTGCAGAGGGATCTACTGTAGGTGTTCTACTGCATGATTTGCAAAGGGCTAGAATGCAGGTGCAAAAGGTAATTAGGAAATTTAATAGAATATTTTTTTGTTTATTGCAGGAATAATTGGTCATTATGCTTCAGTTATATGGACCATTGATGAGACTTCATCAGTAGTAATTCACATGTTATTGGTCTCCCTATTTTTATGGAAGGATGTAAATACATTGGAAGCAGGTCAGAGAAGGTTTACTAGATTAATACCTGGAATGGGATGTTGTAATATGAGGAAAGGTTTGAAAGGTTAGTCCAGACTTTAGAAAAGGGAAACAGGACTTGATTGAAACATACAAGATTCTGAAGGGACAGGATGGATGTGGAGTGGATGTTTCATCTTGTGAGAGAATCTAGAAGTAGCTGACTGCTTAAAAATGAGGAGTCACTCATTTAGTACAGAGATGAAGCAAATTGTTTTCTCTTGGAGGGTCATGGATTTTTGGAGCTCTCTTCCCCAAAGGGAATGGAAACAGAAATATTTTTGAATATTTTTAAGGCAGAGGTAAATAGATTCTTGATATGCAAGGGGGTGTGTTGGAGGGAGGCAGAAGTGTTACTGTGGGTGAATAGGAATGTGGATTCTTCTTATTAAATGATGAAGAAGGCTTGAGGGGCTTAACTGGCATATCTCCTGCTCCTCATTCATATATTTTTCATTTCTGTGTGACCTATAATAATATTGGTAGCTATCCACAAGCAAAAACTGGGTCCAAGAAGAAACCAGGTAAAGGACGGACTCCTGTTGGAGGCCACACCAGTGTTCCCGCTGTATGGACCAAGATTGACGTTCTTCGAGCTATTAGACCAGCATAAGAGGAGGCCGTGATTCTTCAAGCAGCCTATCACAGATGACCTCAGCAATGCGATCAGTTGTCCAGGGGCCCTTGAATTTGCCATTTGAACTGACAGTCACCACAGCTCCTAATTTCTTTGTCAAGAATACCATTTCACTAGTGGATGATGCAGATGTCTGACTCCTTGAAAGCATCTATCTTTTGCTGCAAAACTCTCTCTAAATCCATCATTCACACTTGATTCCAATATGGTAATGATAACAAATACAGATGAAAGATACCTAAGGCTTTCTCCTATACTCCTCACTTGTGTGTTGGTGGACCCTGCCATGTGTATTTTGAGATGCTCTTCATGATCTGGGGTTTACGTGACAGGCTGCCTGACAAATCAGCATCTGTTTCAAGCATAATCAAATTCAGGTACAAATGCAGGCCACCTCAGGCTAACATTTTCGCACTACTGAATACATACCTGCCTCAGACAAAGCACAGGTTTTCAATTTCCAAGCTGCAGCACCTTCAACACTTTCCTTTGTCTAAGTGGAGGCATCAGAAGGAGAAAATGTGGAACCTTTGGCTGGAGGCAGCTTTATTCTGATGCCCATGTGAACTACAGGGGTCCACCAGTCAACCTGGTCTATCTGGTAACATAAATATCATTTAACAGTATTCAAGAAGGAAAGGTGCCATCAGTAAGTGGCACTGTACAGTGGCTACATTTTACTGAGCAAGTAATGATCTGTCCGCTTTGCAGAAACTTGGCTAAATATGTAAGATGCATGGTTTCTGAGGGCCCAGCGTATGGGCATAAGTGAGTGGGAAGACAAGCATAGAAAGCTCATCTACTTGGTATAGAGAAACGAGTAGCACACTAACTGATGATGTGGACCCTTTCATTCATTTACACCAAGATCTTCTACCACTTGACAAAAAATTTCCACTGTTGGTCACCATCAGCTAAGTAGGGCGTGTAGTTGTCCTGTAGGGAAGATACCTTGTGATCTTTGCAGCATCCATTTGAATTAATAGCCAGACATTTTTCATTTATCACATAACAACGAATAAGCCCTCCTTTCAAATGATGCTTCAGCCTTTTAGAGTTATCAATAAAAGGTATTTCTCACTCTTTTAAGGGCCATCAAAGATGCCTCCTGAGCAACCCCTTGCCCTCACTTTGGTAAATCAGATCACTAGGCTGTGCTCCTTCTCCCTGCATACAAACAGAGACTGAAACAGGACTGATACAGAAAGTTGTGCAGTGATGGTCTGAGAAAATAGATGAGCTTCCATGTAACTGCTTTGAGTCAGTGGACTAGTCCATGTTCAAAGACTCAGCTGCCAGCCTTGATGAGTATGTCACCACCATCACAGACTTTATCAGCAAGTGTGTTGAGGACTATGTACCAAAGAGGACAATACTGGTGTTCCCAAACCAGAAACCATGGATGAACCGGGAGATCCGCTCCCTTCTGAAGTCCAGGACTGCTGCATTCCAATCAGGTGACCCTGCCCTTCACAAGAAATCGAGATACAACTTCCATAAAGCTATCAGAGATGCCAAGAGACAGTACCAGTTCAAAATAGAGTCGCAGACCAGCTGTCAGTTGTGGCAGGGCTTACATGCTATAACAAGCTACAAAATAAAGTCAGGCAGCATAGCCAACAACAGCGCATCTCTTCCTCATGAGCTTAATGCATTCTATGCACGTTTTGAAGAGAAGGGGATTGGTTTGTCACCACCCACTCTGACAGCCTCCAATGCAACTGAACCCATGGTCACCATTGAGGACATAAGATCAGTCTTCTGGAGAGTGAACCTGAGGAAAACATCTGGCCCGGATGGTGTCCCTAGCCGTGTGCTCAGATATTGTGCTGATCAGCTGGTGGGGTATTTGCTGACATATTTAACCTCTCCCTCCTTCTATCTGAAGTTCACACCTGTTTTAAGAAGACCAGTACCATCCCAGTACCTAAGAAAAGCAAGGTAACATGCCTTAATGACTACCGACCAATGGCTCTGATATCCACCATCATGAAGTTCTTCGAGAGGCTGGTCATGGCACGCATTAACTCCAGCCTCCCGGAAAACCTTGACCCACTACAATTCGCCTACCGCCAAAACAGGTCTACAGTGGATGCCGTCTCCCTGGCCCTACACTCATCTCTGGAGCATCTGGACAGTAAAGACACCTATGTTAGACTACTGTTTATTGACTACAGCTCCACCTTCAATAGTATAATTCCAAGCAAACTCATCAGCACACTCCGAGACCTGGGACTCAACACCTCCCTCTGCAACTGGATCTTTGACCTTCTGACCAACAGGCAGCAACACCTCCAGCATGATTATTCTCAACACTGGTGCCCACAAGGCTGCATCCTCAGCCCTCTACCCTGCTCCCTATACACTCATGACTATGTGGCCAGATTCTGCTCTAACTCCATCTGCAAGTTTGCAGATGATATCACCATTGTAGGCCGTATCTCAAATAACGATGAGTTGAAGTACAGGAAGGAGACAGAGAGCTTAGTGACAGGGTGTCATGACGACAACCTTTCCCTCAATGTCAGCAAAACAAAAGAGCTGGTCATTGAAATCAGGAAAGGGGGCAGTGTACATGCACCTGTCTAAATAAATGGTGCTGAGGTCGAGAGGGTTGAGAGCTTCAAGTTCTTAGGAGTGAACATCACCAATAGCCTGTCCTGATCCAATCATGTAGACGCTACAGCCAAGAAAGCTCACCAGCGCCTCTACTTCCTCAGGAGGCTAAAGGAATTTGGCATGTCCCCTTTGACACTCACCAACTTTTATTGATGCACCATAGAAAGCATCCTATCTGGATGTATCATGGCTTGGTACGGCAACTGCTCTGCTGGGGACCGCAAGAAACTGCAGAGAATTGTGGACGCAGTCCAGTACATCACGGAAACCAGCCTCCCTTCCACGGACTCTGTCTATACCTCTTGCTGCCTTGGTGAAGCAGCCAGCATAATCAAAGACTCCACTCACCCGGGTTATTCCCTCTTTTCCCCCCTTCCATCAGGCCGAAGATACAGGAGCCTGAGGACACATATCACCAGGCTTAAGGACGGCTTCTATCCCACTGTTACTAGCCTACTGAATGGTTCTCTTATACGATGAGATGGACTCTTGACCTCATAATCTACCTTATTATGACCTTGCACCTTATTACCTACCTGCACTGCACTTCGTCTATAGCTGTGACACTTTACTTTGTATTCTGTTACTGTTTTTACCCTGTACTACCTCAATGCACTGTGTAATGAATTGATCTGTATGAACGGTATGCAAGACAAGTTCTTCACTGTACCTCGGTATAAGTGACGATAGTAAACCAATACTAATACCTCACCAGTAATATGGCCTGAGCTTACTGTAGATAACATTCTAATCATTGGAGATCTTGTGATGTTGGTCCAGTTCTATCTCAATGAGCACTGCATTCAGACAGCACTGAAACTAGAAAATTAGCTCTTTCAATTACTCATAAGTAGAATGGATGATATTTACAAATGGCTTGACTTGCAAACACTGAGCACAATTGATAGAAAAATGAAGGCAATTTGAGATTTTGAGGTTCATTGACTGCATTCGTTTTTGCAAATATATTCAGGAATGTTAATATAATTATTAATGATCTGCTGAGGTACTCTGAATAAATAATAAATTAAGCTTTGTACTTGCTAAATATCAGGACTGCACCTCATTTATCATGATTGTATTTTGGGCAGACTGCATAAGAAACTGATTCAACTCAGTAAACTTCTTTCTGATGATAAATTAAAGAAAAAAAGTTTGTTTAAGATGAGTTTGTTTAAAATAACTAGATTTTTTTTATGAGCTAAGGTTTAAGCAGAGGATCAGACCAAGTAATCTATGATTGAGCTGGAGCCCATCACTACCTTTTGATACCACTTTGTTAGCTGCTTCCATACTTTTCTTCCTTCATTGCTGAATCTGGCACAAAAGCAAGTACGGATTACACCTGGGATCCAATGGGTTGCTACAAATTATGTGGGAGAAATATTCAGGCTTGAGTTTTCATTGGGATGATTCTTATGTTGGATGGCAGTCATAAGTTAGGATTGGGATGGCCCATTAATAGATTTCACCACTGTTCTATTATTGATTAGGTGTCAGGTACTCAGTTTCGTACTGATTAAAATCACCATGATTTCAGTATTATGTACTAAATGGGTTAAAAGGACATCACATGTATTTTTAATTCAAGTGACTAGATGGGAAACTGAAAATGCCAAACAGAAAATGAAAACATTGAAATGATTTTACGTAAGGAAAAGGCATGATTGTAATAAGCTGAGGCAACAGACGTCTGATTGGTGCTGATGCTGAAATTGTAATGATAAGGTAGGAGCATGTGTCTTGACTGCATCCTGGACCGGGTCAGTGGGTGTTGGTTAATCGTCTGCCAGAACTGCTCGTGAAGCACACATCCAAGTGGAACACCAGTAATGGCAACCACACCTCCCCATTCACTGGAAGCAGTCCTGGGCATTACCTTTCCAACAATACTGACCATCGCTATTCTGACTTGATGAGAATGGAAAAATAAAGCCCATCACAAGCACTTGAAATCCACTTATAAATTAAATAATGCCTTACTGCATATGAACATCATCACTGTCCTGTAATATGGGCTCTGACACCAAGTGATGCAGTATCATGGCTGGTATAGTGGAGAAAGCTGGATGACTGTCTGAAGTGGTCTACGTAATTTGTTAAAACCTATTGGATTGCAGGGCATAATCTGTACTTGCTAATGTGGTGCCAGTTTCAGTAATGAAGGATGAGAGGTCTGGAAGCAGCTAAAGACATGGTATCAGGAGGTAGTGATGTGTCCAGAGGTCTGGCATCATCTCTGCAGGGGCAGTACAACAGCATGGCCTGACTGGCACCCAGGAAGCAGATTGGGCACTGGTAGACTGGCAGTGGATAAGTCTGATGCTGCTTTAATGAGAGAGGACATCAGCTTTGGGCTTCTTGGCTTACTAAGGCAGGGATCGGTGATCCCAATAATCTGTTGGAGGAGAGATTGCTTGCCTACTGTGGTACCCTGCAAGCCCCATGATGTTTTACAGAGTACAGATGTAAAGGTCACAGCCTGGGGATGAATGGAGGAGCCCATCAGTTTCTTGCTGAAAGAATGGATTCCAAATCTGTGTAAAACGTTGAGACAAGTTTGATGTTCCTCATTTTTATAAGTCAGATCCATCTGTGGAACAAATACCAGCACAGCTCCAGCAGTAATGCACTCCAATAAAAGGTGCAGAATAGCTTTACTAGTTGGCATTATCCACTCATGATATTGGCCTATAGCTAATGGGTACATCTAATCAACTGCACACTTAGCACTGACTGGTAGCTCAAATTATTCTCATTACCAGAAAGTTGGAGCGCTTCCTTCATTGAAGTTAATGAGTGTCAGTTAATTGTGCACTGAGATTCCTATGTCCATTTTCTGAGGCCAATATAATCTCAATGCTGGACTCTAGGAGGTCTACTGTTTCAGCGACTGGATAGAATTTGTATGCATGAGGGCAGACCCAGGAACGTGCATGCAACATCTTTCACCTCAAAGAGTAACACACAGTTTTCAAGAATTGGTAGGAGATGGAGATTAGAAATTTTATTGGACACAGAAGATTTCCATTTCACTTGGAGCTATGGGGCACAATGTTTAAGCTGTGACTTTCAGGCATGTAGCATGATTCCACATGATTCTCAGCAGCAACCACTATTGGAATTAATGAAGTGGATTTGGGTGATCTACCGATAAAAGTGACAGGACAGACAGAGCAGCAGACTGCCTGCTTCTCCAGGCCAGATCAGATCATGGGGGCAGAGGTGGGTACCTGGGACAAGGAATGGATCAGTTCGGGTCCCAGTAAAATGAAAGTAGAAGACCTCTCGTGTAAAATGCTGTGTGATCTGATGCATTGTTACACAGCAGAGGACACCATCACTGTAGATTGGATTCTGTGATTGAATCTCCAGCAATTTTGCAAGTAAGAGTTATGCTTCCAAGGTACACTTGAAAAGGCCTTCATCCTTGCATTAAGGCCAGCTTTACTGATAACAATCCACTAGTTAGTTTCCCATTGATGTATTCAGGCTCCAGTGCTATGCAGCAGCATCACTGCGCACAGCATGACTATTGCCAACAATGCTGCATGTTCATTAGCCTTCATGTAGAATTGTGTCATGTGCATAGAGTTTTGTGATTCAGATTTCCTTGCTACATGATAGGAAATGTTTTGTATTTGGCAATCAATTTTATGCTTCCGTTTGTGGTGCACAAAATACGTGTGTTAAATGATTCTAGATCAGAGACTTTACACCAAGGTTGCTTTGACTTTAAGCTCGCAATTATTTCCTCCGGATGATGTTGCTCTGTTTTAAGCACTGTGCAGCTGATGATGTGCTGCTGTCACCAGTTTCCTTTGAAGGTGTCTTCAAGAACATCAGTCCTCTGCATTGTGGCGGTCAATAAAAAGCTGGGTTGTGCACATTGAACTTTGCTAATTTTGTGTAGGTTAGTCTTTGTACATTGAGTCTTTCAAAATATTTTAAAGAACAATCTTTGATTCCCAGTAACTTTAGTTAATGAACAAAGACTGGTTATTTTTACCATTGTATTTTTTCACTGCTTTGTTCACAGTGTCAGTCTGGCTTATCTTCCCTTTTTTTATTAATATTTATTTAGTTAATTTTACTTCATTTAGAATATTTTGTACAGTGCTCTGTTAACATAATAGCAGAGCACTGTTAAAGCTGTGGTTGTGATCCCTGTCAGCACTTTCAAACAATGGGCACAGATGTCCACAGACCACAATTCTGCCAGTTCTTCACTTTGGTACAGATGATTGTTTGGGGTCATTAATTGACATGGGGTCAGCAGGTATCTGCACCACTGAAGGCACCTAATGAACAGCCCACCTTCCTCATGCAACTGTAACATTCAGCATCAGTGGATCAGGGGCTGCGGAAGTCTGGAAGCCTTCTGCAGGGGTGGGAATCCTCCATCTGAACCTTGTGTTTTGCACTATTTTTTCTTCTCTGAAATTTCCCCACCATCCCCGCTATCTATTCATGCTTCTACTTCTACCTGCATTGCCCCACCATATTTCCAGATTGTTATCCACATATTTGTGCCTTTTTCTGTCTTCTATTTCTTATCTAGCTTCCCTATTCCTAAGCCTCTGTGACTCTGGGGTAAAACTAAGCACTTTAGGATCATTTCCCGTTTAAAATTTGGAAGAATTGCAATAGCTTAAAGAAAGACCAGCTTTTGGCTGCTGTACAGATTACCCAAGGGAATCGTACTAAAGCTGGGAGTTTTCTGTGGGGCATATGCTCAGATTGTAGCATGTTGAGAATGTGTTGGTGTGTTGTAAGCTAGTTGAAGGGGAAAAAAATAACAGCTGAAAATCCTTGATTGACTTTGACTGATGAAACTTCTTTTAATCGGGAGTTTCTTTTCCAGTGGTTGCCCTGATTATTTCCTTTGCTTCCCATTTTTTTTATAAACCTCTTAGTAAATTGCAATGCCTAAAGTGCAATGGATGGGGAGACCACATGGATAAGCTCTTTATACAAACCTTTAATAAATATATATGAACATTTCAATGTCTCAGCAATGGTCCTATGGATCCCTGCTGATCTTATTGGTGAATTTGTTACAAATATGATAAGAAACAGTACAAAGAACCACGCTGTCAAAGAACTTGCATTCAGATTTTAAAGTCTTAAGGCCATTGTTAAGCTGTCTTATAACTCATGCTTTTAGTGTTCTTGATGCATTGAATGCCCTTTTTATAGTTTTTAATATTTTGCAATTATTTGGGAATTACTCTTGGTTTTCACAGGTGGATTTGTTCCATTGTTGAAGAAGCCTTATATTACTTTCAGGCTAACCTTTAGACCCATTGACAGAAGAGAATTAATATGATTGATGGGCAGATTTGATGAAGCCACTCACCATCAGTGGAGCCTTGTGTTTCTGTATGTAGATTATATCACGCATGGCCTTAACTTATCTTTATGATCTTTATTCAAGACCATGCTGGCCATATGGAGCATCTGACTCCTTACCCTGCTGTTTCTAATATTCTCACAGGACTACACAACATGATACAGGTTTGCATTTCATTATTCAACAGCTACTCACTCGTGTGAATTTTGTTTTCTTTTCAATTTCAGCAGAATTTTTTTCTGTTCAATCGAGAACCACAGTTTACATTTATTTCTATAGCCTAGTAATTACTAAGGTAAGGACATGTTCGGCATAGCTTTGTGGGCCAAAGGGCCTGAATTGTGCTGTAGGTTTTCTATGTTTCTATGTTTCTATTTATATACCACCACTAATGGAGTGGAATGTCTTGATGGAGCTTCACAGCAGCATAATCAAACACATAGTGACACCAAACAGCATCCCAAAAAGAATGCTTGGTCAGAAAGGATGGTTCAGTAGTCTTAGTGGAGTAGACTGAAGAGGAGAGGGGAAAAGGTGCAGAGAGCAATCCAGAGCTCGGGTCAGAGGATATTTTAGTTTATGAAGCCATTAATTATGTAATGCAAAACACAATATTATTAGTTAGCCAGGAACAACATAGTGAGCCCAATGTTCTCACCACAGATGTTGAATGTTTCCAACATTGTCCTAGAAAAATATAAAAGCTCTTTAACCCATCATTTTTGTGGACAATAAATTGCCCTTCAGCCCATTCTGTCATCAACAGCTTTGTCAGGTTTTCTTTGATGCAGCCAAAGTCAAATCCTTTCATAGCTTCAGCTTGTTATAACTCTTCTTCCTGTGTCAAGTCTTATATCATTTGCTGGCTCAACTATCACACATTCTTTTTCTGTGTTGCCTCCCTGCCCCTCAAAGTCTCAGTGTTAAAATGCTTACCCTTCTTAAGTTCCTGTGAGGTCTTATCCTCCCAGCTTTTTCAGTCTCTATAACGTTCTTCAGCCCTGAAACCTTTCCTGCACTCTTCTTTGTCCCCTCACCCCACTCCAACCAGGCATGTTATAGAATTCCTTTATCATTTATTGTTATTAAGAATGCATGCAGCCAATCTTATCTCCATTGAACAGTAATTTCAGAAACTGATGGCATAAAGTCAGAAAATACTGGGAGTGCACAGCGGGTCATGGAGAGAAGTCAATGACCTATTTTATCAGAGGGTCACAAACTGATAATGACATTTAATGGCCTGAGACATTAGAATAGTAACAATTAAACAACTATTGTAGAAATGTGGGTGAAATTTTCTCATTTTTCTGCTGGAAGTGCCCAAAATTAGGCCACATTTTCAATTGGTTCTGACCCAGGCTGGGATTTTATGATTGTCCGTGCAAGGCGAGCCTCCAGCTAGCCATTGGGTGATCACTGCTGCAGAGGATGGGCCAAAGACTTCCCATGTTGGGATCCTCCACCTACTCAAACAAAACGGGATCTGTTCCAAATCAGAATGCTAGCAAAGTAAGGTATACCAACCTTAACAAGGATATAAACATACCTCATTAGGATGAATCAAGATAGATCATAAATCATAGAACAGTACAGCACAGTATGGGCCCTTTAGCCCACAATGTTGTACCGACCTATATAAATACTTACTCCTTGATCAGTCTAACCCTTCCCTCCTACCAACCCGTAACCCTAAATTTTTCTTATATCCATGTGCCTACCTAAGAGTCCTTTAAATTTCCCTTTTGTATCAGCCTCTACCACCACCCCCGGGAGTGCATTCCAGGTACCCACCACTCTCTGTTTAAAAAAAAAACAACCTCTGACATCTCCTCTAAACTTTCCTCCTCTGACCTTAAACTGACGTCCTCTGGTATTGGCCATTTCTGCCCTTGAGAAAAGGTGCTGGCTGTCCACTCTATCTATGCCTCTCATAACCTTATACACCTTCATTGAGTTGCCTCTCATCCTGCATCGCTCCAAAGATAAAAGCCCTAGCTCACTCAACCTTTCCTCATAAAACATGTTCTGTAATGCATGCAGCATCCTGGTAAATCTCCTCTGCATCGTCTCTAAAGCTTCCATATCCTTGGCTGCTCAGGATGCATGGACTCAATGTTCTCAATACTCTGAATGTTCCTCCTCTATTTTGAGTGTTCAGGGCCAGGAATTTCTGTGAGAGTGTTACATTTTTTCAAATAGGCTTTAAGTGCATCCTTGAATCTTTTAATCTGTCCTCCTGGTAACTCTTCCCGTGACAGAACTTGGAATGAGGTGTCAGTTTTGGGAGTTTGGTATTAGGCATCTGAATGACGTGACCTCCCGAATGGAGCTGACTCAGTATACCTAGGCCTCGACACTGGGGATGTTGCCCTGGGAGAGGACACTGGTGTTGGTTTGCTTATTCTGCCAATGAATTTGGAGCATTTTTCAGAAACTGCTTAAGTGGTGTGTGTCCACTGGCTCCTACCTGTTTCTGAGATGTGGTCCTACATACCGTGCTGGACATAGACCATATCTCAGAAGCAACTAGGACAGGAATCATTACTATCAGTAGTGCCAAATTTGAAATCTTGATGTTCATTACCCTTTTCTTCAGTCGATCAAAGATGTATTGAAGGTGGTAGTGAGTTTTATCATCAGTGATTATCTTTGTCAAGACGTGGTTTCTGAGATATGGAAGTGGTCCACAATATCAACTATCTCGCTCTTGCCCTTATTGTTGGAAGGCAATGCTGTATAGTGGGGGGGATGTTGAATCTAAAGATAACTCATCGCAAAGTCAAAGTCAAAGTTGAGTTTATTGTCACATGCACAGGCACGTGTATGCACAGGTGCAATGAAAAATTTACTTGCAGCAGCATCACAGGTACATAGCATCATATAAGCAGCATTCACAAGAAAAGTATAAATTAAACACAATCTTTACAAGAAAAAGACACAATTAGAACAAAAAAAAAATCCATTTTAGTGCAAAGTGATCAGAATAGTCATAGTGTTGCTAAACTGTAGTGGTGATTAAGGTTTTGCCGTATGTTTCAGTGAATGAGTTTATGATGACTTGGAGCTAGCATCTGGACATATGCAAGTGCATGCATTGTCTATCTACTGAAGTTGGGTGGAGACAATATACTGTAGGTTGAGCAGTTTCCCATTAGTTCTATAGATGAGTTCCATTCCAGTGGGTAGTTTATTGAAGGTGAGCTGCAGCATTGCTGCAAGATTGAGAAAAGTGCTGGGGTGATGATGCAGCCTTGTTGACACCAGTCTGCACTGAGTTTGGCTCCACTGTGGACTCATTAACCAGGATTGCAGCCTGCCTGCCATCCTGAAGCAAACATAAAATGGAAACACATATCTGAAGACAAGCAAACTTAAGGAAGGTGCTCCACAGTTCTTCCTGCTTCCCAACATTTGAGTGAGTGAAATAATGAAAGCATCATGCTTTAATAGTGGTTTAGAGTGTAATATAAAATGTCAAAGATAAAGTGAACATGTCTGTATATTTAGAAAGCAAATGTTTGGTTGTTAGAGAGCCACATATTCCCCATTTGTGTTGTACCTTCAAGCATACAGAAAGGTGCTATTAGAAAAAAATAAAGCAAGATTGAGAAACTTAGCAAAGGAAACCAACAGTATTGTGCTTCACTTGTTCCCAGATCTGATACACACATGAGAAGGCACAGATATTATTTCATTGAAATCAGTTAAGGCTTTCCAATGGATGAACTCCATCCTTTCCAGAAAGGAGCACCATTGTTTTAAAAACCTCTGTAGAAAGATGCAATTCTATCTTGCTCAGGCTGTTTCTTTTTAAGGATCTTCTTAAGGGTTCCTAGTAGTCCTCTGAGAACTGCTGTGCCCATATAAACCATTTTTCTCTTTCGTTCCCATCAGGCACATTGCATGGGAGCACAATAAATGAGGTGACCTCCCTTTTTAGAGAAGTTCATCTGACAGTTCTGAAGTTTTGCATAGCAGTGAAAGAGCAGTCATATCATCATCACCATCAGCATTGCACCAATGTTAATTTGCTTCTTGAAAGTACATTATAATAAATGATTAGAGACTGGTATAAAAACATGAAAGACAAACTAAAATAATTAGGTAGGAGATTTTTGTCTAAGCTGTAGGGAACTCTGATAAAGACCTTATGATTGTCAGTCTGTTGGTCTTACCACTCCTTACTAGAATTGCCTCATTTTACATTTTTTTTATTGTAGTAACAGACTAACTTAAGTTTCTCATTTTTCCTTACGGCGTAGAAGGAGGTCATTTCAGCCCATTGAGTCTGTGTTGGGTCTAAGAGCAATCCTATTCCTACATGAATTTTCCCAGTAACCTAAATTGAAATGGATTGGAGGTACAACATAATCATGAAAAAAAAAGCTCTATTTGTCTGATAACCTGCGGGATGTGTTGGATTCATGCTGGCTTTTACATAATGTGGAGGCCAAACTTAGGCGCTGCTGTAAGCATAATTCAATTTGTACACAATTAAGTTTGAGTGGCCAGATTTATGTATACCACTGAGTCCTGGTAGCATTATTTCTGGGTTGTAAGAAGAGTGATTGAGATGAATTGAATAGTCAGATGGAAAATAGCTGAGGGAACAAATTGAAACACTTTGAAGTTCCTGAAGGAGAGAAAAATGGGATTGACATTTGCAAGAATCATTTATTTTAATGTAGATTCCTATAGTGGCAAGAAATTTAAGAATGAAATTTCAAAGGTTTTTGTCACAGCAAAGTTGGCTTGAAGGTATATATTTTAAAATTATTTTTCCACCCTCACAATTTTGGCAGATGGATTCCTAACATGAATACTTAAAATATTTTATGATTTTATAAATTGTTCTTTTGTCTTCCATTAGGTTTATGTAATAGCTTAAATTCAAAACATGATCTGAAAATATGGTGCTCCAAGACTAGGAACTATAGTCTTGGGAATATAGGGTGCTTCCAGTCATCCCTGAGAGTGATCTAATATACCAATGGTCAGAAGTGACGAGGATGGAAAATGATTAAAAATGTTCGTAGATATGATTCCTTGCTGCTTCTAAACCAGCTCCCAATTGCAAATCCATTGTAAACTGCCAGCATTGTTACTGTCCACTCCTAATTGAGAAGGGAGTTTAGAATAAACCGCATTAGTGTATCTGGAGTGACAACTTGGCCTGACTGGGTAAGGATGCCAGATTTCCTTCCCTGAAGACATTAGTGAACCATATTGCTTTTTAATGATAATCAAAGTATTTTCATGATTATCGTTAGCAATACTAATTTGTTTTTTGAATTCCAGACTTCCCTCATTACATATTTAAATATCCCAGCTGCCATGGTGCAAACTCATGTCACTGGATTAGTGATCTAGTCCTTCAGATGATGGTCCAGTAACTTAACCACTATGTTACTGCAAAATTATTATCTGAACTTCCTGATGTTGATTTGAGTTTAGACAGAAATCTGCTATCTTTTACCAGTAGCAGTCCCTTTTTAGTTGTGCTATACTAATACTTTGCCATTACTGTGTTTGAATATATTGGAGCAACAAGTTCAAAAGTAAATGGAAGACTGTGACATGTTCTTGACCTTGAAGTCTGTGGAATTTGCAATGTTGTTCCAGTTATTAATACATAAAAACAAGAGATGTTGAATATGCTCAGCAGGCCAGGCAACAGTGGGGATCGAGTCAAAGTTCTGATGAAGAAGAAATTGTGATGATCTGAAGCATTAGTACCTCAGTAAGTTCTAACCTTCCTTAAAATTGGACGTGTTTGAAATTACACACAACCCCAGTTTTTCTTTTGATTGAAGTTAACGAAAGTTGGAAAAACACTTCAAGGGCCTTCAATCTGAAGTATTAACTTTGTTCTGCTTTCCACACTTGCTATCTGATCTACTGGGTGTTTCCTGCATTTTCTGTTTTTATCTCAGATTTCCAGCTTGTGCTTTTTTTTTATTTTCATAGGGAAAAACACTTAGGAAGTGAAATCTATAACCAATTGGATATAGTTAATTTTGTACTACCCTTTAGCTAAAATTAGCCCCATTCAATTCTGGAATAGCCAGAACTGGCCCATTCTAATTATCTAGCTTAATGTCCATTGTACTGGGTCCCAGTAGAGCGTCTATTGCATATTAATTACTAATATGGCTCAATTTTAAGTTAAAACCTTGTATAGACCTGATTTGCAATGCCTGATATTCTCATAGCCTTATGTCACTGTTATGTCATTGTACATACTAAAACCAAGGGTGAAAGAAAATTTTCCATGGCAACAGGTTTCCAATTTGTCACTTTTGTGAAACTGATCATCATAGCTGTGCTTAATGGATAGAAAGAAGTCATTAAAAACGGATTTTTTTTTCTCCCAGAATAGTAAGGTGAAGTGGTTGCAAAGAGGCACAAATCGATGCTTGACACTTTTAGTTCTTGTAATTTGAAATTGGGTCCAAGATTAAACTGTGCTAGGAAATAAAGTGTTTGACTGTTAAAAGTTAACTGTGGCTCAATATGTAATCCTTTTATCGATGAATCAGATGGTTGAGGGTTCAAATCCCACTCCAGAGAGTAGCACAGAATTTGAGTCACACACTTCAATATACTGCTGAGTGAGTGCTGTACTGTCAGAGGTGATGTCATTTAGATGAGATGTTAAATTGACACATCAAGGGCCCTCCCACGTGGATGTTATTTTGGTTGGGGATTTATCCTTGTGTACTGGCCAATACTTATTCATCAGCCAACATCACTAGAGCAGACGAGCAGATCATTATCAGAGAGTGGGAATCTGTTGTTTGCAAATTGACTCTTGTAGTTCCAAAACTGCAGCAGTGACATTTCAGATGTACTTCACTGGCTAGAAAAAGTTTTGCAATAATTTGAAGCTGCAAAATGCGCCATATAAATGAAATCCTTTATTTTCTCTAACACAAGTCTTCAAATGAAAAGGATGCATACATTGCACTGGTGAAATGGGCCAGAATGGGAATGGATTCAGAATGTGGGAAGCTAAACCTGGAATCCTTGGGATCTCAGAAATGGTTTAGTCTTATGGTTTAGATGACTACATTTATGCAGAGTTAAAAATAGGTAATTTTTTGGATACAAGATTCTGATGTAATTCAATGCCCCAAATGGGTGTGCCTTGACCACCAATCAGTTCCTGACTTTTCATTAGTTTCTATTTTAGGTGCTTCTCTCCCTTTTGTACTTACCAAGTTAAGTAAACATACGACTAACCCAGTTGTTAAACATACAATACGAATATGGTTTCAATTTCGTAAATTTTTTGGATTGAATAAATTTAATTTGTCAAGTCCCATTCAATCTAATTTTTTCTTTCATCCATCCAGAGCTGACTCAGCTTTTTCCATATGGAAAAGGAAGGGAATAGTATATTTTTGGGATCTATTTATTGCTCACTGTTTTTCATCTTTTGAACAATTGTCTAATAAATATAATTTGCCTAGATCACACTTTTTTCGATATTTGCAGACTAGAAATTTTTTAAAAACTACTATACCCTCTTTTCTGACACCTTACAAAATTGAAACTATGGAAAAAATTTTAGGTCTTAATCCTTATCAGAAGGGCTTGATAGCGATAATTTATGATTTAATTATGAAAATACATCTAGAATCATTAGACAAAATTAAGAATGAATGGGAAAGTGAACTCCAGACATCTATACCTATAGAGACTTGGAAGAAAATTCTTCATTTAGTCAATACATCTTCAATGTGTGCCAGACACTCGTTGATACAGTTTAAGGTAGTCCACAGGGCCCATATGTCCAAAGATAAGTTAGCTCGTTTCTATAACAATATAAATCCTATATGTGATAGATGTAAATCGAATGTGGCTTCTTTGACACATATGTTTTGGTCCTGTCCTCTTCTGGAAAAATATTGGAAAGACATTTTTAACATTATTTCAAACGTATTGAAGATTGATTTACAACCTCACCCTATCACTGCAATTTTTGGATTACCAAGGATGGAGTCTGGCCATTTATCTCCTTCCGCTAACCGTATGATTGCTTTTGTTACATTAATGGCCAAACAATCCATTTTGCTTAAATGGAAGGATCCAATACCCCCTACTACTTTTCAATGGTTCTCTCAAACTATATCATGTTTAAACTTGGAAAAAATTAGGAGTGGTACTGTTGATCCTTTGCTTAAATTTGAAGATATTTGGAGTCCATTTATTCAATATTTTCACATGATGTAGATCCCCTTTCAATAACTTTCCAACTTGGAGGAATGGACTTGACAACATAATATTGCCTGTTTCTACTGAGAAATTTTAGCCCAGATTTCTTTTCCCTTTTTTTTGTTGTTTGTTTTTCTTTTGAAAAGTTTTTTTTGTTTAGTTTATATTGTTTATAATTTTTTAAAATTGATTTGGGTTTTTTTTAAATTTATATAATAAATCTTTTTCTTTCCTTTCTTTTATATTATATTCATTTACTAAGAGATCGTTGGATCTACAGATTTTTTTTATATTTTATTGTTCTTTATGATTATATATGCTATGATTGTTATCCTGATCTCTTTGTATTACATGTATAATATTGATGCTATATATCAATCTGTACTAATTTGAAAACTAATAAAAAGATTGAAAAAGAAAGAAAGAGAAATAGGGACAAATCCATTCTATTTTCCATGTCTGTAATCATTCTATAATCCATGTCTAATTTCTGTGACTTTTGTTAAATAAGTCTATAGGGTGCTTACAATATTTCAGAAATACTTGCTGAGATTTTTGCATGGGTTATCAGAGATGCTGTTCAGTGTGCATGGTTTATTTGTGCTTGCAGTACTTGCTGCCTTTCACCTGTGAATCCAGTGGGAGCTTAATAAAAGCAATGGCTAATCTGGCACCAAGCTGTCCATCACTTGGAATTATATTCAGAATTAAATGAAACATCCTGACTAATTAAACTATCACACTGCTCATGGAATTTTAACTTAACGGGCTGAATCAGGCTGAATAAAATGACCCTCTGGATCCAGGAGGCCCCTGGTAAGGCTTAGTGAGGCCTCGATGATGATGAGACCTCAAGTGGTGTATTTCTGAGGCCCCGACCCCAGAATACCCCGGCAGCCTTTGACAGGATTTAAAAATGTGAAGATAATTAAAATCTGGTACTTACTTACATGGGAGCAGCAAAATGTCAGGAGTTCCTTCCAGAAACACTGGCTACATCCTGCATAATTTAACCAATTAGTCTAGATTTTGCAGTAGTTGTGACATCAAAATTGTCAACACTGGCAAAACTGACAGCATCTTTTGAGTCGGACCATTAGTCTCCTCTTCCTCATGGGTGGGCTCCCATAAGTAACCAAACATAGATACCTGGAAGTCACAGCCAGTGAAAGTCTGCTCTACCACATGGTAGAGTCACAAGAGACTGCAGATGCTGGAAATCTAGAGCAATACACAAAGAGCTGGAGGAACTCAGCGGGTCAGGCAGCATCTATGGAGGGAGATGGGCTGTCAATGTCCTGATGAAGGGTCTCAACCTGAAACATCAACTGTCCATTTCCCTCCATAGATGCTGCCTGACCACTGAGTTCCTCCAGCACTTTGTATGTTGTTTCTACCACATGGTGTACTGGTGAAGTCTTTGCAAATGAAAGTCATCAATTCAGACTATTTATGATCTATTCTGGCAGTGAAATCCATGGAATAAACTAATCCTTGTTGAATGAGATGGAACTGTGTTTTAGCATAATTACTTCTCTCTCCTGAGAACTGATTATGTTTCCACAACCAAAAGATCAAAGCAATGTTTTGCAGTCCACCTACATCCATTGTGAATAGATGTAAACAATTAAACAGGTTACAAGAGGGGATGGCTCCAAAAACAGACAGACCTATTCTCAACAATATTCAGGTGCCAACAACATGGCTGAAGCATTTGTGACCATCTTCTGTCAGAAGTGCCAAATAAATGATCCATCTCGGTCTTCTCCTGCAATTTGCTGCCTTCATAGGAGCTAGCTTTCAGCCAATTTAATTTACTGTATGTGATGTATTAAGAAATTGTTGAAGGTAAAGGTTTTGGTACCAAATGATCATATCCTAAGCCAGCTGTGTCTCTAGCCAAGCTGTTCCAGTACAACTAAAACCCTCAGAACCACCTAACAAAGTGTAAGTTCAGCATATGAGTGCCCTGGCCAAAAGAAAATTTGGAGATTCTCCACTAAAAATCTGAATGTATTAATAAATGTTAATAAATAGAACATTATATTTTTACACGGTCCCCTGATAAATAAAGCACAACAGATGATGTCAAATTACCCACTCAATTTTGTCACCAAGAATTGAATAAAACAATTGCCATAAGAAAATGAGATGCATGACTTTTGTCTTCAATACACATTTTACATTGTACTTACACAATGCAAACTATGACAAAAAAAGTACAGGTCGTACCAGTAGTCTTGAGCATGAGCCTAAGACTGCCTCTGGTAATTCTTGCAGCCACAATAAAATAATAAGCCTATACAATACATGTCATTCTGTTTGAAACACCAATCATATACCAAACTTCCTCTGTTGTAAATCTCTCTGTCATTTCCCATTTCCCTATGTTTTAATGTTACCTTCACATAATGTAAACAAAATGTAAAAAGGGTTCAAGAAAAATCTAATGAGAACATTTATTTTGTCTTCTAAGTAATCAATTCGTTCTGAACTATGAGAGGACAATATTTTGTACCGTGATGTAAGTCAATTTGTTGCTTCGGTGCTAATTCAACTGCCGTCTGAGACAAGACATTGAAGAATGGTGTCCCAAAATAGTGCCATAAAGGCGGTTTCCAATTGTTCTATCTTGTTCCGAAGGGAGGCAGGTTCCAGTGTAGTGTCACGTCGTTGCCTCATATTTCTGATGGATTTTATAGGGTTTGCTGAATTATATTGTAGTTTTGACACAGGGTTTTTTGTGGAATCTGCTCGACTGCTCCATCTTGTGTCTGATAGAATTTGAGAATAAAGAATGACTGGCTTTGCAGCAACATCTGGATATGGAACAGAAAGCATACAGTGACTGTAGGATGCAGAAAAGATGATAAGATTTGAACAGCTATTAATATTAATGGGAAGCACAAGAAACAAAGCTAGTATTTGGGTTCAGTCACTTTAGACTGTTGTGTTATCTAAACTGGGCCGAAGGGCCTGTATTGTGCCATATTGTTCTATGGTTCAAATTGGTGGCATTGTCATATGATTGTCCATGGCAGTGAAAAATGTCCAAGCTCATTATCCTTCCCTTTATCTGCTCCTCAGCAGGTCAGGCAGCAGCTGTGGAGAGAGAAGCAGGATTAATATTTCAGGTCAACAACCCTTCATCAGAACAAGAAAAAGTTAGAAACTGAATGTTTTAAGTTGCAGGGAGAAGGATGGGTGGAGAGAACAAAGAGAACATCTGTGAGAGGGTGCAGACCAAGAAAGACTGAATAACATGTGTTGTTTGTTGTTGGTCAGTTATCTCAGCCGTGAGACATTTAAAAAAAATTAAAATCTGTTTTCCAGTGTTTGTTTCCTACTATTCTAGTTTTGCATAATTTCATCTGTATGTTCCAATCTATTCTTCAATCTCTGATTTTTTTTGGAAGGAAGTAGCTTAAAATTAGTGCTAAGTATTTCCTGCTTTGCTGTCCATGAGAATTATTCAGTGTGACATTCAGGGTGGTTTTCCATTCCACCTTTCCCACCTAGGATTGCCACACTTGACCTTCACACCAAACTCTGGTTAAGTGCACCATTTAACTCATTGTCATGAACCTTTGGTACCCTGACGTGCCACATGACGCAATGCCATACACATACACATCCATTCCCCCATCTCTTTCTCCATCTCTACCACTAACCTCTTGCTTGATGACGTCTCTGTTACTGGATGCCAGGAGTCCCCTGGAAGGGGGAAATCCACACCATGGAGAGCAGCAGACCTTTCTGAACAGTTTTCTCCAACATTGGCAGGGGAAAGATATGGATCATTCTTTCCTAAAGTATTTTGAACCTTTGAAACATATCACAAACTGGTGTTCTGGTGAGTCTGTCTCACTCCTTCAACCTCACCACTGCTGTTCCCTCACCCCATACTTAATATCTTCAATGTGTTATATGAAAGGGCAAATTGTGACCTTTTTCTCAATAATATTCTTCTTCCAGTTCTATTTCAATCCAGTAACCTAATATTTATGACTCATCCCGTACATTGATTTATAATGAATTTGTATTCAGGTTAAACTTCAGCAAACCCGCAGTGTCTTGGCGTTGGATTAACTATAAGAAATACTAAGGATGTGAATCATCTCAATTGAGTAATGATGCCCTTCAAAGCCTGCAAATTGGAATATTACATCTTAGATAAAATGTTCTGCAGTAAAGATTATGAGGAAGGTTGCAGTTTATGAAATGCAAATTCCCTTGCTTGTGTGTAACACCTACAGAGACTTGGTATGCTTGTGGCAGTGCGGGTGACACTATTAAAGAATCAAGGTGCCTAATTTACATTATTTTTCTCCTCAGGTGCAAAGAATTAAGCTACCCCAAGAACCTGCCACAGATTTCTCTCATTTTCATCTTTGTGAATGAAGCTCTGTCAGTCATCCTTCGCTCTGTACACAGTGCAGTGAATCACACACCAGCCCATCTATTGAAAGAAATTATCCTTGTAGATGACAACAGTGATGATGGTAAGGTAATCATCAGAACATGTAGCAACAAACTGCATTCACTGCAGGCCTGACGTTGTTTGTGTTTTTGAAGATGTGTGAAAGCTTTTGTGGAACTGATTTTATGTTTCGTGTTCTTCCCCTCATGAGGGGTGAAGGCCCTAAGTGTTGGGATGCTGTGTGTTGGCTTGCAGCAAACTTCATCTCAACAGTATGATTTAATAAGAGTAAGGTAGCAGTGGAGGATTACACACAGGTTAATGATGAAGTGAGAGATAGGGTAATGGAGGTATGTGTTTATGGCATTGTGTAGTGTAATGTATCAGGGTGGCAATGGTTCATGATAGGCAGTTAGATGGTGCAGTTAACCAGAGTTCAGTGTGAAGACTAAGTGTGGCAATCCTAATTGGGAAAGGCAGAATGGTAAACCTCTCTGAATGCCACATCTTGCCATATCTGGAGAGGTCTGTACTGAAGTAAGGGAGTTGTTCAAGAGTGTCGCCTTCCAAAGATCTTGGCTGACTGCCCTGCCAGGCTTCAAAAATTGCTGCCCCATGAGCGATGCCTCCTCTTCACCACAATCTTTATCCAGACTTCCCTTTCATCCTTTTATGGGATGTGATGGTTGTTGGCAGGGGCAACATCTCTTGTCCAATCTTTATTGTTCATTGAAGTGACTGGTTTGCAAGGCCACATCACAATTAAAACCACATTAATGAGTCCAGAGCCACATGGAGATCAGTAAGGATGGAAGATTTACATCCTCGAAGGGTTACTAGTGAAGTGAAGGGTTTTTGTAACAATCCAGTAGATTCTTTAAAAGTCCACATTTATTTAGTTAATTTAATTACCCATCAACAATGATGAGATTCAAGTTCAAGCTCTGGATATCAGTGCAGTGATTTAACCATTCTGCCAACTATGCACATTGTACACTCCCTTCACACTGTACCCTGGTTAAAGGAGACTTCTGATTCCCGAGTCTGCACTACTGCTGCACACGTAACCTATTACACCATCTAGAAAGGCAAGGAGGTCCAGCTCCACGTAGTTTACTGCTTTTCTCCTCCCACCACTCCTGACTGTTAGCCCAGTGGCTATGGGCACCATTTTTTGGCATCCTAGATATACAATATGCATGCTGGGAAAAAAAAAGAATGGAACCAAGAAAGAAAACCTTTCCATGGTTGTGCTGGAAACTGGAGTCTATAGAATGCTACACACACAGTTATTGATCTCAGTTTTCCTGTGAATTCAGTTGTTTCTATTGATTTTACATGTGAGTTGCACTGGTATTTACAGCATTCAAATAAAACATTTTTTCCCAGGACATTTGCTGTCGGGGAGTGCAGTTTTACCATATTACCATATTATCATATTACCATAGTATCAGTCCTGATGCAGAGTCTCAACCCAAAACATCAACTATTCTTCTGCCTCCACAGTCGCTGCCTGACCTGCTAAGTTCCTCCACCAGTTTGTTTTTTGCATCAGATTCCAGCATCTGCAGTCTCTCGTGTCTCCAGAACCATAATGTAACAGGCGTTGAGGAAATTCAAGTATCTAAAACAATCCTTTTCTTGGTGGCTATTGTTTCAAGCTACCTTTTCTGTTTCTCATTACCATGAACAGAAGAACTAAAGGCACCACTGGAAGAGTACGTACACAAGCGATACCCAGGTCTGGTGAAGGTGGTACGGAATCAAAAACGAGAAGGCTTAATCCGAGCTCGGGTCCAGGGTTGGAGAGCTGCAACAGCACTCATCACAGGCTTCTTCGATGCCCATGTGGAGTTTAGTGCAGGCTGGTGAGTGGATATCACACAGTATATCACTCTTTTGTTTACACAGAAAGGATATGCTGCTTTTAAAATTGATATCTAAAGTTAAGGGATTTTCTTAACCCCTGGTGAATCGCATATTTCTGATTGTTAAAGGGTTCTTCATAGCTTTTCCTGTTAGTACCAAAGAATTTTTATGTGTGACAGATATCAAAAGGCCTGTACTTGACATTGTTAATAATTTGCATCACATTTAGCAATGTATGGAGATCAAAATAGCTGAATTTCAACAATTGGTCATGAATTTGGTGTAAATTGAAGTTATAAAATATAATACACAGAGTCATAGAGTTATACAACATGGAAACAGACCCTACAGCCCAACTTATCCATGCCGATCAATTTGCCTACCTGTGCTTGTCCTACTTGCCTGCGTTTGGCCCATATCCTTCTAAATCATTCCTATCCATGTACCTGTGAAATGTCTTTTAAACATTGTAATTGTATCGATCTCTGCAACTTCCTCTGGCATCTCGTTCCATATATGAACCACCCTCTGTGTGAAACAGTTACCCCTTAGGTCCCTTTTAAATCTTTCCTCGCTCACCTTAAATCTATGCCCCCTAGTTTTAGATTCCCCTACCCTGGGGAAAATAAATGTGACCATTCACCTTATCTCTGCCCCTCATGATTTTATATTCCTCAATAAGATTATTCCCTCAGCTTCTTATGTTCCAAGGAGAAACACCAGCTTATCCTGTCTCTCCTTAAGCCCTTCAGTTCTCGTATCATCCTTGTGAATCTTTTCTGCACCGTTTCCAGCTTAACTCTATCCTTCCTGCAGCTGGGCAAGAAGAACTGTGTGCAAAACTCCAAGTGTGGTCTCACCAATGATTTGTACATTTGTAACGTGAATACAGTTAAACATGTGTGGCCCAGAGGGCAATTCATAGAAAAGTTCACCAAGGCCTTTATATCTGTTAACGAAAGAAAGTGATATATTTATTAATGCTAAAGGAATATGGGGAGAGGCAGGGAATAGGGTAATGAAGTGATGATTGAGTTGATTGGTGAAGTAGGCCTAAAAGACTAAATGGTCCATTCTGCACTTTTTACAATGATCAAATGCAGTTAAGTTAATTAAAGGTAATTTAGGAGTGATCTCATTTCTACACATATTCAAATTTGTGGTAAACTCTTCAGATCCATCAAGTGGATGTCTGGTGGAAAACCCATCCTATTACTGGTGAAATAATGGAAATATTTTTGACATTCCCTCATGAAGATAGTCCTATAAATATTTGCAAAGGGAGCACGAAGGTAATGTTACTACTCTAGTAATGACTTGGAATTGTAATTGAGATCTATGAGTTCATACTTGCACGACAGCAGTTTATGAGTTTGCATTTTGGGATGAAAAACCATCAACAGCAGCAGAACCATGTTCCACAACATCCTTTAAATCAGAACCAAGCCATGACCTTTAGAATGGTTTCTGGTTGGCAATGGTCTCATAATAAATGGGACATCCAATTTTAAATGGGAAATTGACTGCCTTATTTCCTGTAAAATTTGACTGACCTTAGCACCTGATCTTCAGAGTGCAAGTCTTAGACTGGCCCTGAGCTGAATGAGGCCAGGATATTACTTGACCTAGAAGCAGCGTCAATCTTTGCAATGGGAACATCTGGGGAATCTTGTGGAGGAGGCCTTGCAGGAGAGGCTTAATGTGAAACGTCCACAATAAAACTCCTCCCACACCAACTATAACAGTGACTAAACCAGGTCCACAACCAATAGTTGCTGCTATGGGAGGAAATAGAAGGGAGTGAGACAAGGAGAATAGAGGGAAGGGAGAGGGGGTGGAAGGGCTACAGGATGAACATAAGGCAGAAAAGGGGAAAGAAAGAAGTGGTGATGAAAGCAGAGGGAAGAGAAGAAGGCGTGGCGACTGTGGTGAAGAGGAGGGCAGAGACAGAGAGGATAAAAGGTAAGGGGAGAAGGAGGGATAGAGAGAACAGAAAGTAGGAAAGGAGGAAAAAAGGCAAAGCTGGTGTTTGAAATCATCTTCAGCTTACAGTTCTAAGCATCTTAGCTTCTGTAGAATTACTGAAACCAGCCTTGGGGGAAAGTTTGATTTACTCCATGTAATATTAGAAAGGGAGCACTGGATACACAGACGGCTGTGGACCCAATAGCATCACATCTGTGGCATTGAAGACTTATATTCCAGAATCTCTAGCCAAACTGTTCCCAGGTATGTCCTGTCCACAGAGAGGCAAGAGAGCTCCAATCTACCTAATTATTGGCTCTTCAGCCTCCTCTCAGACATCAGCAATGTGTTGGAAAGTGGCATCAATACTGCTATCAAATAGCACCCACTCACCAGTAAATGAAGCATGATTTGGTTTCAACCAGTACCACTCTATCCCACATCTTACACAACCTTGGTCGAATACTTGAATTCCAGAGGTGAGATGAGAATGACTACACTTGAAGTCAGTGTAGTACTTGACTTAATGTGGCATCGTTGGAATCCTCAAAACTGAGATCAACCCTGCAAGAGTTCCAAGCATCTTCAGTTGTTTCAGCTCTAGCCCTTGCTGAATCATAAGGTCAGAAGTTGGGATTTTCACTCATTGCAATACATCCAGCTCCTATTGCAGTTCCTCAGGTCAGGGAGCATCCTGTGTCCACATGCAGCAAGAGTTGACAACATCCTAGATTGGCTGGTGTAAACTTCATGCCATGAAATGACTGTGACCCAACAAAAGAGATTCTTGCCATCTCCCTTTGGAATTCAGTGGCATTTCCATCACTGTAAACCCCCACCATCAATTTTCTGTCGGTTGCTGTTGAACAGAAAACTGGAAAAACTGTGGCTTCTACAGCAAGTCAGAGGTAGGATATTCTGGATTTTCAACACGTGATCCATCTTCCAATTCCCCAAACTTTTCTACCACCTTCAAGATGAATGTCCATGTATGATATACTACTGTCTACTTGCCTGGATGTGGAGCTCTAACAATGTTCAAGAACCTCAGTACCATGCAGAACAAAGCAGTTTGCCTGCTCAACATCCCATCCACCAGATTAACACTCAGTGCTTCCAGCAGAGTCACAGTGGGCAAGAATATCACCTATGAGAAGCACTGCAACACATTGCCAAGGGTTCTTCAATAACTACTTACAAAACCATGAGCTGTACCACCAAGAAGGACAAGGCAGCAGGCACATAGAAGCATAGCACCTCCCTCTGAGTTACACACCATGCTGACTTGGAAATATATTGGTAATCCTTCATCTTTGCTGAGTCAGGCTCATGAGCTTCACAAACTAACAGCATAGTGCAAATTTCTTCATTGTTCAAATAGGAGAAGTTCACAAAGCCAACTCAGCATCAACTCCTTAAGGGCAATTAGGGATGGGCAATAAATCTTGGCCTTGCCAGCAACTCCCACGTCATGTCAAGGAATAATATGAATTGGTTTAAATACAATGCAAAGAGTAGAAATTAAGAGAGAGTATTGGCCTGAGGATTGAGCTCCAAATTGGCAGTGGCATCAGGTCAATATTGAAACTGATTGATGCCATAATGTGCCTTCCTTGCAGGCTTTTATTACTGTTACCACCTTGGTAGCAGAAGATGACGGATGTTTGCTAAATACTAAACTAAAGCTTTTGCTAGCTATTTCATCCATGCAAATGTTGGCTGCTCTGTTGCAGACTCTTCGTACTGAAATTGAATATTTAATGTAACTAAGCGTGGGTTGAGGTGACCCAACTGACCTCTTCGCCACTTGAAAAGGACGAGATTTTCTCTGCTTGCACTATGTAGTCATTGGAAAATTGTTTGGGCAGTCAGCATGGTTCTCATATTTCCTTTCAATATAGAAGGAGGCTACTTGGCCCATTGAGTCTATGCCAGCTCTCAGAGCAATCCTGTCAATTCCATTTCGCCATTTATTTCTTCGTAATGTTTTCCCTTACGTGTGCCCATTAACGCTCCTCTGATTCGCACAGCAGATGCCTAAACTATGGGCAATTTAAAGCAGCCAATTAACCTAACAACCTGCATGTCTTTGGATGTGGGAGGAAATGGGAGCATCCAGGGGATACCCACACAGTCACAGGGAGAATATGCAAAGTCCACACAGAAAGCGCCTGAGGTCAGAGTCAAACCTGGCTCACTGACACCATGAGATAGCTGTACTATCTGCACAGCTGCTGTTCTGCTCACATGTGTTGAATTTCTAAAAGATCCCAGGATTATACAAGCTCTTATCATGCCCAGACAGTTGCAATGTCACTACAGCAGATACCATCACAGAAATGCATGGCTTTAATTTTCTTCAGCTAAGTATCTAGCTTGCTAAAAGCAGAGGAGACAGTCTGGTATACATTGTAGTCCAAGGCACCTTGGGCAGCAAAGCCTTAACAGTTCTTTTATGGGATTGTCTCTGCAGATACCCCCAAGTATCATCACATGCTGCCAAGTGCACATAACACAGCATCCATCCATACTGTGGATTCCTCCTCCTTGACATTGTATGCAATAACAGTAGAAATATCAGATGGTTGGAGCAGCCAGTGATGGAGGAAAAGGAGGAACCAGCTGTCAGAGTAGTCAATACCTGGCAACCCTCAACTGTTGAAGATAGGAATGAAGTCCTGCTTTACAAACAAGGGTGCAGTCTGCTCATGCTTCTGCTCACGTTTTTCTACCATTTCCCTACTCTTGCACACAAGCTATTCAGTCACTCTCTTCATTCTTATTTCCAAAATTCCTCAGGTTGAGTCCAACTAACAGGTGCTTTGCTGGACTCAGAATCATGGATGGTTCACACTTTCAGCTGTTGCCTTGTTCTGGCTCTACTGACTCTAATTCTATCCAGGTGTTTTCACTTTTGTCACAGTCCCCTTCAAGAATTTCCCTGCTCACTTTCTTGCACAGTAAAGTAATTGGGAAATGGCTTGAATGGTCTGGATGTTACAATAATTATCGCAGTTATGTTTACAGCAATGATAAGTTTAAAGGGAGATGAAAAGAGGGATGCCCATGTAACGGAACACAGACCATGATCAGTGCAATTAAATGTGTAGCAAGTTCACCAAATGTAGAGATCTGCAGGGAGAAAAGGCAACTGAGGATACAAGAGGATCAACAAAGAAATAATAGTTGTTAATTGTAACCAGGTAATTACTGTGCATTAATGGTAATCGTTTGTAACTCTGTGGGTCAGAAGTAACCATACATGCTCAATATATGCTTAATGTATAATTACGAAGAAATTGAGCCTCATCACAATTGGGTCTGGATGAATCTTTTTAACAACAGTATAAGCAGGTATACTGGATCACAGCTTTGGCATTGTTAAGCATTGCAGCTTCCTGCCAGATGCTCAGAGCCTCTTGTTCTCCCACAGGATGACCCACATGCTTGGGCATTCATGCTAAAATTAGCTCTACTGCCCCAGCGTTAAATTGGGGTACTGTGCTCCTGCAACAACTGCTTATAGCCATGTTAACACTTCTGTAAAGTATTGCAATTACATGTTGTCAATAGAAACAGACAGATACATTTAAATTATTGAGGGCCATTGAATGTTATAATTGGTGAGCGACGAGTGGGATGTATTCAAAATGGGAGCTCATCTACAGAGTGGCAATTTGTCCAGCTCTGAAAGCATGCAAAGGTAAAGGCAGGAACAGTCAGGATGTACAACAGTGTCTTACCTGCCACACCACAAGTCGACAGTACCAGTGCAGGCATGATGAGCTGAATTGCCTCTTTCTGTGCCTTCACTTTATATGAATCCATGGCCTGAAACTTGATGAAAGCACGTTGCCACCTGAATGCGTCACTGAGGTTGAGCGTGGGTTGGGGACCCACATAAGCTGAGGTAGTGTGAAGACAGGTGATGTTATAAGTTGAAGGTCGGCAGTCGTGGTGATGGAGTGGAAACTCAGTTCCTGGTCAAAGGATATCAAAGTTACCAAGAGTCTGATATGTACTCAGAAGACTGAACCTGTTGGATCTAAGCTTCTAAGATCTTTTGGCATGGGCCTTGCACGGCAGCATGACTTGTATGACATAATTGGGTCCCGTGGGATGTTGTGGGTGGTGAGGAGAAACAAGCCCCAGCAATAAAATGGCTGGAAAAAAATCTGACAATTGGCAAGGACACATCCCCAGCATTGACATGTGGGAAAGCTGTCGAGATTTTGAATGGTTCTGAATGCCCCCGTTACTCAGAAGATTTCAAAAACTATTGAAACTAAATAAACAACTAGAAGTTATTAAAAATCAATAATGTAAAAGAAATCGTGTGATGTATTTTCAACGCTTCAGATCAATAAAAATGCGTATAAAGACAACAAATAATTAAACATAATTTAACAAATTCTTTTCTTTCTTTCTCATATCTGTAAAAGCACTATTCACACAAATGGGCTCACAAATCCCAAGTCAGGCTAACCTGGCCCAGGTTGAAAGGGGAGAGTCCATAGCTTCCACGTGGAGTCTAGCAGCTGTCACAGGGAAATCATTGGCAGAACTTTTGCAGCAAGTTTAGGAGTTCTGTATTCATGTTAGACTCCTGAACTGGCAGGAATTTACTGTAAATTCTGGTGGCTCACTGTGCAATTGTCTGCATTTCCCAGCAGGTACAACTCTGTGATTCCATGAATGACAGCTTTAAATAATACTGGTAATTGGTTTATCATTGTCACACGTACTGAGATACAGAGAAAAGCTTTTGTTTGCATGTCATCCTGTCAGATCATTCCATACATAAGTACATTGAGGTAGTACAAAAGGAAAAAGAAACAGAATGCAAAATCAAATCTTATGGTTACAGAGAAATTGTAGTGCAGGTAGTCAAATAAAGTGTAAGTGCCATGACAAGGGAGTTTGAGAAATCAAGAGTTCAGATAATAAAATATTGGAAGGCACTTCACCAGAGCATTGGCAACCAGAATTCGACACATGAGATATCTGGACAAATGATGTAAAGCTTAATCAGAATGGTGGGTTTACAGGGGCATCCTAAGGTGGAAGAGAATTGAAAGTGATGAAGAAGCTCAGGAGGTGGATTTTCAATGTCTGGATAGCTGAAAGCACAGCCACCAGTAGTAAAGCAGAATACATTAATGGGAGGAGTGGCGGAGGGTAGGAAACGACACTTACAAGTACAAATTTGGATGAAAATAGAGCCTTGGATGAGTTTTGGCTAAGCTAAAAGAGAAAGGAAAGGGCTAAGTCAGGGAAGGAACTTGAATACGAGGACTGAAATTTTAAATCTGAAGCATTGCCTGTCAGGTCAGTGAGCTCAGCAGTGAGGAATTATAGAGATTTGATGAGGAAAAGGATACTGCCTGTAAGGTTTTGGAGGAGCCCAATTTTACAGGGTGGATGGTGTGGCAGCCAGAAACAAAAGCATGGGTAAGGTTTCCAGAAGATCTGAGGTGGTGGTGCGGGCAGGTGATGCTGCAGAGATCTTGGTGATAGAGAGGATATGGAGTCATAAATTCACTTCTTGATCAAAGTGTGCCAAAGTCTTAAAGAGTCTTGTCAGCCTCAGGCAGTGGTAAGGGAAGGAGATTGGATTGATTTGCAAGGAGCAAAAGAGAGCAGACTTAATCTTCATTATGATTATATGGAGAATATATCTGTTCATCTAATACTGGACATCAGAGGAACAGTGGGACAAATCAGAGACAGAAGTCAGAAAAGTGGTGTTGAGCCAGTGATAAAAGCATACATGTGGAAGCTGACGTTTTAGTTTTGCATGATGTTACTAAGAAGTCAGAAATTGCAGAGGACCAAGGATAGGTCAATGTAGGTACCCAGTGATAACCCACAATCAAAACTGAAGGCATTACACTTGTACCGGTGTTATCCCTCACCTCAAGAAGCACTAAATTTAGCTTAACAACAAAGAAGCTCTATGGTTAAAATTATCTACCTGCACACAATGAAGGTCTTATGAGTTCAATCTTTTTCCTCCACAAATGTGTGCCCTATCCTTGTGAACATGCCAGGATCTGAATTTGTTCAAATTTGAGTGTTCACACTCATTGAAAATAGCTGAACTTCATTACAGGGAATTGAATGTGTTGGCCATTCCTAAAGAAATGCACAAAAATCAGTTGGAAATTTTAATCATGTGGAAAGTAGAAGGTACATACTTTGTCAAACAAAATAATTTCATACTGAGGCTTTTGTAACTTGATTGAAAAGAAAGGCTTTTACCATGATTAATACACTTGGTAGGTTAATGGCCTGTGCTAAGAGCAATCAGGGAGGATGCTTTTCAGAACCCTCATCTAAATTGGTCAATTTTGCTCTACAATTGACAATGTAATACGGCAACTATGACATGATAATTGATGCTTTAAAAGTGTTGAGTTGGTGAATGCTTTGAGATTACATTTTTGCAGAATCTCAGTTTCTTCCTGCTTGCAAATTTAAATTCTCTTTGTTTCCTTGAGGCCACTTAGCAGGATTGGCGCAGATATGGTGTGCTGAGAGCTATTTATTAAGATCTGTTGACTATGATGTTTCCTGGTATTAATTTATTTCCAGCCTGAGCAAGAAGCTAAATGAAGTGGCTGGTACATTTTGCTGACTGGGCATCTGCAGTGAGCACTTTCTCCTTCCTACAAATGTCATTGAGAACTTCACAATCACCTTTTCTTCTTTCCTGACGCATAAACACAAAACATAAATCTGTAAAACCATCTGAAAAAAACGTTAGAAAAATCTTTAGAACTTGGTTCACAAGAAAGGGCTGGGATAAACAAAGGCAGGATTTCAGATGGTAGGTCTGTCTATTTATTTGCTTGTTTGTCACATGTACTTCGAAACACACAGTGAAATGTGTCTTTTTGTGTTACTGAGAATGTGCTGGGGGAGCCCGCAAGTTCTCCCACTCTTCCACTGTCAACATAGTATGCCCACAACTCCTAACCTGTACGTCTTGGAATGTGGGAGGAAACTGGAGCACCCAGAAGAAACCCATGCAGACACAGGGAGAACGTACAAGCTCCTTATAGACAGTGGCGGAAATTGAACCCAGGTCACTGGCGCTGTAATAGCTTTACGCTAACTGCTACACCACCGTGCCACCCAGCGGCCCAAAAACATACTCAAACCAAGTATAATTGTTGAATAAATAATGACTCCAATCTCAAGAATATCTCTGACAGTGTGCTTCAGGGCTACTCCTTCTGTTCGATTAGCCTTTCAGTAGTTTAGGCTACTTCCCTTCTTGACTGCCTTTTGCCATTGGAGACGACTGTACCTCATTCACTAGGCTTACTGATGTCGGGTCCTATGTGAGTCAAACTATGAGAACTCCTGGGGTAGAAGTTCTCAGGCTCAGGTTCCAACACCTTGGTGATGGACAAAGTTCCACCCTTAGAAACTTCCAGAATAGGCAGATTGTGGTGGAGCTAGTTATCCTTATTTCTTCTGCTATTTTGCTGGTCTCCTGCTGAAGAAGAACAAAACTTATTTTGGAGCCAATATTTCAATGGAACGTTGAGCTTATAATGTTCCCCCAGAGAAATTTCAGAATTCAGAGTCAGATTTATTATCACTGACATATGTCGTGAAATTTGTTGTTTTGTGGCAGCAGTACAGTGCAAGACATAAAAATTACTATAAGTTCCACAAATAAATAAATATTACAAAAAAGGACTAATGAGGTAGTGCTCATGGGACATTTGAGACATTTCAACCTTGGGGAGAGGATACCAGCTGTCCACTCTATCTATGCCTCTCATAATTTTGTAAACATCTATCAGGTCTTCCCTCAGCCTCCACCAATCCAGAGAAAACAACCCTGGTTTGTCCAACCTCTCCTTATAGCACATGACCTCTAATCCAGGTTAAGCAACCAACCCGCACACTTTTAAGATGTGGGAGGAAACCGGAGCTCCAGGAGGAAACCCATGTGGTCTTGGGGAGAACTTGCAAACTCTGCACAGTGCCTGAATTCAATGGGTTTATGGAGAGTTCAGACCTCCCCGATGGTAGTAATGCGAAGAGGGCATGTCCCGGGTGGTCCTTGATGATGGATGCCGCCTTCATGGGACACCACCTCTTGAAGATGTCCTCGATGGCGGGAAGGGTTGTGCCCATGATGGAGCTGGCTGAGTCTACAACCCTCTGCGGCCTCTTTCAATCCTGCACATTGGAGCCTCCATACCAGGCGGTGACGCAACCAGTCAGAATGCTCTCCACCGTACATCTGTAGAGATTTGCAAGAGTCTTTGGTGACATACCAAATCTCCTCAAACTCCTAACAAAGTAGAGCTGCTGGTATGCCTCCTTTGTGATTGCATCAATGTCTTGGGCCCAGGATATATCCACTGAGATGTTGACACCCAGGAACTTGAAGCTGCTTACCCTTTCCACCGCTGACCCTTCAATGAAGTCCATAATCAATTCCTTGCTCTTGCTTACATTGAGTGCAAAGTTGTTTTTGTGATACCTCTCAACCAGCCGATCTATCTCACTCCTGTACGCCTCTTCATTGACATCTGAGATTCTGCCAACAACAGTGGTGTTATTGGCGACTTTACAGATGGCTTTTGAGCTGTGCCTAGTCACACAGTCATGAGTGTAGAGAGAGAAGATCAGTGGGCTAAGCACACATCCTTGCGCCTGCGTTGATTGTCAGTGAGGTGGAGACGTTGCTATCGATCCTTACTGACTGTGGTCTTCCAATAAAGGAAGTCGAAGATTCAGCTGCAAGATGGCTTGCCTTTCCACTTTAGCCTACATGAGTCAAATTATTTTTGGCAGGAAGAGTTGGGTTGTCCAAAGACTTGGTCAGTGATTTTATCTTTCCCTATATTGACTGGGGTTGCCTTAGTGCAAAGGGCTTAGATGGGCCAGAATTTGCTAAGTGTGCTGAAGGTAGTTTTCTGAGACAATATGCAGGTATTCCAACCAGGGAAGTGGCTGTACTTGACCTTATCTGAGGAACTGAAACCAGGCAGGTGGTGGAAGTGCCAGTGAGAGAACACTTTGGAAACAGTGACCTTAATTCTGTAAGTTTCAAGGTAGTTATGGAAAGGGATAAGGTTGGTCCTCAAGTTAAGGTGCTAAGTTGGGGGAAGGCTGATTTCTACAGTGCAAGAGAGGACCTGGCAATTGGGAACAGATGCTTGTGGGTAAAACAGTAAGTGAGAGTCTTTTAAAAGAGAATTCACAAAAGTTCAGGCCAGCATGTTCCAGTAAGGGTGAAAGGCAAAGACGCCAAGATGATGAAACCTTGGATAACAAAGGTTATTGAAGGTTTGATCATGAAAATAGAGGAAGGATATGATAGATATAAGCAACTACAATCAAGTGAGTCCCTTGAGGAATGTAGAGGGTGTAAGAGAGTACTTAAGAAAGAAATTAGGAGAGCAAAAAGAGGCCATGAATTATCCTTTGTAGTGCAATTAAGGAGATTCCTAAATTACTCTATGAGTATGTTAGGAGCTAGGGAAAGAGTGGGTCCCCTCAGAAACCAAAGGGGTAGTCTCTGTGTGGAGTCAGGGGATGTGGGTAAAGTCCTAAACAAATGCTTCTGGTCTGTATTTACCAAGGAGAAATGTGTGGATGATGGTTAGTTCAGGGATGGATGTGGTGGTAGCCTGGAGCATATCAGTCCTAAGAAGGTGGAGGCTTAGGAGACATAAAGGTGGATAACTCCCTAGGGTTCGATGAGATCTATCCCAAAATGCTTTGGGAAACAAGGGAGAAGATTGCTGGGCCCCGACAGAGATTTTTGCCTCTTCATTAGCCACAGATGAGGTACCAAGAGTGGAGAACTTTGAACATTGGTCCTCTACTTAAGAAGAGAAGCAGGGATCAGCCAGGTAACTACAGATTGGTGAGCCTTACATCAGTGGGAGGGAAATTATTGGTTAAAAATTCTAAGAGGCAGGACTTATATACATTTGGAAAGGCAGGGATGGATTAGGGATAGTCAGAATGTGGGGAAACTCCTATCTCACTAATTTACTTGAGAGTTTTGAGAAGGTAACAAAGGAGATTGATCAAAGCAGGGCAGTAGACATTGGCTATAAGGACTTTAATGAGGCTTTCGACAAGGTCCTGTATGGTAGGCTGGTCCAGAACATTAAGGCACATGGTGTCCAAGGCAAATTGGCTAATTAGATCCAAAATTGCCTTGGTAATAGCAGGCAGAGGGAAGTGGTGGAAGGATGCCTTGGTGGATGCCATCTAGAACATGCTGTCAGAGGAGGCCATGCAATCAGGTACAATCACTATGTTTAAGAGGCATTTAGACACAAATATGCAAGGCATAGAAGGATATGGTCCTAATGTAGGTAAATAGGATTAATGTAGATGGGCAAAATGGACTGCAATGAACACAGTGGGTCGAAGGGTCTTTTCTGAACCGTACCACTATATGACTTAGCAGGTTCAGGAGCATCAGTAGGAGAGAAACGGAGTCAACATGTCAGGCCAAGGACCCTTCATCAGAACTGGAAAGTGAGAAAATAAGCGTGCTTTCAGTTGCAGAATGTTAGAGGGGTGGAGAGAACAGAGGGAATGTCAGTGATGGACTGGAGACCTAAGTTGTCAAGGTAACATTTCCTGCTAGAAACAGAAGAGAAACAAAAAGCAGCAGCAATGAAACAGAAGGCACAAACACATACATGGACAAGTAGTTCCTGAATTTAAATTAAATACAGGTGACCCACACATTACACAGAGGGGGTAGTGTTCGTAGAAAATGTGTCATCTGCACATGCGTCAAGAAGCGCGTGAAAAAAAGATAAATTTTGTGTTTATTTACTATTTTGCCACATAAATTCCATGAGAGTGAATTTTATTCCATATTTCAAATTCTTTGTGAATTCTGTAAGGTCAAATTTCTATTACTTGAATGGCTGTAACACAGGGGTCATCTGTATTGATCCTTGAGGACTGCAATATTGCTGAGATGGAAGATGAGGTGCTGTTCCACAAGCTGACATTAGGCTTCAATGGACAGTGTAGGAGACAGAAGATTGGTCTGAGTGGAAATGGAATTGAAAATTAAAGTGATAAGCTCAGGGTTTCCCCTATGGATGGAACTACAAAGTGGTCATCCAGTCTGCTTTTCTCCAATGTGGAGGGGACCATTTAGTGAGCATCGAATACAATACACAAGAAGAATGTGTGTGAAACATGGTTTATTTATGTCTTCAGAGAACAAAAGAGGAGTCAGAGCAACATAAGCCATTGTCATGGGGGTAAAATGAAAAAATTATGATGGTGTAAGTAGTTGGATGTCAGAAGTAAGAAGAGCAAAGCATATTAAATAAGCATTTTCCCCCTTGTATTCTAGTGGAGAGTTGGTTAAGAAACCTTCACAGTTATGAAAATAGAATTCAGTACCTGGATAATTTAAACTTTTAGTGAGAGTTGTTGAAAGGGAAAGAATCATTTGGCATTAAAAAGGAAATGAGACAGGTTTAAATATGATAAAGATATGAGTTTCATTTGAGATCAGGGCAAAAACTGATGAAAGATGTGATTGAACCAGGCTGGAGGTTCACAAAATGACTAGAGCAATTCTGCAGGTGAAAATTTATTACATGAATGCGCACATTATATGTGTGATGTTATTCTTTGTTACATTTACTTCACAAATTCTTTCATCAGTTATCCACGAATGAAACCTGTCAGTTTGTAGTACACTGTGCATAACTGACAAGTATTCACTGCTTTTATGTTTAGTTCTATATTTAGTTCACCATTTAACTGCAGTTTGCTGGTATAACATAATGTAGAACAAGCAGAAGAAAAATGATTTTCAGTTTGTGTGCTCTGCATTGAAATTAGCTTGTTGGTGTCTCCAGTGCTCACTATATAATCATTTGACTTTAAAATATTTTACTTCAGTGTGAGCAGATCTTCAGTTGCCTGGCTGGCATTGAGCTGCTGATTTTCCAAAGCCAGCTGTGACAATCAGTGTGGTATTACCAACTGGATTAAAGTAAACATCAGGTTTGTGGCTGTGGGCCCAGGAAGTGCCGAGGAAGGAGGATTGGGGAACACTGAGCCGAGATCTGAGACCTGATAACAACAGGAAATGTAATGTCTGCCCTTGTGAGCTACACAGATGGTTTCTGACATACATGAGTAGGGAGGGGAGTTCTGAGCTTCAGCAGAACTGAAGATACAAGTTCAAAGTACAAGGGCAGGGGAGGCAATCCAACAGTATTGGGAGAATGGGTTCATGACAATCTCTGACCACTTTTAAACTGTTGGACTTCGGTTGTCCACACCATCTCTGGTTACTGTCACATTACTGTTTTAAAACATTTAATTGTGCTTTTTTTTATCTTGAGAGAGAAATCCATATATTGGGTAAGTAGGGACTACCAAGTTTAATACCTCCTGAAAACATATACAGGTCGTCCCCAAGTTATGGCAGTCCTGTGGCAGCTGGCAAATCCATTCCACTGGTCTCTCAATTGCTTGTTTGAATGTATGGGCTGTAAATAAGTTGGGCATTCGCAAGCTGGGGAGAACTTGTATGCATATTGTGATGCCATCTTTGATTGACTGATTGCAACACCAGAGGCTCAGTGTCATGACCGGCTAGTGCCATTTAAAGTTACCCCTCATTGCTTAATGATGGCCTGCATTTCTTAAAGGGGAGGTGCATTGTGATGGCAGCAGGTGCTAGCATTTACTGTACAAGTGAATCTGTTTGTGATAAGGTTGAAGAATGGCAATTCATGGAAGAGGGTAAGCTCTAAAGTTGTTGGACATTGCACTGGAACCTTTGTGGAGAAGGTACAAAGGAGAGGGATGCTTTATCCACTCAGGGTCTCCAGGCACATGCATAGAAAGTAGAAGGAGCAGGGAGTTGAGGTAGTCAATGGTAGGAGCAAAGCCCCATAGTGCTGGGTACAGTGCTGCAAGTTCAGTGATCTCATTTGAGTGGTCAAGGTCAGTAAATACATCTTTACCTACGTCACCAACCTCAGCTACTGCTTAATTCACCAACTGGATCACTCATCCACAAATAATCTCCATCAATCAGAACTCAAATCTAACATTCATGAATATCATCTCACCATCATGTACTTAGCACCACCTCAAATCTTACACCACATCTCAGTTTCCACAAACTGCCAGCTATTCAATATTGCAGCCAGATCACCAAGGTTTCATTGTATACACAATGTTTGGGGTGCCTTCCGAAACATCTGAATGTCGAGGAGCATGGAGGAGTCTGGCACCAATTTGGCAGATGGCTTTGCACAGAGCTTAGAACCTGCCCTTTCCTGTATGAAGTGGAGGCCAACTCCATAACTGCTTGTCATTACTCAAGGCCCTGTGCAGCCCTCTCCACCAAAGGTCAGCAGTCTTCCATTAGTCTTGTGGCAGTCACTGGGTGACAGGGCATAGAAGCACTAGGGCAGTCAAAGGGACTTGGAAGACAGATGGACTTCTGTATGTAATATGCCATGATGTTACTTGTAAATTAAGTTGCAATGTTTATTTTGTGGTGCCATTTATTTTTTTCATTATGGCCAAGTGGAAACTGATGGAGAGGAAAGGAGGTAAAGTTTGGGACTGTTGGTGAATTGGGAATTGGATTTACAATTGTAGGTTTTGCAATGAATGATTCTTTTAACAGACATCTTAGGTGGAAAGAAATTGTGTAAGTTCCTCCCTCATGCTCTCGCCTCAACTACTCACCGTTCAGTTGTTGGGAAAGACTGTTCCCTCCGGATGGTATAACAGATTGCAGCACTTTTGAAACTTACCTTGTTGGGTACACCAAAACAGTCCTGGCAGCCAAACTGCTATTTCAGTATATCAACAGTCTGTTCTGTTGGAATTTGTGTGGCAGCTTGACTTTGGTTGTCTGCATGGTCCATACATACACGTTGGTTGTGCACCAGCCATTTGGTTGGCACTTGTCATGCAGTAACCACACTTTGGATGGCTCAAATGCAGATGGCACTGTGGACTACTGCCAAATGGAGGCATCTTGACTGCTTCCAGGCCAGGGCATGACTTATGGCTGTAGGCCAACCGGATATTCAGAGAGTATAATCCCTTATCGTTCTCCTATAACACAGAGCTGACATACTGACAAAAGAGACTGCAGATACTGGAATCTGGAACAAAAAGCAAATTGCCGGAGGAACTCAGCCAGTCAAGCAATGAGAACTGACATGCTGTTCCCTCAAAGCAATGGCACTCTGTTACATGGGGACACCTGCCATCCCAGTAAAGTCACATGCTCTCTTTGCCTACTTATCTCTGTGACAAATGACATGTCATTAGATATCCTTGACCAGGGAGGTTAGTAACCTCCTGTGGGCTGGAACACATACTTTTCACAATGCTGCTCATATCTCCAGCTTCTGGAAGGAACTAGCTGCTTTTAATAGTTCATTGCCTTGGTCAGCTTGACAGCCTTCCAGGTAATGTAGCCCTTCTGCTGATTTAAGGTTGTTCTTGTGGCTGTGGCAGGTAGCAGATTTTAGTGAGCAGATCGATACTGAAGTACAGAGACCTCACACATTTTCCTTGCTGTGGTTCAGGTAGGAGGATTGTGCCTTCTACACCCTGGTTTGAAATGGCTTCCTGTTGAGAACCCTTCTTCTTCTCTTGCTTCTTCATGCTCTGCATCCCCTCTTCAAACAAAAAGTTGCAGATGCTGGAAATCCAAAACAAAAACAGAGAATGCCAGAAGCACTCAACGGGTCAAACAGCATCTGTGGAGAGAGAACCAGGTCAGCCAGTCATTCATAGAGGGATCAGTCCTTTCAGAGCGTTGAGAGGGGAGGGGGTGAGAAGGCGTCTGTGACTGAAATTCAATATTGAGTCAATCACCAGATACACGGTAGCATAGTGATTAGCATAACGCTATTACAGCACCAGCGACCCAGGTTAAAATCTGGCTGCTGTCTGTAAGGAATTTGTACATTCTCCCTGTGACTGCATGGGTTTCCTCCCACATTCCAAAGACGTACGGGTTAGGAAGTTGTGGGCATGTTACATTGGCGCCGGAAGCGTGGCGCCACTTGTGGGCTGCCCGCAGAACATTCTACACAAAAGGTGCATTTCACTGTGTGTTTCGATGTACATGTGACTAATAAAGAGATCTTATCTTTCCCCTCCCTACTCTTTCAGCATTCCGCAGGGACTGCTGCGATTTTCTGGTTCACTTATTCATTTCCACCAACCAGTACCCATCACGTAGCACTTTCCCATGCAACTGTGGGAGGCGCAACACCTAACCTTTTACCCCTTCCCTTCCCATTACCCCGTGACCCAAACTATCCTTTCAGGTGAAGCTGTAATTCACTTGCACCTAGAGTAATGGAGGCAAAGAGTTATACAGCACAGAAACAGGTCCTTCAGTCCATGCCGACCGAGGTGCCTTTCTGAGCTAGTCCCATTTGTCTACACTTGGCCCATACCCCTCTAACTCTTTCTACCCATGTACCTGTCCAAATGTCTTTTACATGTTGTAATTGTACCTGACTCTACCGCCTCCTCTGGCATCTCGTTCCATATACCCACTCCCCTCTGTGTGAAAAACTTGCCCATCACGTCCCCTTTAAACCTTACCCCTCTCACCTTAAAAATATGCCCTCTAGTTTTAGACTGCACAAATCGGGAAATAAGACTATGACCATCCACCTTATATATGCCCCTCATGATTCTACAAATCTCTATGAAGTCACCCCTCAGCCTCCTTCACTCCAGGGAAAACAATCCCAGCCTATCCAATCTCTCCTTGTAACTCAAGCCCTCCAGTCCCGGCAACATCCTTGCGAATCTTTTCTGCACTCTCTCTAGCTTAATCACATCCTTTCTATAGCGTGACAACCAGTACTGCACACAATATTCCAAGTGTGGTCTCACCAACCATAACATGACATCCCAATTCTAGTATTCATTTGCCCAACCAACAAAAGCAAACATGCCCTACACCTTCACCATTCTGTCTACCTGCGTTGCCAGTCGCAGTGAACTATATACACGGACCCCTTGGTCTCTCTGTTTTACAATGTTCCCCAGGACTCTGCTATTCACTGTGTAAGACCTGCCCTGGTCTAACTTCCGAAAATGCATCACTTTGCACTTGTCTGAGTTAAATTTTATCTGCCATTCCTTTGCCCACTTTCCCATTTGATCTAGATCCTGTTGTAACTTTAGACAACCTTCTTCACTGTCCATTATACCAACAATTTTGGTGTCATCCACAGACTTACTAATCATGCCATCTACATTCTCATCCAATTTAGCTCACCTCTCATTCTCGCTTCTTACAAACTCAGTGTATTGCATTCAGCGTTCACAATACACTATCTTCTACATTGGAGAAACCAAATGCAAATCATGTGATCACTTTAGAGGACATCTCTGTTCAGTTTGCAGGGGTCACCCTGAGCTTCCAGTCACCTGTCACTTTAATTATCCATTGCATTCTGATTCTGAGGAAGCTCAAGGAAGAGCACCTCATCTTCTGTTAAGATGCAATGCAACCCTTGGGATCCAATATTGGATTTCCGGTAATAAGCCCTTCCTAACTGTGTCAGAACAAGTCAAATGTAAGGACATCCAGCTATAATATTAATTCTTTCTTTCTCTCTCCACAGATGTGGCCTGATCTGCTGGGTATTTCCAGCATTCTCTTTTGTTTTCAGCTTCAAGCCACTGTTGTGTTTTGCATCTCACAGTTCCAACATGTTCTTTTGTTTCTTTTCTCTCACTAATTGCTGGCATCAAAAGCAGTTACATTCCCCAGATGGTCTTCATCTCCACTCTGTTACTCTCCGTCCTTCTCCCGCTGCAACTGCAAGTATGCTTATTGTCTCTTTTTTCCAGTTCTGATGAAAGGTCAATGACTTGAAATGTTAACTCTGGTTCTCTCTCCACAGATGTGAATGGAATTGCGGAGGTTTTCTGGCATGTTATGTTTTTGTTTCTCCTTTCCTTATTCTCCTTCTGCCAGTCATGCTGTCTACTCAGGGCAATGATAAGTCATGGCTATCTGGAAAAGCAATGAAGGCAACAAAAGTCCTTTAGCAGCCGGTATCCACTTCCTATACAACTATAGAAAACACAAAATACTTGTAGGATGCTAGCAAAATCTGGAACAAATTAGGGTTACAGAAAGTAAAGGTTGATCCCTTTAAGTAGAGCTGTGGGTGGAGATGGCCTTTCCTATTGTTGGATGATGATTGATATAATGATCTGCTTGCTCTGCTTACTTAGGATGAGCGATCACTCAGCTTGTACTAAAGACATCACCAATATTGTATCTGGTGCAAATATTCACATGTCTCAGGCATGAGTTTGGAGCTCAAAGGGTGCTCATAGTATCTAAAAGCTGGGCACTAACATTCTCAATCTCTGCCCCCTCCTCCCCACCCTCCATTTTCTAACATCCAGAATATACCATGAATGCAGATGCTGTGGTATTTTAAATTTATTTGCTAGTAGGAAGCAGATCCCACTGGCAATGGCAGCATTTATTGATACAAGTGTGAGAGCACAAGTGACCCAGATTCTATCTGGCGTTGTCTATGTGGAATTTGCATGTTCTCTCTGTCACCTGGGTGCTCCAGTTGCCTCCCACATCTCAAAGCTGTGTGGGTCCATAGATTAAGTGGCCACTGTAAATTGTCCTGTATGTGGCAGTGAGTGGTAGAATGTGGGGGCATTCCATGGGAATGTGGGAGGCAGGAGGAACAAAATAGGATTGGTGAAGTATTAGTATAAATGAGTGCTTGATGGTCAGTGTGGAGTGAAGAGCCTGTTTCAATGCTATATGACCAACTATATAACTGAAGAGTTAGCCACATTGGTGGGCTTAAGAATATTTTCTTAGCAAACGTGAATTTCTGTTGACAAATAAAAATGAACTCATAAAATTTGTAAGATCCCATTATTAATGCAGTTTGCAAAAATATTTCTTTAGGCAAAATAAGTAGCTTTGAAGACACTTTTAATTGAACATAAATCAAAATGAAAGAAGTGAATGATTAAAAAGGAAACATGTTCTTGATAAGCTTTCACTGATTTCTGTAACAAAGCAAGCTGAGCCATAGGAATGCCTGATCCAAGATTATGTATGTCAAGTAATCCAGAATAATAGAAAGTTTATGAATACAAAAGAAAATTCCCATGAAAATTGAAATAAAAACAGAAAATGCAGTAAACAATTAACAGGTCAAGCAACCATGTTTGGCAAGGGAAATAAGAGTTGACATTTCAGCTAACTTATCTTTCCTCGCCTGAAATGAACCCTTGAGAAGTAAATTTCCTACAAGATGTTTTTTTTTGTGAAAGCCAACTCTCTCAAATCATCATTGGATGAGAATACCCTTTAGATCCTGCATATTATGTGCTTGGGTTTGCTGAAATCACTTGCCGAGAAGATACAAAAGCTGTCTTCATTTTATCTGAAATGAATAGGGAATGCCAAACAATTGCATCAACTTCTGTGTTTAATGCAATCATGATTTTTGTGATTAATTTATTTCATGGCCTTTATCAAAGTTGCTACGGAAACAGAACAGTACTTTTGGAAAAACAGAGCTGGAATTTTAAAGCTTCACTTTCAAAAGCTACAGAATTCATCCCTTGTATTTTTAAGCCTCATAATGAATTCAGTTAAAGGACAATGAACGTTCTGCTGTTCACCATTGGCATTACTACTTGCCAGCCATCCAATTCCAGTTAGCAGAATGTACAGGAACAGGTTATAAGTGAAAAACATAAAGGATGTGGTAAATCATGGAGCAGAAGAGGTCATCATGATGCTGGGTGTTTGGAAAGCTGTCACTCTGGACTGGAGTTCAGCCAGAAAGCTGCTAGGAGACACAAGGAACTGTAGCTGCTGGAATCTGGAGCAAAAAACAAGCTGCTGCAGGATCTCAGCGACTCGGGCAGCATCTGTGGAGGAAAATGGACAGTTGATGTTTCGGGTCCAATCCAGATGTGGGGTCTTGACCTGAAACGTTGACAGTCCATTTCCCTCCACAGATGCTGCCCGACCTGCTGAGTTCCTCCAGCAGTTTGTTAGAAAGCAGCCAGGCTGGATTGGGTGAGGCAGAGGGACTTGGTGAGGCAAAGTCCCTCTACTTCCAATCCCTTTAGGGTTGGTGACTCCAAAATGCCTCAATATCCATTGCTGCTGGTTTCCTTAAAACAAATGGAAGGGACTCAGAAGTAGAAAATAGGGCAACTAATTAATCAAAAAATTACCAGTCACAGTTAATACAAATCCCATATTCTCCAGAACGTAATTAAAAGAAGTAAAACAGACAATCCCATCAATTGCACTTTCCCTCTATTTCCTTGCAACCCCACAACTTACTTTCTCTCACACACCCATCTGCTCCCCTTTGATTCTTTTGCCACCATCTACAGCAAGAGCCAATTAACCTACCAGCATACTTTTAGGATGTGGGAGTAAACCAGCACACTTACTGGAATCCACAGGGAAGCAAGGAGAACATGCAAACTCCACACAGACAGCAATCAAAGTCAGGATCAAACAGGTCTCTGGAGCTATGAGGCAGATGCACTGAGTGCTATGCCACTGTGCTTGTTTACAGCCACTCTCAAATTGAGTTCCAATATTATGAGAACATAGAATTAAAGGAACAAGTGAAGGCCATTTAGCTCCTCAGTGCTGAACCGCCAATAGTTCATGGTTAGTCTATGATTTAGCTACTTTTGCCCCCATATTTTTAATTTCATTGAAGTAGTCTTCAGAATAAAGAGCGCAATTCAATTGCATAAATATGGATAATGATGTTAGTAATAAAACAAACTTAAATGAGATATATTCAGTAATTACATCAATAAAATATGTAATTAAGACCAAGATTAATTTAAGATGAGTGATTCTTTGAGAGGTTAATTGCAACAATGTTTTAATTATTTGATAACCATAAAAATAAATGTATATTTGTTAAATTTTGCATAAAGCATCTTATACAGTAGACATTTCCATAGTTGAAAGATGAAATAATGGATAAAATATCCTCTGAAAAGTATATTGAGTGATGTTATTTATTGCTAACTAATAGCAGCAAAATGCTGAGATCTTCATGCAGATTTTTCATGGCAAACGGTAACACAGTGTTTCCCATAAACATTTACCCAGCAAAAGGTAATGGACTGAATCTTATGTAGAAATAACGGAAGTTTCACACAGAACTACTGGCACTTTCCACCATAACTGTACCAATATTCAGGACTCCTGCACAATCAGGAGTTCCACAGTTAGGTTATTGTATATTGTGCAGGGGTTGATCAGAGATGATTTTCCAATTCCACTCTGGTGTTGAAGTCCTTGCAGAGTCTAGCAACAAACTGTATATAAAAAAAGTCATTGTTACTCATCAAGGGGAAGCCTCTGTTCAATATACAACAGCAGCATGTTTCTACCCCTGACTTCAGTTGAACCTAGACCACTGAATGAAGAAGAGTGCCTGTAGTGGAGAAGGGTAAGTATCAGTAAAAAGCCAAAGAATTGCAGATACTAGAAGTGTGAAGTAAAAACTGGAAATGTGAAATGAAAACTGAAAGTGCTGAAAACATTCAGCAGGCCATCCACAATTGTGGACAGAGGAACAGAGACAACTTTTTAACTCAAAGACCCTTTTAATGAAAGCTCTTTGACTTGACATATTAACTCTGCATGGATGTTGCTTTACTTGCTGAGTATTCCAAACACTTTCTGTTTTTATTTAAGGGTAAGTGTAAGGTCATTTATATATTTTTATTTGATTACATTTTTTTGTTTGTGTGCTTTAATTACATCGACGGTTTTGGTATTGCTGAGTAAGGCCAATCAGTGAGCAACCAGCTTCCATGTTTGCACTGGGCACCCACTCCAGGTAAGAGTGGATTAAGCAGATAGGCAGCTGGTGAGCTTGGGAACCCTACCACCTAGCAGAAAATCCAGGTCATCATTTTTGCTATAAAAGCTAACGCAAAAATTATGATACAAAATAAGGACTTTGGTGTAAGGATTTTGGATAGGCATTGTAAGTCAAGGATATAAACATGATGGTTATTGTACACTGAACAGAAACTTTGCCTTTAATATCTTTTACACAGTTTGCATCTGTAGATAGTTTAAAGGAAATGAAGGAGGGATGGTCAAAGTTCTGAGCTGATCTGAATGACAGAGTACAATGGATGCTTCTTTACGCAAAGGTCAAACTTAATACAGAATGAAATATGAGACAAACATCTCCTGTGCCCTCTTTCCTTGTATTCATTATGATGATTTATTGTATTTCTGGAAAGAATCTTTCTTTGGGAGCATGAGTGCCCTGTCACAAGAGAGGTCACTTACTGTAAGGTGCCCTTTAATCTTGGAATAGTGCAGTTTGCTTGTGTTGTGTTCTGAAACATTATCTGCTTGATTTGTGCAATTGGGAATGCAGGTGGATTTCTAGTGTTGTTAATCGTCATCAAGAGGACATGCCATGTAAAATGTATTCCCTTCTGTGCATAATGCACTGTTAAACAGCACATTTCTGTTGGCATAATCTTCAAACTGCTGATTCACTGTTGTTATTATTGCCAAAGGTTGGTGGTCTCAGGGTCTTCTGAATGTCACTGCTGACTGATCCCATGCACTTTCTGATTGGATGCAGTTAGAGTTTGAACTACAGTTCTTGGTCCTTGTGGTGTGAGGGGTTTGATTCAGCTTGACCACACCCCCCCCCCCCCCCCCCCCCCCCCCCCCCCCCCCCCCCCCACAGCTGAATCCTGTTCAAAGTTACGCTGTGTTGACTGCAAACTGGGCAACTCTCCACAAAGGACGTGAAGAAGACACATTTCCAGGCTGTGGATACACATGGCTGGAGGCCAATCCGACATCACTGTGACACAAAGATCCTGGAACGCAGCAGTCTGTTCCCCTCAGGCAGACAGTCTCACATTATTTGAGCTCGGCACACTGTGGTGGACTCTCTGCACAATTCATGGGTATAACCAGAACTATTTTCAGCGCTTTGAGAAAGTGGATGCTCCGGTACACATGCTGAAAAGATCAAGGCTGCAAAATTCCATGTGGTTAATTGTATCAATGAGCCAGGATTAGTGATGCCAATGCTTGCAGCATTGAACCAGTGGGCCCTACTCATTTAAGTATCCTGTCATACAAAACAAGAACACTGTATTTCAAATGCTTGGACATCAGAGTACAGCTTTTGACATCTCAGCTGGAATAAAGATTGTAGCAACCTGCTGTGAAGAAGAAGCCGCAGGACCTGCTTTCTTGCATGTTGTTTGGGTTGGGGAAAATATCCTGACAGGCAGCTCATCCACAAATGTCATCCTGCACTTCTCTCCTCCATCCTGATCCTGTTCCTCTTCCCTGGTAATGTCACAAAGATAGGCTCATTGTGGGAATCTCACGTCTGTTTCTGAGAAACTTTCAGTGTCAGTGGAAGGAAGGGGGCAAGCTCCAGGACTGTGAAACAAGTCTGATGTCATCCATTGCTGAAAAATGCAAATTCCCAGCTGCATCTAATCAGTACTCAAAGTTTTAGCTGTTTCCAAGCCAAAGCTCTTGTTTTCCACCAAATATCAGCTGGCCTTGGCAGTGTACTCTTATATTTCCCATTCCAACTTTTGATTCCTGGAACTGTCCTTACCATATGCTGGAAGTTTGGATCATTAAGACCACTAGCTATAAACAAAGTATAATTTAATAAAGGTGTCAAGGGTGGCTCCATGGTACCATTCGCAAACTTAGGTTTAACTCCTACTCTGGGACTTAATGGAAGAGCAGTCATTTTAGAAGAGATTTTAAACAGTGGCTCCAACAGCCCTCCAATATTCACCTTTTCACTATTCACAAAAGAAAGGAGGGATCCTTCCTGGACCACCAGCATCCCTAAAACAGTTTACCTGGTCATTTGTTCCATTTGCTGAATGTAAGACTTGCTGGAGCCCACATTTTCCAACACAACACTTCAAAGCACTTCACTTCCTGTGAAGGTCAACTTCTTCTGTTATAAGTGCAACTGGAAGATCTTTGAATAACAACAGTATATTACCCTCAATCCTATGAGCTCTAATTTTGTTCAATAATCTTTCATATGGCACCTTTTCAGAGGCCTTCTGAGAGGCCAGATACACCACATCCACTGGTTTCCCTTCCCTATTCCACTATTTGGAATTTCAAAAAAAATCCAACAGATGTGTCAAACATGATTTTCCTTTTTTATCATATTATATTCAAAGTGGCCTGTTACTGCTTCATTAATAATGGACGAACATTTTTCCTACTACTGATGTCAGCTAACTGGTGTGTAGTTCCCCATTTTCACTCTCCCTACTTCCTGAAATGCTAGGGTTTATTTTGCTGCCATTCAATCCGTAGGAACCATTGCAGAATTTATGAAAGAGACAATCAATGCATCCACTATTTTCACTGCCTCCTCTTTCATATTCTTGAGATCCAGGCCATGTGATCATGGGGGATTCATCAGCTTTCATTTCCATTCATTTCTCCAATGTAATTGGGTTATTATTGCAACATGTACCAAGATAAAGTGAAAAACATTGTTTTGCATGCCATCCGTACAGATCGTTTCAAAACATAAGTACATTGAGGTAGTACATAAGGAAAGGGCAATAACACCAATGTGTTACAGAATCTGAATCTAGGGTAACATCTGCTCAACTGTGATGTGAAGTTCGTGGAGTTACGGACACTTTCTACTGATGTGATCACCTTGGATCACAGTGGTTTCATCAGCTGTCGGAAATTAAAGCTGTGTCATATCACTTGCCTTGCTATTTCTGTCATAATTTATTGAAGTAACTAAACCCAATAAACTCATTTTGATGACATCCAGATGCCTCAAGTGTAATAAAATCCTTCTTAAGGAGCTTTGTTATACAGTTTTGTTTCAGAGATATCTTTAATAGCCACTCCCATTTTGTTGATAATAGTCTTTCACTGTAATTGATGGTCCTGTATTTTTTTGACGAGAACCTGACAGTCTGGGTGGGAAAAGGAGGCCGGTTCTTTGTTAATATGTCACCTTCCTGGATGTTGCTCCTGGTTTGAATAGCCTCCATCCCAGAACAGAGAAAGGATGGGGAATGAAGGGCTCTGCTTATTTAGCATAAAATATCTCGGGTGAAAATTGGATTTGGCTGAAAATTAAAATAGCAGAAGTCATAAATTAAAATATTAAATGCAGTTCTCCCCCAAAACATCTCAGCCCACCTACTCCTGTCGAAGTCCCAGACTAAGCCAGAGTCCTTGTTCCTTGCCAGGGTCTAACTCAGTGAGGCCTCCCACCACTCAGCTATCGTAGTATGCGAAAAGTCATGGCATAACCTTGATTGCTGCCACTGGAGGTCTCCATCAATGTAAAGACTTGGCGATTCTAGGGTCCCAGCAGCACAGTAAGAGACAAGGAGCCACTGAGTCAGAAGGTCATGGGCATGATGAACAACAAGTGACTCTGTCAGTCTGGGCACCCTTGGACTTGAAAAGAAGATAGATGCTGACAGCCGTAATAGTGTGTATTTCTGTTTTAAGAATATTGTATTTACTCTAAGTATGTGCAGTAGAATACAAGGCAAGAAAGAAGCAGCATGATGAACTCCATATTGTTGGAGGGTGGTGTTAGTCAGCGGGGCCAGGTTAGTGACAGTCTTTTGTTTTGTGGATGTTGGGTGCAAGGTCCATCCTTTCGTTCTGCTTCAGTAAATGAGTTGACGTAGTGTAATGGTTAGCGTAACGCTCTACAGTGCCAGAGACCCGGGTTCAAATCCGGCCACTGTCTGTAAGGAGTTTGTACCTTCTCCCCGTGTCTGCATGGGTTTCCCCCGGGTGCTCCGGTTTCCTCCCACATTCCAAAGACGTACAGGTTAGGAATTTGTGGGCGTGCTATGTTGGCGCCGGAAGCGTGGCGACACTTGTGGGCCGCCCCCCGAATCACTATGCAAAAAGATGTACTTCACTGTGTGTTTTGATGTGCATGTGACTAATAAAGATATCTTATCAAAGACTTGAGCTCAGCGTACTATTGCAAGCGTTGGTGCATGCTGCAGCTCAGCAGTTTAGATTGGGGTGACCTTGTTCTGGAGTGAAGGCTGAACAGTTTCCCATCAGTACTGCAGATTAGAGCCACTCCAGCAGGGACCTTGTCAGAGCTGAGGTACAGCATTGTGGCGAGAAAGATTGAAGAAAGTGGTGGGCTGGGCCAACACACGAAACACTGGAGGAACTCAGCACATCAGGCTGCGTCAATGGAGGGAAATCAACAGCCGACATTTTGGGTCGAGGCCTTTCGTTCAATCCAGAACGTCGACTGTCCATTTCCCTCCATATGAATGCTGCCTGACCTGCTGAGTTCCTCCAGTGTTTTGCGTGTAGCTCCAGATTCCAGCGTCTGCAGTCTCTTGTGTCTAGCTTTGCTGGACGCTGGCCTGCACATGGATTGCACCTTTTGTGGACCCATTAGTTAGGAATGTACTTTTCCTGTCATCATGTAACAAATGTAAAATGGAGACAAACTCCTGTGGGCAGCCAGATTTGAGTAGAATGCTCCACAGTCCCTCCTGATTGATGGAATCAAAATTGTTGGTGAGATTGGAAAAAAAGCTATGACAGACAACAGGGAGAGCCCTCTGTATTTACTACAGTCACACTTGTCTCCTTTCTTGAAAATGGTCATGATTGCAATGTCTCTGAGTCATCTGGCATGTCCTCCTCTTCCTGGATGTTGGAGATGAGGTTGTGGATTTATGACTGAAGTTCCTTGCTGCCAAGTTTTAGAACTCCAAATGGGATACTGTCACCTCCTGATGTCACGTTCTCCTTTAACTGACGTGTCTCCTTTCTGACTTGTCAGTCAGCGGAGGTAGCAAGGCCCAGCGGTAGAGAGCACTTCGAAGATCTGCAGAATCACAGCTGTGTCCTTAATGTGAGCATCTCTGAACAGGGGGATGCTGACTGACATTAATGGCAGAAAAAAATAAAGAAAGACTTGCATTTATACAGCACCTTTCACATCCTCAACGCACTTAAGAGGCAATGAAATAACTTGGAAGGAAGGTCTTGTTGGAATGAATGAAATGTAGCAGCCGGTTTGAGCACTTTAACCTTGTGGAGACAGTAACGTGATAATGACTGAGTAGCCTGTTGATATTAACTGAGGGATAGATATTGGCCAGGAAACTAGGATTAAGGCCCCTGTTCTTATTTGAAATAATGGCAAGGAAATTTTTATGGGAGAGCAGACTAGATATTGGCTTGGTCTCAATTGAAAGGCAGCAGCTCTGACATTGTGGCACTCCCTTAATAGTGCCTCGAAGGGGCTTTGAAGCATAGTATTCTTATCTCTGTCAGTTCTGATGAAGAGTCTTTGACCTGAAACATTAACTTTGTTTCTCAATTCACAGATGCTGCCAGACCTGATGAGTGTTTATTATGTGCTCTGTTTTTATTTCTGGGTTTTAGGCATCTGTAACACTTTATTTTTTATTGTACCAACTAAGATATGGCAAATAAAGTAAGAAGCATTTTTTTTGTACAGAGTGCCATTTCTACACTGAGAGAATTGGGGTGTCTGAGAATGAAGAATGTAATAGGATACAGAGAAAGAACAAGAAATTGTTGTTATACAACTTCATCTGAAGAGCTAGCACTTGACCAGAATTGAGGGTCACAGTCTCTTCTCTTGATTAATGTCTTAAGTGTGATTTTGTATTTAATTTTTATTCATATTTGCTGCCTTAGAGATGTTTTTAAAATTTATTCCCAACAGCATATTCTTCTCTTAGACTTTATAATTTGTTTCCCTTAGGGGTTGAGGGAAGAACACTGTTCCTTAATGGAAAGGGGGCAGGCTTAAATGCCACCACATTCAAAGAAGTAGGTTAAGGAGATGAAGCTCACAGAAATACACTTGATGGTAAATGGCATGGAAAAAGTGCAGCAGAATATTATTAAAGGGTCAGAATTGTAAATTTAAACCAACAAGAAATAATTTAAAACTGGAGGTTATGGAGAATGTCAATTTTTTTCTTCTTTTGGTCTCTGTGGTTGACAGTGTGCCATGACTGCACAATCCACTATTTCTTATCTCTTTATTTTATCGGGTGCATTTTGTTTTTCTGCTGTAAGTGCAGAGGTGGCTTTCAAGGACTCACAATTACTTGGCAGGTGAGGCATTTAACATCTGCACTGTGAAGGTTTTAGAGTGTTAAGAGATTGTGTTTTGTCTACATTTACTTATGGTACAAAAGTGATTAACCAAAAAGGTGTGTTATTGGTTGTATTTTAATTTGGATTGTCCTCTGGTCATGAAATGCACTATAAAAACAGAAGACTATCTTACTGTCAATACACTAGCACCAACACAGTGAATTGGCATAGCTATTCAACTTGGAGATGATCAAGGCTAGAATGAAAGAAATGCAGACACCTCTGTAGCTTGAAGGAAGTTGTAAAGGTTGTAAGGAAAAAGGGCATGGAGGGATTTATAAACAAGAGTTAAAATTTGTGGTTTGCTGTTGTGAATTGGTACGGCAACTGCTTGGCTTTTATTTTGATAGAAATAGAGCTGGTGAGAATCTATAGTGGGAAGCCAAGGGTAATCTTGCATAAAGTTACAAGTCTAATCAGAGTCTGGATACTCAAACCAAGCCGGATGACACCCAGTCACTTTTGTTGGGTTTGGAGTAACAAACAAGATGCTGGAGGAACTCAGCGGCTCAGGCAGCATCTGTGGAGGGAAATGGACAGTCGAGTTTTTGGGTTGAGACCCTTCATCTGGACTGTAGCATCTTGTATGTTGCTCCAGAATCCAGCATCTGTAGTCTCTTGTGCCTCCATCTGTTGGGGTTGGGTCAGGTTAGATGCTTATTCTCCTAAAATGGGTCAGGTTGGACTCTGCCATGCCAGCCCAGCTCAGTAGTTTAACTAGCATGATTTGCTTAGTTTTACCACATTTCCTCTGTTCTTGATCAATAGCGTTGTCTGCGTAATTTTTCTGCTCTTTGGAAAATGGTTGTAGATTGGGTCAGGTATGGAAAAGATCATAAGTACATGGGCTCTTCGGGTTGCGTTTTAATTTTGTATCCAAGTGTAGCACTAATTCTACCCCTTTTAAAAGAAAAATCCATTTTGCCTGCAGTTGCAGACTGTGGCCACTAATTGTTGCTCTAGGGCAGCCTATGTGTGTCATAGTCGACAGGTAAATAGGTAACTTATAAAGTTTAGTAGAATCTAACTTTTAAAATGTTTGTGACCCACTCAGGCCTTCTTAATTTCCCCTCTTGTCTCTGGTCATCATGCAGTGGTCCATGCCCTTTCCTTCTGATGACATTTATTCCCCCACAACCCTCTGGCAGTCTATAACAACCAAATACCTGCTCTGAAATGGAAATAATCCAGTTCTTCAATCCTCCCAACATAGTCATCACTGTGACATATGAGTGTTGAGAAGCAGGCCATGCAAAATCTTTAGTCCAGCCCATGCACAGCCCAAGGCTGGTCCATGCACTCTTCAAAAATGACTCATACACAGTCCGAAGATGACCCATGTACCATCCAAGCATTATCACACACAGTTCAAAAATTGCCTATGAATTCTTGCGTACTGTCCAACGGTGGTCCATGCACAGTCCAAAGATGGCCATGCACTGTTCAGAGATGGCTTATGCATAGGTTGGGATCTTTGGGACCAATGGAATGATCTGAGCCTTTGGTAGATAGGAATGGGAGGAAGAAGAAGGATCACTCCTCTCCATATCTACCAAGATGGCTATCTCTAACAAGAAGGCCCCTGGACTATGGCGACTCTTTGCAAGCTTCTCTCATATCCAGACACATCAAATATTGAATGGGACAATCATTCAATCTCCATCACCTTTCCTCCTTGTCTCCCAATCCAGCTTCTCCTAGCTCCTGCTCATCCTTTCCCCATTCTCCAATCCTTGAGTCCTACTTTCTTTCAATCAGTTTTCTCTTCCCAATTTTATTACTCCATCTATTCTTCTGATGCTTCTATCACCCCAAATCTCTCACTCATCTCCCCTCCTCATTCACCTCTCCGTTCCATATTCCACTGCTACCTTACTCCTCTTATTTTGCTCTTCTCCTCCCCCTAAACTCTTAACTTTCATGCCTGTCTCTCTTCCCCACTACCTCTTCTTTCCCCTACCAGATCCAGCCCCAGTTATCCCCACCCTTCTCCAAACTTGTTTAACCTGAATATTGTACTCAGACAACTCCCAGTGTGTGGGATGTTGCAGGAGATTGATGAGTTAATTAAATGCATTACCAGCAGCTTTGTAGAAGTTAATTATACAGAGCATCCAGCAACTAAAACTCCTGCGGGTTTATTTATAATCAATTATTTTTCTATTTTTGCGTGGTAATGATATCACAGAGAAACCTTCTCCTGTTATACATGAGTTATTCTGATTTAAGTTGTCTTTACATTGTATGTACTTTTGGCCAATTGATAATTTAACAATGCTTTAATGCAGGATTATCCATCATTAATTCTGCTTTGGAATTTTTCATTTTAGTTTACCTGCCATACTGGTTCAGCTGATGAAACAGTAAGCAATCTGTTGTCACGGTAATGGATGAATAATTTTTAGGCACAGTAAGGGTGAATGCACATAATTGTGACCGAGTCAGTTATTGAGTTGCTTTGATGGTTCGCATCTGAGACATTTTCTTAAGGTGCAGGCAGGTGAAAAGTTTGCCGATTAGCTCAGAAGAACATAAGAACATTAGAAATAGACGCGTTCCACTCCTCATGTCTGCTTTGCCATTCAGTCACATTATGCCTGATCTTTTATCTCAGAGCCACTCTATTGTACTAAACCTTTTATTCTCTTAATACTAAACATGAATTGACTCTATCTTTGGGCACATCCAGATTTCACACACAGAATGAATTTGGGAATGGGGTTCTGATTAAATATTCACTTATTTTGCTTAAGACATGATTCAGTGGTGTGGCCTAATTTACCTGCCAGAGATCAACTCACTTTGTGAACTGGGTATTTTACACTTCTGTCTAAGCTGGGGTGATGAATTAGACAGCCAGAGTGGTTTTTCGATCAGTATGAAGTGAAATAAATGTAGGACAACAGCAGCAAAACAACAATAGCAACTTCTACTTCTGCATCATCTTTAACGCTGACAAAATGTCCCCAGGCATTTCACAGGAGTATTAGCAAAGAAGAGATTGATGCTGAGACAAATAGGGATATCTTATGCCAAGGAACTGAAAGAGGCAGATGTAAATGAATGTCTTAAAATAGGAAAAGAGAGAGAGAGAGAGAGAGATTTAAAGAAGTAATTCTAAAGCTGTGACCTCACAGTTCCAGTGACCCGAGTTCAATCCTATTCTCTGGTGCTGGGAGGTGCTCTAGTTTCCTCCCACATACCAAAGTCATGTGAATTTACTCGGGGCTGGTGTGGTCAGAAAGCACAGTGGTGAGAGTGAAGGTACTTGTTACTAGCTTGGATAGGCGGCAGAGTTTTGGACAGCTTCAAGTTCAGTGAAGGTTTTCCCCAAGTTACATTATATATTCTGTTCCCAATATCAATGTCAATACAATATTTTTCTTGAACATAGGGCTATATTATTGTCTTTCCATTTTGAAATTAGCAGAACAAGATCAGTATTTACATGAGCAAATACTCATTATATTTGCACCTCCTTTCTTGATGATCCTGCTTCTTTCAAGCCAGTAGATTATGATTGCTTTTGCTTCAGTGGTTTAAAAATGTCAGTGCTGAAGATAAAGGTCAGGTTGTCAGGGCCTGTGATATAATGAACAATCGCCCAGAGCTGATTTGAATATCTATCTTGGCCACATCAATAGCTCAGACTGAGTGATGTCTGTTTAGAATGTTTATTACTTTAGAACCTGCTGCATCTAAAGCTAATATTTTTTGTCATATTGACTCTCAATTCCCAAAGGCAGCCCCAATGCATGGATGAGCTGTTGCTATCTGTAACTGTGTCTTCTGAATTTCCTTATCATCTTTATCAGCCCTTAATTGTTTTTAAAATGAATTCTGGGTTCAGTCATTTGCACTAAATATGTAGATCTATGTAGTGGTTGTTTTGCATTGTACTCCACCTCTGAATTCAGTCCCAGTGACTTCAGTGGGAGAGTACAAGGTTTAGCTGTTGCCCTAATGCACATTTAGGCCCAGAAAATGAGTAGAAATCTCATATGCCATGATCAGCCATCATCTTGATGAATGTTGAAGCAGGCTTGAAGGGCCATTTGGCCTACTCCTGTTCCTATTTCTTTTTTCTTATGCCACAATGAGATTTGAATAAAATTTTTAGGATTGTATTTATTGAGGCCAAGTAATATAATCCTTTCCCAGAGGCTTATGAATGCTGTTCTTAAAATCCAATTCCCACCTTTGACCAATCCTGCTGATCTTGCATTTCAATGGAAGATTAGATCATGTAACAAACATTTTGCTCTTTTAACAAGTGCAAGAAGCTATTAGAGAGGCACTGTCTTAATAAAAATGACCTACAGTGGAAGGGAAAAGACTGCATACAGAGAAGGCTGGAGATGTCTCTCCTTCAGTGACATTTCTTTGGAGTTACTTCCAAAAGCGTACTGGTTGAGAAAGATGATGCTTTACTATGGGTGTGGATCATTGTGTAATATAGAACAGCTCTTGGGCAGCAGAGAATGGAAACTGGAGAAGGCAGTAATAGAACAGATTTGTGAGTCTGGACTTGCCAAGGTATGTGTGGCATCTTAAAAAAAAATGGATTTAAATCTATCTCAGTGCAATCCAAATTCTCTGAAGGGGAGTACATTGCGCCTTTCCAGATATTTGCCCTTATAAATGATAGGCATGCTTATATTGGTCCATGCTCTAAGAAATTTGCCTCATCAGTGTGCTGACTGTGGCTCTTCAACAATAAGATGCAGATGATACAAAGATAGGTGGAGGGGTAGGTAGTGTTGAGGAAGCAGGGAGTCTGCAGAAGGACTTGGACAGGTTGGGAAAATGGGCAAAGAAGTGGCAGATGGAATACAGCAGTGGGAAGTGCATGGCCATGTACTTTGGTAGAAGGAATAAAGGTGTAGACTATTTTCTAAATGGGGAACGAATTCACAAATCAGAGGTGCAAAGGGACTTGGGAGTCCTAGTGCAGGATTTCCTAAAGGTTAACTTGCAGGATGAGTCAGTATTAAGGAAGACAAATGCAATGTTGGCATTCATTTAAAGAGGACTGGAATATAAAGGCAAGGATGTAATGCTGACCACAGTCAGACCACACTTGAAGTATAGTGAACAGTTTTGGGTCCCATATCTAAGGAAGGATGTGGTGGCGTTGGAGAGGGTTCAGAGGAGGTTTACAAGAACGATCCCAGGAATGAAAGGGTTAACATATGAGGAGCGTTTCATGGCTCTGGGCCTGTACTCGCCAGAGTTTAGAAGGATGAGGGGGGGATCTCATTGAAACCTACCGAATATTGAAAGGCCTGGATAGAGTGGACGTGGAGAGGATGTTTCCAGAAGTGGGAGAGTCTAGGACCAGAGACCACAGCCTCAGAATAGAAGGACATTCCTTTACACCAGAGATGAGGAGGAATTTCTTTAGCAAGAGGGTAGTGAATCTGTGGAATTCATTGCCTCAGTCGGCTGTGGAGGCCAAGTCATTGGGTATATTTAAAGTGGAAGGTTGATAGGTTCTTGATTAGTAAGGCATCAAAGGTTACAGGGAGAAGGCAGGAGAGTGGGGTTGAGAGGAAAAAATAAATCAGTCATGATCGAATGGCAGAGCAGCCTCGATGGGCCAAATGGCCTAATTCTGCTCCTATGTCTTATGGTCTTATGGTTTTATCTGTGTCTCCCTCCAACTTGCATGCTAGAGAAGAACACAGAACAGTGCAGCACAGGAACATCCCCTTCGGCCCACAACGTTTGCGCCGAACACAATGCCAAATTGTACTAACCCCTCTGCCTACATATGATCCATGTCCCTCCATTCCCTGCATATTCACGCACCTATATAAAAGTCCCTTAAACGTCATTATTGTATCTGCTTCCACCATCACCCCTGGCAGCATGTTCCAGGCACCTACCACTCTCTGTGTGAAAAAAAAACTTGCCTGGCACATCTCCTTTAAACTTTCTTTCTCTCATCTCAAAGCTATGCCTTCTAGTATGTGGCATTTATACCTTGGGGTAAAAGATTCTGACTGTCCACTCTATCTATGCCTCTCATAATTTTATATACTTATATCAGGTCTTTTGACCTCGGTCTCCTCGGCCTCTGACACTCTAGAGAGGACAATCCAAGTTTTACCCAACCTCTCCTTTTAGCTAATACTCTCTAATCAAGGCAGCATCCTGGTGAACCTCTTCTGCACCTTCTCCAAAGCCTCTACATCCTTTTTGTAATGGAGCAACTAGAACTGCACACAGTACTCCAAATGTAGCCTAATCAAAGTTTTATACAGCTGCCACATGATTACTTGACTCTAATACTCAATGCCCCGACCATTGAAGGCAAGTATGCCACACACCTTCACCTTTACCACTCCACCCCTTGGGCAATGTGGGTGAAGACAGAAAGAGGGAAGTCATCAGTTCCTCAATTTTTTGAAACCAGTGAGAAGGTAGGAAATGGTAAAGCCAGCATTTATTTCCCATCCTTAACTGTCATTGAACTGGGGTGGCAGTTTACAACCTAACCTTGTGGGTGTTGAGTCACATATAGTTCAGTCCAGGTAAGAATGGCATTAGTTGACTGGATTAAAACAATCCAGTAGTTTTCAAGGTTACCATCACTGGAAGTCACTTTAATTATAGACTTATTTTAATTGGGTTTAATTTGAGTTTCCCTTCAGCTGTGGTGTGATTTGAACTCACGTCATGATCAACAGTCAAGATCTCTGACTGCTCGTCTGGTGACCACCACTGTACCAATTTTTTCTTTCATATAAATTTATCTTTTCAAAAGTGGACCAGAAATCCTATTTAACATTTTTTTGTGTGGGTTGATCATTGGTGACTAACATTTATTGTCCAACCCAAACTGGCCCTAGAAATTGAGTGACTTGCTTGGCCATTCAGAGTCAACCACATTTCCTGAATGCAGCTGTCAGTCTAATTCACACAGCGGCCTTCAAACACTGCCATTTACAGATATAAATTGGGGGTCCAACAGGCGTGTCACATGTTGGCCCTGAACACTTATTTTTGTCAACATTGTTAACATGGGATTCTGATTTGTAATAAACACGTTTATTTTGCATTATTTTGTAAATTTAAGCACCCATTTTAATCCTGAAAAATGAGCACAAACATCACTGTATAATTTCTAGGCTCTTGAGTTTGAAAAACCGAACTACCAAAAACACAGGTCGACCTTTAACTTCAAGCATCCCACTCAACAGAAGAGACTCCCTTGAGGCAACTGCATGGTATGGGCACCAAATCAATAGAACATAACTTGATTCTTAAACTTGGAAATCTCTTATTTCCATGTATATTGAAGGTAGGCAGTCTCCAAGAGCCAGAGGCGTTTTTGAGTTGTGTTACTGAGTTCTGTTTGGTGTTGGTCACAGGCTATAATGGGTTTCATATGTTGGCAGTTGGACGGCATTCCTTAACAGCCCACATTATTGTTTTTTCAAAACCTTCTTTGGTAACTTTGATGGACTTTGACCAATTAAACATCGCAATTGTTCCACTGGTTGACTTGGAATAGACTGGCAATAAAACCTGTGACCACAAACCAGAAAAATAATCTAGAATCAGAAAGAAGAAACTGACTCCAAATTTTATGAAGTGTAATCTCAATGTTGTTTCCGCCCGCTCCTTTTCTTCAGGCTTTCCTTGCATTAGACTTCTTCGTGACATGTTTTATGTCCAGAAACTCAACTAGGCTATTCTCTCTACTTCCATCCTATGAAGTTCAAGCAGAGTTACATATCAAAGGAGATACAGACATTTTCAATATTTCCTTGTTTTGTAATGCAAAATTCATCAAGTGGAAAAACTGGATGAAAATGGACTAAATTAAATTCATTGGACAGGCAGATTGGAGTATCAGGAGACTAAATAACAGAGACTTTACATTCCTCTGATGATGCATCCAGTTTTGAAACCACCAATTCATCACTGTGCAGTATATGAACATTACTGCTTTGAGCCAGCTGTTAATTCAGGAAGAACATGAACTATTGATTCACAGCAGTCTTCATTCTGAAGCCCTGTTTACCATCTTTTGTAACTACACCAAGTGCAGGTAATTTTGCTTGTTTGAATTGGAAGTGGTTTCTATTAAAATTGTAACATGGTTAAAATTTTATGTCTAGAATTGCTTTGTCTTCAAAACAAAGCCATCTGGTCAAAAGCATCACATATCTCCCTGCAGGCATGGACTTTATGCAGAATTCAATCCTGCAAATGAACTGCAGCTGCTAAAAATCATCATTTATTTGCAGACGCTTGTTCTCAATGGTGCTGTCGTGCAATTTGGAATTAAAGTCACCCCACAGTTGAATAAAATCCTATCCCGTTAGTTGAAGCAGCAAACAGGCACCTGAGTAACAGTTAAAAGCAAATGAATGACTGGGTATAACAGCTATTCCAAAAATCGCTGACAGAGTTAATTATGCACTTCATGCAATAATCTCTCCCAACCTAAATATTACTGGGTCAACCTCATGAGTGCATGGGATAATTTTGACACACTCTACATTAGTGTAAAAGGAGCAGATTTGGACCAGTTACTCTTTATACATGTTGGCTCTGCCAAATCTCTTTGGTCTTCCAGCTCGCCAAGCATTCCTAGCACTCTCAGCTTTCCCAGCACCTCCTACTTTCCTGGCAGAAGATTCACCCTCAACTTTCTCAACGTTTACAATAATCACAGCACTTCCAGAACTCCCAACTAACCATGCAGTTAATAACAAAATGTACAGGAGGAGATGGATTAGGCTAAATGGCTCAAGCCTGCTCAACCATCCAATAGGTTCATGGCTGATGTATTAAAAAAATGCAGATGCATGAAGTCTGAAATAAATGTAGAAAATGCTGGAAGAGCCTTTAATCTGAAACGTTAACAGCTTCTCTTTCCTCAGACGCTGCATGGCCTGCTGAGCGTTTCCACATTTAATGATTTTATTTTAATGCTGACCTGATGTTGGCTTTAGCTCCACCTTCCTAACTGTTCTCTGTAATTTTTCTCTCCCTTATGTTCCAAATGTCTGTGTGTATCAGCCTCGAATATATTTAGTAATAAATGATTCACATTCTTCTGAGAGAAAATAAAATCTCCTTGGCTTCATATTAATGTGTCACCCCTGATTCTACTGAAGTGGATTTTTCCACATTGTACTCCATTTACCATGCTGCTGCCCACTCCCTCAGCTTTTCAAAATCTTCTTGAAACCTCTTTGCATCGTCGGCAGTACTCTCAATCTCATTTAGTTTCACGTCATCAATTTAAAATGTTTGTAAATGCTCTACATCTTGTTAATTGGCATTTAAAAATGACAGTGTTCCAGATAAAGAAGCTATTCAGCCCTTTCAGGGGAATGTATCTCAAAACTAAGAATAATAATTTCAACTCTTTGGGGAGGTGAAAGGATTAATTTTCATAAATAGCTTCTTATAATCATTGCAAAGCATGGTTCACAAGGCTGTGGTGACGAGTGCAGGCTAGTGTTTAACCAGTTCTGTTTTAATCATCTGCTCATCTTTATCCTGTTCATGCCTTTAATTAAATCAGATAATTGCCCCAAATATGTCTTGAAGCCAAAATAAAATCCCTGATACTTTTGTCCTCAACTTCCTCGAGAGTAAACAAAGGCCATCTTGCATACCGACTTTAGAACATAGAACATTACAGCACAATACAGGCCCTTCAGCCCATAATGTTGGCCTGACCTTTTAGGCTACTCCAAGATCAATCTAACCATTCCCTCCCACAAAGCCCTCCATTTGTCTATCATCCATGTGCCTATCTAAGAGTCTCTTAAATGTCCCCAATATACCTGCCTCTACCAGCACCCCTGGCAGCGCCTTCCATGCTCCCACCACTCTCTGTGTAAAAAAACTTACCTCTGATATCCTCCCTGTACTTTCCTCCAATCACCTTAAAATTATGCCTCCTCGTGTTAGCCATTTCTGCCCTGGGAAAAAGTCTCTGGCTGTCCACTCGACCTATGCCTCGTATCATCTTGTACATCTCTATCAGGTCACCTCTCATCCTCCTTCACTCCACAGAGAAACACCCTAGCTCACTCAACCTATCCTCATAAGACATGCTCTCCAATCCAGGTAGCATCCTGGTAAATCTCTGCACCCTTTCTAAAGCTACCACATCCTTCCTATATTGAGGCAATTGGAATGGAACACAACATTCCAAGTGTGGTCTAACCAGGGTTTTATAGAGCTGCAACATTACCTTGTGGTTCTTGAACTCAGTCCCCCGACTAATGAAGGCCAACACACCATATGCCTTCTTAACAACCCATTGTCACTACTTTAGCTGGGCACTAGAGACCAAGAGTCCCGCTTCTTGCTCCAAGTCACGGCCTTCGCTACCTGGAAAAGACTTTGGTTGAGGTTGCCTTGGTCTTTGGCCCTTTTGAAGATTTAATCCAATGAATTGTTTCTGACAGTGATCCCAAATTAACTTCTGTGATTTCATCCTAATTGCACTCTCCTTACCTTTCATTAATTGTTCTACTGTCAAATCAATCATGCCATTTTACCAAGTTCTAACTTTATCCACTGTTCAATTCCCCTGTGTGTTTCATTTCCACTGTATGCTTTATTTCCGAAGTGCTCCATAGTGCACCATTTTGTCCTCATTCTATCATACCCAAATAGCTTCACCACTGTCTTCGCCAACAGTTCATTTCACAGCCCACATCAAGAACAATTGTACACATTTCTATTGCACTAAATACAACCAGCTTCATTTTTTTATGATTTAAGGGCCTTTTAGTTGCACTTAGTAAACCTTGGTTATGTGATAAATGAGTGAAACAGATCTGAGGGCCTTTTAGTCGATCAGCATTTGTGGACCTCACACAAAGTACAACTTAAATAAATTCAGGACATATGGAATAGTATGGGTGGCCAAAGGGATTAAGGATTGAGGAACATGTCTGGATCATAGAAGGTGAGACAGTTTGCTCAAGAATTCAAGAATAGCAGGCAATGCAGGTCATTGATTATTTTCTCAGCCCTAACTAGCAAGCAGTGTTATAATCTAGAGACTGTATAGTTTGTTAATCCTACTTGTCTGAATTATAGGACAGTACTTGTGAAAGATTGGTAACATTTGGTATAGTCATTGCCCCGGTCAAAAATATAACTTCCGGATTAATTAGGTCTAAAGATTTGGGCAGTGGAATTGTTTCAACGGTTTGTAATTGCAGAGGTGGGTAGAGATACTGTATGTTGATCCCTATGCTGCAACCGTAGGAACTATTGCAGGTAACCAACAGAGGATGAAAATATCTAGCCAAGTGACAATCAGTTAACTCGAAACCAAACTTGAGGGCCTTGTAGTTAATCTGCAAGCAATAAGTTAAGCTTGCAGCTCAGAATTTGTTCCGGTTGGTTGGATTTCATGCTTCTGATCAGCTGTAATGCTTGTTGAGCAATCTTTAACAAAAATAAGACAACAGCTTTAGTTTGCATTTGTAACAACAGCAAGGTTGCTCTTGGCTATCCCAAGCAGAAGGCTTGTTTGGCCCAGAGGAAGTGTGGACTGGAGTCATGTAACAATGAGGTCAAGCATGGGTGGTTGTCTCATTTCTCTGAAAGACATCTTTAAGCTATATGTCTTAAGAACAAAACAGCAGCCTTAATGGCTGTTTTCTTTTCCTTGTGGCATTTTACTGGATTTAATTCAATTCGGTTTCAAAACTTTCAAAGCTTTGAGCTGCTGGATTGGTAAGACAACCATATTACTAACATTCCCTGGGCACTTCAATTGCCCCTGAATCTTTGCTTAGCAGAGAAGACACTGGACTTTAATCTACTACCATCTTCCATCTTTGTATTCACTATATTGGTGGAGCTCTATGGCTATCCAAGTTACAGATTTTTATGTTTACTGAGGATCTGCTTTCTTCTGAGGATCTATCTCTGCTGTGCCCTAGCCAATGAACATCCCTCAATGAACCATCAAGCAATCTACCAGATTGTTTATTGCATTTTCTATATATGGTACCTTGCTGTATGCTGGTTAGCCACAGCACTTTGAAGTGACCGCATTACAAATAATTCACTGGCTATGCTGAGGATATGAAAAAGGAGCTACATCAATGCAAGTTATCTCTTTAAGGCTATGGGGAAAAATGTTTTCACAAGGGGCTGGTCACGTGACCCAGGTGCAATGGTTCCATGACCACTGCCTTATCATTGAAAGCCTGTACAGTTCTTGAAATGGTGATGATCCTGGTGTATAATGTAGGACAGGGTATCCAATTCCAGTGCTCTTATGGGGTTCCTGATGAGCCTTACCAGTGTTCTGTAGAGGTGGTATAAATATAGTTGTCCACAAGGAACAACAGTAGCTTTCACTGAAGTAGCATTGGTTGTTTTACTCGAGGAAGCTGTGTAAGTGATACATTGTTTAAAAAGGAGAGTCACCCTCAATCCCTTGGAGGATGAAGGTGTTTGAAGAGTAAATGCTTCTTCCACTCAGTACTGGAGGGAGTTTTGATACGAATGTTCTGTCTTTGTAATATTGAAAAATTCTGTTAAATGTGAAGAGAAATCTTCCAAGCCTAGGTTTGAGTTCCCTTAAGAACACTTATTGTAAGTTTGAAACAACAGATGGATAATAGAGAAAACTCTGATAATCGGTCAAGTATTTCCTTGATGCACAGACACACACATGTTACACTCTGTATTATAGCTACATCCCACTGACTGTGGCAGATTGTTTGTGATATGTATAAATGATTTGGATGAAAATATAGGGGGGGTGATTAGTAAGTTTGCAGAGAACACATAGATTCGTAGAGTCGTGGATAGTGAGGAAGGTTGTCAATATATCAGTTAGAAATGTGGGCAGAGAAATGGCAGATAGAGTTTAATCCAGACAAATGTGGGGTATCGTACTTTGGGAGGTTAAATTTAAGAGAAAATTAAATAGCAGGACCTTTCGGAACGTTGATGTACAGAGGGAATTTGGGGTGCAAGTCTATAGCCCCCTGAAAGTGGCAACAAGTAGATAAGGTGGTAAAGAAGGTTTATGGCACACTTGACTTTTATACTCAACACTGTTAGAGTGTTAAGTCTAAAAGTTGGAAAGTCATGTTGCAGCTGTATAAAACTTAAGTCAGGCCACATTTGGAGTATTGTGTGCCGTTCTGGTTGCCGCATTACAGGAAGGATGTGAAGGCTTTGGAGAGGGTGCAGAAGAGGTTTACCAGGACCTTGGCTGGATTAGAGGACATTAGCTATAAGAAGAGGCTGGTCAAACTTGGATTGTTGTCTCTGGAGTGTCAGGGGCTGAGGGGTGACCTGATTGAAGTATATAAAATTACGAGAGGCATAGCCAGTCTAGTTAGTCATAGTCTTTTTCCTGGGATAGAACTGTCAAGTACTAGAGGGCACAGCTTTAAGGCGAGAGAGGGAAAATTTAAAGGAGATTTACATGGCTAGTTTATGACACAGAGAGTGGTAGGTGCCTGAACATGCTACCAGAGGAGATAGTGGAAGCAGATATGATAGCAACATTTAAGAGGCATTTGCCAGGCACATGAACAGACAGGGAATTGAGGGAAAGAGACCATGTGCAGGCAGATGTGCAGTTTGAATTGGCATTATGATTGGCACAGACATCATGGGCCAAAGGGCTTGTTCCAGTGCTGTACTGTTTTATGTTCCATGACATGTTACTAACATGTTGCCTGCTGCCCTGAGCATTTGAATCTCCTCTGTCAATCAGCAGAGAAATTGTACTCCCATCAACAGCCATTTATTGTGTTTGCATTCACTATATTGGAGAAATGAAAGTAAAAGGAGCTGTACTAAGGTCATAGCAGCCCAGTAATCAGCTCACACATAGATTTTTATTCAATACCTTCCTGGAAGTATTTTCAGGTCTGCTTCCTCGACCTTTTGCAGTGCCCTCAGATGCTTTTCTTGCCCTTTCTAAGACTCTAATGTTGCTCCTTTAATAGAATGCCACGTGTACATAATCCTCCAGCAATGACCAAAACACTGTCTTGTGTAAATTAAACATTACTTCTTTGACCTTATATTTAATGCCTCATGTATAAAACCAGAGCCCTTGTCTTTTTCAACTGCACAATGTTGGATCAACATCCTGGAATCATCCACTTAACAACACTGTGACAGTACCATTAACACACAGACTGCAGAGGTTTAAGAAGGTAACCCACCATCACTACCACCATCTTCTCAAGGTCAATCAAGCATGGGCAGTAGAGGTTTGTCTTCCCAGTAGTGTCCTTATCCTTTGACTGAATAATAAAAGAAATTCTCCCAGATTTAATGCTTGCTGAACCACCTTTATATGTCCTTTCATTGCATTTAATAATTCTTGTTGCCTTGTGTACATTTTCTATTGCAAAATATACTCCTACACCCTTTTCAATATTGAATTTCATCTACCACCCATCTCCCCGCTCTACCATGCCCTCTGCATTGCCACACAATTAATCAATTTGGCATCATGAACAAGCATTCTTCTTGAAGTTATGTTCACATTATTTATGTACTGCAAATAAAATGAGTCTCAGAAGGAATCCCTTAGTGTTCCACAACCCACATCCCACTGATCTAAATAAAAACGAGATACATTTGGTATTCACTATATTCTTGACTATTCTTTTGAGTAAAACTTTAAGCTATGTGAACCAGATATTTGTTTCAATATTAACCAATATATGGTACATATTTTTCGATAAGTAATAGGAATAGGCTGGTTGCTTCACTAGGATATTTTATGGCCCATTTAGCACATTTCAGGAATGCAAACAGCAGAAAAATTCTGCAATATTACTTAAATGAAACCTCCAGAATATTTTTTTTAGAGTTAGAAAGGTTTTGCTTACGTGGCAATTTTCAGAATCTTCAATCGCAATTTTGCACTTTTAATTTTGCACAAACTTAATAAGATACTATAAAGTGAACAGTCTCCACTGATAACCCAATCAGCTGACTATAGAAGAAACTCATGACAGGATTGAATCTGGAGCTCTGGGAAACCTTTTCTGACAACTGATCTCAAGAGATCTCCTTGAAACATTAGAAAATGTGCAGACTGGGCACTTCAGTGGTAAATGAAGTTTAATATTGCTAAATATAGGTGAGGCGTTTTAATAGGAAAAAGAGAAACTGCCATTCTCTATTGGTAAAATAAGAAATAAATGGGGCAGACGTACAGAGGAATCAAGGGATATAACTGATTATTAAAAGCAGTTTCACAGGTCAGCAGAATAGATGAAAGTGCAATCAAACCTCTGGGATTTGTTTCTAGCAGTATAGAATAGAGAAGTAATGAAGCTGTGTTAAATGTACTACATTTATGTTAAGACTGCATTTGAGAGTGTTGTGCACAATTGTGGGCAATGCCATAAGAAAGACGTAGAGGTGTAAGAGAAAAAAAACAAAAGATTTACAAGATGGTAACAGAACTGAGCAATTGCAAGTGTTGGGAAAATTAATGGTATTTTTCCTTAGATGATGGCAAACTTAGAGGTGACCTCAAATGTTAGAGGTAAACTTCAAAATTATGAATGGGTTGGAGGTGGAGGTCTGGAGAGAATGCTTCTTCTGGGAGAATTCAATACGAGGGGTCTTAGGTACAAGTTAGATAATAATACATCAATTGTAAAGAAGATTCTTTACTTCATGGGCAGGTAACTTACACCCATGGGAAATAGTTGAGGCAAAAAGTATAGATAATTTTGTAAGGAAACTAGGTAGGTGAATACATGACAGAAAATGAAATAGAATAAAATGCCGCAAACCTGAGATGAAAAAGAGAGGAGATTCATAGTTGGAATGGCCTATTTTGTGCAGTTTAATCTATGTATTTCAATGGTACATAAGAACCTCCAGGATCACAGTTATATAAGATGTACCATCTGCCAAGAAGCATTATAAATAGATCTGAGATTTCTCACCATAGAGACACAACGGGGCAAGATACATATTAGCGTAACAAAACATTTTAAATAAACCTCTATTAGCATTCTGAACTGAAGTCTTGTTCATGCACAAGATCCTTGGTCAGTGTGGACGTGATGGTGAATCCTCCACTACTGACAACTACCTACACTTCCAGCCTGGTCCCGAGTGTTGTATTCCACGAGGAATCTGGCTTCAAACACACTGAGTTCCTCCAGCAGTTTGTTTTTTGCTCCAGATTTCAGCATCTGCAGTCTCGTGTCTCAGTGTGTATGTTATCAGTTACGTTAAGTCATAGAGCAGGGAAACAGACCCTTCAGCTCACTGAGTCTGTGCCGGCCATCAAGCAGCCATTTACAGTAAATCTGCACTAATCATTTGATTCCCCCAAATTTCCATCAGCTCCCCCCCAGATTCTTCCATTCACTAAGAGAGATGCCAGTGACAATTTACGATGGCCAATTAACCTACAGTTGGGAGAGTCTTCTATCATGTGTGTTCTGATAATATGAAGATTCGGGGAAGGCAGGCAGAATTTTAATTTTGAAGTTTGTTTCTCTATGCCTTCTGAGATAAACTTTGCCCCAGTTGAGACCTGTCCAAGATTCTTCCTTACCCCAATAAAATGTTTCCCATCTGTACCTGACTTGCCAGGTGGCTCTAACACTGAGTTGCCCCCTTCCTGCAGTGGAATCCCACAAGCTTGCCAGTGACACTAAAAACAAGGGCCTGTTGAATAGGTCTGAAAGGTCACCTGGCTGTAGCACTGCATTTGTTGCTACTTTGGCTTGAATTTGAACATCCAAACTCCCCCCAGTTTTAGAGAAATACCTGATGCTGAACATGTTGAAGCAAGCAAACCACAAGCAGTGGTCTTTTTTTCCCCCTCTTGTCATGTTGATCAAACAATTTTAGAATATGTTGTCTACAGGTTACGATGGTATTCTGTTTCTATGAAGTGTTCATAAACCGAATAGTTCACAATATGGAAATGCGGCTGCAAACTGAGTTCCCAGGCAGCAGAAGATGCCTGTAGCCCCTCAGCAGCTAGCAAATCCATCCCGTCAGTCTCTCAAATGTTCGCTTGTATGTACAGGCTGTACATAAGTCAGACGTTCGTAAGCTGGGGACGACCTGTAATAACAATTCAATTTGGTTCATTTTTGTAAAAGGAATAGCCAGATTATTCAGATATTTAATGATCTGACATTCACCGCATTTAAGCGTGGAGGATACAAAATCAGTAAATCCAATCAAAAGGGAATTGGATATACACTTGAGAGAGAATAATCTGTTCGGCCATGAAGAATGAGTGGGAAAGGTTTGCTTTACAAGGAATCGGAGTAGTCTTAATGACCTGAATAGCCTTTTTCATGCTGTTCAAAAAAATTATGATTCCATGATTCTGTAAATTTGCTCTCACTGAAATTATTATATTTCCATGAGGGCATCCCAATAGCTTTTGGATATACTCTGGTATCACACTGATCTCTCTGGTTGCAGTTCTGGAGTATTACCATTCTATAAAGGCTAACAGTTTTGATCTAACTCTGTGTTCTCTTTTTAGGGTTGAACCAATCCTGGCAAGAATTAAAGAAGACAGAAAGCGAATAATTCTTCCTTCCATTGACAACATCAAGCACAAAACATTTGAGGTGCAACGTTATGAGAATAGTGCCCATGGTTACAGCTGGGAGCTCTGGTGTATGTACATTAGTCCTCTCAAAGAATGGTGGGAAAGAGCAGACCCTACATTACCAATCAGGTCAGTTGTCCTTTTTGTTGTATTTAGTTTACTGTCCTTTCAGACAAATGATAAACCAATTTAAGATGTGGATTACTGTCATTGACTACTGGGAGATGTTTGTCACCGCAGATCATCTTCCATTTATAGAACCCACCCAATAACTAATCTATTGAAAGGGCAGGCTCTGTATCCTAATACATTGGTGAAAATAAAATTCTATGCCTGTTAACTTTTCTCCCATTAACACTGAGCTCCTTCCCCTATTGTGAAATAGTGCTGAAAAAGATGGTTTAAAATCAAAGGGAAAAAAAAGCTCAGGACCGTGGCATTAAGATGCATAACACATGTATTGTTTGCGGCATGCAATTGAAATAAAGTCTAATATCGTTCACTGAGGATAATTCACAGTTTCTAGAACTTAATTCAGTTTTGAGCCTATGCAAAGAGGTCTCTAGACATATAGCTGTCACGTCAGTCTTCCTGCAATAAGATCTGACGTTGCTTCTGAATTGACAACAAAACATCGTTGCTTTATCCAAAAAAGAAGGCTGAACTGGAGAAAGAAAGCTTGTTTGAGAACCACTTAAAGTGGATGTCCTTACCTGAACCTTTGAGGAGTCTCAACACAGAAGACGATGATAGATTGTTCGCCGATGGACTAGACCTCTTGGTGTCTTACAGGTATTTCTTCTTTTCTTGAGGAGAGGGAGCCCTGCTAATTCTCATCCCGCGTCCACATCGTTACCAATGAGATAAGTCAAGCATGAGAGAAGCAGTGCATCCTATCCCATAACCATTCTGGCACTCCAACCATTAGGAGACTTACTTCAACATTAGTGTAATATTACACAGGTAAGTTAGCACCACACACAGTTCCTGAGAATGGCACTGCATTTGCAAACAATTCACTCTCTTCTGGCCCTGGATGAAACTGCATGGGGTCCAAAAAAGCAGCAGTTTTTTAGCAGGCATTTTCTTCTGAGGGACAGTTTTAGGCCAAGATCTTCTCTGTGTAATTTCTGGAATTCCCAATGGATTCACTTAGGCTGAAGCAATGAGGAAGAGGAGGGAGGAGGTCACCTGCACAAGGGAGTAGTCCTAACAAGCTCAGTGTCTTGACTGGCTGGAGGAGATTCTCCTCTACCTTGTGGACTGATGGGACACAGAGACCCAAATCATCTCAGGAACATAGCTATAAGTAATTTGCCAGGTATGTCCACTTTCATTGTGATTATTCCATTGGCTTTGCTTTAATCAAATATTAATGTCCTCATGATTGTTTGTGCAGTCGCATCTCTTTAACAGTGTTTTGGGAACAGTTTTCAAGCGCTTCTGTCCTCTGTTTTTCCTTTGCAGGATTTTGGGAGAGATTCCCCCTGTTTGCCCCTCCCCAGAACACCATCATCCAGAATAGGAGGAGCTGGGGGAGCAGGAGGGATGAATGGAGGGAGAGGAGAAAGAGGCAGATAAATGACGATGATGACTACAGTGTTTCATTGTGCCTGACACTGTTAGCATCGCTGCAGAAACTGGCACCACATGGGATGAGCAAAATAAGTTAGAAAGATGTGTCTCAGAGAGATATACGAGGTACCATTGGGCTTCACTCTTGGATCAGGCTCAGGGAATCTGGTGTGGGGGCTTGTTGGAGGGAAGGTCCATGCATCTGAACTGGCCCAGGAAGCTCAGATGAGGACCAGAATTAGGATACTTTCATGACAAGGATGAAGGAGTCATTTGTGCTTCCTGGAGTAGCACTTCTGTTCAGATTGGGAGACAGAGATAAACTGTGAAGCAACTGTAATCTATTTCTGGAAACCATAATGCAGCTCAAATTAATATCCACTTAGAAAGATATGGATTAACTAGGGACAATCAGCATGGATTTTTAATGCTCAAATCACGTCTGACAAACTTAATTCAAGTCTTTGAGTTCTGCAGTGTGTTAATGAAGATGATTCAGTGGATATTGCCCTGAGCATTTTCAAAAGGTATTTGATAACATGAGGCTTATTGTTGAATATTTAATGACCAAAGGGAATTAAGTTGTATAGAAAAGGAAAGAGTAAAGAGTGGTTAATAAAAGTGACAACAAAAGGATCTTGGGATCCAAGTCCATAGCTCCCTAAAAGTGCCTGCACAGGGTGATAGGGTGGTAAAGAAGGCGTATAGCATGCTTGCCTTTATTAGTTGAGCCATTAAGCTCAAGAGTCAGAAAGTTATGATGCAGTTTTATAAAACTCTGGTTGGGCTGCATCTGGAGTATTGCATTCAATTCTGGTCGCCCCATTATAGGAAGGATATGGAGGCTTAGGAGAGGGTGGAGAAGAGGTTTACCAGGATGTTGCCTGGATTAGAGGGCATGTGCTATGAGGAGAGGCTGGAAAAACTTGGGTTGTTTCCTCTGGAGCGGAGAGGCTGAGGGGAGACCTGATAGAAGTTTATAAGATTATGAGAGGCATAGATACAGTAGACAACCAGTATCTTTTGCACAGGGTCGAAATGTCTAATATTAGGGGGCATGCATATAAGGTTAGGAGTAAGTTCAAAGGAGATGTGTGCAGGGCAAGTTTTTTACGCCAAGAGTGTGGGTGCCTGGAATGGGCAGCCAGGGGTGGTGTTGGAGGCTAATATGATAGAGGTTTTTAAGAGACTCTTAGGTAAGCAAATAAATATGCAAAGAATGGAGGGATATGGACATTGTGTTGGCAGAAGAGATTAGTTTACTTAGACATTTAATTACTAGTTTAATTAGTTCAGCACAACAAAGTGGGCTGAAGGGCCTGTTCCTAGTGTTGTACTGTTCCATGATAACTTTTAATGTTACACACAAAACTAGTGGTAGCTCACTGAGTACAACCCTGTCCAATTTTTAAAATTCACTTTCCTTCCAAAACTCAGAGGAGAGGGTAAACTCTTTGGGAGCAACTCTTCAATCAGAGTGCTTTGGAACTTTGAAAGAGCTTCATAACAATGTTTGCTCTGTTATTGTTCAGGAGGATTATCAAATGTGTGCAGATACATCAATACCAGATTTCACAAATGTGCTTGGATAGATAGACCTTTCCGGTATTTAAATGGGTGCTGTAAATGATCTTCAGGGACACTGAGCATGAAGGGAACAAATGAACTGAAGGACCGTTCCAGACAGATTATAAGAATAATTGATCTGCCTGATTGATTGGAAAGCACATGGTTTCCAAAGCCAGCAAGTCTTTTGTCAATAGAAGTTAGTTATGATAATCCATGACAGGTAAAGTTAATTAAATTCCTATGATTTCAGTTTTATTAACATATTTTATAAGCCCTACATCTCATAGCATTGAAAAGGGGCCAGGCTTATTTATTTTTTGAGCTTGTTTTCCAATGTGTCGATGCAGGCTGCCAAGTTGGGGTGAGTGTCTCCTTGTAACTATATAAATTAATAAAGTGGCAGTTTATACACTCAAAGCATGACTGATAGGATACTGATTAAACTGTTTGCAGTTATATTTTGACAGCAGTGTCGGTATTGCAAAATTTCAACCATGCAGTTCAGAAATTTCAATTATTACTTTGGACAGGTTATAGAGAAGAAAGAACTTGCACTTTGAACAGAGTTCGATGATTTGCTTCATTTGATTGTTTTGTTCTGTGCTTTCTGCCCAGGCAGCTTGCAGTCTAGTGACTAAAAATGTCAGTGCTCCCCTGAAAAATCTACTCTATCCTCGGGACTCTGAGAGCGGTCCACAGCCAGTGAATCAACGCTTCTGCTGTGTACCAATATGTAGTGTCTAATTTGTGCACAGCAAAATCCCACAAACCACAGTGGGATAGGAAAGTGTTGATCTGTATGTGGCAGCATTGATTAAGAAAGTAGTGTAAGCCAGGAAGTTAGCCAGGGAAGTGCTCATCCACCGCTATACACACATTAAGTGCAGGGAGACCACAAACTGTGTATGGTGCTTATTTTGCTCATCAACCGTTCCACCATTAGTTCCACACTTTTTGCTTATTCTCTGTGATCTGGTCCCTAATCTTTTCCAACTCCTTCTATTCATTTAAAGATCTGCTAAAAGTCATTGTAGTGGAAATCTTTTGGCCACTTCTATTATTTCCTTTCCTGATCACTATTATTACCCAGCTTACTTGCATAAGTGGAGACATAAGAGACTGCAGATGCTGGAATCAGGAGTAACACCCAATCTGCTGGAGGTTCTGTAAGGGGAGAGGAATTGTTGAAGTATTATCCACCTGCCTCTGTCTACCAAATCTACCCCTCCCCCTCCCCCTCCCCTACCTGGCTCGACCTGTCCATCATCTCTCACCCTTCTCCAGTCCAGCAATCACCTCGGGCTCCTATCACATCATTCCCCCCTCCTCTTTATGCTGGCTATCTCCCCCTCCAATCTCAGTCCTGATGCAGTGTTTTGACCCAAAATGTTGACAGTTCCTCTGCCTCCCCCACAGATGTTGCTGACCTGCTGAGTTCCTCCAGCAGATCATTTGTTACTTGCATTATTGCCTTGAAATTACTAAATAAAAGTTGCATCTCATCTGAAAATGGTACATGATACAATGGTACACTTTAAGTAGTTAAGGTGAAGGTAGTTTTTGATAGATTACAAAATTGAGGACTAAGGGGAACTGGCATTGAAGAGAAGTTATGCCAGCATAGATCAGCCATAATCATTTTGATCACAGCAGGGCAGGCTTGAGGGGCCAGGTGGCCAACTCCTGCTCCCATTTTCTTGTGTTCTTGTGTACTCCAAATCCATGAAAGTCTCATTAATCTGCAGTTTCCTGGCTGCTCAGACAGCTTGTTGAAGGAAATGCAGAAGGAGGTGACACCTTGCATTTGCTGTGTGCCATAAACAACCTCATGATTTCCAATTAATTGTTGGCCCAGGAATCAAACAGAAATCTTCCATAGATTATTTTATCTAAATCTTCACCAGGAACCCTTGCATGATCTTCACTGGATAATAATAAAATAAATATTTCATTTGCCCACAGATTGAGCTATAAATAACCAAACAGAAGGCCAAAAAGTAAGTGGATGTATGAATAGAAATAACTGGTCAAATTATGTTAGCTATTCACCTAAGTTTCCCTCACTGGGTTACATATCTGTTCCACTAAAATGTAATGAAATTGAGCATAAGATCCTTGATTTTAACTCTTTCTCACCTCACCTGATAGGCAGGAAAGGGTTGATGCAAGATTGCATAAATCAAGATCTCCAAACAGCCACAGTAACATCAACGATAATGATTCTGCCTCTGGATGAGGTTCCTGTTGAAAGCAGGTGGGAATGAGTTCGTTGAGGACTTTTGACTCATCATTAGCATTTAGGGAAAGTCCAGTGCTATTTGATGCAATGGCTGCAGGTTGTGAAGGGATAACTGGCCAAAAGAAGTCCAATTTGGGGTTTTGCTTCTAACTTCCTCGTGAAGCAAGAAGGGCAGGAATATTCTCACCTAGACTCCTCAAAGAGCCTGAGGGCCTTGTTGGCCCCAGTTTTACTGATTGTTTCAGGGAATCCTATGCCTGCCATGCACCTTGCTAAAGGTCGACCCAGCATTCAAAACCCCTCCCACGTCACTATTCACCTGTTGCACACCCTCCCATGCTACAGTGTAAGGGTGCCTCTGCCTGTCACGGAGTGCTGGCATCTGTTCCTATGACTCACAGCTTGCAGCAAATTCCCACTCCGGTCTAGTTAGCCAGGCAGTAAACTTGGTTGCTATTGGGGAATTTTAAGCAAGGACCTGATGTTAAGTTGGCAGGTCCTCCACTTCTTCGACCTTGCCCATTGGTCAGTCACTTCCAGACATCTGTTCACTTTTGGAATCATAGAAGGATAACACCATAGAAGGAAGCCATTTAGCATCCCACACCCCCATCCACCCCTTATCTATGTCGGTCTTTTGAATGGGCTATCCAAATATGTCTTCACTCCAAGCACAGCTCTGCCAGTCTTCTCCCTTGAAGTTTATATACAATTCCCCTTTGCAATTTTTTGCAAATGTTTTCCGCTATCCTCTCAGACAGTGCTTTCCACATCAAAAGTGGGAGTAGAAAAAAACCTCCACCTTGAGTCCGGTCCTTTTCACCGGTTATCTTAAATCTGCCCTCTGGGTACTGACCAGTGTGTTTATTTACGAATGTTTCTCCTTGTTTACTCAATCAAAGCCCGTCATGACTTTGAAGCTTATTCACCTTCTGTGCTCTCTCACCCAGAACCCTCTGTGAAAATCGAGAGCAAGATCCCTGAATGTCAAATGGTGGTTTGTCACTGGTCATTCCTGGAACCTCTGTGACCCACCTGTCTTAGTTAGCTTCCAATATACATGCTGTATAATCCCTTGCATTGTCAAAAGCATATGTGATGTACAAAGGGGTCTCAACCCCTAACGGTGCCTTTTACTCTTACACCAGAATTAATTCTGAATACATCAAAGTGTTCAAATGAAAAAGTCCAACTATGTTCTCCTTCATTAACTTGCAGTTTATGAAGGGATGGGTGTTATCAAAATCACTCCAATATCCTGCTGGAGAAATAGAGAATTATTCTTTTCACTCAGTTACCAGTTCAATTTTTATTTTCCTTTTGGATCCATGACATGATTTTGTTCCAAAATTGTACGATATATGAAACTTGCAGCAGAGACAACCCAGTAAAGAAAAATCAAATTGAAGTTGCTGAATAGATTTTGAAATACTCCTGTTTATGAATTTAATGAATTCAGTTACCAAAGCTTTTAAATTAGTGGTGAAGTTACCCTAGAGCTGGAGAAGGCACATGATTGCGCATCCATTCATCTGCTGTGCACAACAGCAGGGACCCCAAAATCACAGGCAACCATTGCTATTTAGAGGTGGCCTGTATCTTTTAAAGGGGAGGTGTATTGTGACTGTAAGACAGGGTGGGAGATGTTTGATAAGTCAGTCCCAGTCTCGGTTGTGATTCTTTGAGAAATGGAAGATGTGAGAAAGTGAATACTAAGGTTTTCCACCAATGCACTAGCTGGAAGCAGTTAAAAATGTGGACATCTTGTGTCTGTAGATAGGCAGGAAGTCCTCCGGATAGATGTTCAAGTGGCAATGGAAACAAATCACAACAGAGGTCAGTTCCAGGATTGTACTGTAAGAACAAAGGTACAGCGAGAAAAGACCTCAGCCATCTCACATGTCTAGTCATGGTCAGCGAGTTCATCAAATAATATGTCACACCAACTGCAACTGTTGGCTACATTATATATCCATCATCCACCTCTGAAGAAGTCCTGTCAATCATTACCTAATCCTTCAATTCATGGGTTTCACCATACACTAATGTAATTAATGCCGATTCAAGTCTTGTACACATGGCTGTTAGTTCTTAGCTTATGCACACTGGGAGTTATTTGGGAATAACACATTTAATGCACAAGGTTCATTGGTGGTCTTCCCTCTTTAAGTAGGATGTGGTGCATATTAGCAGGAAGCAGCAAAGATCTCGAGGAGGACAAGTGTCGTTGAATATTTTAACATCCACGGAAGGGTAGTATTGGTCCTCCTTTTGGAGACTTTAACCATTATGAGGACCAATGGTGGTGGTAACTGGATATCCAATCCTACTTCTTTCCTTGCACCTTCCTCTCATCTTATGTTTGTCTGACTTATAAGATGTGAAGGCTGTAATTCTTCCTCATCCTTTTTCTTTTCTCGCTACAACCACACCTTTGCCTTTTCTGTTCTGAATATGCAGGAACTAGAATTTTCCCAATCATGAAAATAAAAGATGAAGAAAGTGAAGATGAAAAGTTACCATGACTTGATTTTACGCTCACAGCTACCAGCTCAGAGAGAGAAGCTATGTGTATTGTAGGTTGTAGTTAGAGTAGGGATCTGAACATGGTGTGACTCCAGGCACATATACATAGGAGCCAGGGTAGGGAGACCGAATGGTGCAGGAGCCAGCTCTGGAGGGTGAGGGTGCACAGCAGCTCTGTTGCCTTAAAGTCTAATGAGAACATTGATAACCAGGTTCTAAGGGATAGCAGATTGCTCCACCAACCAAATACTCAGCTTTTGTACACTTCTAAGGAACCTGGAGGAGTTCAGTACCAACTGTTCAAAGGCTTTTCTCAGAGCTTCAAGCTCATTCTTTCTAATGTCAGCTCAGCAGTGGAATCCATCATGATGCAGCATCCGCTGGAGAAGGTCTCAGCTTCCATTACTACCTCCATTGCTGTACAAGCAATTTACCACTGGGTAATATTGCATAGGAGCAGGAAGAGTATATAGAAGATGAGCAGTAAGGGAATGCACCAGGGTATAAGTTTATTTTTATGTACTCAACTATTCAATTCATCAGTTTCACCACAGACGTATACTTCATGCTGATTTAAGTCTTGTACACATGGTTGTCAGCCATGTGTAATGAATGATTTCATAAATTTAGATAGGAATGCACAATGTGACATGAACCTTAAGTCCATGCACCGGGAGCATACAGAGGCTCCCAGTGGCAGAAGCTGCACCCCACCCCACAAACTACCCTCCCTGTCAGTCACCACCTGTCTCATCTGTAGAAGAATCCATGGTTCCCTCACTGGCTTCATTAGTCAGTTCTGAACTTAGGATGTTCAAAGACAGAAGACTGCAAGGATAGCAAAAATGTAATAATGTGAGATTCTATAGTCAGAAGGACGGTCACCCTTTATGAATATTATAATTTGTCCCAACTGCTTTTCACAACCAGTACTACAATTTGATTGCTTCAGTTAAATTTCTGATCGGTGCTGACCTTGCCTCCCCCCTCAGCTAATTTGGTGATGACAATGCCATTGAATAAAGAGGCTATGCTGTGAGATTCCCACATGTTGGATACAGCCATTGATGAACACCTAAATGTTGTTGCTTCATTATGTGAGGAGTTTTGACTGGAACTGAACACGGTGGAATCAACAGTGAAGATCCTCATTTCTGACCTTGCAATGGAAGGAAAGCTTTGAAGCAGCTGAAGATGGTTATACCTTGGATTAATTCATTACAATCTAGGGGCTGAGATGATTGGCTTCTACTAACCAGAACCAGCTTCCCCTTTTCAAGGTCTGAATCTATCTACTAGAGTATTAACTTTTCAAGAAAGTTTCTCGTAAACATATGTTGCTATATCCTAAAATTACTACCATAGCATAGTTTCTAAAGATAATCCTGTATTAAAATGTTTTCTTACTGAAGATCCACTTATTAATCCCATTGTACCAGAGAAGCACACAGGAGTGTTGCTTGACAAGCTTCATTGTAAGCCTCTTATTTATAGCATTATATCTGATTTTCTTTTCAGCTTATGTTTTGTTCCGTATGATAAAGCTTGCCTATATTGTAAAAACATTCCAATCTCCTGAGAACATTTTAGTACTACAGGTTAAGTGGGGTCTGTGAAAGTAAGGAGCTTCCTCTAGAAGGATGCACTAGTTACAAGTGCATGAGCAATGCTTTGAGTAGATAATCCACACAAGGAAGTTGCACATTGTATTGTTAAGCTGTGAAATAACACTGTCGTTATCAAGGTTTTGCACTGTGAATGCAAAAGGTTTTCTGTTGGCAGAGAAAGTTGCCTTAAACCTATTACTGTATCTTTGATGTTTGGATATAATACTATAAAATTTTTGATTATAATGAAATACGTTCCTTGGTTGAATTAGAAAAAGAACATCGGATATTTGAAATCCATACCAAACTGAAAGGTTGTTGTTAGATTACGAAGTACAACTTCTAATTGCTGAAATATTTATTTTTATTTTTAGTTACTCTCATAACTATATATTTAACATGTGAAATCAATGTCAGTCGTACCTACTTAATGATATATTGTATCCACACGTTACCAGTCTTTTGGATGGGCAATGCAATAATGTTTTCCATAACATAAGTCACATTTTCAGAAAATGGGCATCCCATCATTCATATCCAAGCTAGATTCTTACTATACCTGTTGTTCATAAGGCCAATGTGCAGATGCTTAATGTGCGTGGTTATTGAATCATGCGAGAGCATCCTCAGTGTCTGTAGCCAGCTCCAATGGTCTTTCATTGAACCTGGTGCACAGTCTTTGGCAATGAGCAACATAGGTCTGCTACGTTCTGGATGGTGGCAAGGATACATTGTTGGAGGTTGAGCACGCATAGGCTTTGCTACCAGTGACCTAGTGATAGGATGGCAACTTGAAGCCTGATGGGCAGTCTGTGGGATTTGTGACAAGGAACTTATCGGAAGTGATTGAGACTGCCAGACCGTGTGATTAAGGAGCTCTGCTGTACTGTACCAGTGTGGCACTTTGAAGCATAGTTGGAATCTTTTAATGGTAGATGTGCTTAATGATTTTGACTGTCTATAGTATGTCTTAATGGAGCAATAGTTCATTAATTTTACATTGATTAACAACCTTTTTTAGAAAGGAAACCAGCCATATTACAGAGATGCTCTTCTTTACTAATGTCACACTGAGCAATATTTTGGCTTGTGTCATTTTAGCTTCCAATTTCCTTGAAGCAGAAATGAAGGAGACTCCAAAGCACACAGCATAGTGTAAGAGCAGTTACACAGATCATCCATTCTTAGTGTCAGCAAATGGGCCCCAGGCAGTCTCCAACAATAGAAAGGCTCACAAATCACCTTTCTGTGTAATTGAAGTGTTTATTACAATTAGAATGTAATGTGTGAGAAGATATTAACAGTTCAGAAGTGAGTGGGTTCAGCAGCTTGATTTACAGCCTGCAATCCAATAGTAGAAGGTGGATGGCGGGAAGTGCAGCTAAATAAATTTTAGAACACAAGACTAAAACTTGCTTAAGATGGATATTATTCATACTTTGCCAAGGACTTCATATGTTAGTGGGATCACTTCATTTTGTGAGCCATAATATATATTTTTTATTGTTTTATCTTGTGCAAACTGAAGGTTTGTATTGTAGGAATATGACTTACTCTGATCTAAATTATTTTAACATAATTTTTTAAGAATTTGTGCGAACAGCCTGCCATAAGCCCATCTTTGGATTTGGAGGTGGATTTTGGTGGCTATCATTGGTAAACCTCCACCCCTCCCATCCCTCTTCAATGCATATGGCACTAACCTTTACCTGATCCTACTGTTGCAGGCAGCACACTTTATTCTGTTGCTACTTGCCATGGAGCTTTCTACTGGACTAATTATGCTGTTCCATCGCTGCATGCATGCCTTGGCAGGTAGCCAATATTGTGAATGGCTTGCATGGCTTAAAAAGCATCCAATACTGTGTATTGTGTCTCCAGTACATGGTACTAGGGGCTGCACTGAAGGATTTGGTGGAGGTAATGGAAAGCTGTTTTATTGTCCAACTGAGGAGAGCCTCCTCAAAACTCTCATAAGGCTGTAGCTCCAGGTCCTTATGTCACTCAAGGATATGTCATGCCTCAAGCATCTGGATGGGAAAGGCTTCATGACCTAACACACATAGTCAGGGTCAGTGCTATGGAGTCGTACAGTAATGCAACATGGAAGCAGGCCCTTCTGCCCAACTCATACATGCCAACCATGGTGCCCACCAAGCTAGTCGCACTTGCTGCGTTTGGCCCATATCCCTCTAAACCCCTCATCCATGTGCTTATCCAAGTGTCTTTTGAATGTTGTTATTTTACTTGCCTTAGCCACTTTCTCTGGCCCCTCAGGTCCCTTTAAAATTTTTCACCTCTCACTTTACACCTACACTCTCTAGTTTTTAGTTCCCCTTCTCAGGGAAAAAGACCATGTGTGTTCACCCTATCCATGCCCCTCATGATTTTATATACCTCTATAAGGCCACCCCTCAATCTCCTATGCTCTCAGGAATAAAGTCCTATCCTGCCCAACCTCTCCCTATAACTCAGGCCCTTGATTCTGAGCAACATCCTCGTAAATCCTCTGCACTCTTTCCAGTTTAATGATGTCTTTCCTATAACAGGGTGACCAAAATTGTACACAATACTTCAAGTGTAGTCTTACCAATGTCTTATACAACTGCAACATAACTCCCAACTCCTATACTCAATGCCCTGACTGATGGCTAGTGTGCCAAATGCCTCCTTCACCGCCCTGTCTACCTGTGACGCCACTTTCGGTGAACTAGGTACTTGTTCACCTGTACTTGTTCATGCTATGTTCAGCTGCCACATCCCCTCAGGTGTTTTGCTAGCTTCAGCCACTGCTTTTGGCACACAACCTACCAGCCCATCATTCATCATCCAACAGACACAACTCAGCCCTAATGTATAGAGGTCTACATCATCTTCACACATCTGAACTTGCTGCAACTACATAAATACACTTTAAAGCTTACAGACATTACCATTCAATCATGACCCTCCACTTACACCACTCATTCTCTCTTGACACGGTGGTGCACAACCAGAAGCAGCATGAATTAATCCCTGGCTTCATCTCCTTGTCTTCTATCAATAAACCACCCCATCAGTGTTACTTTAAAGGGTCATCCAGGAACTATAGGACAGTTACTAACTGAATTTTATTTTCTGTTGCAATAATAGACACAGGCACGGTAGCATAGTGGTTAGCATAATGCTTTACAGCGCCAGAGACCCCGGTTCAAATCCAGCCACTGTCTGTAAGGAGTTTGTACGTTCTCCCCGTGTCTGTGTGTGTTTCTTCCAGGTGGTCCGGTTTCCTCCCACATTCCAAAGACGTACAGGTTAGGAAGCTGTGGGCATGCTATGTTGGTGCCAGAAGCGTGGCGACACTTGCGGGCTGCCCCCCAAAATCACTACGCAAAAGGTGTATTTCACTGTGTGTTTCGATGTACATGTGACTAATAAAGATCTTATCTTATATTATCTTAATAGTACAAGGCGCTTAGTGCTTTCAAAACTTCTTTAGTTGCACTAAGAGTAGATCAATTGAATAAACCAGTTGCTTCTAGGCATAGGAAAATTGGTATACAATTCTTTGGAGTGCTGCACGACATAAGGAATATTTAAAGGAATTGCAGAACATGATGAGCTGCAAGAGGAGGAAAGAGAGAAAGGTGCTCAACATGAAGCCATACTGGCCTAAAAGAATAATTCTCCAACTGAATTTTTATAAATGAGCAGTATGGAAGACACCTTCACTTCAGCAAGTATGCCTTCACTAAAAACTTCCATAGTCATAACCACAACCTAAGAGCAAGGCAAGGACTACATTGCCAGTGGATATCCTATTTTTATATCTCCAAAGTCTTTTGCAGCAGCTCCCCTCTTGGCTAGTCTTGGAGATGTAAACTACAACCCTCAGCCTGCCATTCACTGTTCCATGGGTAGGTCAGTAGAAGGCTCTATTTAATGAGATTTTACTGCATTTCATTCTCTAACCAGAGAGAATCAGGCAAATGGAACACACTGGTCCAGGGAGTCATTGACTGCATACATGCCACTTAGCAAACATTAACCAAAAGTTAATGAAGATAAAGGAAAGAGATTCTACTCCTGCTCACCCAGATACGTGTAACGAAAAATAACAAGGTATGCAGGTTATGGATCAGAGAACCAATATTACTGTGCAACAGTGCACTGTACTAGCCACATATGAACAAGAAATTCAAGAGGAAAAGGGAGAGAGGATGCATCCGAAATGGTTACCACACTGCTGGGCTTGCTGTGAATGACTCATTTAATTGCAATACTAGTAAATACAACCCCAATTACCTAAACACTGGAAGTCTAACTCACTTTCCTTCTGATGCAACAATAAAACCCAACACAAAATGAACATTCATTGCCAGGATTCCACTCATGAGATGATGAATAGCATCATCCTGGGAGAGAATAGAAAGTTTATGCTTCATAAAATCACTGCCACTTCCCTGGACAGCCATACAAAAATCTTAGTAATCTACTGGAGAAACAGTTGTTGAAGTACTGAGACATCCTGTAAGTTCCTTTACACACTGGTATCTGAGCAGTCATGGTCACTACAGTTTTTGGTTAATTTAGTGGATCTGGCCAGCACTCACAAGGCCAGCATTCATTGCTAATCCTTAACTGACCCCTAGAAGGTGGAGATAACAACTGATTGACTTACTGGACCATTTCAGGTGGCACTTTAAGAACATTTCAATCACATGGGGTGGGTTGGTAGTCACATAGGCCAGACAGTGAGGATGGCAGATTTCCTACCCTAAAGGTCAATAGTAAACCAGGTGGGTATTTCCAACAAAATAGTTTTTGTGGTTATCATTACTAAGATTCCAAATTCCATATTATTTACAGAACTTAAATTCTACAGCTGTTGAGGTGAGATTTGAAGCTGGGTCTCTGGATTTTTAGCCCAAGTATCTAGATTACTAATCTAGTCACTTAGCTACTGTGCCACCACCATACCCATAGTTTACATGACCAAACTTTAGGCTCTTTGACAAAGCTCAGCAATTGAGTGGCTTCTGCTTATGCTGCAATGGAAATAATGGCATTGACCACTAAATGCTGCATCATGGTTGGCTTCACATTGATAGAATTGGCACCACTACCATGCTGGACAGGATGGGCTCCAGGCTCCATGTAAAGTCCTGTACAAAGTTGGCGCTTGTTTCTTCCATGTACAGAGCCCTGCAGGCAAGCTTGCTAATGCACCAAGCATGTTGTTGTGCTTCTTCTGCAGACCATCCCATGAAAGTGCTTACCCAAGCTCTCTGCAGCAGAACTCTGGTGAAGGTGAAGCCAGTGTTACTCCTGCCTCTTGCCCAGGCTGGAGGCCACTTATGCTTGCTGTTTCAGTACAGATCCCACCTCTGAGCTGTCTTCTAAATTACCAGTGATGCCATTAACAAAATGGTAACCCCAGCTGTGTAATTGAGTGATAAAATGTTTTGTTTGCTTTCATGCTCTTCTACTTGCTGCTCTTTCACCACTACTGTCACAAGGATAAGATTGTGCTAAAAAAAAGTGGCTGAATTTAGGAGGGGAATGCTTTATTTCATCATCTTCAGGCTAGAAGTCAGAAGAAATGGAGGGGGCTAGTGAGATATGAGGGGTTTCTCTGCTGTTGCTGAACACATAATCAACCCATTGAACTCAAGTATGGCAGCATTAGCAACAAATTTTGATTGTGTGTTAATTAATGATCTTCCTGTGGCATTGGTGCTAACGGGAAAGCAACTGTGAATGCTGGAGCAGTTCTGTCAACTTTTTTGGTTCTGATGAAGGATGATTGAAACACTAACACAGATGCTGCTTGAACCTTTGAGTATCTGCAGCATTTTATTTTGTATTAGTGCTAACACTGTCAATAACACGGTGGCCAACAGTTTTAACAATGCATGTTGGACATATCTATGATAATAATTTATCATCGTAATTAGAACTGTCCACAACAGAGGCGGCAAATGCTGGAATCTAGAGCAAAAAAAACCAAACTGCTGGAGGAACTTAGTGGGTCGAGCAGCATCTGTGGGGGGGAAAGGAATTGCTGCCGTTTCCGGTTGAGGCCCTGCATCAGGCCTAAGTGGAGAGGAAAGATGGCCAGTATAAAGGAGAGAGGAGGAGGGGTGAGGCAGGGGCCAGTAGGTGATAGGTGGACCGAGGAGGGGTGAAGGATGATGGGCAGATGGAACTGGGAGGGGGAGGATTGGAGTTGGGAGGCAGAGGCAAGTGGGGGATAGGTGGAAACTGACACAGAAAAGAAGCAGATGGAGCCAGGTGGGGTGAGGAGATGGTGAAGTAGAGACAGAGGCTGGAGGGTGATGAGCAGGATCAGTACCTTGCACCCTTTGACTTTCTGTAATAGTTTAAAACAGCAGAGGTGTAACTCAGGCAGCTGTTCCATTAACACACCATTTCCTTTATTTTCCAGAAATTGAAATCTCACCCATTATATTCACCCAAACCTTTACACTTAACCAGCACAGAAAACATTTTCCTTCAAGCAATGCGATCTCTAAAACAAAAATCTCTTGGAAAAACTGATTCAAGGAGTATTTTGCAGAAGGACAGGACTTGTAAATGCACTGCTTTGCTCATTGAATGGGTTGGCGTTACATGGATTTTTCTGTCACTGTTATTATCATATAACTACAGAGAAGAGTGAGCAACTAAGGAATGTATGTAACAATTGTCTGTCACCTGATCCATGAATGACCCAAAGATTTATGCACCTCATGTACTTGGAATGTTTATTGCAGGTATTTCCAGAATTTCTTACAATTGCCCAAAATTCCACCATGGCAGAACAAGTACTGCAAAATCAGCCTTCTGAGATTGTCTTTCTTATATGATGGTTAAAAGGTGAGATTTTCTCTCAGCTACTCGCTTCTAACAAGAAGAGCAGCAAGCAGTAGTGAGAGATGCAGTCAGACAATTAGCATTGCCACGATATGTTGCTGTGATCCAATCTTACTTGCTATCAAGGGGTCAGAGATCGTGTGCTGCATTTAATGATGTCATGCTTTATGGCTGCTGCTTTAGAAAAGTTAGAGCAAAGTTATCCTGTCAGGTCAATATAAAGGTTCAATGCCACAGAATATAGGGTGCTAATTACAGCTGCAGTGAAATGCACTGTTGATTTTAAACAATCATGCTTTTAACTGGAGAATTTCTTTGGAATGGTTCTGCACCCGCAGTTATGTGTGCCCTCTTTGAATTGCTGCTGTATAATTAGAAGTGAATTTTCTCACCTCCACTAATGGAAACAGGGCAATGATTTGCCATTGGTGCTATTATTAAAATAGCTTGTCACAATGTCTCTCCAGGCCAATCATTAGGAGACAGGGGTGGGTGGGTAGGACCCACAGAGTCCTGCAACTAAGGTCCATTTGAAATGTTAATCAATGTCCCGTCAGAAAACTCAGTACTTTGTCAGGTAGTGTCTGTTTGTTCTGTATGCAATTCCACCAGTGAACTGACTTGAGTTCATCCAGTGATGTCTGACCAAAGTGGGAATGCTGCTGCATAAAGCTGGCTGCCATTTTTGACCCACTTCCATTTCAGTGATTCAAGGCTCTGAATTCTCAATTTATGTCCATTGCTAGTAGCCTGTTGAAAACTGGGAGAGAATTCAGTACATAATATTTGCTCACCCAAACTGTTTCAGGATACCTGTAATACAGCTGCAACTGTCACAAATCCACAGTATCCTTTAAAAAATCTAGCATGTGTCAGGATCCCCAAGCAAGGAACATTCTTCGATACAATTAAAATGTTTTGTTGTTATTCATTTCATTCTGATGCTAATTTTCTCAAAATTATCCTTGCAAAACTGATATCCTAAGCTGCTGCCTTGAAAAGACTGGGAAGTCTTTTATGAATCTGAGGGATTTATCATCATAAGTAATGTGTTGCCAATCATATTCATGTAGTGCCAATGAAGATGAAGAAAGAATGACAAATGTTCACAGCATTGCCAGATGTCAGCCAGATGACAGGCTGAATTAACAGTTTCATTTACAAGTTCTATTTATTTTGATTTTGGTCCAGGCTTCACTCTGCAAAACATATTAACCCTTTCTTTACTAAATTAAGATTGAGGTTAAGCACCATAGATGCATTTATAAGTTTACTCTTTTGGTTCAGAGTTTTACCTGTCTGGAATTCAGCTACACATGTCATCAGTAATACTTCAATAATGCACATTTATAAAATCTACATTATTATTAAATTTCTAACCTGCAAATTCTGACATATGGAGGGGTTGGAGAAGGGAGGGGAGGGGTGACTTTAATTACTTTGATTATTGTTCACACTGGCCGATGTTTCACTGTTCATTGCAGTTCTTTGTGTCGACTGTTGACTTGATGTTTGGCCTTCAAATATTTCTTTCTCAGTCTGACCTCAACTACAAGAAGAGTTGAAGTTTCCTCCACCTCAATATCAATTGAAGTTGTATTTCTTCGGCACCTCGCGGCATCACACTGCTTTGAATCTAAGCCCATCTACCTCTCTGACCATTCTCAGTGGCTGAATCTGGCATCATTTTCTTAGCACTCTGCTTCCCCACACCCACCTGGTCTATCGGCCAGGCTGTATTTTCCACTCCAGACCTCTGCCCCAATAGACCCCTGCTTCTCATTCATTGTTATTGTATTCATAATCATCTCATGTTCTCTTTGTCAGGCTACCACTCTGAGCTTCAGAAACCCCAATCAATCCAGAATTTTGGAATAATCATTGGCAGCGTCAGACTTCCATCTTCAAAGTGTTCTGCATTGTATCGCCAAGACCTTAGAGGAAAATTCATTCCTCAGTCCTCCCTCTCATTTCAAATCCTTCCAATTCTTGTCCACCTTTTGAATAATCTTATCCAGCCTTATACTTGTGACCATTATATCCTGTTAGCTCCTTGTTCTGCTTCAGCTCCTAAGGCTGATCTCTACACTCCTGCTTCCACTGCTCATTCCCACCTTACTAGCTCTCCTCCTGCACACTTTTTAGCTGGTGACCAGAATAAGCATTGTTAAATTATCTGCAAAGTTTCTTATTAATGTAAGATGATGGGTGTACATGTTTATTTATTAATTGTTTGCATGACAACTATAGATGGAGATCCAATCAATGCTGGTTCACTGAATAGAGACCTTTGCTCATCTGAAGATGGCCAAGAATGGTCCACTGATGACAAGGCAGGTCAGACGCAGGCAGGCACACACTAGAGCTTAGTTGCTGATGCCAGATGCTAGTTTTCCTGCTCTGTTATGTCTTGGCATGCCATCTTCCACCTCATTGGGTTTTATGATACAAAACATGCAGCCGAGAACCCGAGAAGGTGACTGAGCAGAGACAGACTTAAGCTGACATTTACAATCTTGAGAACTTGCTTGTGCTGTCTCTCTGTAGTATGAGGGGGAGTGCTCAGAACCAGCAACCATGGAACTTGAGTTATTTGTTCTCATTGAGCAGTAAATTGGTAGACAGGCAAACTAATGATTTCCTGAATAAATTGAATTCCACGAGTTCGCATGAGGATTCTCAGGCATTGCAGCCTCCGGTAACTCCATCTTTTGTATGCAGTGATCTAGAAGGAAGTGCACAGGAGCCTTGTAATAACCCAACTGTAGAGCTTATATTCTGTGATTAAAACATTTCAATCAATCTGGAAATGAAGGATGGTTTTAAATATGATTTTCTATTGGGATTGAGATTTCCAAAGGATATCCCACTCATTCCCAGTAGAGATTATGGAAACAAGTTTCTTCTCCTACTCTCAATGCCTGTAGAAGTTTATTTCCAAACATCAGATGCAAATTAGATGCCAACTGTTTCTGGCTAATTATTAATTATGGTAATGATCGGATGGGGTGTTGTTACAGTATTCAGATAGCAGTGTGAATTTAAATAATTATCCTTTTGATCTGGAATGTCTATTGAAAACTCTGTAAAACACGTCCTTTCCCTCAGGTAGCTGCATTGGTTTAGTGAAGTTTCTTCTATTTGAACAATTTCAATCTTGCCCTTGGCTGACTTGCTTCTGCAAAACAAAGTAATTGTTCTGAGCACCATTTCCAAAGAACTTCCTCATTTTGAGACTGCAAAGAATATGAGATGAAATCATTACATTACTGTAGTCTGGTGTGTGGAACAGATTAGGTTCTCAATGTGTTATTCAATACAGTATTTATAATAACAATGATATGGTTATGATAATGGTTATAAATGATTTTTCTTAAAAACTCCAGTCTATGCGCTGCATTTTCTAAGCTGTTTTTATCCTTGTCAGGGTGGTTACTGAATGACGATACATGGACAAGCTGGGAGGAGTAATACGTTAGGGTGGAGGCAGATATTATAAAGAGATGTCTACCATCACCCCGACTGTGGTGATGATGTTAAACCTGTATCTTTGTAATGTTGTGCAAAGTATGTTTAAAATTGGGCCAAGTACATAAGAATTATCTAAGTGGAAAAAGAGGACTAAGGATTAAATAATTACTGAACTATGGACTAAATAATGAAGTTGCTGGAGGTTCAGAAAAATAGGTCACAAAGTACAGCTCCATAGCCTGTGTCCCAAAGCCAAAAGGACACAGAAATTTGATCCTACATACACACTGCTTGATTTCACTACAGGAACAGGAAAAATAATACAGATTTTTATAATAATCTTTGAATGGGCACTGGCAATGGTATGTTGTGGCAAGTAATGCTGCCATTGTCCTTCTTGTACCTGAGGTGAACAAGTATGAGGGAGCCTAGTGCAGTAATTAAATTTAATGTGACTCATCAGAGTCAGGAGTGAGTGGTTATGAACAGGTTGTGATCCTGTTCTGCTACTGATCCAGTGGAATTCTCGGGGAAACTGCAAGTTTCCACGAGTCAATCCTGAAGGCAAGAGGACTGAAAAGTCACCAGTGAGTGTATAGATCCCTGCTGGAAGTGGTAAAGTTCTCCTCCTTCTTATGAAGCTCCTCAGGATCAGGATAAATTGCTTCCACTCTGGTTTGGTGGGTTCTTAGGTGACTCAGAAGGCCAAGTGGGAACTGCAGACTCTTGGGCAGAAAGTGCTGATGGAGCTGGTAGATGGTTTTAAGCAGGGCTTCTGTGTGCTCCCAACACATGGTCTCAAGGTTTTCAATACCACCCCAAATACTCATTTTCCATTTTGGCTAGAGGTTCCCAGGAGTCAGTGGGAATGTTACATTTCTTCAATGAGTCTTTGAGCACATCCTTAGAGCTTTTCCTTTGCCTGCCTGATTATCTCTTCCCATGACAGATCTCGGAATAGACTAACTATTTCAGGAGTCTGGTGTTAGGCATGTAAGCAAGAGATCTGCTTAACATAGCTGACTGAATGTTACCAGGCCCCAGTGCTGGGGATGTTGTCCTGAGAGAGGACACCGTCATTGATTTACTTATCCTTTCAGCGAATTTGGAGAATTTTGCAGCGACAACAGTTTTTTGCTGTCTTTGCAGTGCCTTGACCTGTGTGCTGGAGGTAGCCCAGGTCTCAGAAACATATGTGAAGACAGGAACCACTGGATCATGAGTTCTGTGCCTCATCTAAGATCTTGATCATTAGATACTCTTTTCCTCAATCGACCAATGGCTGTGTTGACACACTGAAGGTGATGGTTACACTATACATTATAGGCTGATATGTTTCCGCAAGTGTGCAGACTTCTTTATAATGAGCATTAACCAGATGAGTGCTATGTGTTATTGTTCATGTGATGAACTGTGTTAACTCAAGTGGATAGATGAACAAGAATTGGTAGCGCTCCTGAAGCGGGCAAGTGAATTGCAACTACTTGATCCTTCACATCAACTCTAATTATCTGTGATGTGTATAAATAATGTTCAGCAGGCCAAGACCATCTAATCCATCTGGTCTGTCCCTCACAACTATGCTGCCTCATTCATCACAATACATATGTCACTGCAACTGAACCAAAGCCATGTGATCTCCTGGGAGAGGTGAAAACTTTTATTAAAATCTTAGAATTATTAGGTAAGAAACAGCTTTTCAATTGGCACAGCTCCAATACCATATGCAAATTCGCCAACAACACCACGTTTGTTGGACGAATCGCAAGTAGTGAGGAGTCAGTTTACCAGAGTGAGATTGGGGGATTGGCAGTGGAGAGAGTCAGCAGCTTTAAATTCCTGGATGTTGATGTATTGAATGACCTGTCCTGGGCCATGCACTTAGATGCAGTCACAAGAAAAGTACGCCAGCATCTTTACTTTCTTAGGAGAGTAAAGAAGTTCGGCTTGTCACCAAACATTCGAACAAATTTTCTTAGGTGATCAAAGGCAATTTGGGGAATCACTCTCCCCTTCTTTTGAGAAGTGCTACACGGATTGCTTTGAGAGAAAGATGGTGTATGGTGAAGTGTAGAAGAAACAGATTTTGGAATAATCTGGTCGAACAGGCTGCCGTTGGCAATGTGACAAGATTCAAGATGGATCTGACCCCATCAAGATAACACATGATAAATTTGCAGCTAAATGACTGGCAATGTTTGACTTTATTTTGGTCCATTACATACTAGGCCATTGTCTTGTGTGTTGGAGGATGCAGCAATTAAAAATGACTCAGTTTTAATGGTTGCAGTGGAAGGAGGAAATTTCTCTCTGGCAAATACTCATGAATAAGAGAAAACAAAAGTAGGGACACTGTTGTATTGTTTGGCCCCCAAGGAAGCGAGGTTTATAGGATATGCAAGCCTACCAATGAGATGCAGGGAGAAATGTTCAAAACTTCTAAGAGTTATCGCACCTCTCCGCACACTGAGATAGTGGACAGTTTCAGATATTGAGGAGATATCAGATGAATGGAGAGACATTTGATGCATACTCGACAGAACTGCAAAATGTAGCTTCCCAGATTTCAAGATTGTCTGCAGAGTTTCAGATGCAGAAGTGAGAAGGGTTGAGAGAAATAGACTTTGAGCTGACAAACTGTGTCAAATCCTGCAGGGCCTCATGCTGTCTAGAGCCGGGGTTGGTGAGTTGGACAGTGGGAGACACAAATCTGTCCAGACAGTGGAATGGAAGCACAAGAGGAGACAACAGCTACAGTTTAATGTTTGCAAGCATTGTGTCAGATAAGAGGAATATCAAAAGGATAGATGCCCAAATTATGAGCAGGAATGCCACATCTACAAAAAAGATGACACGGGATTCTGTAGATACTGGAATCTGCAGCAACACACACAAAATGCTGGAGGAGCTCAGTAGGTCAGGCAGCATCTATGGAGGGAAGTAAACAGTCGATGTTTCGGATCGAGACCCTTCATCAGGACCACAAAAGGAAGAGGGCAGAAGCCAGAATAAGAAGGTTGGGGGAGGGAGAGCAGCACAGGCTGGCAGGTGATAGGTGAGTCCAGGTGAGAGGGGGAAGGTAGGTGGGTGGTGGAGGGGGGATGAAAGGGAATGATGTAAGAAGCTGAGAGGTAAAAGGTAGAAGAGGCAAAGGGCTGAAGAAGGAGGAATCCGGTAGGAGAGGGCAGTGGACCATGGAAAAAAGGGAAGGAGGTGGGGAATAGATGGGCAGATCATGAGGGCGGGGAGGGAAAAGAGAAGGGCTGAGGTGGCCACAGGAATGAGGGAAGACAAAAAGATGAATCACTTTTTTGTTCCATTGCAGAGGGATGAAACTTATAGTGAGCAGAAGAGACCTAGTAAAGGACAAGCCCAGTTCAAAATGTTACATGAGTTGACTGCAGTTCCTGTGAAATATTTCACAAGAAAGACTGCAGATGCTGGAAATCTGGAGTAACACACAAAAATTGCCTGAGGAACTCAGCAGGTCAGGTAGCATCTATGGAACACACAAAAAATGCTGGAGGAACTCACCTGTGAAATGTTTGTTAGAAAGGATATGAGATCAAAGTCTCATCGTATTGAACCCAGACAAAGAGGGAATAGAACAAATGAACAGAGGAGAGGAGATCAAGGACTGAACACTGATCTTTGCTACTATGGAACGAGAAGGAAGAAAGAGATATTTCAATGCAGGCAGTAGTACAACATGTAATGTCATTTGTAAGAAATCTGCCAGGAACTTTGAAGAAGCAAAATAAATTCTAATGATGGGCAACTGCTCGACTCTGGTACCACTGAATAAATGTAACCTGAAAATGGAGGCTGTAAAGAATGGAGAGAAATATAAACAAGGGTTTGTTATATGTGAAGAAAAATATGTGCTAATCCTTGGTAGCCCTGCAGCCAGCAAATAGTGCAGACAGAGAAACTGATGAGAGTGCAGGCTACAATAGATATAATGTTTACATTCAATAAGGACCAGCTACTAAATAAATGTGTATATTTAAACAGACTGGAAAGCAGAAAGGAAAATACCATGTATAGCTTTGTGAGAATGAGCATCCAGTGGTACATCGTCCCAGACATGTTCCTATATTTCCCAAACCAAAACAGGTAGTTGTGTTTCAAAAAGTATTGACACTTCTGCCCCTTGGTGTGTGTGTGGGACAAGCCAGACATCCTAAGAATCTTCTTGAATCTTCATGATCTGAATAAGGCACTGAGGAGGAATCCTTATCCAATTAAGATCATTGAAAATATCTTCTCAGGTCTAAGCAGAGCCAAAATTTTCAGTGTACCACAGAATGGGAATGGATTTTGGCAAAGGGAACAACAGTGGGACTTTGTTTCTCACAATCTTCGTCTTACCTTTTGGGGGATGTTGGTGGTTGAGGATTCCCTTTTGGGATGAGATTACACACAAAGAGTTTTATTAAAAGTTAGATCAGACACTTGCTGGTGAAAAGAGCATAGTGGATGAGCCTTTTGAGAAAGAGATAGTTGCAGAGATAGACCATGACACGACAATTCTTTAATGAATAGATGTAGAGGGAAGTGGCTGAAGTACAACATGCAGAAAGTAAAGTTCAAATGGAAGACCTCATTCCTGGGTCATGTGGTTACCACAGAGGAGCTTAAGTAAATTCCTTCCTTGTTTGGGTGGGTTATGTGAGCCACTGATACATCCAATGAGGGTAGATGTTGAATAGTATTGGAAGGACAATTATGAGCAAGCAGTCCAACAAATCAACGACACCCAGCTGTTCATGGCTCTGCTGCTTCAATGACAAAGAAGAGCTGACACCACAAGAAGATGCCTCGAAAGGGTCTTGTTGTAGCCATCAGGCAAGATGGCAAATCAGTAGTGTATATAAGTGGACACCAACAGATGTTGAGACATGCTGTGTTCAAATTGAAAAGGAGTTACAGGCTGTGACGCGTGGGCTTGAGATGTTCCACCAGTACAGATAGGGAAAGTGTGGACATGTGATCATAAACCCTTCTGAAGTGATTGTGATGAATCTCCACCAAGTTCCAAAGAGGCTACAGCTGTGTTTGTGCTTGCAGGCACATTGTACACAGACTGTCTACCATCCAAGCAGAGCCACTGAGTAATCGCATCTTCTTTCTGGAAAGACAAATTGTTGACATACAGAACTGGATCACGAGTATGTGGACATACCCGGCAAGAGCTAACCCAGTGATGGAGAAGCTGCAGCAAGGCACATTATTCAGCACAATGCTGCAAGAATCATTGGTATGAGAACAGCCAGACAAGCAACAGAAGCTCTGTCACAGTCTGCCAGTACCTCCATCTTTTAGACAAACTTTTTAGGGATTGCTTTTCAGAGGTGAAGGAGCAGTAGCACCAAAATCCATGAGAAGACAGATACCAGAGTGCAGACATCCATCAAATCTAGAGGAGGGAAAGCTTGTATCTCACTGTATTGGCCAGGAATTATTGCAGAATTGAAAGACTTCAAGAGAAAGTATGATGTGCACAGATCTATGAAGGCCAGGTGATCAAAGGAGCCAGTGCTTGAACATAACAGACCTTGGGTGAGGATAGCAATAGATCTGTTCACAACTGAGGCCAGAAACTACCCAGTGAAGGATGATTTGCTTTCCAACTGCTTAGAAATAGACAACCTCAGTTCACCCACACCTTTAGCTGTCAACCACTCGCTGGAGCTCAGTTTGCCTGATGTGGTTTTCCAGGCCAGGTTGTAACAGAAAATTACAGGCCCACAATTTGCTGTAGACAAGTTTGCAAAATGTGTCACCATGTGGGAATTGACTCACACGACATTTCCACCCCAGCATCCATAATCCAGTGGAAATAAGGGGAATGCTGTAAAAGTGGCCAAGTTACACAAGAAGTACACACAGGAGCATACCTCAGTCTCTTAGCAATATTAAGATACTCATGCTGGACTTCACTACTCACCTTGCCCAGGAGCTAATGGACTGCTGAACAAGAATAACACTGCTAACAGCTACAAAGCTGCTGAAGCACAAAATTCCCACTGGCACAAGGAGAGTTTATTTCTTTATTGGGCTGCAGCATTATTGGTCAAGGGAGTATGTGCTTGCTGCCTTTGTAATACTTGGTGGTAGATATCATGGGGTGTTGGAGTAGCCTGGGTGAGAAACTGCAGTGTATTTTGTCGAAGATGCACACTGCAGCCATGGTATGCAGTGGTGGTGGGAATGAATGTTTAAGTGCTCGATGAGCTACCTGTCAAGTGGTCTGCATTGTCCTGGATGGTGTCGAGCTTCTTGACTGTTGTTGGATCTTCACCCCTCCAAGCAAGTTGAGAGTTTCCAGCACACTATTGATTTTGTAATTTCATAATTGGTGAAAAAGCTTTGGATGTCAGGAGATGAGTGTCTCATCACAGGATACTCAGTCTCTGACCAGCTGATAGCCACAGTATTTATGTAAGTGATCCAGCTGAGTGCCTGATTTGGGAGAATGAAGCTGGTGATAAATTGATAGAGAGTGCACTGCAAACTGTGTTGCAGAACACAAACACCAGAACTCAGCCAGGCCACAGTGGATAACCAGCAATAATGACTCAATCTGCAAGAATTGTTCCTAAACTAATACCTCGTATGGACTTTGTGATGGAGTAGATTATGCATGTTGTTGGATTGAAAACTTTTGTTGAAATCTTATGCTGACAACACAACAGTTTATGTTGAGAAGTAGTTTAAATTACATGGACACAAATGCATGTAAATCTATTTGGATTTACTGAGTCGCCTTGAGTATGGACTGTCCATTGTACTGAATATGGAAATCAGAATATTCTTAAACAAGTGTATTAGGAAGGATGTGAGGGATGTCATTACCAACTCATGATAATAAAACAGTTGTAAGCAACAAGCATTTCCACGTAGAGGGTGTTGCAAGATGGATGATAACCACATTGCAGACTTAAGTAGCTCAAAAATAATCTTCTTTAAGAATCACCCAAAACCCACAGAATGTGACAAGAATACATTACTTAAAGAAAAACAGCTCTCGAAGATAAGAAGTCTCAAATGTAAACATTATTCAAGTATGATTAGGCCCACACTGGCCGTTGATGATTATTGAGCGGGGTATCGTCATGTTAAGACAGTTTCATTGCTTTCAGTTTTGGCATTGAACCTATGCTGCACAGAAGGATGCAGCTTTGAAATGTAGTTTGTTTGGTGGTTTGGGTAGAGAAAAACAATCTGTGTCTAATTATTTTGAAGGGTTAAATGTCCCTTATTCCTTCCAGTTTAGATACATATCTATTGTACATTAAGACTTAACAGTGAAGGAATTAACTGTACTTTTGAATCGACTTGTATAAAAAATCTATGGACATTCCAGTTCTTTTGGCACTGCATGAGCCAGATAAGACTGCTCATGAATAATTCACTTACATTGCAAATGTTATGAGAAAATATGACTAAAATAATAAACATTTTAAAGAGTTGAAAATGGAATAGAAATTGCTGACAAAATTTGATGCATCTGTGTGATTTGTAATGGCCTCACAGATGTGCTAAATGCATTTGTAATTGTTTGCACTCTCATTTAACTGCCATGTCACCAAAGTCTGATTATTCACCATTCACCCAAATGTTTGGACATAGGATCGTTTTGTCATTTGGTTGTTAATTAGGGATGAAAGATTTATGCATATTTGTTGCACTCTCTGGTTTGCTCTGTCTCTGAAAGAACAGAGGGATGGTCTTCAAAAGGAGCCTTCAAAGTGGAATTCTCCAATGTAAATCAAGCAGCTATCTCCATATTAAATCCTTAATAACAGCATAGTACACCAATGCATGCCAAAAGAGCCCAGATGATGCATACATTCCCTTCACATTCTATGGCGAAGGTCCACCTGCAGTAAATACAATACATGAATTTCTATTCCAGTTACATTAATTGCTTGTTAAAATATCACTGTATTTCTTGATGAGTGACTGACCAGCACTTGCATATCCTTTTTGAGTGAATGTGGTCCCCCTCTCTTTCATGCTGTATGGCTGCAATGGAGAATGTGTCTTTAAGACCTCCTGCCCTTCTTAGGGTTCTGTAAAGTGTCAGAAGATGTATGAAATTTGATGAGGTCCTCTCGGGAATTGTATAGGTCCCATTTAACTGCTGGTCTCTATGTGTAAGCCCCCCTAATGCCATTTCAAACAGGAGTCTGGCCAGTTTAGCAATTTTTTTTGTGTGGAATCTGATTGGACATTACTTTGCCATGTTTTAACAAACCACAAATGGGTGCAATCCAATTTCTCGGTATAAGATTCTTTCTAAGGCAGTATTTCCTAACAATTGAAGTTCCTGGTGGAAAACCATTCATTTACTCTGTAATATGATGGGTCTATGACAGAAGAGAAGGAAGGATCTCTCCAACTACACACCCTCCGTCCTCCAGGACAATCTTTTTTTACAGTAAATGTGACGTTTTCACTTTAATTTTTATTAGGATTTTTAACCTTGCTTCCCTTTTAGCTGAGAACACATCTAATCTCACTATGTGGATCACATTATTCTCAGCTGGAAACTGAAAATATAAATGTCATCACCTTTGAGCATGATAAGCCTGGAAACTGCTCTGCATCTGATGGTTGAATAAATGCTAGTTCTCTTCAGATTAAATTTCTCCACTTGCATTTTATTAAAAGGTAATCGATTTATATTAAATGGAGTAATGCCTTTATTAAAGTATTGCAAAGTGATAATTATTAGTACACACACATTGCACAGAGGAGTTTTCAAAGGATACTTTATTTCAATTGTTGTGATGTAGCTAACTAAGTTGTAATAATGGATAATTTAATAATGCAGATATTCCTTGATAGGCACAATTGTCAAGATTCCAATATCAATACTGTCATATTTTGAGAACAGGCTCCTTCGATATCTGATAAATAGCTTTAAAGACACTGACAATAATTCTATAATAATGAGGTTAAAGATCAATTTCTCGATATGCACCTAGCTCTATTTTGCTTTCCATGTCACGTTTTGAAAGGGAAGTTGATCAACATTTTACAGCTAAATTTGGTCAGGGAAACTGTGAGAAATAATGGGAAATAGTAAGCTGAACCAGCTTAAAACGTGATCTGCTTCAATAGGGAAGATGATCGGTTTAGCGATATGCCATTTAATATGGACATGTGTATGGAAATGAGATCAGCAAAGGGAAGTAAATAATGTGATAGCTTGAGTTGCAGCGGACAGAAGTAACTTAGGGTCTGGGTTTATTCAGGGTTGTGGCAGTGAAATCAAAGGTGCAATATGGAGCAGCAAGAGAGAAAATGACTGAAATTTGGGCTGAAGCAAGAGGAAGAATAAAGATTTTAGAAGGCTAAGGTTTAACTCCAGTGGGTATACAAACCAACCACATATACTCTGCCTGATTTCTCTTTATCTTTTACTTGTTTCTTCCACCATGATCATTCTCAACAGTGGTGCCCCACAAGGCTGCGTCCTCAGCCCTCTACTCCCTATACACTCACAACTGTGTGGCCAGATTCTGCTCTAACTCCATCTACGTGCTTGCAGATGATACCACCATAATGGGCCATATCTCAAATAACGATGAGTCAGAGTACAGGAAGAAGAGCCTAGTGAAATGGTGTCATGACAACAACCTTTCCCTCAATGTCAGCAAAGCAAAAGAGCTGGTCATTGACTTCAGGAAGGGAAACAGTGCACACGCTTCTGTTTATATCAACAGTGCTGTAGTCGAGAGGGTTGAGAGATAAGTTCCTAGGAGTGAACATCACCAATAGCCTGTCCTGGTCCAACTACATTGATGCCATGGCCAAGAAAGTGCACCAACACCTCTACTTCCTCAGGAGGCTAAAGAAATTTGGCATTGTCCCCTTTGACCCTCACCAATTCTTATCATTGCACTGTAGAAAGCATCCTATCCGGGTACATCATGGCTTGGTATGGCAACTGCTCTGCTCGTGACCGTAAGAAACTGCAGACAGTTGTGAACACAGCTCAGCACATTACAGAAACCAACCTCCCCTCCATGGTCTCACCTCCCCTCCATGGTCTCTGTCTACACTTCTTCTTGCCCTAGTAAAGCAGCCAATATAATCAAAGACCCCACCCACCCCAGACATTCTCTCTTCTACCACCTCCCATGAGGAAGAAGATACAAAAGCCTGCAAGCACATACCACCAGGCTCAAGGACAGCTTCTATCCCACTGTTATAAGACTATTGATTGGTCCCCTGGTACAATAAGATAGATTCTTGACCTCACAATCTACCTCATTATGACCTTGTGCCTTATTGTCTACCTGCACTGCACTTTCTCTGTAAGTGTAACAAATTATTCTGCATTCTGTTATTGTTTTCCCTTGTATTCCTCAATGCACTGTTGTAATGAATTGATCTGTATGAATGGTATGCAAGAAAAGTTTTTTTTACTGTACCTCGGTACATGTAACAATAATAAACTAATTTACCAATTTACCACTGTTTTGAATAAAAAAAACAAAATTGAACAGTGTTTACTTGTAGGTCCTCACTGGCATAGAGCTACACCCACAGCTGGTGTGTTCAATTCTAGTCACTGTACTGCAGGAGGATGTCCAGGCAGTGGAAGTACAGTGGAAAAGTTTGTACATAAAAGAAGCAACGATGTAGGTGAGGGAGGAAACTATTGTGCTGAACAAGCCAATACTAAATGAAATTCGGAACAAGTGATGAACAAGCAAACTTCTCTCCCAGAGTGTATCAAATCACCTCTTTTTTTATAAATGTGCCCTGAAGTTTATCAAATGTGTAGTTGCTCTACCTGGTAAGCATTTGATTGCCTAAACTGAAATTTTGGTTCTCAGACAGACCAAGTGTGAATGACTCAAATATTGGGACAAGATATTCCAGTTACAGTGAAATGAAAGGTATTTGGGCAGAAGAGAGTTTAGGGAGAAATAAAACATATACTTTTGAAGAGAAAATAAATTCTTTAGTGCCCAAAGTACAAGGTTAAAATGACACTACATAAGGGGCTGACACCAGTTTTCCTCCAGCAGTAGTTTTGCATTGTGTGTCATACCCAAGGTAGTTGGGAAAGAGTGAAGTTGAGTAGGGAGGTGTAGGGGCATTGTTGGAATAGGCATTAAGGGAAGTAACATGAAAGGCTGGATATTTGATTGGATGCTGATGAGGTGTGGGCTGGAGACAGGAGCCAGTGTCTGGGGAGAATGGTTGAAAAAGTGATTGGGGCTGGAATGACATCAGCAGAGAAGTAGTGCTGGCGGAGCAGTTTGGATGGAGCAAGCGACATGTAAAATTTTAGGAGAACATAGCAGCCTGAATACCAACACCTTGAATTCACCAGCAATTGCCATGGCAAGGCTGATCCCCTTTAACCTTCAATTTAAAGCCTACTTTTGTTTGCATAGTTTTATTTTCAAAGTTGCACAAAGAAATTTTTAGGTCTGTGTATTTTACTTTGCTTCCAAAATTTGGTTCATTTGCTTTTGAATTAACTTTTGGAAAGTGTGTTGGACGCAATACACTGCTATAGATATGTGATTGAGGCTGAAATTCTATTCCAACCTGCAATTCGAATGAACCTAGTGTGCCACGTGCTAAAGCATCTAAGCAGCATCATTCACATGTTGCCAGACATTTAGGAAAATATAACAGAAGACATGAAATCAGTATTAGCATTTGGTATGCTATGCTTTACTTCATTGGACGAGGCATTGAGACATATGGTATGTTTGCCTTCATTGGCGGAGGCATTGAGTGTAGGAATTGGGATGTCATGTTACAGCTGTACAAATCATTGGTTAGGCTGTACTTGGAGTACTGTGTGCATTTCTGGTCACCATGCAATAGGAAGGATGTGGTTATGCTAGAGAAGATGCAGAAAAGCTTCACAGGAATGTTCCCTGGATTGGAGGGCTTGAGTTATAAGGAGCAATTGGATAGGCTGGGACTGTTTTTCCTGGAGCAAAGGAGGCTGGGAGGTGATCTTATAAAGGTTTATAAATTATGGAGGGCATAGATAAGATAGATGGTCACAGTTTTTTTCCCAGGGTAGGGGAATCTAAAACTAGAAGACATGGGTTTAAGATGAGAGGGGAAAAATTTAAAGGAAACCCAAGGGGCAAGTTTTTTACGTAGAAGATGGTGAGTATATGGTAAGGGGAGGTGGCAGAGGCAGATACAGTTACAGTGTTTAAAAGACATTTGGACAGGTGCATTGGATAGGAAAAGTTTAGAGGGATATGGGCCAAATGCTGGCAAATAGGATTAGTGTAAATACGCATTTCAGTTGGCATGTACGAGTTGGGTTGAAGGGCCTGTTTCCATGCTGTATAAATCTCTGAATCTATTTAAGATCTGACTGTCCCCTTCCTGTAAACATAAACATATAGTACACGGTCTGCAAATTTTAATAGATTTGTTAATTAAAGCAACCAGTCTTGATGTACCCGTGCTTACATTATCTTTACAGAATCCCAAAGTAGTTTATGAGCCAACATATCACCATGAATTTCAAAATAATTACATGGTGTAGCTGCAGACTGTGCACTTGTAATGAAAAATGAGCAGTTGATTTCAGCATGGAATCTCTGAATGTGCTGATAAACGTACTTAGAAGGTTTTTATTTTTACAGGACACCGCGTTGCATCCAAAAGCAGTACTGAGCAAGGCAGTAATTCACTGAAGCTCCAGTTATGTGTCTTCCCGTCAAAGGACAAAAACTAAAAACAACAGAGTTGTTTTCAGAGTTTAAAGAGAGATGGAAAGTAATAAGGAAGCGAACCTGGTAATTACAAAAGAAAATGCAAAATAGTGAACACTGAAAAATATGAACTGGGATGTAGTTAGGTATCAAAATTGAAAATAAAGGATTATGGAAATTAGACCGTACAGTTCATGGTAGGGGAAAGTATTTTAAAATTTATTCTACATTAGTTTCTTGAAAATACTTGTTGCTTATTCAGAATTACTCCGCAAAACTGATGAGGGATTTCCCCTTTGAATTGTGATAATGGTGCTCCCACAATAAAGTGAGAAAGAGAATACCAACCAAATAACAATGCAAGGACAGAATCAGGGTGGTGAATGAATTTGAAGCTATGTTTTAGAGAAATCCTTTGTATCTGGGCTATAATGATAGCACCCAGGAGATCAAGCCTATCCTGTTCATCCTTGTTTCATGATATAATCAGCAGAAACACAGTTCTGATGAAGGGTTCCAGATGTGAAATGTTAACTGAATCTCTTTCCACAGATGCTGTCTGCCCTACTGAGTGTTTCCAGCATTTTCTATCTTTATTTCAGATTACCTTTCACATTTATCCTTGGTCCATAGTCAAGTGGAAAACAAAGTCTTAATGATCAAACAGTTGGCCTCATAAAAACAAGACCTTCAACACAAAGTTATATTCACATAATACATTCATAGCCTTCTTGAAATTTGCACAGTGCAATGTATCTTTACCAACATTGCTATTTTGCCTCAAATTTAACTTCAAGTACCTTTGTTACACTGCTCTCCAGACACACTTGAAATGAAATACAGCTAAGTTTCATTTTCTAAAAAATGATTAATGTCTGTAGCTAGTATTTCTAGCCAAGCAATTATTCTTAGTGACAGTACGTGTTTTGTGTTCTGTTGTTCTCAGCCATGGGCTCCTTCCAGGTGGCAGGAGTGTTGGACAGCTTGGCTACAATGAGAATCTCCAGGGACTGAGGTGGCCCTCTGCTTTCATACATTTGATCATGAGATGATTCTGCTTCTGCTTGCAGCATGTGTCTCGTGAAGGCTGCTGAGGTAGTTAAGAGGCAGCCCAGAATGGCTGAGAGTGTCTAATTTTGGAATTTCCTCTGAGCTACTCCTATTCCACTACCAGAAAAACAAGCCTGCAATGGTACAGGGCATAGAGGCACAAAGAAGCTCTAGGTCATTGACTGATAAACCATGTAAAAACTGAACAGAAATACAGAGCTATTGGAGATCCTCCAAAATGGGCAATGGGCTGCGATATTGAACCACAAGTCAGGAATGGACAGCCAGTTTTTTTGGAAAAGCCAATGGGTTAAAGTAGATTTAAATGATATAGAAAAATCCTATATAAAATATTTTTTTCCTTCATAATTTTGATAAGACAGGATGTTGGTGCTGACATCTGTTATTACCGCCTTTATTTGTATTTTTGTAAATTTTATTTATTGCTCCACAATGGTCTTTTCTAATTTATGCCAGTATTTAACAGAAATATGACAACCCTAATTTGATTTGAAGCAGAAATAATATCTCTTGAGTTACAGGTTTTACAATTTGATTAGGTTCCCTGATGGCTTGCAGTTTTTTAATTACCTGAGCTATGAATGACAGCAGCTTTCTTTGCACTTTGGATTTTCAATGCATATCAGAATCCCTGTGACAGAGAAAGGACTAGTAGGTGACAGATATTCCTATGTACCACACTTTCTAATGGAGAACAGCTGTTTCCTATTTCAGCAAATAACAAAACAGGCAGCACTAAATGTTAAAATAGATGCATAGCATAATACTGTAGCAGGTGGCCATTTGGCCTGTCGATGAAGTGGCAGCTCTTTGAAAGAACTCTCCAATTTCTCCCTTTCCTCAGCTCTTACCCAATTGCCTCAGCACCCTTTCTTAAATCATGGAAAGCCCTGTCCAAGTTGAGCAACTTAGTCTTAATATTTTCTCTTCACTCTCTATCGTCACTGTAAACCAAATTAAGTTGAGTTTCTACTAAATAGATAAGCCCCAACAGTGACATACATCATTTGCCCAATCTTCTTCTTTAATGCTGTGGTGGAGACATTTTGATTGAGAATATTGTAGATGCATCAGATGTTTCTCTCCCTTCCTACCCTTACCACTATGTTTTTCTTCATTTATACAAGTCTTACTAAAGTCTCCTCATAATTATTTTTATTACATACAGTTGGTTTCCAGCAAATTATCTAATCTCCTATTCACTTCTGTTCATTATATAAAAAAATTCCCCCCACAAAATAATAGCATCTCTTCTATTTTTTTACACAAATCAGATAGATTCAGACCTAAAATAATCGAGTATATCCTTTTTATGTAGATCTGTTATGTCTCTCGTTCATGAATACTTGCTAACCACTATTATTAAGAATCCATTCCTGTCCTTGTTCAAGCCATTTAAGCCATGTTTTTGTTAATGCAACCACATTATAATCCCATGTGGCAGCTTGTGCCTGCAGCTCATCAACCTGATTAGTTATACTGCAGACATTGACGTAGATGCAACTTACTACCTCCTTTTTCACTTCTGCTATGTTCCTCAATCTGGTCCCAGCAATTTTTTAAATCTATTTATAGTTTTACTGCTATTTATACTGCTCTGCCCTGTGATCTTATTTTGCTCTCTTCTGTTAAGTTGTGGCTCTCCTCCTGCAAAACTAGTTTAAACTGTATTTTTGTGAAGAATTATAACAAACTGTGCAGGGAATGATGGTGGGTTTGCAACTAGTTCAAGGTTGCTTGGGGTGAATGGGCAATATAGTAGTGGTTACATGTTGAACTCTACTTCCACATTGACATGAGGATTCACTGAATGATGAGGGTCATTAACTTAAAATTTGTCACCATGAATGTAAAGAGTAAGGGGGAGTTGCTGTATGGAGATGGTTTCGGAATACATTACCACATTGAATGATACTGTATAACCATAGCTGATTGTATCTTTTAATGAGAAAATAGATGTTTGACAGAGAATAAGATGCGCACTGATGGAGGAGAGTATGGGGCCATTTGGGATGCTCCAGCTAAGATGCATAAATGCATAATCAGCCAAATATTCTCCTTCTGTGCTGTAAACATTTATGATTCTATTATTTTCGGGGCCATTTTTGAGCTAACTGCATTATGCACCAGAAACTCCAAAACATTAGCATTCACCGAGTTGTAATTTCTGTGTTCCATGCATATTTTTCTCCAATATCAAGAAGCCAATATTCAGGACTGTTTTTGAGTTGTCAGCTTTTTCTTGGCATGAATTTCCTTTCTAAGTCTTTTGATCAACTTAAGCTAGTTTACTGGGTTGCTATGTACCAGTTTGCCTGCCTTAATTGTCAAACAGTGTGAGTTGAAAGTGAATTATCAACATGAAACATTCAATTCAAAGGTTCATTTTCAGAGATTCAGAAGAAATCAGGACCTTAATTGGACTGGAGTATATTAGCTATAAAGAAGGGTTGGCAACTAGTTTGGAGTGTATTAGCTATTACCTATAGGAGAGTTTGGACAAACTCCTCTGAGTATAAGAGGCTGAGGGGTGACCTGATAGAAGTATATAAAATTGTGAGAGGAAGAGATAGGGCAGATAGTCAGCCATAGTAGAAATGTCAAGTACCAGAGGGCATAGATTTAAGGTGAGAGGAGAAAAGTTTAAATGAGATGTACAAGGCATGATGGTCGGTGCAGACATCGTGGGTCAAAGGGCCTTTTCCTGTGCTGTACTGTTCTATGTTCTACGCAAGGTTTAGTATATTTGAACATTTGCTACGTGCTTTGATGACTATTAGAAATGATTGATGGAAAATGGCTGATATCAAATGAGAAGGTTAATAAACCTCAAAGGAATCAGGGTCAGTAAAAGAGTAATGAAAGCCCGTGGCAATTATTATCAGTCAAAATTAAATATTTGTCGAGTTTATTGTCATGTGCACAAATATAGTGAGGTACGGGTACAATGAAAAACTTGATCGCGGCAGCATCACAGGCACATGGATTTAGACAACACACAGAACATAAATTGTATATAAATTATACGAAATGGTGAAGAAAAAGGCTTACAAAACAAAACATTATTACAAGTAAAAACACAATCAGAGATGTCCATGACAGTGCAGGAGGTGGTCCGTAGTGTTTCATTACTGAGGTTGGGTTAGGGTTGTGTAGGTTGGTTCAAGAACCTGATGGTCGTAGGAAAGTAGCTGTTGCTGAACCCGGTGGTGCAGGACTTCAGGTTTCTGATAGTGGCAACGAGAAAAGGTATGACCCGAATGGTGGGGAGCCTTGACGATAGATCACCTTGATGATAGATCACTGTCTTCTTGAGGCAGTGACTTCTGTAGATGCTGTCAACGGTGGGGAGGGTTATGCCTGTGATGGACATGACTCTCTGCAGCCGCTTGTGTTCCTGTGCATTGGAGTTGCCGTACCAGGCCATGATGAAACCAATCAGGATGCTTTCAATAGTGCACCTGTAGAAGTTTGTTAGAGTATTTGATGACATGCCAAATCTCCTAAAGCTTCTAAGAAAGTAGAGGCGCAGGCAAGCCTTCTTTGTGATTGCATCTATGTGCTGGGCCCAAGACAGGTCATCCGAGATATTACCACCCTGGAATTGAAGTTGCTAACTCTCTCCACCTCTGACCCACCAATGAGAACTCCCGTCTTCCCCGTTCTGAAGTCAACAATTTGTTCCCTTTTTTTGTTGATGTGTGTGGGGTTATTATTGTGGTATCACTCAACCAGGTGTTCTATCTCACTCCTGTATGCTGACTCATCACGCGTGTGGTTTGGCCAACAACAGTGGTGTTATCGGCAAATTTGGATATGGTATTGGACCTGTGCTTAGCCACAGTTATACGTATGTGCAAAGAGAGTAGAGCAGGGGACAAAGCACACATCCTTGAGGTACACCTGTGTTGATGGTCAGTGAGGAGGAGATGTTGTTACCGACCCACACTGATTGTGGTCTGCTGATGAGGAAGTCAAGGATCCAGTTGTAAAGGGAGGTACAGAGGCCCAAATCTTGGAGCATGGTGATAACGTTGGAGGGGATGATTGTGTTGAACGCCGAGCTGCAGTTGATGAACTGCAGTCTGACGTATGTGTCACTGTTGCCCAGATAGTCCAGAACAGAGTGGAGGTCCAATGAAATAGCATCTGCCATTGACCTGTTGTGGCGATAGACAAGTTGAAGGGGATCCAGGTCATTTCTGAGGCAGAAGTTGATTTGCACCATAACCAACCTCTCGAAGCACTTCATTACGGTGGATGTAAGTGCTACCAGATGGTAGTCATTGAGGCAGGTCTCTGTGCTCTTCTTGGGCGCCAGTACTATAGATGCCCTTCTGGGAACTTCAGGCTGTAGAAACAAAAGGTTGAAGATGTCCTTGAATACACCAGCCTGCACAGATCTTCAGCACCTGGCCAGGTACGCCATCTGGGCCTGACGTTTTATGTGGGTTCACCCTCTTGAAGGATACTGTGATGTCAACCTCGGAGACTGAGATCACAGGATCATCAGGAGCTATGGGGGCTCATGTAGGCGCGTCATTATTCTCCCTTTCAAAGTGTGCATAAAGGGCATTGAACTCATCTGGAAATGATGCCTTGTTGCCATTTCAGCTACATAGGCTGCCCTGTTTGGCCGTGTAGGAAGTGATAGCATGCAAGTCCTGCCACTGCTGTGAGCGTCCATCTTTGACTCCAGTTTGGTCTGGAATTGTCTCTCGGCATTTGCGGTGGCCTTCAGGAAGTTGTACCTGGGCTTCCTGCATGACTCTGGAATGCCCTTCCTAAACACCACAGATCTGGTTCAATCTCCCGGTTCATCCAGGGCTTCTGGTTGGGGAAGGCTCAGAATATTTTTGTGGGTACACACTCATCTGTGCAGTGCTTTATGAAGTCGGTGATGACTGTGGCATATTCATTTCAAGTCCACTGATGAATCCTTGAACAGGGCCCAGTCCACTGATTCGAAGCAGTCCTGTATTCACTCCTCTGCTGTTCATCGATGACAGCTTTGGCGTTCAACACAATCATCCCCTCCAAACATATCACCATGCTCCAAGACCTGGCCCTCTGTACCTCCCTTTGCAGCTGGATCCTTGACTTCCTCATCAGCAGACCTCAATCAGTATGGATCGGTAACAACATCTCCTGTTCACTGACCATCAACACAGGTGCACCTCAAGGATGCATGCTTAGTCCCCTGTTCTACTCTCCTTGCACCCACGACTATGTGGCTAAGCACATCCCCGATACCATATGCAAATTTGCCGATGATACCACTGTTGTTGGTCTATTCACAGGTGGTAAAGAGTCAATGTACAGAGTGAGACAGAACACCTGAATGTGTGGCTACAAATTGGATTACACACATTTTTGGTGTGCTATGTGGGCTGCATGTAGCTCTCTTGCCAAAGTGGGAGTCACCAAAAAAAATCCCAAAATTGCTTTAAGAAAATATCGTCCTAATGTACTCCTTTGAGATGTTCAAACTCTACCTGGGTGTTTCACACACATTACCACCCTCTGGGCTGGCAGTAGCAGTGAGAAATGGCTGAGTGCTGATAAGGGGATCTCTTTACAATAGCTGTAGGTTTTTATTTAATTCTTCAACTTTTCATGATCTAGACATCGCTGGCAAGGCCAGCATTTATTGTCCAATCCCTGTCCTCGAATGTAGTGATAGTCTGCTGCCTTGTGATCCTTCCGGTGAAGGTATTCCATAATGCTGTTGGATAGGGTGTTCCAGGACTTAAACCCAGTGACGATGAAGGCCCAGCAATATATTTCCAAGTCAGGACGGTGTGTGACTTGGAGGAGAACCTGAAGGTAGTGGTCTTCCCATGTGCTTGCTGCCCTTGTTCTTCTTGATAGTAGAGGTCACAGGTTTTGGAGGCATTGTCAGGTCAGGTGAGTAACTTCAGTGCATTTTGTAAATGGTACACACTGCTGCCAGCTGGTGTAGATAGTGAATGTTCAGGGTGGTAGATGGGGTGCCAGTCAAGCAGGCTGCTTTGTTCTGGGAAGCATTGAGCTTCTTGAGAGTTGTTATGCACTCACCCAGGCAAGTGGCTACCATGGAGATGAAGAAACTGGGGTGGTGGCAGCTGGTGGGGATGGAAACAGGAGAGTGGGAAATCAAGGGGAGGGGAAGGAAATCAAGGGGAGGGGAAGGAAATCAAGTACAGGAGGGTTTTAATAGCATTTGGCTCCCCTGAACCATGGAGCAGCCCCTCAGACTGGGGTGAGTGCTGCCTTTGGGCTGGGTATAAGCTGATCTGGCTGGTGAAGAGCTGGGATGCGATTGCAGCCTGAGCCATATTTGGAAGGCATTTATAATGCAGTAAAGATCAGTAGAAACCACAGGTGATTTACTAAATATAAAACGAATGGCCTCGCATGGGTTTAACTACCTTTGGCATGGTGTACTCCTTGTATATTGATAACACAGACCATAATTCACTGCCTTTTGATCCAGTTTCTGCCATTAAGTAAATAAAGTGCATTATGCACATTAGCTATATCATTATATATACAACATGATGGGGAGATGACATTAATATTAGGGTGAATCGCAGCAAAAATGCTTAGTCCAGTATCGTTGCTGGTGGGACTTCAGCACCAAGGGTATACAAACATTGCAAAACGTGCTTCAAATCATGAGCAAAGCACTATTTTTGTATAAAAAAATGAGCAAACTAATTTTCTGTAATCCAATATCTAGCAACGATGCATAAGACTGTTCAGAAATACAATTTCTGTGTTAGTGATCATTCTCTCTGGAGATGCCAAAAATGTTTTCATTTTCCCTCTGCCGGGCAAGGCTCCAGTCAACACTGTTAGTCTGTGGAAATATAATTTACTTTTATTTACTTCCTGTGCATGGCACATTTAACTTACTCAATGGCAGAAATAATCTCCCATTAAAATCAAAGTGCGTCTCAACTTGTTATGAAGCTCTGAATTATATGAGCTTAATGCAATTTTGTTTTACATTGGGAAGGTGAATTCATTGTTGAACCAGCTTCCTTTTCCACTTCTTGTTCCTCAACTCCCTCTAAGACCCATCCAGCATCGAAAGTGAAATTAGATTAAGCAGTTTAAACATAGATTCCAGATGGGTTATCCTAGAGAATGCAATAGCGCTCAAATTTATTATTGATTGCAACTGATCTGGAATTTCTTCTGCCATTAAAATGCATCCCTTGTTGCTAATGTTATGAACCAGCAACAAAAGAAACACACCGAGTCATGTATCAGTATTAAAAACCTACTTTATTAATGACTACTTATAATAATAAGAAAAATAAAAGTAAAAATGTTAGAATGTTAGAAATAAAAATGTTAAAATCTTTAACATTAACCCCAAAACTAAACTCGTAGTGTGTGTGTGGCAAAGTCCCAAACTCTAAGTTCAGGAATGGTTCTTAAAGTTCAGTTCTGCAAGCCATAAGGTGAAACATGAGCAAAGGCTTCTTCAACAACCACCGTTGTCTGAAGATAAAACGTAGATGTAGAGAGAACATAGAGAGTAATTACGAAATCCAAATGTTCCACAATGGAACCCAAACGACACCTCAGTGTTTACTCGGTAGTGAATTCCTCACCCCGAAAAGCATCTGAACCATAGTCGTCCACACAAATACTTGTTTCCCTCTACAGGTCAGCAACAAAGTGAACTCCACTGGATTACTCCCAATTTCCATACGTGGATTGTAGTAACAGACAGAGTTATTGTTTCTCATCCATCGATAGAGAAACTAGCAGGCTGGTGTCTCTCGCTTTCTTCTCTCTCTCTCTTCTGACTGACTTTTTCAACAACATCATTCCATCCTTTATCTTTTGTTGACGTAAGCACACCACACACACACACACACACACACACACACAAACTTGCTCTATCTTAAAGGGACATTCACCAATAGTAACCTAGTCCATAACACTAACACTAAATCCCCTTCAAGTTAATGGCTACACATTCTAAAATAAAACAGAAAATGGAGGAAAAACCCAGCATGTCAGGCAGCATCTGTGGAAAGAGAAACAGAATCATAATTTCAGGTCAAAGTCTCTTCGTGGTGCCCTAGTCCCATGCAGCTCACGTTTAAGTCCTGCAAAAAGTTGAATTTGCTGCACATTCTACTTTGGTTTTGAAACTCGGGACCATTAAAGACCATTTTATTTAATTCTTGACATTGTTTGGTATATTCTTCCATTTCACGTTCCATTTTTATTGCTGTATCACATTGGTCAGTTTGCAAGATATACATGAGCGATTTTGTTGAGAGAAATCCACACGAAGGGCAAAGGGTCCACAGCTTAAAGAAGAAGTGGTAAAAAATATCAGTAAGACATACAGAGTGCTCTTATAAATATCTCCAAACTTTATATACAAGAATGACTTTAAGATAAAATGATTGATTTTAGGAGGTTTATTATAACAGCAGTGTTATCCAGAGCAACACTCCATCAGCAGCAATGAAGTGAATATATAAAAGATCAAGAAGCAGTGACTGGGTGACAGTCTCTTTGATGATAACTGCACCACAGGAGCAAGCCATTTGGCCCATCTTCCCTCTTTGGCTAGGGGCTGATTTTCCATAGTCTAGTGTTCTGTGACATTTCTTTAAGTGATTACTGAAATTCTTCATTAATTGTTGTCGTTAATCTGGTATTGATCACTATTTGTGGCAAAGCTTTCCAGTTTTAAAAGACTATTGATTGTAGGAGGCAGGGGTGATTTGAGAATGAGCACGTCTTCATTATTTTCAGAGTAATAGACAGAATGGGTTTGAATGGAATTAAGATTTGATTTGAACAGCATCAGCATGCAGGAGCAAAGGGTCAAAAGGTGAGAGGTGAGTCAGCATAATCATGGTTCTTTTTTTGTTGCAAATTAACATTTTCTGATACTTAGAACTAAGAATTAGGACTGTGATAAGGTGTGGAACTGTGTTTCTGACTGAAGCCACAGCTAACACTGATAAGCAATTCATTAGGTGGTGCTTAACTGTACATGAGTGATTGTTTTCATCAGAATACCCATGCCTTGGAGGAGACTGATATGGTGACAATTGGTCAAGAGAGTTGAATATTTTGTGGATGGGACAGATCTGAGTAATTTTCTAGATTGTCAGAATGCCAGTTACATCATGAATATCTTGTAGTAGCATTACGAATACCTTGAAACAGACACTCTGTTCCAACCAGGGAAAAGATTTAAGGATGTGCTCAAAGTTTCCTTAAAGAAGTGCAGTGTCCCTATTGACTCCTGGTAAACCCTGGCCCATGATCACTCAAAGTGGAGAAGAAACCTTGAGTCTGTGCATCTGGAGCAGAAAGAAACCCTACATAGGTGACAGAAGGAGCACACCACCTCACAAACTACCTGAACTCCCACCACACATGCATCACCTGCCCCATCTGTGGAAGGGTCTACAGTTTCCACATTGGTCTCAACAGCACCTTAGAATTCTCTTAACTGGAGTGGAAGCAAGTCATCCCTGATCTCAAAGAAGAAGATGAATTGCTTAGACAAGAAGGGGTGGCAGGATATTTAGTTCTAGTTCATGGTTAGGATTTGGCATTTCTCTCATTTATTTTCTGTAAAGACTGGAAGTAGACAAATTTTAGACATGTTGCTCAAAATTATGTGGTTTTATGAAAGTCCATTGGTATTTTATACAATTCAGTTTTCTAGTTTTAACAAACAACTACATTTAGTCCTGATCTATATTTAATCCTGACGAGGGATATGGACAGCACTGGCAATGCCAGTATTTATTGTCAATCAAAAATAAAACTGCAGATGTTGAAAATAGGAAATAAAAATAGAAAATGTGTGGTCCAAGACTTGAAACATTAGCTCTATTTCTCTCTCAGCAAATGATGCCTGACCTGCTGAGTGTTTCCAGCATTTTCTGTTTATATTTCAGTATTTATTGACCATCTCTAATTGCCCTCAAGGAGGTGACATTGTGCCTTCCTGAACTGCTGCTGACTGTGTGCATTCCTACAGTGCTATATGTGGGCTGTTCCAGGATTTTGATCCACAGACAGTGAAGAATTGGCAGTATATTTCAAAGTAAGAATGCTTGGAAGAGATCTCATTTGATACAAAATTCTTTTTCATAATTCTGAATTGAACAACCGTGAAGATTATACTTGCAAAATAAAGAGACCTCAGGATAGAATTTATATTCAATTATCTGCAGCAAAAGCAAATATATGGTAAGAACTTTGCATTGTATTTGACTTCAGAAATTTGTCTCCGCTGACTTCAAAGGAACTGAATTTTGAATGCTGAGTACACAGTGCACCTGCTACTGTGTATGCTACAAATGACCAAGGGCGATTTGCACATTACTTTCAGTTATCAACTTCATTTTTTGGGTAAATCAGTCTTTAAATAATTTCAAAATATCACATTCAAAATGGAGGTCCCAGAGTAGGTGGAACGTCCGAAGGAGGCTCTGTTGGAAAGATCTGTCATTGCTATAGTCTGAGGGAGGAAGACGGCTTCATTTGGATCAAAAATATTCAATTAATGATGCAAAAATCCAGATGGGAATGGAAGATTTGCAGAATCCTGATGATACACGCTTGTATTCCTTATCAAGTATCCAACTTGGCAATTCACATACCTTTTGTATAATAGCTTATAAGCTCTGTGTTACCTTCATCCAACAGAAAGCCAAAGCCTTTTCTTCAAGAGGATTGCATGCAAATAATGAACAATGCACATTATGTTTCGGCTTTTCAATTCATCCATAAATTTTTTTCAGTACACTTTATACAAACTTATATTCTGGGATCACTGTGGAACAAGATTCACCTCAAACTCTATTGTATTTCGCTTGTCTGACCCAGCTCCTTGTGAGCTGATTTCAGAATTGTTCTTCTGTAAAGTTTAATGGATCATCTAATCTGTTTTCTTCTTTTCAAGAATTTCATTCATAAATGATTCTATTTTAATTGTTTAGCTTGTTAGAAGGAATGTTTTACATGAATAATATTATCCATTCCTTGAGATGTTATTAATGTAGCAACATCCAGCATTAAATCTGATGGCATGGTGTACACCAACTGTCTCTCATGTGATTAAGTTTGCCTTTTGAGATGAGTAGAGGGAATAAGTATTGGGATTTCGTCTGGAAGATAATATTGGTTTGATGAGGGCCACTACAACCCCTGAAGAAACAACATCATTGCTACTTGCTTCTACCCATCAATTAGCTTCAACACTCATCACTACAGTAGATTATCTGAGTCATTGTCACGTCACGGCTGTGGAACCTTGCTATATACAATCTGGCAGGTTCTCCTGTGGTACTTCACTGGCAGCTCTTCAAAAGCACTTTATTGGATTCAAAATACTTTGGAGTATTGTAAGGTTTGAAAGTTGCTTTATAAGTGCAACTGTCCCTCCTTTTGTTTATAAAATACTTGCTGGTATATTGTGTTGATAAAATTGCACTGATTTTTTTTTTGATTTATGGCATATAAGTTGTGTCACACAGTGTTTTGAAGATTTGTTAAGCATTAAACATCCAAATAAATCATATGCACAATGCTTGGCTGACGTTGACGGATGCAAAATGACACCAAGAGTGCTTTGGGCATAAACAAATCCTATTTGATTGAACAAAATTTGGAAGGAAATGCTGAGTTTGGCCTAAGGCCCCATTCTATTTATTTTTCCATGAAGACTGAAACATTTAACAAATGCTCAGGAGCAGATACCTCCAGGCAACCCATGACTTACTGCTCATCCAGGCTGCTGCCTAAAAACTAAATATTTGACAAGTGACACATCTAAAAAGTCAGGCATCTCAAACCCGGTGTAAGCTATCATGAAAGTATGTTATTTTGAGGGAACACTATAATGGACCTACTTAGCTCAAGTAAATGCTTTTGCTCTCTGGAGTGCTATAGCAAAAGATTTATTATGAGTAGTAAAGGTGTTTGGGGTCATTGGCACTCTCATTTTGGATTCTAATTGCTGCCAGATTGTTAGTGCCCTAAAGTAGGATAGCATTAATGGTCAACAGTCTAATCTTCTAATCGGAAGTAGCAATTAGCTTAGGTGCATTAATCCTCAAGAATCCAATAATATACAGAAATTTTACCTGCTTCATGCTTATCTGGAAAATCCAACACAACGTCAGGGGTGGAGCAGTCCCCACTTTCTGGGACTGCTTCACTGAACCCCATGATAAACTCACTGCCTTACAAGCCTTTCAGTTACTTTGGATCTGAATGAGCCTATGCCTGGAATTCTGTGTGCAGTTTTGGTCTCCTTACCTAAAAAAGGAAATTCTTGCCATCAAGGGAGTGCAACCAGACTGGTTCCAGAGTTTTCTGTATGAGAAGAGATTGATTCAGCTTGGCCTCGATATACTCAACCGTTTAAAAGAATGAGAGATTATCTCTTTGCAGTTTAGGAAATTCACACAAGTCTTGACAGGATGGTTGGAGGGAAAATGTTTGCCTTACTCAAGGAATCCAGAACCAGAGGTGACAGTCTTAGAGTAATGGGTGGGCCATTTAGGACAGAGATAAGATGAAACTTCTTCATGCAGAAGGTGCTGAATCTTTAGAATTTTCTCTCCCTTGGGACTGTGGAGACTCAGTCATTGAGTTATAGAGTCATACTGCACAGTGATAGGCCCTTCGGCCCAACTGGTCCAATCCAACCAAAATTCCCATCTAAATTGGTCCCATTTGCCTGCATTTGGCCATATCCCTCTAAACCTTTCCCATCCATGTACTGTACCTGTCTGAGTACCTTTTAAATGTTGTTAATGTACCTGCTTCAACCAACTCATTCCATATACCCATCACCCTCTGTATGAAAAAGTTTCCCGTCAGGTTCCTATTAAATCTCCCTCCTCTCACATTAAACCTATGCCCTCCAGTTCTTGATTCCCCACCCCTGGTGAAAATACTGTGCGCATTGTTCGTTAGAAACAGTTCGAAACATTTCTGGATATTAAGGGAATCAAGGGATAAGGCAATAGTGCTGGAAACTGGTGCTGAGGTAGAAGATCAGCCATGATCTTGGTGAAAAGCACAGCAGGTGCCAAGCGCCAGATGGCCAGCTCCTACTCCTAATTCTTATGTTCTTAAGTCATCATTCCAACCCATTCTGATGAAGCCTTCAGTCATCCCTCTTAACTCTCCCAAAAAAACTGGCAATCTATTCTTCCTTGAGGTCTCTTTAACCCTTTTTCTTTAAGAAGATATTACATCAATGTAAGTTATTGTTGTTCAGATTTTATTTCAGTTTGAATTTTCTAATCCTTGCAATTATACTGTTTCAACAAGAAGTGGAAGGAAGATTATGTGAGTGGTTTAGCGGCAGTGTGGCAAGCAAGCATGAACTCTGTCTTCCTAACTGAGAATTCACAGAGGGTGGGTTCACAGCCTCATATTGCTCGGAGGATGTGTGAGCCGAACTAGAGTTGTGAATCATAAGAGAAATACTTCAAGTTGTTATTTTCTTCTTAGATGGTTCAACGTGAAAAGGTGAAATAAGATACTTCAGATGCTGGAAATCTGAGATAAAAAATATTAGAAACTCTGAGAGGATGAGGTAATATCTGTGGAAAGAGAAGCAGTGTCAACATTTCAGGTAAATGACCTTTCGTCAGAGCTAGGCAAAGTCAAAGATAAAGATGTTTTAAAATGCCTTGGAAGGATTAAAGGGAAAAAGTACAAAAGGAAAGGTGTCTGATAAAATAGATGGCAGGAGAGATTAAATGACATGGGGGTCATGACAAGTGAAATGGGGAAAGAGCAGTGGGACAAGTAAGCAAATAGCAGAGGAAGTGTAAGTGAGAGATGTAGAGCATAAAATTACCAAAGGAAAATATTGTTCTCTGGAAATTCATCTTTGATTTGTTGTGCTAAATGCACCATATACTGGCAATAACTTGCTGTATTCTGCTTCTAAATTACAGTGGAGAAAGAATTTCAGAAGCAGTGTCCCATATTGTGTCATTATACAACATGCTTAGCATTATCAGTAAGAGTTAATTTTCTAGCCATTGTTGGAGATAAGAAAAATAAACGTTGAAAATGTTGACTATCTGAAATTGAGTTCAGCAATGTTGAGTCGTAAGACTGTAATTCCCCGAGCTGGAAGATGAGATAATGTTCCTTGTGTTTACTTAAAGTTTCACTGGAACAGTGTGGGAGGCTGAGGACAGAGGGGTTAGGACAGGAGGAGGATGGAATACTGGAAAGGAATCACACAGCCTGTGTTTGGACTTTCCAGCATAGAGGAGGCAATATTGTGAGTAGTGAGAACAGTATACTAAAATGAATAAATTATTGTTAAATCACTGCTTAACTTGGAAAATGTGTTTGTGATCTGGAGGTAAAAGGGCAGGTGTCCTGTAGCTGAACAGGAAAATGCTGTGGGAAAATGCTGTGGGAAAATGCTGTCCAGAATGTGGAAGAGGGACAGGAGGATGTGTCTTGTGAAAGATAAAATGAGTGAAAGGCAGTAACAAGGAAAATTCACCTTGTGCTTTTTCTAATGTATGAACCTGGGCTCCAAAAGTCTCTTCAGATCATGTTTATTTGCCATATATTTTTTACATTGTGATGCTTTTACTGAAATTTCCATTGAATCTTCATCGTCAGCAAAGAAAATATCTTAACTCAAGCATTAATCCTTTCCTCTGCCCTGGCTGAATCCCATGTAGCTGTGAACTTGGCAAAGAATTGCAGCCCCACCTCGCAACACTTGGGAGGTCTAACTGTGAAACACGAGAAACCCTACTTTTAGTTATATGAATTACTAAGTGCTCATGGACAAGTTGTAAATGGGGATCTCACTTCTACATGTATTTCCATTTTATAGTATTTGGCAATCCAAGATTGCTGTCATCGGCATTGAGAAATTATAGAGACACAAGAGAGACTGCAGATGCTGGAATCTGAAGTAACACACACAAAATGCTGGAGGAACTCAGCAGGTCAGGCAGCATCTATGGAGGGAAATGTACAGTCGATGTTTCAGGTTGAGACCCTCCATCAGGACTGGGATTTGTGTGTTGCTTGAGAAATTATAACATTTTAAGGGGAATGCACTTCTCACATAGTTTTTCTGTGGATATTTACATTAATTTAGAATTTAACAAAGGTAAAAATCAAACTGTCTTAAAACCAAAATCCCATATTATGGGTAACTTGATTAGCTAAAGGAGGTTTGCTGGCATTTACCTACTGATAGCCCGGGCTGGATACCCAGCAGATTTCACAAAGGGATTGACATCCTTAACAAAAAGGATCTGAATGTTATAGGCAGGGGCGAGTCATGAGCAGGTCTCTGTGTTTCCAAAGCACTCAATACAGTTTGTGTTGTTCCCACTGTGTTTTGGAAAATCACTTTTGTACTGACAGCAGGAAATGTTGTAATATCTTGAAGGTAGCTCTCATGCTCTTGGGTTTGATTCCTTTTGAAGTACAATCCCATTTAGAGGTCAAAATGGATTTAGAAAATAAAACACAAAATGCTGGATATATCGGCAGGTCAAGCAGTAAGTGGAGAGAGAGAGATAGGAAGTTAATGTACCTGGTCAATAATCTTCAGTATTTTACTTCTAGGTTTAGAAAATACCAAGAAGCACATTTTAAAGCTTCTTGGGTTTGATGCAAGTGCTTGGATGGTGCGGATCTTCCTGCTGTTGCTGTTTAAAGATTAAAAATGTCCAACATGAATGGACAATATACACATAACCTTCTCCTCGTGGAAAACATTGAAGTAATTCTTCCTACCCTGTGGGACAAATCAAAGGCTCTTCGTTCAATATCACAGGCTACCAGGGCACATGTCTCCATAAATTGTTTCTTTGAAGCGCTTAACTTTCTTATTCAGTTAACACAGCTGAAGATAAGAATATACAAAGAAAGAACCCGTCAAACCTCCTCTGCCATTCAGTTAGATCATCACTGATCTAGTCTTGATATCTCCATTTTCCTCGCTGTTCCCCATAACTGTTGATTCTTTATTAGTTCAAAATCTGCCTATGACAGTCCCGAATATATTCAATGATTCCACCTCCACAGCTCTCTGGGGTTCAGAATTGAAAAGATTCATGAGTGTCTGAGAGAAGTTGAAATGACGAGTTGAGTTTACAATCAGGTGAGCCATGATTTTATGAAATGGCAGAATAGGCTTGAGAGGCTGAGTGGCTTGCTGGTGCTCTTAATTTGCACATTCCTCCTCACATATGAAATTCCTCATCAGCTTCATTTTAAAGGAATGATTTCTTAGATCAGGACCTTTTGATCCAGCTTTTATCAGCAAGTCAGAAGTGCACTTTGTACACATTGAAAATCTCATAACATGTGCACAATACATGGTGAAATGACACCAGTGTTCGGGAGAATCAGAACAGCTTATAACTAGTCAAAACTAGCCAGAATTAGGCTCAACCTCTTCAAAACGTGCACAAAATTTGACTTGTGCATAACTTCTGCATAAAAGAGCAGGCTTTTTCTTACAATCCAATTTCTAGGCCTTCATTTTAAGGAATAGATGGTAGAAGTTGCACTTATTATGTGTTTCATTAGGAATTTTTGAAGGAGAAAGATCAATGAACATAAGGACCCATTTTCAAAAGTGAATCTGGTTTAAGTAAAATTTTCCAAACATTTTAGTTGAATAGATGTGATTATCTCTGAAATAATGAATGTTGCAGGGTGTCCTTCACTAATAAGTACATCAAATACAGTAAGCTGAAACCAAATCTATATATTAATGTGAAACCTTGCTGCTAAGACTTGCTTTTCCAATTTGTCCTAATATGTTCTGCTTTTGGATCATGTTAAGTGCTGGGGACATGAATAACATCCTTTCTTCCCTACTGATCCCAGTTACATTTGACTATCAGTAAATATCTGAATATTTTCACTGGTACAGATCTACCCATCATGTGTTCTGTTGCATCACACCATCCATCAACTTTATTTGAAACAGATGCAATGAAGAGTAAATGCACCAGTCAACTCTTTGATTACATCAAAGTAATTTACAGATCAGTTATTTTAGAATAGGCTGTTTTGTGAACTGCAGCCTAATATAGATACAGTACATATAATTCAGTTGATCTTTCTAATGTGCACTTATACATTATAATTTCCATCTTCTGATTTTTGCTTGCTCTTCACCACCAACAGCCAGCAACCTGAAATGGATTATCCTACACCACACTGCTGCCCCCCACCCCCCCCCCCCCCCCCCCCACCGCTCTGTGTTTCCCCACCCCATCGTTCCTTGGACCTGAACACTGAAAGCAATTTCAGCATTGCCAATGTTAACTCAGCAGTGACTGGGGCTTAAACACTTGAGATGTTCCAGTGCTGTATGGCATGAAGCCAAGTCAGGGCCAGTATCAACTCACCCCATTCCTGGAGCAGATCCACATTGTTTTTTCCTTAATCAAGAGGAGAATCTGATGTCTATGGGACAAGTGAACTAGGTGAACCTTTCATTAGATGTTTTGCTGCCTGGTGCCATAATAAATGATTTAATAGAATGAATGAGACAGGGAGAAGAGGAGGGAAACCAATCAGAAGATATGATTGACAGGGGACGTGCTATCAAAGGATGGAACTCTGCAGAGGAAACTTCTAAAAAGTTATAATGCAGTGTAGTTTTAGAATTATTGCTGGTATCAAGTGGGTCAGTCGTCCAGAAGAAGCAATTTACATATGTTAGCATGTATCAAGAAAAAGGGGTTTTAGATTACTTGGTTTTAGAACAATTTTATGTGCAAGAGGAGATGTGAGCTGAGTCGGGCTTCAAGTTAGTCAAGTTTCTACCAGTCCTATTGCAGGCAGAGAAACAGAACAGGCAAGAGATTGTTTCAGCAAGTAAAATCAGGGTTGGGAGAATGAAAAATCAGATCTAAAGGCAAGAAAAGTAACAACAGGTCAATGAGCAGGTAATGAGCTCCAAATGATAGGCTTAACTTGTTAGTGGTGCAAATGCAGGTAGATTGTTAGCAGGTAGAGATGATTTAACTCAAGGCTGCTGTGTGGCATTTGAAAAGGAGAATGCAATTTGGATCTCAAAAGCACGATTAACCTACAGGGATAAAGATAAAGCCAAATTACAAGAGTTTAGAGTGCCTAAAAAAGGACATGGAGTCCATCCCCAGGGAGATGAAGGCATAGGGTAAATTTTCTAATGAGCCAGACTGGCATCCAGTAGATCCCCACAGACTCCATTTAACCAGCCAGAGTTGCAACTTTTTAATCTAGGTTTTCACAGCATCAATATGAGGTGCTAATGGAAGATAGATAACTCTAGGAGTTAACTGTAGACCAGAGGGTCAAAACAATGAGAGATACCGTATTCCACGAAGGGAATTAAGTTTTGTGCAAATGGAAATGTCACACAAATCAGAAAGGAGTTCTAACTAAACTAATGTAAACTGGGAATGTTCAAGTGGTTTAGAATCTACACTAATGGGTGGAATGCTTTTGCACAGGGCATTGTAGATGCCGCAAGAGGGTAACTAGCACACCACTTCTGATAACGTTGATCACATGCATGGTGCTGCCACCCTCCTGCCCTTCACTGGACCCAATACAATTCCAAAAATGAATTAGATTTATGCAAACTAATGTATATTAGTGGAAAGTAGTGGCACTTTTGGTGATTGAAACTATATCGTGAGTACATTTAAGACGGTGTGAATAAATTTAAACTACACAGCAACAATCAGGTGAATGATAAAAAGGCTTGAATTTAGTGCAATGAAGGAATAGCCTCAATGAAGTGAATGCCCTTAATAAGACAGGGTAGGTGCATCCCAAAAGCTAGTAACAGGAGGTAAAAGAAGTGTGTCCTTAAATGGAATAAAGGAAGTGAAATAGGATTTGAGTAGATAGCTTCAGTTGAAGAACTAACACTAGCACAGATGTCACAGGCTAAATTGCCCCCTGAAGTGCCATATTTCCTCTGAATGCCCATTCTAAACAATAACCAGACTGTGCAACATTGAGATGACAGTAAATCTTTAACTAGTTCCTTGACACACAAGGGCTTTTGGTGCTGAAAGCAACTGCAGTAGTAATTCACGGCACAGCTGACAGTGCAGTACCTGCACTAATTTATGATCAGCCTTTGCTGGCCAGGAGTTACAAATTGGCTTTAAAATGCAGAATTGTCCTGCACAAATGTTTGATGTTTAGTATCACACCAGCAGGCTAGTTGGACGCTGCAAAACCTATAAATATCATCTTAATGCGAATCCTGTTGGAGCCGGTAATATATGGGTGCTGCCATGCTCCTGCCCTCCACTGGACCCAGCATGCATTCAGGCATAAATTAGATTTATTCAAAGAAAGGTCTGGTTGAGCACAGAGCATTTGACAGGATATAAGCTGTTAGAAATGATTAAAATGACAGCTAACATCCGGTCAAAGACTGATTTACTTTCATGCCACAGCTACTTTAAAAGCTACTAATTCCCTAAAAATTTTCAATATGTGCACATCTTTGATTCTGCCCTTTTCTACCATTACTACTGAAGTTGCCTTCTTCCCTGGCAATGTTTTCCATTGGAACATAGTATCGAGTATATGAGACATTCTGCAATGAGGGATGGACTTTGCTTCCGAGTCAGGAAACTGGGGTCTTAAAATTTCGGAGGTGATTGATAATCAGTGGCAAGGCCAGGGAAGATGAGATGAAAGTAGGGCACAGAATATTCAGATAGCACAGACGTAATGTTACCAACCACCTCCACCTCTTGAGTTCTTGATTTCACTTTTCCCCATTTCACAGGATCTAACTGTTCTCGTTTGGCCTGGTGTCAGACTTTATTTGATCATTCCTTTAGTAAAGCACCCTGGAATGTTTCGCTGCACTAAGCACATTAAATTAATTGCATTCAGTATTCTTTGGTATCCAGTATCACCTGAATGTAAAGTGCAAACAGAAGAAGCTGGAAATATTCTGCAGGTCAGGTAGCATCCGTGGAAAGAAAACAGAGATAAATTTCAATTCAGAACACATGAAGTGTCTGTAAAGTGAAACATTAACTCTGTTTCTCTTTCCACAGATGCTGCCTGATCTGCTGATTGCTTTCAATGTTTCCTGTTTTGAATTCAGATTTTCAGATTTCTGCAGTTTTTATACATTTTCAACATGTGGAATAGATAGATTAATGACAGGCCATTAGTACAATGTCAACTGTGGTCAATATTTTCAAATGTATAATTCTAGGTTGTCCCCCAGTGGATGACGACCAAAATAGAGATTTTGAATTCAAATTGTGAGTGACAAATTTGGTGGTCTGGAATTTCCTCAGTCTGCCAGTTGCACCTTTAAACAATGTGCAACATCTGTTAGTATGCAGAGGTGGACAACCATAGTTTATGGGTATGTTCATGTCCACCCTCTTGATGTAAGTATTGGTGTAAAACCAGTGTAAGAAAATAAGCCTGAAGCAAACTTATACAACCTTTCAATTGTACAGACAGCCTGCACTCTTCAGGAGCACAGTGAAAACTAATGAGTAGTAACTGACTTTTTCATTTCTCTCTTAAATTACTCAAATACAAATCTGAGCAAGATTTTACTTTGACTTGAACAGTACTATAAACGCTTAGAGAAAGGCCTGCATTTATATATCACTTTTCACATCCCTTTCAGATAATCTCAAAGGTCTTTAATGGTACTGGGGTTCTTTTTTGAAGTGTTGCAGGAAGTGGAGCCAATTTGCAGACAGCAAGCAGCAGAGTGGCAATGATCAGATAATCTGTTCTGGAAATATTGATTAATGCATATTTTTTGACCATAATACTAGGAATAACCTCCCTATAGTGTCCTTGGATCTTTTGAATCCACCAGAGGGAGCAGACAGAAGCTCAGTTTAACATCTCATTTGGAAGACAGCAGCTCGTATGCTTCAGTATTCTCTCAGAACGACACTAGACTAAAAGCCTAGATTTTTATTCTTAAGCTTCTAGAGTGAGAATTGAACACAGAAGCTCCTGATTCAGAGTCTAGGGTGCTAATAACTGAGCCACAGACCACAGAGTCAGAGAGGCACACAGCATGGAAACAGAACCTTCACCTCATGAAGTTCATGATGACAATCAAGTAACCATTTTATTTTCTCCACGTTCCCATAAGTCCTTCCAGATATACCATTCATCTACACGAGGGGCTCATCTACATATATACCACTCATCTACACATGACTCATCTATACAATTTACAGTAGCCAAATAACATAACTATCCACGTATGTTTAAGAGGTGTGAGGAGACTGGAGCTCCCAGAGGAAATCCATGCCATTGCAGGAAAAGTGTGCAATTGGATCGCACCAGATGTCAGGATTGAACCTGAGAATGTGCAGGTGTCAGACAGCAACCACACCAGCTGCACCACTGTGACCCCACCTCTGACCATTATATTGTTTCCAACATTGCAACATTGACTACACTTCAGAAGTTCTTTACAGGCTATAATAAGATTTAGGATGTTGTGAAAGGGAAGTGAAGTGGGTATATAACTGTCTTTTTCCTTTCAGAGAATAATAGTGTCTGACACGAGCAGAATGTACAATGCTTCCAAACTTTAAGACAAGATGAACTATTCCAGGGAATGATTACCAACAAGTCAGACTCATCCTGCCACCTAAAGGAAAGTGTCACCGCACGTGGAGCCACCTTCCTTGTCCCTGGTCTGCAGAACATCCCCCAAGACAGTCCATGCCTTCAGCAGATGGTAACACTGCCCACTTCTCCTTTTTCTTCCATTCACCTCGGACACCAGTTTCCTCCTCACTTCTTAAAGTGACATTTCCAACTCACTCTTCCCAGTCCTGATGAAGGGTCTCGACCCGAAACGTCAACTGTTTATTTCCCTCCATAGATGCTGCCTGACCTGCTGAGTTTCTCCAGCACTTTGTGTGTGTTGTTCACTCTTCACAATGCTCCTTGGCTAAGGGGAGCTCCAATCTGGTATACCACACTGTGGCTACACGGTAGCCCTTACTGATGTGCACTGAAATCTATTTCACTTTGTGCAGTTTCTTAACCCTGCTTATTTCACGTCATCTCCCCATGCCATTTGACACAAATTCCTTAATGGCTAGACTCACTCCCACTCACAGTATTGTCTGGCAGGTCAAGTTGGTATATGCTGTAGTTCATCAGAGAGAACTTCCCTCTCATGAGGAGTGAGGGCTTATCCCTAGACAGCACAGAGATAAAATCTGTGGGTTATGAAGCGTGCCCCCTCATTCCCAGAATCATTGATATGTCCTTAATGCAGAAGAGCCCATAACTCATTGGGAACACCTGATGTTGAAGGCCACAAAGTTGGCAGCAACTTGCAGACGCCAGGTAGCAGTTTGGGAACATGCATTGTCATTGTGATAATCTTATGAATGACATTCAGCTTTTCTGCAATCAATTACTGAAGGTTCTTTTAAGATCAGCAAAACATGAACAACATTTAAGAAGAGACTACGGGAGGTGAGGGGCATGTGATATTGAAAATAACTGTCCATCCATTGATGTGACACTGTAATTTGGTGAGACACAGCTAGGGCAATTGGTTTGATGCCAAGACCAGTGTTCTATTCAATCAGTGTTTAAAATACGCCACCAGTCATTGGAAATGCTCATGCAGCAAATCTTCAATTCCCAAATTAAAGCTGACCTTGTTTCCAAGGGCGTTTAAACCAAAGCTTTTATAATTTAGTGGCCCTTTCTGGAGATCGGATTTCAAAGCCTTGTAAAAGCTTAAAGCTCTGCATTGATCCATTGTACTGAATCTCTCGTGTTATAGGACACAGTAAATGAAAAATGGGGGTGATGTATCATTGTAGCTGTGGTTTCACCCATAGGTAAAGGTGGGGGCAGGATGAATGGGATAACCAAAGTGACTTTGTCTATCTGTACAGGATATTTTATTTCAGCTTAAATCCATCAGCCAGCACAGAGATAAAAACTACAAGTTATGAAACAGCCATCATTGGAACCTTTGACATGTACCACAGTCCAGGTGATAATAATTTTATTTTAAACCTATTGGTAAAATAGTGGCAGTTTGTGAGAAATTCATATTCAGTACAATGTTCCTATTATGAAGAGAAAGACAAGCATAACATACCCTCATCAATCCATGTCAAATCTATGTGACTTACTGCTATCAAAGGTCATTCAATTTCAAGTTTTGTTTCAAGAATTATGGTCAGCATCTGACACTTAAAAGCTCCTCTGTGGTGAATTAGATCAGCTTGGTTTGAAGCAGAAGGCAGTTAAATAAAGGTTGTGAGGATATTGCAGGATTATTCTGATATTTTGCTGGTCTTTTTTAAACTGGTGATAATCTGAGGTGGATTAAATACCGATTTCAGTATTTAAATCATGGCCTTGACATTTTAGAATTTAATTGGGTGAGGCTTGCATGTCCTGGCCAGTACCAATTGCTAATCCATCAGAAAAGAACCCCAAAGGGAAATGCTTATTTATTTTTGTAACTGCTGTAAACAGTCGGCAGGTCAGACATCACCTGTGGTGAGGGAAATTGAGTTAGCATTCTTGGTCAGAGACCTTTCTGAAATATGTTTTCTGTACATCAGAATATCTGGTGATTAATAAAGTTTTATTTTTGAAGATGACTGGCATATGTTGTTACTAATTGAAGAATTGGACACAGAGCTGCCAGTTTCTGATACAGCATTGTGACTTAGCTGAATCTTTACCATGAAGGCCTTAGCTGGCTTTCAATAATTGCATGTACCTCTCGTAAATGAAAACTTATCTGATGTCCCTAAAAAAAAGTAAAGAAATAGAATGCACATCCCTTTCAATGTGTCCTCATTGGCTTTAATGTTACTGAAGTCCTTGTGAAGTGTAGTCACTCTTGTAATTCGGAAACCCTGCAGCCGATTTGTGCACTGCAAGTATGCACAATGTGATAGAGATCAGATAATACATTTTTAATTGTTTTCATTGAGGAATAAATATTTGCCAGGAGACTGAGGATAACTTACCTGTTGATCTTTGAAATAGTAAAAATATAGGTCTTTATGTTAATGATTTTGCGTATGATCCGGAAGTTTTTTTGTAGATGCCTATTGGCACTGATGCACTTGTCGCCTGGAGTAGCTATCAGGTAGACTCATTTGAATAGATTAAATCAATCAACATTCATTCACCATTAGGTGCTGAATACTTCCACTGCTCTGTTTGGTCCAGCTGATATTATTCACATGGCAGTTTCTTGACAAAACCCATTGGTCTCTGAGTGTCATACACATCACTTCTTGCAAGCAACATGATGTTTGCACTTCAGGGGCTGGCCAAACAGTCCTGGCCAATCTGGGTAGGTACTTTAGGTTGCAGTCCATTCACAAGGAGACCAGCTGCACAATTGAGGCATAAATAGGGGGAAATGATGCACTTGGGTTCTCTAGCTTGACTTGTTTTCTTCATAAAAAGAGATTTTTCACTTGTCCTTGGTTTTCTAACTATAGAAAGCTTATACAAATGAAAGCTTTCTTTCAGTACCTTGCAGAAGTGCTAAGTCAGCTGCTGAGCTTTTCTGTGGAAATAAGGTTGCCTTGTATTGCATCAATTCAAGTTCATACAAAACTGTTAGGTTTTGGTAAAAAATTACAATACAAATTTCTTCACACTCTCAGCTTGCAGATTTTTAAACCCTGAAAGGGTCATTTTTTGGAATAAGCTTTTAATTTTAGTTGCAGGCTTGAAAATATATCTGCACATGTCAGAGAATTTCATCAATCTAAGTGCTGGGAATTCATTTTAATTTAGATTCTAAATGCACTCATAGAAGCTGTTAAGTATCACTATCAAAATTCACAAAAATGGTTTGCCCTTCACTCAGACTTGTCCAACTGATCTCATCAAGTCTTCCTGTTCTGACAGGCAAATGGAACAAACAACGTTCATCATGCATTCATCCCAGCACCAGAACCCAAAATATGGAATGGATTCCTGTGTTCCTGCACTCAGGATTATGGACTGAAGCACAGGGAAGCTCTGATGGGCGGGCTACACGCCTTTAAAGGAGGCCTCAATCTAATAGCTATACTCACAGGGAAAGGAAAATGTTTTCCCTTATATAAAAAAATTTAATTTTTCGGAATATTTTAGTATTTTTATTACATTAACATGGCAGCTTAATCAAATCTCCCAATCATGTGACCTAACTAATTCTTCTTTGCCAGTTCCCAAGGATAAAGGATGGCTGGTTCTGCTCTAGTTTTATGGGTTTTGAGGTGACTGAAGAGATCAATGTGAGAACTGTAGACAGAATAGGTGGTGCTGCTGATGGGGCAGGAGGCTGGTGACTTGTGAGGTGGTTTTATTCCTTCTGCTGCTTAACTGCATACAAGACTCAACACCATTGGCAAAATAAAGAATTATGACACAAGGTCTTCTGTGTGCTTCCAGTGCTTGGGCTTGAGGTTTGCAACACCATCCCAAATGCTTCTTCTCCACTTTGATCGGACATAAGCTAGAGGCTCCTAGGAGTCAGTGGGAATGTTGCACTTTCCCAACAAGAATCTCACTTCTGGGAATCTGACATCAGGAATGCAAATGATGTGGCCAGCCTACATCCTAATTTATTACCAACAGGATAAATCCTCCTGTAAGAACACAAGAAAATAGAAGCCTGCCCCACCACTCAATATGATGGTGGCTGATCTATGCTGGCCTCAACTTCTTGTCTGTGCCAGTTCCCCATAACCGCCAACTCCCCAATCTTCCAAATATTTTTCTGTCTCCTCTTTAAATATATCTAATGATCCGCCACCACCACCCTCAGTGAGAGAGAATTCCAGAGATTTACTACCCTCTGAGAGAAGAAATTTCTACACACCTCGTATTGAAATGACTGGCCCCTCATTTTGTCGCTATGCCCCCTTGTTTATGACTCTCCCACTAGTGGAAACATCTCAACATCTACTCTGTCAAGCACCCCTAGGATCTAGTATGTTTGAATAAGGTTACCTCTCATTTTTCTAAACTCCAAGGAATGCAGATTCAAACTGTCTAACCTCTCTTCATAGGATAACCTTCTCATCCCCAGAGTTAGCCTGGTGAACCTCCTTTGGATTTCCTCCAATGCCACTATATCCACTCCAGGTGTGGCTTCACGAACACTCTGTTCAACTGTAACAAAACCTTCCTGTTCTTAAACTCCAACCCATTTTCAATAAAGGCCAACATGCTGCATGTCTTCTTAACAACTTGTTGGACCTGCCTGCTAACTTTTGTGATTCATGCACTGGAACACCTAGATCCCTCTGAACTTCAGTCATTTGCAGTCCCTCTCATTTCTCATCAATTCTTCTCACTAACATTTTCTTCTACATACTGGAATCTGGTTTTGTGTGGTCTTTATCACTGCATCCTAGTTATAGTCTGATTATAGTCACTCTACACCTTGACAGACTCTTCTGTTTTTCTTAGGCTTCTGTAAAGCAATGTTTGGAGATTTTCTCACATTAAAGGCAATTATCTAGATACAAGTTACTGTTCCATTGTCATCCTGTTTTAAGGGGAATATTCTGACTTTTTACAATAAAACTTTATACCAGATTGCCTCAATTTCCCATATAATCAGTGTTATTATTTTCCTCATAACCACAATTCAATTATTTTCAATTAACTTAAGTGCCTGGAAATTCACCCCCCAGTGATCTGATCACATCAAACCAGATGGAATGAATTTTGGAGGTAGAATATACTATAGTGATGTGCTGCTGAGCAAAGATTTTTGTTCCTGGGAACAATAAAAAATACACGTCTCAGCTGTCAATCACGTCAATCATTTAAGAAGCACTTGGATAGGTACATGGAGGGGCAGGGCTTGGAGGGATATGGGCTGAACGCATAAAATTGGGACTAGCTGGGTGGACAACATGGTTGGCATGGACTGGTTGGGCCAAAGGGCCTCTATCCATGCTGTATTGCTCTATGTGAAGCAGTGCTGCAGGTGTATCTCCATTACCCGCATCTCATTTCTACAGAGATCAATAACATTTAAAATTGCTTGGTATCATTTAACTTTCCAAATTTTTCCAACAAATTTTGGATTGTCAATCCTGTTGCCATTGGTATGATCTAATCCTTGGTCAAAGGAAAGTTGACATTTAGTTCAGTTTCCTCCCCTTTCTAATTGCTGTACAATCACTGGTGGTTATATGCCCTATATTGGCTGCTACCATATGACAGAAGTAGAATACTGCAGAGTATGTAAATGTGCAATGTATGTATGCATAATGCTCACAAGTATAGTGTAGTTCAAGTGAGTGGAACTAAAAAAAAAGATGCAAGTGTTTTCGTAGTTTTCAATGTGAAGTCCATCCAGTAGGCACAGTGGACGTGATCTTAACCATGCAACAGCTCCAGGAAAAATACAGAGAGCAGCACCTGTCACTATAACAATTTTTTTTGACCTCATCAAAGCCTTTGACTTCACCAATCAGGACTTGTTCCACAATGGTAGGGAAACCCTGGTACTAACCAGAAAGTATACAACAGAATTAATCACAGTGAAGACTGGTGTCAAACAAAGGTTTAAGCCCTGGTGCCAAACAAGAGCCCAAGAAAGTTGTTTTATATGAGCAAAGTATCTAATGCCGACAAAAAGGTAAGATATTTAGTTTACTAAAGTGCCGCAGATATTACAGAGCTGCTTTAAATCTGAAAATCTCAAACTGAGAGCTGCAAGCAGAAGTAAACATACATATTCTCAGCATTCTAGTGAGCCAAAATACTTAACCAAAGCAATCCAGGCTATCTAATTGCTTCACAGAAGAGTTTTCATATTAAAAAGGCACAGAGAGCAAGTCTACACAAAGTTGAATAGAGAGAGAGAAAACAGTGGAGAATGGGCATCTACAGCATTTATTTCACCAGTGGCAGTGTTAAAAAGCAGAATGAAAAAAGAGTGGTTAAATGGTCTGTGTCCTCACAAGAGCATTGACATGGCAGAAGATTGTTCAGTCATGGGTAAGGATTGATGCATGTTTAGTGACTCACAGTCACCAACAAATGGATACAATGGTTGTGGCTGATTACACTTATTGATGGGCAAAGGTTGGCTCAGAAAATTGAAGCCAGACTGGTAAGAGGTTTTCAGAAGGCTTCGTTCAAACTAATAGTCAGGCATACTATTGGGAAGCTGAACAGCAATGTTCCAAGCTATCTCTACTGGTTTTAGTGTTTGTATTCATTTCAACCAGAAGCAAAACCAATCCACTGTAATCAGGACCTGTCCCATATGCATTAAAGAACCAAGCGGAGGAGAAATTAGATAAATTAGAACCAAATGGAGGTCACACAAAGGCAAGTCAGAGTGACTAGGCATCCCAGTTGTGCCTGGAGTGGACAAAACTGCTCAACTATGTGGTGACTGCATGCTTGAAGCAGGCAGTTGAAGACAAACAGTATCTACTTCACAGGATCTGTATGTAGAGTTGGCAGAAGCCAAAATTTTCATCAAATTAGATCTGTGCATTCATATGACCAGTTGAATGTGAATGATGATAATTAGCAATACATGGCAATTAATACTCAAAGGCTTGTGTTCATACACACAACTGTCTTATAATGTGAAATCATCTCTGAAGACTTGGAAGGCTAAATTCAATCATAACTTGATGGGAAAGTGCAAGGAAAGCAACTGAAATATAAAAATCTGGCTATAAATGCCTTAATAATATCATAGAGTTTGTGTGTTAACATCACTTAATGTATGTGATATTTGGAAATGGAATTTTGGAGTGGTAGTGGGAATATACATTCCATAGAGCTATCTCGTGAAGATAGGACAATTAAAGTGTACAGAGATATTCAAGAAAATATTTACGTGTTATGAGATGAGCATTTTCCAGAAGTTGATCCAAAGAAGCTTGTGGAAGAAATAGCACATGTTCCAATTCTGAATCAAGAAGTGATAGTTCCCTCAAAATCAAGAAGTGGATAAAGCTTCCATAACACAAGTTCCTTTGAGAAGATCAGAAAGACTTGTAGAAAGTTTACAATATTGTAAATCACTCCTATCCATTTTTCAGGATCTAGAAATCATTGGAAAGGCCAGCATTTATTGCCCATCCTTATTTTCTTTGAGAAGATGGTGAAGACCTGTTTTCTTGGAACATTGTAGTCACCCTGGCGAAAGTACTCTCACAATGCTGTTGGGAAGAAGTTCCAATTCTTAGATTGAGTAATGATTAAGGAATGGGGCTATATTTCCAAGTCAGGGCAGTGTATGACTTGGAGAGAAACATGCAGGTGGCAAGCATATGAAGCCCTTGGCCTTCTTGGTTTTTGAGGTCATGGGTTTGGAAGATGCTTTCAGAGTAGCCTGGATTAGTAACTGTAGTGCATTTTGTAGTTAGTGCACACTGTGGGCACAGTGATAGTGCTGGAGGGAATGAGTTTTAATGTGGTGGATGGTGAGAATCAAGTGGGCTGCTTTGTCCTGGATGGTGTGAAACTTCTTGAGTGTTGTTGGAGCTGCACTCATTAGGCAAGCAGAGAGTGTTCCATCACATCACTGACTTGTTCCGTGTAGATGATGGAAAGGTTTGAAGTGTCATTAAATGAGCCACCAATGTCTGCTCTGGTCCAGTTAAGTTTCTGGTAAGTGGTGACCCCCCAGGATGTAGATGGTGGAGGACTCAGCAATGGTAATGCCTTTGAATGTCAAGAATGGATGTTCAGACACTTTCCTGTTGAAGATGGCCGTTGTTTGTCATACCTGCGGTGCAAGTGTTACTTGTCACTTGTTCCTTGTCAACCCACGCCTGCATGTTGTGAGGCCTTGTTGAATACAGGGATGGACGGCCTCATTTGCTGAGGATTTGCAAAGGAAATTGAACATTTTGCAGATGTCAATGAGCATCCCCACTTCTGATCTTATGATGGAAGGAAGGTCAGTGATAAAACAGTTGAAGACAGATCTTGGAGACTGCATAGAGACTGCAGTGACATCCTGGGTTTGAGATGGTTGGTATCCAGTAATTATAACCATCTTCCTTTCGTGAGACATGACTCCAATCATCACTGTTTTCTCCTTGATGCCCGTTGACTTCAGTTTTACCAGGCTTTTGTGGTGCCACACTCAGTCAAGGCCAAATCACCCTTGCTCTGAAATTCAAAAAGATCATATGTTTCAGCAGTTCTCCATATTTCTTAGTGATTCAATATTTTCCTGACACTACATGAAACAAAACCTATAAATATATTAAAACAATGTGTCTATTTTTCAATGAGCAAAGGAAATAAAGCTCATGCTGGAAACTATGACAACTTCTCCCAATAAACGCAAGCTAAATTTTTCAGAAGAATGAAGGATAGTGGCATAAATTATATGCATAGATCAATATGAGTCACTTACAGTAGTGCTGTCACCATACTTAATTGACAAGGAAATGATCTAATCTTGTTCACCTTGGCCGGGAGTAGAATTGCCAGTATATGCAGTCCTGGATTGCATCAGGGCAATGGCAGCAGAGTTGCCAACCTCCAAATCTGCTTTGCCAGTATTGTCACTAGTCATACTGGAAAAGAAAGTTAGAAGTAATTCTGTTGAAGAAAGTAGTTTGTGGTGAGTTGACAAGAAATGGCCCAGTCTGAGTGTATCCAGTATTTATGGTTTCGAAGGCAGAAGTGGAGAATTTGAGTTTATATTTTAAAAATATTTCAGAATTTCTCTTCAAACCTTTCTAAATGGGTATATGGGTTCTAAAATCTATTAGTTAAGGAGCATATTTGTTAGGAATTGGTTAATATTTAGTAAATAGTGCATTTGTAATGGACAGCTCTGAAGAAAAATCAATTATTAATAATGCAATGAACTAATCAAATCATTCAATATTATTTTTCAAAATGCTTCCATTCAGCCATTTTATTTTTCATAGGAGCATAGGTTCAATATAAAATTCCTCACATAAAAAAACAATTCTACAATATTGTAATGCCTGAATATCTTTTCTGGCACACTGTTCAGTAGCATTTCCTTCAAACTATCTCCCTCTGGTTGGTGTCTACATCAAGCCTCAAAACATCATTCAGACCATGGATCTTTTAAGCACATATATCATCAATCACTAATCATTTTTCTGCAAAATTAATTTTCTTCTGAAAAAATATTTTTTCTCTGTAACTCTGCATGTAAAGTGTATATCTGATCACTGTCGCATTATTAATTCAGGCGCTGAAATGGAGGCCCACCATCTCTTAGGTCTGTGTAAGAAATCTGAGTACTGAGCTCTTTCAGCTTATAGTTCCATCATTGTTTGCTGCAGAGATTCAGCTGATCCCTAGCATGCATATATAAGATAAAGAAATGTACCTGTTTGAAATTAAAACTGACAGTTCATGGGGCAATCCATGGCTTGACAGCTTTATTTTTCTGATAATAATGTCACTCCTAATCTATTCCTTTCAAATGGGTTATTGTTGGTGTTCGTTAATATCTGAGGTTCAAACTCTTTGAAGGCAAGCCTCTAATTAACCCACATTCCACTCTCTGTCTGTGTCTGGCTCAGAAATGATAAGGCATGTAAAAACTATTGGCTTATAATTCCAGTTTGTTCTGTAAAATATTGTTTTATTTAACATCATTTCACAAGATTCTAACGTAGGCTTTTTTATCTTATACAGTAGTTGCCTTGGTTTTTTTCTTTAAAAGAGCTATTCCTTTGTGACTTGTCACTGAGACAATTTTGTAATTTATGACTAAGTGTGAGGTGACTTGCAGTGCAAGTATTTCAATATTGCAGTCTTCAGGAAGGTCAGGTTTAGGTCACATCTAAGAATCCAGAGAGTATGCATGAATGTCCATTTCATCAAAATCGGGGAGCAGATTCCTTGATTTCTTCCACTTCATATATTACAAAATAATTGACCTTTAAAATTAAAGAATAAAAATATTAGTAATTTACATTTTAACGAGGGTATAGCTTAATCTCATCAAGAATAGAAGCAGGTTATTGTGGAGAGTTATTAATGATAGTTGGTTAAGAAGCACTGCCAGTTGTTAGAAAGGATGATCACAGATTTGGGGATTAGTTATTCTGCATTAAAACGCTTCACATAAGCTTTGTTAAATTGCCTGAGGTTTAAAGTCTCACCACGTGGATCAAATAGTCCCAAACAGAATAAAAATAAGTGTTCTTTTCATCCGTGGGTAACAGTTTTTTTCATAGATGTTCAGCTCCAACAAGGCCACAGTCATCACATGAGCAGTCACCAACAGTCATCTTAAACACTGTTTGTGAGAAAGCCTCACAAAATACCTGCTCCAGTTTATTCCATATATTTGCTGAGATCAAATCTCCTCAGAAAAAAAAGGTTCTTTAAGTTTTGCCCCAGACAGTAGGACCTTTGTCATCTTAATTTAAAAGGCTTCTAAGCCCCATATTGAATTTATAGGACAAGCTGACACACACTGCAGCATTGAGGGAGGTCTGCAACATGAAGGGCCGCCTGCCTCTTGTGGTGGTTGGCATGGATGTTAAGTTAACCAAGGTATTAAACAAAGTCAAGTGTTCACTCAATGCTCCGTTTTGAAATCAGTTTCATCGAAAACAATTTATTGGTCATTGGCTTCTTTGTTGCTTGAGGGATTCTGCCCTCAGTAACCGCTGTTTAGTAAGGTAATCAGAGTTCAAATAAGCTCTGAGATTTTGATAAAGGAGATAGTGTGAAATCAAATAATTCCCATTCCTATTGGGCTTTTCGCTGACATCATTCAAATACATAAGAAAAACAAACACAAGGTAGAATTTTACATTATGGATACTTAGAGTGTGATTCATCTTTTATTCTTTATACACGTAGCTTTCATTTCTTCTTGAGTACTGATTCTGTTTATGTTGTGTACTAATGTCCTCTAATTTGAAAATAATTTCCTCATTCTGTAAGTGTCTGGGATTGACTAACTTAATTTGAGTATGTATAATGAGCCAATGCACTAGCTCAGTCATCCCCGGGAACTCTGTGTATAATTGTACAAACAGTTATTAAAATGTAGCCAGTAATGAAGCAGCAATCGGTCTGGAAAGCAACAACGAAAGTTGTGGCTGAGCAACTAATATCATCATAATCAATTGCGTCAGCTCTTAAAGTCTGCAGATATGCCTCCAGCAGTCTTGGCAGCAGTAGGACAAATGTAATAGATACAATGAGCCATATACATATGGATGACAAAGGTGCGAAGTCGTAATGCAACCATTTATAAAAGGCTTGCACTCCTGGAATATCTTTCGTAAATGAATTTGCAAAAGCTGGGCAAAATGAATTGTAAACATTTTGGTACAATGTATTCCTGTGGGCAGAGAATCGCACGCGATCCGATGCAGCGGAAAGCAGATTTGTAGACTGAAAACTTGTGCTCCAAAGGATCAGTGGTATTGTAATGAAACTAATGGAAAAGGTGTCAATCGAATAGCACCTTACAGCAGAGAAGTGTCACAGCTATTCCATTGGTGGACTTGGTTTCTGCCACTGAGTTTGATCTTGTATAACTCACTATGTACAGAATTATTAGGTGATTAATAGAGTCTCTGGTCCCCATCGATCAATTACTGCATCTTTCACAAGCCTATTCACTGCAAGGTTACCATTCAATATTACCATTCGAAGTTCACCCAGTAAACTTACACCTTTAAGCAGCATTAGTAGTTGACATCGTTGTGGTGTGATTTGCATTGATAAGTTGTGGCTTTAGTCTTGTTAATGTTCTAATGTCAGAACTTGGGTTCATCTCTGCTAGTTAGAGTGAGCTTGTTTGTTACTGGTTTTTATTGATTTAATCATTCCCAGTATAAGGGGGTGGGAGTGGGAGTGGAGGGGTCGGGGTAATGGATAGACATGGATGCTGGTATCCTACCATGCTGGGAACTTGTGATGGTACCATTATGTTGGCTGAATCTGGTGAGTGTACAGTTGATGTATTTTCTCTGAATGTTGGTACTAAAGAGAGCCATTCCTTATCAGAATTTTGGTCTGATGATACCTTTCTTCTTCCTCCTGCCACCTTTGTTGTAAGGTGTAAGACTGATGCCAAAGTTCTATAGGAGTTTAAAAACAGGTCTCATTGATAAACATACACCTCACCAGAGATATTATCATTTCATTGGTAATTGGTTTATTATTGTCATATATACCAAGATGCAGTGAAAAGCTTTGTTTTGCATGCCATCCATACAGATCATTCCAAACGTAAGTACATTGAAGTAGTACAAAAGGAAAAGAACAGAATGCAGAATATAGTGTCACAGTTAAAGAGAAAGTGCAGTGTAGGTAGACAAACAAGGTGCAAGGGCTATGCCGAGGTAAATTGAGAGATCAAGAGTTCATCTTGTATCGTACAAGAGGTCCTTTCAAGAGTCTTATAACAGTGGATAGAAGCTGTCCTTGAGACAGGTGGTACGTGTTTTCAAGCTTTTGCTTTGAAAATTGTGGACGTGATCCAAACAGCTTGGAACATGTGAATGTGTGAGCATGGAGGCTAATGATCTGAGAAAACATTCTACCTCAGAGCAACTTCATCCATGTTTAAGGCTGCTAAAAAGGTGGCCTAGATACCATGATTGCCTTTTTCTCTCCAGGACTCAGGATTCTAAAGGCCTTGAGTTTTTCTTGCTCCCACATTGTTGCCCATCTTCTCATCATCTTTGAGCACATGGATCACAGGTTCCTTTCTATGAGCAGCATTTGCACATTCTCCCTGTGACCATATGGTTTCCTCCAGGTGCTCCGATTTCCTCCCAGATGTGGGTTGGTAGGATAATTAGCCATTGTAAGTTTCCCCTTGTGTGTGGAGGTGAGTGGTTGGATCTGGGGGGAGTTGATGGGACTGTAGGAAGAATAAAATGGGATTAATGTAGGATTAGTGTAAATGGGCGCTTGGTGGTCAGCATGGATTTGGTGGCCAAAGAGCGAGTTTCCATGCCGTATGACTCTAAATTAAACTCCCCCCATATGGATTTATTTAATAGGGATTAAATAAGTTGTTTTGTAAACGTATTTTAAAGCTTGCAAGAACAATGGAATTACTTTAGCTGGCTGGCGTGAAGAAAAGAAAACCATAGATAGAATAAATGTCCTGTTGCCATAATGTAACATTCTATAGCATAGACTGCAATTGAAGTTATTTTAATCCCTGAGTTAAATCAATGATCCCAGAGGCAGAAGCTATCCTATTATCCACAGCACAGAGAAAGTCACATTTAGCAATTCCTAATTGTTATGTTCTTGAAAAAGAGAGGTCACTGCATGAGGAATCTCAGTAAGCATCCTGTGGCTCCTCACTTTTATCATTCCACTGTCAATGTATTAAGGCTGTGCGAGGCCAGTCTTTGATGTTGCCTTTGACAAAAGAGGCCAAACACTAACTATGGATTGATGTTTTCATGGTCATTGCAGTAAGTGCATTTAGCATTAAAAGGAATATCAAGAAGCAACAGGAAGAGACTTGTAAAATGGAGGTGTATTCCCCAAAGCATTATCACCCATATTCATATTTCAGCTCTGCCAGTCTTTTTATAGGTTCCTCTGTAGTTCCTGATTTCAGCATGAGACAATCTAGATCCTACTGTTTTTTGGTACATTAATGACATGTGGGTAATAAATCTTCACCATTTATACACAGAGGGGGAGAGAGTAGCTGCTCTCTGTCTGCATTTAGTGTAACATCCTAAGGAGAAGTAATTTCCTGTGCATAAGCACTCTAAGTAATTTACTAAGCAGCACCTTTTAAAAATGTAACCTTTGGGACTTTCAACAACTCATTTTGTTTCACTTGAAATTGATAAGTGGCGGGTATTTCTGTCAGCTTCTGACAAAGAAATTTATGTACTTATTAATGTGCTGTATTTTGCTTCCTGGCTTCCAATAGCTTAAACTTTAACTAATAAATCTTCACAGTCAGCATCAGACTTTGTCTCAAATTTTTTTCTTATTTACAACGAATGATTTAATTGCCATACTGGCTGATGACCTGATGGTCATGTGTACCTGTTTCAGAGGCCACGTACTCTGTAGTAATTAGAGTGTTGTAAAAAGACTGGTTAGAAATACCTGTTACTTCCTGAATGAGCTTAAAGAACATTTAAAATCTCATTGGAAAACTCATTTCATTGTTGTCGGTGCAGCACTTTTGTTTGTTTTCTGCAGATTCACCTTCAGCTGGTCCAATTAATTTATGGACTTCTTTGTCACCAAGAGTAAGAGTATTTGCCAAACACTTTTTGCTGCTCCCTTCCCTTCCCCTAATCCACTGGGAGAAACTTCTACCTATCCCTATTTGCCTTGAACTTGCATCTTTTTCTAGATTTTCTCCTATCCCTGAATGTGTACCTTGCCAAGGAGATGACTCTACTGTTCCCTTGAACCTATTCCCATTAAAATGATGGATCACTCAACTCGCCTTCCTGTTCCCCATGTGAGCTGATGTTGTCAACATTTCTATTTCCTCAAGCACTGCTCCCCTCCCCTTCAAATCTGTTTCTATCATCTTGTTGTTCAAGAAACTAAAGTTTGAACTTTCTTCCTTGTAAGGGAGTCAGCCTTCCTTTTCTCTATAAAGTCTTTGAACACGATGTGACCATAAAGATCCATGCCGCTCTTTCCTGGGATTCTTTTTTTGACCTTTGATAGTACTTTGACAGTCTTATTTTGTAATTTATAGTGACTTTATGTCATTGCACGGTACTGCTGCCGCAAAACAACAAATTTCACGACATAAAAGTGATAATAAACCTGATTCTGATTCCAAAATTCGGGGAATAAACATATGGAAGCAAATCAACCTGGCCAGGTTGTTAAATTAAAATTGGGGTTTTAACTTCAACTGCATTAGCTCATCGGTCATTCTCAAGATTGTTGTAATTGAATGGAATGGTTTGACTCATAAGTGCAATGAATATGAAAAAATTCAAGCAGGAATAGGCCATTACTGTCAAGCCTGCTCTGCTAATTGGTAAGGTCACAGCTGGTCCTTTACCTCAGCATCACACTCATGCATTTGCCCCTTTGATTCCCTTAATATCCAAAAATCTATCAATCTCCACCTTGAGGAGATACGGTGATTCAGCCTGTGCAGCTGTCTTGGCAGAGAATTACAAAGATTCACCACCCTCTGGTGAAGAAATTTCTTCCTGTCCCTTTCCCAACTGTCTGACCCTTTACTTTGAGGCTGTCACACCGGTTCTAGACACCCCACTATCATTGCATTTACCCTGCCAAGTTCTCTAAGAATTTTAGCCATTGCAATGAGCTCACCTTTCATTCTTCTAAACTCCAGCGTGTTTAGACCCAGTCTGCTTAATCTCTTGTCATAGGATAAACCCTCCATCCCAGGAATCGATCAGATGAACCTGTGTTGCACCCTCTCTATCACAAGTAAATGTGGGGAAACCAGACTATACACAATATTCCAGGTGCAGTCACATCAGAGCTCTTTATAATTGCAGTGAGATGTCTTTGCGCTTGTACTCAAATCCTCTTGCAGTAAAGAGCAATGTACCATATGCCTTTTTAATTGCTTGCTGTATCTGTATGCTAATCTTCAGTGATTTGTGTATGAACGCACTCATGTCCCTCTAAGCTTTTTAATCATTAGCCATTAAAAAAAATTTCACTTTTCTATTTATTTCTACCAGTGGATGATCTCACATGTTTCCAAATTTTACTCCATTAGCCACGTCCTAGCCCATTTACTTAGCCTGTCTCAGGTCAAGTCAAGTTGAATTTATTGTCATATGCATAAGTACAGAGAGGTGCAGGTACAATGAAAAGCTTGCTTGCAGCAGCATCACAGGCACGTAGATGCAGACAACAGAAACATGGATGTAAGAGTGTTCTACTGTTTGCTGCCTGCAAAATGTCGCCTCTGGCACCATTTCTTTTCAGGACTTCATCCCCCGAAGCTTTTCGACATCCTCCTTACAATCCATACTTCAACCCAGCTTTATATCAACTGTACCCTTCGATTTATTACACTATCCAAATCATTGATACAGATTGTGAGCAGCTGGGGCCCTGGCACTGATCCTTTTGGTACCCACTAGTCACAACCTCCCAACCCAAAAGTGACCATACTCATTTTTCTCCATTCCTGGAAACCAGTTGATCTGCTTCAAACGATTTGACCCATAAGCTTCTTTGCATATCTCCAAAAAGCAGTGCTATGCAGTTGGTAATTCACTTAAACTGGAGTAGAGTAATACTGCCCATGTTTCTGTGACTTTAACACCTGTCCAGTAATTTGACATTTGACTTTTCAGCAGAATATATGTTTCCTCCAGCACTTTCATTCTAGTGAGAAACATCCTGAAATGTTGTAAACAATAACTCAATGCCCAGAGTTTGTCTCCAGCTTGATTTGCAACCTCACTGGTCTGAGAAACAACAGTTCTTATTTGTTTGCAGAACAATCAGGTTTTATCAAGCCGTCTTTCTTCAAAACCGTGCTAACTGAAGGGCCAACAGTCGCACTGTGTTCTTGGCCATCATTGAGATCTGTGACCTCCTGTGACTTCAATTGCTATCCCAAATGTGTATCTGGATTATCTTTCCTCTTGAGGTCAGTGGCACAGTCACTCTCCTCATGTTAGCCTCAGGATCATCTTGGGTTGCTGTTGCTGATCTCTGCTGTAACTCAGTCTTCTTCTCTCTGCTGCATCAAGGAGAACATCCAAACTCCAAACACTGGGGGTGAAAACTTCATTTAGTTTATCTTCAGTCAACAAGAGAAGGCAGAACAGGCACGTGCATTTTCTAGGATTGCATGCTTCCCCAATGTTAAGACATTCATGGACCATTCATATGTTCTTACTCCTTAAAGAGATCTCCCCGGCAACCTCCTGCTGAAAGCACCTCATTATAGCCAAGCGGGGTCAACATGGCCCCTTGCACAAAGGACAGGCTTCCAGTGGGCACAGTTCTTCACCAGTCTCTCCAGATCCCTCTGATCTCCTCTCCCACCACCCACCCTTCCACCAGTGAAGTATCCAATCATTAAGTAGCAACACTACCCTGGGTGTTCTACTTATTGTGGTCTGTCCCTGTAAGGACTTGTTACTAAGTTCACAGCTGCTTTGCTAAGTGCTGGCAGCTGCAAGAACTAGCCACAGATCACTGGAGTATCACTGGAGTATCACTGAAATAATACGGGGTCTGGCATTAAACAAGGAAACATGACATTGCTGATGTATGTATCTCACAACTGAAGAATGCAATCTTTATAGGTCTTCTACAACCTACATTAGGGTGACACTCATTGCTGTTTCAGTGAAAAAGTAATATGGAATTATTAGGCATTTGAATTCTTAATTTCTACTCAATTAGAACTTTCAACATGCAATCCATAAGTATGAAATCTACATCTTGGACTAATAGGCAGCAGTAACTAGCATAAAACCCTTGGGAGGTTTTATAAAATTTTTGGGAGGCTCAGGAAATAAGATTCCAGTAGAAAAATTGTTAGAAGTGCTTAAGTTTTGCCAGGGTGCTGGAGGTAATAAAGCAGGTAGGTTGCTCAGAATGCGGGGTACATTCTGTAGTTCCTTCTATTCACTGTACTGTCGGATTCATTTATTGCCATGTGTACCTTTTATTGAACTACATCACAACATCAATCATTAAAGCCACCAAAGGGTGCACAGTGGATTGTAACTGATCAGTCTTGGGTCCATTGTAAACAATGGCCTGCACATTTGCCGGATCAGGTTACTTGGGTGCAAGGGCACTGTTTCAGACCTCGAATTCAGAAGTCTTGGTTTCTTCACATTCCATGCCTTGTTTCCCTGTTGGTAGTCAGCATGATTGACAGACTTAATTTTCAGTCGGGCGGGTGTTACCCTGGAACAGGTGGCAGGACCAGGCAGGTCCACTACCCAGCTGGAGTTGGGAAGGGAGGTGTGATCCCAGGCTCTCCAGGGCATGGGGTGGGGTTGGGGGGTGGCAGTTAGGTGGTCCCTCTCCATAGTCTTGGACCCTTTCTAATTTCCAGCATAGTGCTTTGCCTTTTCTCAAAGACTGATAAATCTCGTTCTCTTTTCCAGAACCCCTGCTATGATTGGATGCTCGTTTGTAGTGAACAGATTGTTTTTTGGTGAAATCGGCTTACTGGACCCTGGAATGGATGTTTATGGCGGGGAAAACATAGAACTGGGGATAAAGGTAAGTCATTCTCCTCTTTAAAGTCTGCTGAGATGGACTGTTAAAAAGACTCTTCATTTTTTTTTACCTTGTAGCCTGTAATTTAACTGAGTTTATATTACTAGAAGGTTTGCTATCCAAATGTAAGTGTAATTTGGCCATTTATTGCCCTCTGGTTTTGAGATTCTTTCTCGCTGTTGAAATTCAATAACCCATGCACCAAAAAACAGAATGCTGCACCACAGAGGCCATATGGTCCATCATATCTGTGATGGCATATTTCTCCATTGGAGCCATCTAATCTCCCCTGCTCTTTTTCATCAAGTTTTGAACTAATTTTGGAATAATTATTAGACTGCTTCAAAACTGGCAAAGAATTGGAATTGGTTTATTGTCATTGTCACTTGTACCGAGGTACAGTGAAAAACTTGTCTTGCATACCGATCGTACAGATCAATTCATTGCACAGTGCATTGAGGTAGCATTAAAACAATGCAGAATGCAGAGTAAAGTGTCACAGCTACAAAGAAAGTGCATTGCAGGTGGACAATAAGGTGCAAGGATATAACAAGGTAGATTGTGAGGTCAAGAGTCCATTTTATCATACTAGGAAACTGTTCAATAGTCTTACAACAGCAGGATAGAAGCCGTCCTTGAGCCTTCTGGTATGTATCTTCAGCCTGATGGGAGAGGGGAGAAGAGAGAATGTCCTGGGTGGGTGGGGTCTTTGCTTATGCTGGCTGCTTTACCGAGGCAGCAAGAAGTATAGACAGAGTCCATGGAGGGGAGGCTAGTTCCCGTGATGTGCTGAGCTGTGTCCACAACTCTCTGCAGTTTCTTGTGGTCCCAGGCAGAGCAGTCGTCATACCAAGCCGTGAATTCCCCCATTCTAGCCATTCTGAACCTTAAAGAATGTTTCTTAATGATCATCCTGTTATAATTCTTGTCAGTAAAAGTTGTGTCATTTCATTACTGTCTTGCCAACCAATGGAAACAAGTTAGTAATATTTATGGAGACACAAGAGGCTGCAGGTGCTGGAATCTGGAGCAAAAACCAAAATGCTGGAAGAACTCCACGAGTCAGGCAGTATCTGTGGAGAGAAATGGATAGTCAACTTTTTGGGTCGACTGACCATTCCCCTCCACAGATGCTGCCTGACCTGCTGTATTCCTCCAGGATTTTGTTTATTGCTTAGCAATATTTACCTTAACTCAATCCTTCATAATCCTGAAGAATTTGTCAGACCATTACTCTAACCGAGCAAAGTCCTTTTCAGATGTTTCTTAATAACATATCTCTTTATCTTTCCTGAGTCAAAAGTGCAAAATTTCTATTGTTTTTATATCATTCTCATAAAGAAATGTTCAAGTTTTAAATAACCTTCCACTTGTGGTCGAAAATGTATGTACAAGCTCCCTGTTAGTGTATTCTCTTCCCCTAAAAACATAAAGGTTTATTTTGGTGTTTTTTCTTTGCTGCTTCCACTGTCATCCTTTTTAACTGCACTGTGGGAGTACTTTCATCGCACAGGATTCAGCCATTCAAGACAGCAGTTCAATGCCATATTCTCCTGGCCAATTATGGGCCAGTAATAAATGTGACGGTGATGTCTGCATACTGTGAAATAATTAATACCACCCTTTAATGGCCTGCTTAGCAACACACCAAAGCCTCTTTGTTCAGCTCAGTTTTAATATTTTAACTTTCAATACATGTTCTCCCCCTTGTTCTTATCTGTAATATGTAGGCGTTTGATGAAGCATAAACAGACAGCAAGACAGTATATCGCAAAATATATATGACCAGAATATGTTTCTATCTTTCTGTTATATTTCTGTGTTACATAGTTGTCACACATTCAATCGCATAATTAGCTTCATATAAGGATAGTTTGTCAGCCTTCTGCCATATAGTTGTAAAGCTACTTCTGGGGGATATTTAAGCTGATCTGGAAAAAAATATTTATCCTGTAATCCATCACTGTCAGAATGATTGCAGCCATTGATCTTCATGGTGTGGCACTTTGGCTGGCACTGAACAGAATCCTGACCAAGTTTATTGCTAAATGGGTTACTTAATCAATCCAAAATGTTGTTACAACAATGGGATGTCAACACTTTGCATGTTCAAGATGATAGCACTGAGAAATTTACTTAAGATACAGCAATGGATGAATCTGTGTATCTTCAATTGGATCGCTATGCTATTTCAGGTGGTAAGCCAATTAGATTATTCTTCTTGTTCCTTTGAAACAAGAAAAGCTGAGGGCAGTTTTAATCAAAGTATGTAAAATTATGAGAAGTCTAGTCAGGATGAAGATGAAAAGTAATTTCCATTAATTAGAGAACATATATTTAAGGCAATAGCAAAAAGGATTAGAGGCAAATTGGGGGAAAAGCTTTTCACCCAGAGTGATGCAGGTGTGGATCTCTTTGCCTGAAAAAAGTGGATGTAGGAACCCCCATCACAGTTAAAATATCTACAGATGAGAATTAGCATCACTTATAGGGCTGTGGATTGAGAACTGGGAATTGAAATAAGCTCGTGTGTGGAATGAAGTTACTCTCCATGCAATATTTGGTTTGAAACATTGCAGAGGAAATTAGACCAAGTTGTCCCAGGATCAACCATCAGGTGCTCCCTCAACAATTAGGTTTTCATAACACTGGAGTGAGTTGGGACACCACCCAGGCAGGTCTTCACTAAGGTTTAATCCTTTGGGCCCTTTAACCACAATCCCCACCCTCTCCACAAAACTCTTTCCCACTCTCTGCTTCCAGGCACCCCCAAACTTGCTCTTGACCTGTTGATCAGCAGAGAGCCAGAAATCCATCCCTGCTTCTTGATCTGCTCATAATGGAGGCTCTAAACTTCACACTAGCACCATCTACCAACTCCCTTCTCCAACTACAGCCTTGCTCAAAGATTACCCCCCCCCCACACACTTTTTCCCCATTGACCTACTTTGCTCACCTACCAGACCCTGAGCATTCACTGATGGCCACTGGCCCTCTCATCCCACCTCCTCCTCATTCCCTAAACCTTGCCTAAGGCAGCACATTCTTGACAACAAAAGGTTGTAGCACCCATTTATTAGCAGCTAAGACTTCAGGCTTTGAAATTCACAGTAATGAGCCCATTGATTAGATCAGTCATTGGCACATTGTTCCCAAGACCACCCATGAGAGGCATAGAACTTCCAGGTCACTGTGGTCTATCAACAACTGGATCTTCTCCAAGGTAGGTTTTTATGATCATTAAAGGAACCTCCAGTTAGTGTTGGCTGATTATTGTATAATCCAAAAATGAACATTCCAACAGTAAGAGAGATATCAGTGATTATTTTCCTTGTCACACATGGTGATTAAATGAGATTTTGTGAACACTTGAAGATTTGTACATCTGATTGAGCAGCTGAGGAAGGGATGCAAATGCATTAGAACGTGATTGGATTTCAAGCTGTCATCATTCCTTCCGGGATGTTTTCCAGTTTCTCTCCCAGCTGCAATCTCTGTGTGGTAGCAGTCGATTCTAGGCAGCAAGAGAGCTGAGATTACAGAACCACGTGATAAACCAAAGCCTCAGGATGTTTTGTGATGACTAGCTGTCAGCGCACTGAATCATCAGTCTACAGGACTGGTCTTACTGTTCAGATGTTGGGATAAAAAAAAATCAATACAAACTATCTCAGATTAAGGGATCATCTTGTGCAATCAGAATCCATTAATAAGAGAATGAACTGTTCCCAGAAAGAGCAAAGCTCATGATCTGCACTGTAATTTGCTGATTAAAGCATCAAAGCACATTGATGGCGGGCAGAAAGCACTATCAATACATATCTCAGGCTCCTTAATGATGTTTGACCAAGGCAGCAGCCTTTTATTGATCTTCTGGTAAAGCACTGAGTAAATTCAACTCTGGCAAACACTCACTTATCTTGACTACCAGCTGTGGTATCAAAATGTTCTGGAATAGATGAACAATTCAGAAAATGGGCACAGCAATGACTGAGAAAGCAGTAGATTTTTATTTCTCAGTTGATATGTGATGAATAACAGGCACACCAGTGCCTCTGAACCAGGATGTATGTTCCAGCCCGTCCCAGTGCTAGGTTGACACATCAGACCTCATCCACACCATTACCTTTACTTTTGACTCCTTCAACACACTTTTCCCCATTCGTCCATGTTCTATTCTCCATAAATATGAAGTTATCAAGCTCTGCTGCCTGAGTCCTCACTCATACTAAGTCACCCCTTGCCTCTCTGCAGGCTGGCTTCAGATAGACCAGGCTTCATTTCTAAACATTTCACTTTTGTTCCCAAAACCCTCCCTATCCCAGCCCTATAAAAACTCCAACAAATCTCCATCCCTCCAACTCTGGCCTCTTGATTCTGAAGTGAAATACAAGCTGGCCATACATAGTGTGTTCCAGACCTCTGCGCCTGTACACTGCAGACTCACCATCAAGTCCATTGATACCTGTAATGTATTGAGCTGAGGAGTGGAACACACTTCATATCTGACCCCTCAGCTTTGCACAAACACTAGCATATCTAGTGCAACCTTCACTAATATTATTTAATATTAATGGTTGATTAACTTACGTATGTATGATATGATTTTCATTGGGTGTCAGAAAGCCACCAGGGCGGTCCATGGGCAGGTGCTTAGTTTTAACTACCTGTGGCCTGGTTGGTGCCCAGGACCACCCTACCTCATGGGGTACATGCAGCAAGCTCAGTGTGACACTTGGAACTGCACAGTTGCCAAAGGTAAATGTGATGTGAGCGAGGTTGAGGACGAACCAGCATATTGTCACAATGTGTCGACTTTTCCTTGCTATTTGTGTTGCGGGAACTGAGCATGTATGGAGAAACTCCAAGACCTTGAACATTCATGTAGTTTAGGCTGTTGTATGTGGAAGTCTAATGGGATCATAGAAGATGAGGTGCAAATGGCTGAAAATGGGTCTACATGTTTTGTTTCTCACTGCTCTATTAATCTCCAACAAGAGATGAGGACTAATACAAAATACATATAGGGCCAATTGGCAGCAAATTTGTAGCACAAAGTTTTTCATATTACCACAGTATGACTTTTCAAACAAACAAATCATTTGCAATGAAAGCCATAAAACTACCAGATTGTTAAAATAATACACAAAATGTGCTAGAGGAACTCAGCAGGTCTGGCAGCATCTTTGGAGGGAAATAAACAGTTGATGTTTCAGGCCAAGACCCTTCATCAGGACTGGAAAGGAAGAGGGCAGAAGCTAGAAAAAGAAGGTGGAGGGAGGGGGAGGAGCACACTCAGGCAGGTGATAGGTGAGTTCAGGTGATAGGCAAGTCCAGGTGAGGGGGGAAGGATCCTACCACCAGGCGCATCTTCCCCACACCCCCTCTCTCTGCTTTCCCAAGAGAGTGCTCTCTCCATGACTCCCCTTATGCACGAGTCCCTCCCCACTGATAACCACCCCTGGAACTTATGTCTGCAACTGCACCAAGTGCTACACCTACCCCTATACCTCCTCACTCACCACCATTCAGGGCCCCAGACAATCCTTCCAGGTGAGGCAGCGCTTCACCTGTAAGTCTGAGGGTGTCATTTATTGCATCTGGTTCTCCTGGTGCGGCCTTCTGTATATCAGTGAGACCCGACGCAGACTGGGTGACTACTTCGTTAAGCACCTTCGCTCCATCCGCTGCAACAGCCAGGACAGCTGTCTTTATATGTGACTCCAGAACTATCAACTTGCCCTTTGAAATAGCCTAGCAAACCACTTAAGTCCAAGGGTTTGGGTAATAAACACTAGTTCTGCCAATGGTGCCAAAATCCTGAAAATTGAATGAAATAAAAATCTATCCTATCCCAAAAGTCATAAGGAAAACCCACCCATTACTGGGCACATTTGGAATGAGCTTTAGTGTCTGCATAAGCATATTAATCATTGGTGCCAATATTTAGGCAAACAATGCTTAGAATACTAAAGCCAAATAAATCCCTTTAGAGCAGAATTAACTATTTCTGTGCAACTATAAGCTAAGTAAATAAAAGACATCTTCATTGGTTTTGCCTGAATCTTACAGGTCATTCCAACTGATTCAACCTACAATTATTAATGTGATTCTCCTCATATTATCATTACTAGTTAACTCCTGATAAGCAATAAGCCTGTTCCTCGAGAACATAATTGTCCATTTTGTTGATAGAAACCTGGTTTAGTAGTGTAAGGCCTACTCTGCACCCCCAGTGAGCTCAGCTCCCTACAGAGTTGCTGGAAGGCATCCAGTGCACAGGTATTTTCCTAGTTTACTCCAATAGCATCACAAAACCTTCAAGAGAGACACACACACGCACATTCCTCCCTCCGGTTCCTCTCCCCACCTCCCTCCCCTTTATTCCCTGCTGCCCCCTCCTCTCCTATCATATTCCATCATCTTCAGCCCTTTGTCACTTCCACCTATCACCCCCCAGCTTTTGACATCATTCCTGCCCTCATCTGCCTATCAGCCCCCTCACTTGGATCCACCTATCACCTGCTAGCTCTTGCTCCACCCCTTCCCTCCACCTTTTTATACTGGCCATCTCCCCCTTTCCAGTCTTGATAGAAGGTCTTGACCCGAAATATCGACTGTCCATTTCCCTCCGTAGATGCTGCCTGACCTGCTGAGTTCCTCCAGCGCCTTTTGTGTTGAAACAAAACTTTCAATATCCCCTTCAATAACTGAATCAGATTTACTTGAATGCACACTTCCTGAGAGGCTGAGAGTATGTACCTCTTACATGGGTCATATTTATAATAGGAAATGACCAGATTTGGAACTTTGAGAACTTGCAGCACTTCAACAGAAAACATCACAGTGGATCTGACACTGAAGATTGGAGTTTCATTGCAACTTTCACAAACTTTGTCAGGGTGACCCACAGCATTCTTTTAAGTAATTAAGAAGTAATAATTCAATTTCTAGCCCTCTTATTATTTTATCAAATCTCTCAATAATCTTCAATGACCCATTAACTCTCCCTTCAACTTTCTTTACCCTAAAGAGAACAGTCCCAATTTCTCTCAGCTCTCTGCACCACTGAAATCATTTATCTCTGGTCTTTTTACACCTGGGCAGGTTGTATGGCAGAGACTGGTGGATGTTGGTGTCTGTTGGTAGGAGCTTAGGGATTTGTGATGGGGGAAGCACTCTTGCATCTCCCAGCCCACAAGTGCTTCCCCTCCTTGCTGCAGTTGTTGGGTTTTCCAAGGTTAGAGAGATCTGCTGAGCAGCAGTAAAACCTACAAAGCAGGTTAACTCAGAAGCTGCCAGCTTCATTAACATGGTTAAGATGCTTGTTGGGAGCAGGTTGGTTGCCCACTTTTTGTTTTACCTCAGTAAAACCCAGAAAATTAGTCTTGAGCGGCTTCCTGCTACTCAGCTAATATATTTGAATTTAATTTAGCGCCTGCTCCCAAACCTGCTCGCTCCTGGACATGAAGATATTGGTTGGTTTATGATTGTCACATGTACTGAGATACAATGAAAAACTTCTGTTTGCATGCCTTCCCCAGTCAGATCATTCCATGCATTACATCGAGATAGTAAAAAGAAAAACAGAATGCAGAAAAGTGTTGCAGTTACAGAGGCAGTGCAGAGCAGGTAGACAAATAAAAAAATTCTCTCCTTGTTTATGGTTAGTGAAACGACTGATCCTTTTGGAACACCTATATTAAATGTAACTGTACAGAAACAAATATTGTACAGATGGTTAATAGAGCACCAATATCTATATGACTAAATTAAGTAATCATTGCTTCCGACTGAGGCCTGACTATCTGCCGGTTTTTGAGTAAATATTTTGATCTATTTTTCCAGTAAGTTGCTTTTTTTATGGCATAGTGGTAGGAGGACTGTAAAGGTGCAAACTTTGGAGTAAAGATTAATTTTGAGAGTGCAAAATTGGTGGTAATATGGGAAACTGGCCAATCCATCACCTCCTGTTCTACCCTCCCACCTACAATTCATTTTGCCCTCCACACTGAATCCCATTCACCCATCACCTTGTGCTCACTGGCCTATACTAGCTCTCGGTTCACAAACCCTCTCTGTCCAGTCATTGTTGTCTCCAACTCAGTACCAGTTTTCATCTGATTGCATTGCCCTGGAATGTCATGAGACATTTAAATGCACTCAAGGCACAACAGAAATACAGTTTGTTGTTGTTGCGCCTTGTGTGTGAAGAAGGGAAAGCGCATATAGGTTTGATCTCATCAGCTTCAAGGGCATCTTTTAACACATAAATCTAGAGCAGCATCAACAATGATCATGGAGAAAGCTTGAGCTGTGAATTATTCAAACAGGTTTCAGCAATAATCTCAAACAATCTTTTAAACATTGCACTAAGGTGACAGTTTAACCCCTATTTACCTAGTTAAAGTACATGGGATTGAAAAGCATTGATTTTTAATCTGGTGTCATTGCATCCTAATTTCATGAATTAATGCTCTGAATGCCATCACTTCTGTTTGATGCATAGTGAAAATGGTATTTGGGGCTCCTGGTCTCTTTATTTGTGTTTTCAGACCTCTGTCAAGGCTCAGATAATTCTGGTGGATGTAAGCAATTGGCTCGCCTTTGTCTGTAATCTCATTTCTACCAACTCTAATTACTGAAGGATTTTCCTGCAAACACCAATCCGTCCACTGGGCAAACTCTGAAACGCAGAGAGACTGTCAAAATACATATTATTATTGTCATATCACAGGGCATCCATCCCAGTGGCAGATTGAACACAGATAACCACAAACTGATGCTTGACAGTCAAAGCTTGTAAAGCACTGAAATCCTATCTTCCAATTTGCACTCAGAATCTGGATACTAATTAAAACTATTTTAATAGCTCTTCTGTGTTTTCACAGGAATAATGTTTTATATATTCTAAACCTGAATTAGATCAAAATGTTTTATTATAATTAATTCCAAAATGATGAATTAATGTGCAATCAGATTCACAAATAAAAAGGAAAATGTCTGGTCTCAACTGCAGTTGAACAGAAGTAGCCAAAGCAAGGGCTGGAAATTCATATGTGACATTTTTTCATTGTCAAAGTCGTGTTACATGTCTTGTAAATGCTGCTTTAAAATACTGTAAAGGATGGTCATATTACACAATGCAATTTAAAAAAAAATAGAATACCGGGCTTGCTAGTGTAACACCACATTATTCCAAAAAAATACTGTGTGTTAATTAAAAGCTCGAGCTGAATTTCCCACTTAACCACATAGCTCAGTCCTCATCAGCGGCCCTTAAAGAGGCACAGTTGCATCAACACCACCACTGTTCGGGCTACTGGAGAGTGTTGTTTATTTGCACACGACTGCACACAGGAAGGGGCAGGACTGGACAGCACTTTGAATGTAAAGAAAGCAATGCACTGTTTTTGTATTTCTTGCATTTTTTTAGGAATAAAATTTATTTTTGATACTAAAAAATGGGCAGATTGTACACTCCCAGGATTAGTGCAAGGGACCCAGAGATTCTGTGGAACACAGAACCCACAAGATAACATCTAGTGTTCAAACCTATGAGCAGAGTGAACACCTATTTGAGCTGAAGGGTAACACATCACCAAAATTCATCCTTCGGGAAAGGTTGGCACCCAAAGGTGGGAAACAGCTGTGAACGGCTCGGAACACTGGGTTGCGGGAGTTGTCAGAATATGTGGAAATGACCATAAGAAAGGTCCTTGCTCTGTTCACAGCTGTGAACACCATCAGGTGAGCAATGGTACACTCAGAGCTACACCCATACCTGGAAATGAGTGGACAAGCACAGGGTTACTCAAAATAAAATTTAACTCTCTGCACCACTTTGGCTGTACTCTACAATATTCAGCAGCCAGGTTGTCATTCTTTGTTCTGCACTGCTGCATTGTGAGAGATTGTGATGAATATTTGTCTGTTGAGAATGGAAGCTGTACGGTCCATGAGCGGCCATATCTTGCAGAAGCCAACAATGGCTGCAGATCCTCGTGGCCAGTCTGCCTGCTTCTGTGGGTGATGGAGGTGGATGAAGTCAGCCCTTTCGGCGTAGTGACCTCCCTAATGCAGTAGTGAGGAGTGGAATGTGGTCCAGGCCATATATCAGTAGCTGCCATCTGGAGTGAACTTGAGCTTGGGAAGCTGAGAGTGATTGAAACCTTGACTGCCACTGTTACAGCAGTGCAGGCACCTGTGTGAAGGGGTACTTGAGGTTCTCTGAAATCGCTAGAAAGGTAGTCTGCTTGAACATTGCTCCTCCATGGAGTATAGATAAGGGCTTGGCTTCATGTTGAACTGAAGTAGATAAGATATTGAATGCTGAGCCCTTGTATACCTCCTGCAGTACTGTGTCTGGTGGTGTCACACATCAAATCATCACAAGAAGGTGTGTTACATATGGACAAGTGAGCACTGGAATGCATTTTCTGCCAAAAATGACTTTTCTTCAACTGTGATTGTTGTGGTTCATAAGATTGGTGAAAGTCTGTAAAGAGATACAGAGAAGTGTTTTTTTCAACTATAGATTCCACCTACAGATAGATTTAGGGTGGCGGTATTGTAACAATCTTATTAGTAAAAACCTAAACAATTTCTTTCAGAAGGCTAATTTGCGATATTTTTACAAAATAGTGCAGGGAGCATTATCTTGCTAGAAAAATATTTGGTGAGCAAATAACAAAAAAGGAGAACTGACTTTGTGATGATGGAGTCCTTTTAAATTTAAATTCCTTAAAATGTAATGATTGTTGCATTATGTACCAACTCAATATCTGTGACATCAATGATCTGGGACATTTTGTTACTATGACCACTGAATTATCTGCTCCATCAATTAATCGTTGTGGGCAACCTATTTAATTTTCATCAGTCTTGGGGAACAAAGAATGTGCATACATTCAATAATTATTTAAATATGACATCATGCTAATTATTCAAAATATCATTTAATGGAAGAAGAACAAATAGTTATTTCAGATTTTCTGAACTTTTAACACAAGGTCACAATATTACACATTTTATCTAAATTGAATTCTGGTTGGATGACTTTATTCAGTGATAGATTTCTAAATTGAATTGACCTTTGAAACTGGTTTCTCATTAACACTGTGTCCTTTTGCCAGTAAAAGATGTACAATTAGCCCTATTACAATTGCAGTCTTTTCTCAGCACTCTTAACCCATGTTCAACAGAGCAAGATGCATTTATTGAAAACTATTCCCAGGAGTTTGATGAAGGAAAAAAAGCACAAATTGGCCACCATATGACAGTAGGAGATTTGCGAGAGGTAATACAAATACCTTTGCAAGTTGGTCTTTAAGGAGGTTGTGGTATTAGAGCAACACGTGGACATTCAGCAATTTAGGGAGTTCCCCCAGGTCATAAAGCAGAAGGACTGTAAAGTCTGACAGTTGGTAAACTGAGTGGAGTGGAGATCACTAAAGGCCTAGAATGGAGAGCCAGGGTCGACCTGGCGAAAGCAGACAAAATCTTTCAGAAGGTTACAGAAGCAGTATATAGGGAAAATCATGGAACAATATACAATGAAGATAAGCATTTTAAATTCAGTGCATGGAGTGTCAGGAAGACAATGTCGAGTAGTAAAGATGAAATGGTGGCCGAGTATTAAAGAGTCAACATAACCTAATATAATACAACAAAACAGAATCCCACAAATTATTTCTTATTTCAAGATCATCTCTGATTAGCAGATTAGCAGGTAGGGCCTTCGTTATGTCCACTTTCGATTACTTCAATCCAGCAAGAGTCAATACAGAAAACAACAGCCTCCACTTCTTCTACCACCTGGTGAAAACTAAGACATTTGTTTTGTCCACTTGTCCACTGTCCTTGACTTGCTCCAGCCAGCTGTTCTACAGATTTTTAATTCTCAGGCCAACAAATAGGAGACGATATAAGTGACTGAATTTTAGATGCATTCCAATAGTTGGACATTACAGAGAGTTGTGGTGGGCAAGGACTTGCAGGATCCCACTTATGATTTTGTCATGAGGACAATGATCATTTGCAATTATTGTAAATAATATGTGTCCCTATTACTGTCACATAGACAAGATAAGTAAACCCTGAAGGGATTCTGATGAGGCTGTAACACTGAAGGCTGGCAAAGTTCCTGAAGAAATGAAGAGAAGATACTTTAGTGCTTCTGACCATGATCTCCGAATTGATGAAAAGGGATGACTTTCCACCTTCCATTCAGATGTCAAGGATTGTAAACTCCAACAGCTCTTGCAATCTAATCTCCTTCCAGATCTTTCCTCAGATCCCATTTCTTTCCCCAGTCCCATCCTCTACCATATTTTCACTATCCCTTCTGATCTTCAACAGAGGCCTCATCTTTGTTCCCCTACATCCCCATCTCAATGAATTCCAAGCTCGACATAACATTGAACTCTTTTTCTGCCACCTCTGTCTCCATTCCCATTTCTTTGACCAGGGGCTTTCACCCCAAACAGTGGACCCTTTCACCTGTGTTCAGTACTCCTGACCCACCTGGAACGTCGATGACTGCATTGGTGCTGCCTATTGAACTCATGTGCAACTTGACTATTTCATTGCTTTTGCTGCCAATTTCCACCCTGCTCTCACCTTCACATGGTCAATCTCTAAATCTTCCCTTCCTGTTCTGCATCTCTCTGTTTCCATCTCAAGAGATAGTTGAGCTACTAACATCATTTACAAACTTACCACCTCCCACGGCTATTTCAACTACTCTTTGTCCCACCGTGCCTCCTGCAAGAACTCTATTCCATTATCCCAGTTTCTCTGTCTTCTTCATATTTGCTCCAACGATGATACTTTCCGTACAGGTGCCTCTAAACTGTCTTCTTTCTTCCTAAACTGCAGTGTCCCCTCTATCATTGTTAACAAAGTCATTGACCACACCTCATCCATTTCCTGCACCTCAGCCCTCACTTCTCTCCTATGAGACAGAACAAGGATGGAGTTCCCCTGGTCCTCACCTTCCATCCCACCAGCCTCCTCATTCAACAGATCATTCATCACAACTTCCATCACCTTCAGAGAGATTCCACCTCGAGGCAGATCTTCCCCCCTCCACCCCTTCCAACATTTTAAAGGAACTGTTCCCTTTGTGACTTCCTGCTCCCTCTTCCGATCCCACCACTCACCCCTCTTCTTTCAGCATGTTCCCTCACAACCGCGGCAATGCAACACTTCTCTTCCCACCATCCTGGGACCCAAACATTCCTTCCAGATGAAGCAGCAATTCACTTGCACTTTTTCCAATCCAGTATTCAGTGTTCACAATGTGGTGTCTCCTACACTGGAGAAACCAAACGCAGGTTGGGTGACTGCTTTGCAGAACATCAGTGTTTAGTCCACAGGGGGGACTCTGAGCTTCCCATTGCCACCCACTTGAATACCCCATCCCACTCCCACTCTGACCTATTGGTCTGTGGAAGTACCTTACCGGTATCACAGAGTGTAATGATTTTTATTAAATCATCAGATATCTGTACAGAGTATCTTGTGGTGGTTATGATGTCCTTCTACCCTGAGGAGAAAATCAACATTCAGGGTTATGAGATTATTTATAACCCCAAATGCTGCACTGTCATAGTGAGGCCCAACACAAGCTTTAGGAACAGAACCTCATCTTCCATCTGGGCACGTTACAGTCTTCTAGACTCAATATTGAATTGTACAACTTCAGTTAAGTTGATTTCTCAGTTTATTAGTCATAAATCTGTGATATTGGCTGAACTTGTTTGTTTACTTTTCCTTTTTTTACTTTCTGGGAGTGGAGGACATGGTCAGCCTGACCTGCTGGGCATGTCTTCCTGCTCCACAGTTCACAACTCCTACATTCTTTAGTCTACGTTCTTTTCTCAATGGTCTCACCCTCTAACTAGTCCCATTCACTCATTGACCTGATAACCTTGTTTACAGTTTATCCCCATGGTTACTTCGATTTTACCCTTGCAGAGACATTGGGGGGCAGTGCATGTGCTCCTGTTTACATCAGTGGTGCTGAGGAAAAGAGGGCTGAGAGCTTCAAGATCCAAGGAGTGAACATAGCCAATAGCCTGTCCTGGTTCAATCACGTTGATGCCATGGCCAAGAAAGCTCAACAGTGCCTCAATTTCCTCAGGAGGCTAAAGAAACTTGACCCGTCTCCTTTAATCCTCACCAATTTTTATCAATGCACCATAGAAAACATCCTATCCAGATGTGTCATGGCTTGGTATGGTAACTGCTCTGCCTGTGACCACAAGAAACTGCAGAGAGTTGTGGACACAGCTCAGCACATCATGGAAACCAGCCTGCCCTCCATGGACTCTGTCTACATTTCTCACTGCCTCGGTAAAGCAGCCAACATAATCAAAAACCCTACCCAGCCCGGACATTCTCTATTCTCCCCCCTACCATCAGGCAGAAGATACAAAAGCCTGAAAGCAAGTACCACCAGGCTCAAGGACAGCTTCTATTCTGCTGTTGTAAGACAGTCCCTTAGTACAATAAGATGGACTTTTGATCTCACAATCTACTACCTTGTTATGGCCTTGCACCTTATTGTCTACCTGCACTGCACTTTCTCTGTAACTGTAACACTTAATTCTGCATTCTGTATTGTTTTTACCTTGTACTACCTCAATGCACTTTTGTAATGAATTGATCTGTATGGACGGAATGCAAGACAAGTTTTTCACTGTACCTCAGTACATGTGACAATAATAAACTCATTTACCAATTTATATCCCTCTTCCTCCACCCTTCTTGCAGCTTAATAAATTTCTTTCTCCTTCTTTCCAGTTCTGACGAAGGGTTTTCAACCTGAAAAGTTAATTCTTTTGCTCTTTGCATCAATGTGATCTGAGTATATCCAATATTTTATATTTTTACCTTCTAATTGTTCCTAGAAACAGGGATGATGACAGTGGAATGAATTGCAAATTTTGTACCATGTTCAACAAATGGGAGAAGAATAAATCCAGTAACTGTAGGCCAGTTAGCCTAAGTTAATCCAGGAGAGCATGAATAACCATTTAGAAAAAGATGAGTTAATAAGTGAAAGGCAGCATTAGGTAAGCTTCAATGAATTCCTTGATGAGTATATAGAGAGGGTTTAAGAGGATAATGCAGTTGGTGATATATTTTGAATTTTTGACCAATATATGATGAAATGCCACTTAATGGACATTAGAAACATTGGTATGAAATTGGTCAAAGGAATGAAAGCAGAGATTAATGGCAAATCATTATTATTCAGAATGGAGGGAAGTGTGAAGTGACATCCACCAGGAGCCAGCTCTGAGACAACGACTCTTTGATGCACATTAGTGGCCAGGTGGAATTAAAGGTGAATCAGAGGCATGATCTGTGACTTCAAACCCTTGACCGTTGTGAGAAAACCATTCACAATTTTACCATACTTTGATTTTTTTTTCCCTGGGGAGGTAGCACAATGGGTAGAACCACTGCCTCATAACACCAGGGACCCGGGTTCAATCCTCACCTCGGGTGCTGTCTTGTGGAGTCCTGTGACCTTCCCATTTCCCAAAGACATAAGAGTTGGCAGGCTGCTGTAAATTACCCCCAGTATGTCAGCGAGTTAATGGGAATGTGGGGAGAATAAAAATTGGGATTAATATATGATTAGTGTAAATGGGTGGTTGATGGTTGGCATGGACTTGGTGGGCTGAAGGGCCTGATTCTATGATTATCACCATAACAAGGATCTCAAATCCTGTGCCAAGTCTGACCCAGCATGGAATCAGAGGAATAATTTTCCAGCAGAATGGCCAGTGGCAGACCTGGTGATAGATTGAGCCCAGGGAGTCTGTCAGTAACTCCTGTGCTCACAGTGAATATCTGCATGTCCGGGACTTACTTAATTTGGAAAGGGTGACTGCTGTCAGTTCTTTACAGATCACAGAAGGGAGACTCAGCTCAATAGTTATCGAAGCCTTGCCTTTGTCTTTGGGGCAGCCTGACCTTCTGACCCTTCTCCCTTCACAACATCAAGGTGCTGCCTTATAATCTGCAGCAGCCATGAGGGGAATAGCTTGGCTGTGTCATGATGGGTTAATTAAATGACCCTGGCTTTAGGAATAGGGTCAGCAGCAGGCAGAGGTCCTTCCTCATTATAAATCCAGAGCTTCATATAGATCACAGCACACAATTTTGTCTTTTATGTCCATTCAATTACTTTTCTTCTCCATCAATTACGAGTCAATGTAGCCTGGGCTTACTGTGCAGTGAACATTTTAGAAAGGAAACCGATCTATTACACATTTAGCAGATAACATGATGGCAGGTTTATGTGTGCGTCGATAATGCGTGCAATGGCTTCTGATCATAAATGTTAATTAGGTTCTTCAGGACCCATATATTCTTGGTTGAAAAGATTTTGCATTAAACCTCTTCACAGTTGATAGATGTTAGAACCAAACATAAATAGTGACCTTCATATGAGAAAAAGCTGTTGTTCCAGAATGGTTTAAAAATCCAACATTTTGGGCACACCTAGCTGGTTCAACTGATATCTGATTCCATAGGATTTAAATTACAGGCCAAACTGCCAAGTTCCTGCTGGTTTCTAAATGCACTGAAGCCAATGGAAAGAAGATTGTGTGTGATGGGTATCAATCTGATACCAACAGTTTTGTTCACACTCACTGAAGTTGCAAGCAATCCCTGTGGATTTTACCAGATGTACAAGGCAGAATCGAGGAATTCCTGAGAAAATTTCTGGCCTTGTTGTTCTAAATGAGCTTTGTGTAGATTTTGGAAAATTAGCATTTAATCTAACTTAAGTTATGAGTTCAAATAGATTTTCCATGACTTCATTCACAGAATCAAAGATAGAATGGAGATCCTGGGGGAAGAAGGTTTGAAAGAATTTAGAGAAACATTTACAAGAGATGTCCCTTAGATTAAGCCAGGACACCTTGGTATCAATTGCCAAAAGAATGAGTGGCATCCCTTTTAACGTGTCAAAGTATGGCTGTGTAATCTCTAATGTCTGATCAGAACCCACATAAAAATTGCAAAGTTGGCCAAAGTGTAGTTTGAAGTTGCTTTAGG